>NC_090296.1:70081526-70727776 GCF_039906515.1 Pseudorca crassidens
GTGTATCTCTCTAATAATTAGTAATGTTGAAGGTCTTTTTATGTGCCTGTTGGCAATCTGTATGTCTGCTTTGGAAATATGTCTACTCAGGTCCTCTGCCCATTTTATTTATTATTATTTTTTTTGTGTGGTACGCGGGCCTCTCATTGTTGTGGCCTCTCCGGTTGTGGAGCACAGGCTCCGGATGCGCAGGCCCAGTGGCCATGGCTTATGGGCCCAGCCGCTCCGCGGCATGAGGGACCTTCCCGAACTGGGGCACAAACCTGTGTCCCCTGCATCGGCAGGCAGACTCTCAACCACTGCACCACCAGGGAAGCCCCCTCTGCCCATTTTAAAATCAAGTTGTTTGCTTGTTGTTGAATTATATTAACTCTTTATGTACTTTGGTTATTAACTCCTTATAAGTTACATGATTTACAAATATCTTCTCCCATTCATTATGTTGTCTTTCATTATCTTGATAGTTTCCTTTGCTGTGCAATAGATTATATTTTGATTTAGTGCCATTTGTTTATTTTTGCTTTTGTTTCCTGAGGAGACATATCCAGAAAGATATGGCTAAGACCAATGTCAAAGGGTGTACTGCCTATGTTTTCTTCTAGGAGTTTTATGGTCTTAGGTCTTACATTTGAGTCTTTAATTTATTTTGATTTGATTTTTTGTTTATGGTGTGAGATAGTGGTCCAGTTTCATTCTTTTGCATGTAGCTGTCCAATTTTCCCAGCACCATTTGTTGAAGAGACTATCTTTTCTCCATTGTATGTGTTATTTTGCTCCTTCATTGTAAATTAATTGTCCATATGTGTGTGGGTTTATTTCTGGACTCTGAATTCTGTTCCATTGATCTGTGTGTCTGTTTTTCTGCCAATACAATGATGTTATGATTACTATAGCTTTTAATATAATTTGAAATCAGGGAGTGTGATACCTCCAACTTTGTTCTTTTTTCTCAGAATGGCTTTGGCTAGTCAGGGTCTTGCATGGTTCCAAATAAATACTAGGATTTTTTTGTTCTAGATTTGTGAAAAGTGTTATTGAGATTTTTATAGGTATTATATTGAATCTGTAGGTTGCTTTAGGTAATAATATGGATTTTAACAATGTTGATTCTTCCAATCCATGAGCAAGGAATATGTTACCATTTCTTCATGTCTTCCTCAATTTTTTTCAACAGTGTCATTTAGTTTTCAGTATACAAGTCTTTTACCACCTTGATTAAGTTCATTCCTATTTTATTCTTTTTTTACAATTGTAAATGGGATTGTTTTCTTAATTTATCTTTCGGCTTGTTTGTTGTTAGTGTATAGAAACACAACAGGTTTTTGTATATTGATTTTGTACCCTGCAATTTTACTGTATTTTTTTTATTACTTTCAACAGTTTTTTGGTGGAGTCTTTAGGGTAGTCTATATATAAAATCATGTTATCTGCAAATAGTTACAGTTTTACTACTTCCTTTCTAATTTGAATGTCTTTTATTTCTTCTTCTTGCCTAATTGCTCTGGCTAGGACTTCTACTGCAGTGTTGAATAAGAGTGGTGAAGGTGGGCATCCTAGTCATATTCCTGATCTTAAAGGTTTAGCTTTCAGTTTTTCAATGTTGAGGATGATGTGACCTGTGGGTTTGTCATATATTCTTTTTATTATATTGAGGTACATTCCTTTTATACCAATTTTGCTGAAAGTTTTTACCATAAATGGGTGTTGAATCTTGCTAAATGCTTTTTCTGCATCTCCTGAGATGACCATTTTGTTAATGTGGTATATCACATTGATTGGTTTGTGGATGTTGAATCTTTTTTGCATACCTGAAATAAATACCACTTGCTCATTGTGTATAATCACTTTAAGGTATTGTATTTGCTACGCTAATATTTTGTTGAGGATTTTCTCATCTGTGTTCATCAGAGATATTGCCTGTATTTTTTTCGTGTGTATGTTGTCAGTGTCTGGTTTTGGTATCAGCTTAATGTTGGCCTTGTAAATTGAGTTAGAAGTGTTCCCTCCTTTTCATTGTTTGGAAGAGTTTGAGAAGAATAATTATTAAATCTTCTTTAAATGTTTCGTAGAATTTACCAGTGAAGATGGCTGGTCCTGGACTCTTGTTTTTTGGAAGGTTTTTGGTTACTTTTACAATGTCCTTACTAATGATTGTTCTATTCATATATTCAATATCTTCATGATTCATTCTTGGGAGATTGTATGCTTCTGGGAATTTATCAATTTCCTCTAAGTTGTCCTTTGTATTTCTGTGGCATCTGTTGTTATTTCTCCTCCTTCATTTCTGATATTATTTATCAGAGCCTTTTCTCTTTTCTCTCTCTCTCTCTCTCTCTTTTTACTGTAGATAAATTCTTTTTTTATATATTAGTTAACAAGCTCTGAAACCAGGTGAATATTAAACTCATTTGTTCATTCAACGAATATTAGACAATGCACTAGGGTAAGAAAGTAGGTTATGGAAACACACAGAGAGACAAATATATACATATATATAAGCTATACACTGGGAAAAGACCAACAATATCTAGAAACAAAATAAACATAGAACATAAAATGGCAAATGTCTCACTGTGGTTATTTAGTATATAGAAATTTAAAATCATGGTTTTATGGTAGAGAGAAAGAATTGAGCTATAAAATCACTTAATATAGGACCTGGACCCAAACATAATGCCAAATAACTACATGAATTTAAGCAAATCATTAAAATTTTCTGTCATTTGATCAATAATTGTAAAATGGGATGATAAAAATACCTCCCACCTATAATGCATTACATTTCTAGAAAAAAAAAAAAAAGTGCACATCTCACTAAGTCTACTACTAAAAGCACGTGTACAATGCTTGTGTGACAATTGGGTATAAGTGATAAAATGTATGGCTTATATAGTATTTCCCCCGTTAACATACCTCTGAGCCTGTTCACGAGATCTGATTAATTTTCTCCCAACATGAATGACTAGGCAAATATAAATGACTAGGCCTAGCACCGAGGAACATGATCTGGACCTGGGGTAGGAGTCAGCATCCCAGCATTGCTGGGCAAATATTTTGATCATTGGTGCTTTTTATTGGAAGATTTGCAATCAAAAGGGGAAATGATCAAAAAATCTGCATGTATTGAAGTATAGGGAAGTCATTCTGGCTTCTACATGATTTAACTTAAATTTTACTGACCACAGCAGCCTGTTTTGTGGCTTTCTAGACATATATTTTACATCTGCTTTGGCCATTGAGAAAGGGAATGCATTTGAAAGTCACATGAAGTGGCTGTGGTTCAGACATCCAAGGTAAAACTAGGTGGCCATTGTGTACGTGATTTTAGACACATTCCTGAGTTACTGAAAGGTTGAGTCTTCTGAACTGTATTGCAGATCAGGCAGGTGCGGTATCTCAGAATGTGGTTACTACCTGGATTTTGCTTAATTGTCATGATCTCTCCTATATTGTGCCTATTAGATGTCTTATATTTCATCTCTAGTCTGAGTGGAGGAAATTTCTTTGAGGACTGAGCAACACACTTGCCTTACTGCAAAATGAGTCTAATTGCTCAGTCTAGAGCAAGACGCCATTGTCATCATCCTCAGAACTTCCATGAAAAATCTGGCTAACGCAACAGCGTGGGGACTACTGACAATGTGTGTGGGGAGGAGTTATCACCACCTTCCTATCTCACCTGACAATTTTCGGGGGGTATTCTCACCACCTTTCTACATCAGAAAGAACCCCCATCAGTAAACGTTACTGTACAACTGACTGCCCATGAGCCCTGCTGTGCTGTGCTGTGTGGAATGGAATAGGCTGGCTTTTGGACGCAGAAGTCCAACTAGTGGGATTAACTGTTTTTGTCCGGAAAAAACTAATGGGTCCACCCCTAATGGCACTCAGCATAGCATGGGGTGGCAGACCTGCACTGTGCCTGCTGACTCCTGGCTAAGCCAACAGAGCGTTTCTTTTAGAGCCGGGGCATGCCACTCCCCATGGGGGTGGCTGTGTGTTTGTGAAAAACAGGGGTGGCATTACCTTCTGTCTGTATTGTCTTTGTGGCATCTGGTTGCAGTGCCTGTCACATACCTGACCCCAGGGATATTGCAATAGAGGGGCAGACCAAGATTGTAAGGGTCGTGCAGGGTATGTAGGGGTGCAATGTATGGTCAGGCCACTCAGGATGTCTGTTCACTTGCTCTCTGTACATCCCCTGCCTGACCAGTGCCTGCTTCACCTATACCCTACACACATGACTGACCTTCCTGTGTACTTACCCCAGGCCCCAGCTAGTGATTGTTCTTATCAAAGGGGCGGTGAGGGGTATGCCCCTCTATTGGTTTCCCTGGTAACTAATGAGCCCATCTGACATCAATTTCCCTTTAACTGGTAATCTCCCCTTGCCCACCGGGGCGGAAGCAAAGACTGCCACCATGTCCTGCCTGCTGTCTGCCGCACATGGTGGGGTGTTGCTCTAGGACCTTGCTTCACATGTGTAAGATCCCCCATCAATTAAACCATTGATGTCTCTGTTGTTGACTCCGGGCTCTTTCTTCAGGCTTGAAGCTGGGCAAGTACAGGCCTTGTAGGCCTGTGGGGTGCAGCCCAACATATATATATAATAGATTGCATTTTCTAACCCCAAACTCTGACTGCGTCCCTCCCCCAGCCCTCCCTCCTTTGGCAAACCACAGATCTATTCTCTATGTCTGTGAGTCTGTTTCTGTTTTGTAGATAAGTTCATTTCTGTCATATTTTAGGTTCCACATGTAAGGGATATCATATGGTATTTGTCTTTCTCTTTCTGACTTACTTCACTTAGTATGAGGATCTCTAGGTCCATCCATATTGCTGCAAATGGCATTGTTTCATTCTTTTTTATGGCTGAGTAGTATTCTTTTATATATATGTACCACATCTTTATCCATTCATCTGTTGATGGACATTTAGGTTGTTTCTATGTCTTGTCTATTGTGAATAGTGCTGCTATGAACATAGGGGTACGTGTATCTTTGAGTTATAGTTTTGTCCAGATATATGCCCAGGAGTGGAATTGCTGGATCATATGGCAACTGTATTTTTTGTTTTTTGAGGAAGCTCTCTATTGTTTTCCATAATGGCTGCACCAACTTACATTCCCACCAACGGTGTAGGAGGGTTCCCTTTTCTCCACACCCTCTCCAGCATTTATTTGTAGACATTTTGATGATGACCATTCTTACCGGTGTGAGGTGGTACCTCATTGTAGTTCTGATTTGCATTTCTCTAATAATAGTGATGTTGAACATCTTCTCATGTGCCTGTTGGCCATCTGTATGTCTTCTTTGGAGAAATCTCTATTTAGGTCTTCTGCCCATCTTTTGATTGGGTTGTTTGTTTTTTTGCTGTTGTTGAGTTGTATGAACTGTTTGTATATTTTAGAAATTAATCCCTTTCAGTTGCATCGTTTGCAAATATTTTCTCCCACTCCTTAGGTCATCTTTTCATTTTGTTTATAGTTTCCTTTGCTGTACGAAAGCTTTTAAGATTGCTTAGGTCCCATTTGTCTATTTTTGCTTCTCTTTCTATTGCTTTGGGAGACTGACTTAGGAAAACATTGGTACGATTTATGTCAGAGAATGTTTTGCCTATGTTCTCTTCTAGGAGTTTTATGGTATCAAGTCTTATATTTAAGTCTTTAAGCCATTTTGTGTTTATTATTTATGATGTGAAGGTGTGCTCTAACTACATTGATTTACATGTGGTTGTCCAACATTCCCAACACCACTTGCTGAAGAGACTGTCTTTTCCCCATTGTATATTCTTGCCTCCTTTGTCGAAGATTAATTCACCATAGGTGTGTGGGTTTATTTCTCAGCTCTCTATTCTATTCCATTAATCCATATGTCTGTTTTTGTGCCAGTATGATGCTGTTTTGATTACTGTACCTTTGTAGTACTGTCTGAAGTCTGGGAGGGTTATGCCTCCTGCTTTGTTCTTTTTCCTCAGGATTGCTTTGTCAATTCTGTCTTTTTTTATGGTTCCGTATAAATTTTAGGATTATTTGTTCTAGTTCTGAGAAAAATGTCATGGGTAAGTTGATAGGGATTGCATTAAATCCATAGATTACTTTGGATGGTATGGCCATTTTAACAATATTAATTCTTCTGATCCAAGAGCATAGGATATCTTTCCATTCCTTTGAATCATCTTTAATTTCCTTTATTAATGTTTTATAGTTCTCAGCATATAAGTCTTTTCCCTCCTTGGTCAGGTTTATTCCTAAGTATTTTATTTATTTTTTGGTGCAATTTTAAAAGGTATTGTGTTTTTACATTCCCTTTCTAATATTTCATTGTTAGTGTAAAGAAATGCAACCAGTTTCTGTATGTTAATCTTGTATCCTGCTACCTTGCTGAATTCGGTTATCAGCTGTAGTAGTTTTTGTGTGGAGCCTTTAGGGTTTTCTATATATAGTATCATGTCATCTGCATATAATGACAATTTTATCTCTTCCTTTCCAATTTGGATACCTTTTACTTCTTTTTCTAATCTGATTGCTGTGGCTAGGACTTCCACTACTATGTCGAATTGGAGTGGTGAGAGTGGGCATACTTGTTCCACATTTTAGCAAGAAGGCGTTCAGCTTTTCACTGTTGTTTATTATATTGGCTGTGGGTTTGTCATTAAATAGCTTTTATTATGTTGAGATATGTTGCCTCTATATCCACTTTGGTAAGAGATTTTATCATGAATGGATGTTGAATTTTATCAAATGCTTTTTCTGCATCTATTGAGATGATCATGCGGTTTCTGTCTTTTCTTTTGTTGATGTGGTGTATCACATTGATTGATTTGCATAAGTTTCATCATCCTTGTGAACTTGGAATGAATCCAACTTGGTCATGGTGTATGATCTTTTTCATGTGTTGTTGGATTCGATTTGTTAATATTTTGGTGAGATTTTTGCATCTATATTTGTCAGAGATTTGGCTGTAATTTTCTTTTTTGGTGGTGTCTTTGTCTGGTTTGGTATCAGGGTGATGATGGCTTCATAGAATGTCTTTGGGAGTGCTACTTCCACTTCAATCTTTTGGAAAAGTTTGAGAGGGATCAGTAAAATTTCTCCTTTGTATGTTTGGTAGAATTTGCCTGTGAAGTCATCTGGTCCTGGACTTTTGTTTTTAGGGAGTTTTTTTCACTTCTAGTGATCAGTCTGTTCAAATATAAGAGGACTTTTGAACTCATGTATAGTATTTCAGATGATCAGTGTATACACCAGAGCAACTGTTCTTGAAGTGTGGTTCCAGGACCAACAGCATTAGTATCACCTATGGACTTATGAAAATGTAACTTATCTCACCCACCAAAGTTATATGGATATGTAACTTTTTTGATGGGGACTTTGATCTTTGTTTTCATAATCCCTCTAGGTTATTCTGATACATAGTAAAGTTTGGGAATCACTAGTTTGCTAAAGTCATTTGATTCCATTTCTCTTGCTAGTGATTGATTTAGACATGGGCATGATATATAGTGTAAGTCAGTTGAGATGTAAGAGGAATATACTAGGGAGGACTTTGGTAAAAATATTCTTGCTCTTATAAAATAATGAGCAAGAAGGAATAGACCTTTTCATGGCTGGCTATTGACATGTTGCAAATTGTTGCAGGTCTATCTAGCTATCAGAATAGCACTGATACTGAGGTTCGTTTAGCTGAAATATCATAAATACATAGGTTCCTGATGATGTCATTGAACCAGTGAGGAAACCAGCCTTGGAAATGTACTTGCTCTGCATTTTTTGCTAAATGAAATAATAAATACTCTTATTATACAAGTCAGTTTAAGATGGATTTTCTTTCATCTACAGATGACAATATCTAAAATTATATAACATGAGTTTCCTTTATAGTCAATAATAAAATGATAAATCCTATTTAAAAAGCTACTAATGCATACACACTTTTTTATGGAGTTTTGTATTCTCTCTATACAAATAATACTTGCAGTCAGCCAGTGTATAGCAGTCTGTAGGTTTTAATAGAGTAAACAGCCACAATTTAAAAAGTATATGAGAAGCTAAAGATAAAAACACTTAACATAAAGTGGATAAGATTAGTCACCTATGAAAAGCTTCTGAAGCATACAAAAATCCATAAAGTAATTCATATTTGTGATTGGACTAGACTAGGGATTCTACTTTAATCTCCTGAGGGGTTTAAAGTATGTCTGTGAAAAAAGGCAACACTTGAAGTGTAATTAATAAAAAAAAAATCTGTAATGAAAACATGTCCTTTATATGGAAGTGTGTGAATGACAGAAGATGTTGTTGAGTAATAAGAAATATTGGGGGCTTCCCTGGTGGCGCAGTGGTTGAGAGTCCGCCTGCCGATGCAGGGGACGCGGGTTCGTGCCCCGGTCTGGGAAGATCCCACCATGCCGCGGAGCGTCTGGGCCCGTGAGCCATGGCCGCTGAGCCTGCGCGTCCGGAGCCTGTGCTCCGCAACGGGAGAGGCCACAACAGTGAGAGGCCCGCGTACCACAAAAAAAAAAAGAAATATTGGGAGGGGGTAGTAAGATCTTGTTAGCATTAATTCAGCTCTTGTATATGATCGACACTACCATTAAAAATTCTTCAGGCTTTACCATGGATGGGATCAAATAACAGGTAAAACGGTTAGATTACCTTTTTTCATGACTTCCCAAAGGCATAACTACTTTATAATTCTGAGTTTGGTATTTTCAGGTGTCTTAGTTTTTAGAAAAGTGTTGTAGAAAACAAATTGATGCAGTTTGGTAACTAGACATATATATTCCATATTCTCAGTGAAAAAAATGTAGCATTCAGGTGTATGAATCAATATTTTGGGAGTTTGGTTAATGCAACTCACTCACCTACATTCAAAACCACTTCATGGTGATAAAACTTAGCTTCTGTGATGCAAAACTAAGAATCAAACTTAGATTATATCATGCCCTACTGCAACAAATACCTCTTGAAGGCTTTTTCTTTCTCTCTTGCTAATTAACTGCCTGAGTGTCATAACTACTCTATAATTTCATTTCTAGTGGAGGTTCTGAATACTTTATAAGAGCAGTTTAACAGTTATAAACAGAAACAGGAAATAGTTTTCTTTTGTAAGTAGGGTCATAACACCTCAACTGCTACTATGAATTCTTAGAACACTTACTAATGCTTTATACTTGCCTTGTCTTGCTAGTTCTGATATCAAGGGATCAGCAATATGACCAAAAGTTTTCATGTCTTTACAAGACACTTTTTCTGACTGGTGGTAATAAAATATGAAAAGCAGTATGATGATAATAGTATCATGCTTTTCAATTAATATGGATAGCAATATAGCTTATAGACAATCTACCTCATTATTTCTCCAAAAGGTATTTATATGTGTGATACTGTTGTGAATGTGAGAGATATATTGTAAAGTTTATCCATTACTTAAAGTTCTGTAGACTAAGTTTTCAGTAAACCCACAATGAAAGAGTCTTAGTGGTACTGAATGAAACTTTATTTTCTCCTTCTTGCATTCTTATGGATAATTCTGAGAATTATATGGAAAGCATCAGCTGCCATTTCAGGTGTTTTCTTGACCCAGGATAGATAGTGTAGATTGTTTATTATAGTTTATTCTATAAGAAGGTAAAAATCTGGTCTTCATGTGGGGAGAATGGAATTCATTATTATTTCTCTCATAAGATTAATTTCAGTGTACTTTTTTAAAAGTTTAAAATCTTAATGCCCATTATGGCACTTTTTTGATAGACTTTCACTATATTGGAGAGGGAGATCTTTTTCCATTTTTGACATTCTTTTCTTCAAGTGATTTGGTTAAGCAGGAAAAAAGAATGAGGTAGTTTTGACACCTCATCCCCTATTCTATTAACCAAACTACATAAGCCTCTCCTTTACTCAGTTTGATTTTCCTTTATTGAATTTTGCTTTCTGCAATGTTCTCATTTCCCTTATTAGATTAAATCAGATTGTTCTTACCCATCCAACATTATCCCTTTGGGAGAGCAAAATTCAGTCTCCCGAGAGAAAATGTAAAGAAAATCTACTTAGAGAAGATTACTCAGCTACTGTTATTATCCGTTTCCAATTTCCTTTCTACTTTACAGAGTAAGTTTGACTCATTCCCTGATGGCAAACTTTCCTCCCTTCTACTATGTAACAAGAATGAGGGCAGGTCATCTATAATAGATGACTTCTAATGTAAAGTGCGGAACCTCAGGATTGATAAGACTTGTTATATATGATAGGTCAGGGAAACTCTTAGGTTATTGCTTGTGCTTTCAGCTACTGCCTCTTGAAACAAAACAAAAACAAACAAACAAAATAACAAAAAAACACTGTCCCACTCAACCAAGAATTATTTAGGAAATTCTATTAGTGTAGCATTTAGCTGACCCCCAGGTGATGCTCTTTTGGTGATTACGATAGAACTGCTAAAGATCTGTCACAACAAGGATATGAGAACAGAGCAACTTTATCTGTATTGCTTTGCATTCTATTTCATTTCTGCATAGATTGAAGAAAAAGCTCAAGACACAACCTCAGTGGAAATTAGGTTTCTGTTCTCTACAAACTGCCCTTTAAACCTCAAAATAGAGATTTCCAAGAAATTTCTCTTTTCAGGTTTTCAAAATTGCTGAGAAGCAGTTAACTTTTTCACTGTAGTACCAACATTTTTTTAAAAAGTCTATTCTGGTCCAAAATTTTAAAAGTATATGAAAAGCCTA
The DNA here is from genome assembly GCF_039906515.1 of Pseudorca crassidens. Classification (NCBI taxonomy): domain Eukaryota; kingdom Metazoa; phylum Chordata; class Mammalia; order Artiodactyla; family Delphinidae; genus Pseudorca; species Pseudorca crassidens. The sequence goes on from NC_090296.1 coordinate 70,092,258, forward strand.
ATGAATCTTGGAACTAAATTCTGTGTGTGTGTGTGTGTGTGTGTGTGTGTGTGTGTGTGTGTGTGTGTGTGTGTTCTAACCTAGCAACTTAAATTCTCTTCAGGTCACCCTGTCAGCATCAGTTCTGTAGCCTGGATTTAGTTGAATCAATCCTAATTGCAATTCTGCACAGGTCTGGTCCTTTGTGGAGATTGCAGATGAATGACAGTGCAGTGGCAGGGAAGATAAATATTCTGGCAAATAAGATCCCAGCACTCCACAGAGGATGGAATAAATTACTTTACCAATAGAGTGGTGGTAATATGTTGGAGAAAAAAAGTGAAATTGAAGCCAGTTTAATACTAGGTTTGTTAAAGTTTACAATAAAGCATTTTAAGCTTATGTAAAATACTGATGGTGATTCATTTTTGTTTAGAACACATTCCATTGCTCTCCATCATGAAAAATAATGGCAGACACTAATTTTGTTTATGCAGATGACAGCCTGGGCAATTTTAATTCATGTAGCATTCTCTGGTAGCTCAAGGCCTGATGGTAACTGTGGTATAGCATATTGATTAGTAATTTGATAAATATACAAAATGGCACATTGAGCTTTAGGTGCTTCATGCAAAATGTATTCAAATGACCTTGACTAATTAGAGTGCATAGTTGTGAGGCAGTACCATATGAACAAGAGCTAGTTTGTGGGTCTAGAGATTTATATTGTTTTATGACAGAGAATAGGAAGAGACTGCATACAAACACTAAACTTCTATCAAGGAAGAAGACTTATAATAAGACATCAGGAGAAAGATCTTTTTCTTTTTTTTTCATTGTGAGAATTATTACCCTTATCCTATAAAATTAATTCAATGATTTTACATCTAAAATGTATTTCACAGATTTTTAACTGGATCCTAGATAAAGTATAAATATGTACTTTACTAGGATTAAATAATCAGGGAAAGTTTTTTAAAGCAATCTTAAAATAATTATTTTATATTATACTTAAAGATGAATATAAATTCTTCATGTTGATTATTTACCTCTTTACATCTTATAGCTGCCCGAAATGTAAAGTTCCAAAATAATATGTTATCCTTATAGACTATACATCTACGGTTTACCATCACATATTATGTTAGGTGTCTTGTAATTATATCTCAAATTAAACTTTCTAATTAGGCTTCATAGATGAAGTTTAGGTTTTTACCATATTCTTATGAAAAAACCTTTTGGTAAATAAAGGTGAAGCGCTCTAAGAATCCATAGATACAACTCAAAAATTTCTTAGAAAAACCTTCCTGTTTCACTTGGCTATAAATTCCATGACAACACTGAGTAGTAAATTAAATAGCATATCATACACAGGCAACTCAATTTTTATCCCCTGCCATATAATCTAGGCATTTCTTTGAAGTGTATTGTTCTTATAAACATCAATGGAAGCTTCTGGAAGCAAAGTAAGCAGGTACTGAGGATTGAGATTTTTATATAAATATTCAAAATCTCTGAATTAAGTTTAGGCCCAAATGAATTATTCTTAGCAGCATAGGTGTACCTCCAATTGTGCAGGGATTCTTCAGGATGCATTTCAGTTGCGCTGAAAGATCTCAGGCACAACTGATTAATTGTCTACCATTTCAATGCACTCTTCTTGTGTATTAGAAATTTTGTAGGTTTGCTTTAATTTGGGGTGAAATATACAGACCACAAAGAGGAGTGTGAATTAAATCCTCCAATAACTTAGCTCAAAGTCAGTATCTTTTTTTTTAAATTTCAAATGCCAGTTAAATTCAACTATCCACTCAGAGCCACTCTAAATGAATTTAGGTTTTGTCAAATACAAGCTTCCTCTGAGTCTCCAAAATCACACTTCTCCTCACGTCGTTTCTTAACAACTTCAGAGAGCTGCCAGAGACTATGTCAATTTGGTTTTCATTGTGAGAGGTATGATTTTGAAAGAATAGATTTCTAAAAAGAGTTTTAAAAAGCCTTAAGGAAAATTTTTCTAGGACACTGATATTCTCTTTTTTCCACCCTATTCCCTGTAATAATTATTGAATATTTTAAAACTAGAGAAGGCTTAAAATCACCACACAGCCTAAGTGTTTAGTAGTAAATGATAGGTTTATGCATATTAATTATAAAAGATTACTATTACTCTAAATACTTTATATATATATAATCTTTAAGTAAATTAAAATAAATAAATAATAGGTAATAATATTCCTTTGGGACTAAACATTGTCCAGTTGTTTTATCATGTTTGTAACTTTAAAATACAAGATCAGACATATAATCACCTGTGAAAAGCAGTATTGTAGGGGTTAAAAGTAATTCCATGACAAAATTATGCAATTATTATAATAATCATGTAAGTGGAAATTTTTGAAAAATTTAATGAATGATTGAAAAGATGAGTCATGTGTGGCTTCCCTGGTGGCGCAGTGGTTGAGAGTCCGCCTGCCGATGCAGGGGACAAGGGTTCGTGCCCTGGTCCGGGAAGATCCCACATGCCGCAGAGCGGCTAGGCCCGTGAACCACGGCCGCTGAGCCTGCGTGTCCGGAGCCTGTGCTCCGCAACAGGAGAGGCCACAACAGCGAGAGACCCGCGTACTGCAAAAAAAAAAAAAAAAAAAAAGAGTCATGTGAAGAAGAAATTAGGTTGAGTTGTCCTATGAAGGTGAAGGTAATTTAGTATCTCTCTTAAACAAAGAACATATCAGGATGATAACCTCTATGTTAAGTTAATTATAGAAGGTACTCAACTAGAGGCCTTTAGTCCAGCCAAGTCTCTCCCACCCCAGCTGAAGCAGAAAATCTTTGCAGAATTGATGAGTAAACAAAATCACCTTTTCAGTTATGTCATTGGATACAATGTTAGGCAACCTGTGAAGATTTGAAAATCAGTATTTATTAGAATGTAGTCCATCAACTGGGGTGCTTGTGATAAATGCAGCTTCCTGCCTTACTCCAAGCTTCTGAGTCAGAATCTCTGGGGCCAGAGCCCCAGAATCTCTGTTTTTAAGGAGCATTATGAGTGAGTCTGATGTACTTTAAAGTTTGAGATCCACACAGTAAATACTTATTATCTGAAAGATTTCAGTTTATAAGGTAGCATATAGGACAGATTATCTCTATTGATTTCTTCCAGCACCATCATTCTTGAGAGATCAAGACAGTGTTACTGAAAAACCATAAATCTGAAGAGCAGTGGCTAACATTTTTATAAAGCAGTTGAAGAAGGTAAGCTAATATAAAACTCCTGAATTTACTACAACAAAGTATACATATTGTAATTCCTTCTGACAGAAGACCATAAATGCCTACTTCCTTTTATTTTGAGAAAGAAGTAATAATTCATATCAAATTTTGTACACCAGTTTAGTTCCCCCTTTACAAGTTACTGTCACAGAGAAGGGGGACTTCAAAGGAGGTGTGCTAAATATAAATGCCTTAAATAAAATAAAAATCTAAGGCACAACTTACCCATATTGAAATTACCAAGAGAAATACATTCACATATCTTGTCTTATCCTTACTTCTAAAGAATACGTGGTGGTGGTAGTTATACTTTAAGCAGAAATTGGAAATACGACTTTAAAAATGGCTAATCCATGCCAGATTTACTCCTTTATTTGCTCTTAGATATTTATGACCACATAAAAAGAGTCAGGAAGGGAAGAGGCAGAGTACTTTCAGAAATGTTGTCTTTGTTCTCTTATCTTTTCTCTATTCTCTCCTATAGAGACCTTATTTATTTGCATAGCTTCAGCCATCACCTCTATGCAGATACTCTCCAATCTACATCTACAGTCTCATTCTCTCCTGAGAGATGGTATCACATTCCCAAAGAACACTAGGGATTTCCATTTGCTTATCTTTCTCTTACTCAGCATGTTTAAAACAATACTCAAGACTTTCTCTCCCAAACTGACACCCACTCTTGGCTTGCCTATTTCTCTTAATGATGGCACTATTCTTCAAAGCATACAGCCTCTAAATGTTGGACTAAATTTTGTATTTTTCTTCTACCTGGCCAACCTCCACCAATCCCCAATAAAATCAGTCACTACTTCCTGATGATTTTTTTCTTGGTTCCTTTAGCATTTGTACTTTACTCTCAATTCTTGCTTTCCTGACCATATTTCAGGTCTTAGTCATCTCAAAGTCATATGCTGTTTATATGTACATATATCTATTATATGAATGTGTCTATGTGTGTGCATGTGTATAGTTATATGAGTCAGTCTTGACTCCCCTCTTTGCTTTACCTCCCATATCAGTTCTGTTTAAGTTTCTGTTGGCTCATAACTTATCCTTCAACATTTTTACTGTTATCGCCCACCTGCATTACCATCTCTTATTTCAACTGCAGTAATATTCATCTTAATGGTTTTATATGTTTCCATACTTGCACTTATAATCGAGTTTCCATATAATGGGCATAATTTTTATATCCTGCATCAAATTTCCTATAGGCTTTCAAAATAAAATACAATTTTTTGTCTTTATCTACAATTTGCTACATGATTTCCTCTTTCCTACATCTTGCTTGACATCATGTCAAGTCGCCTCCTTGAGCGTTTTTATAGCCACACTGGCTTTCTTTTGCTTTTGTAAGCCCAGCAGACTCATTTTCATGTCAGAAACTGAAAGGTCCCCTCCAGAGATATTTCCACGATTTAATTACTTCTTGTTATTCAGTTCTTGTATCAACTGATGTTTCTTCAAGACATTTTTAATGACCATCTCTTCTAAAGTGGTTAACCCTGCCCCTAGAGTCATTCTATATTCCATTTCCTGATCTTATATTTTTGTAGCACTTATCAATGATGAAAATGTATCTTCATTATCATCATCTGTCTCTCCAAACTTCAGTGTTTAAGTTCCAAGGAAGAGGAGCATCAGTATCTAGAATAACACTTGACATGCATCAGGCATTTGAAAGCAGGGGGTTTCACTAAGCATATAAAAAAAGGAAGATGGATATTATGGGGTCTGAGTTAGAACTATAAGATCTCCTCCTTCTATAAAGTATCTCCATATATTCTTAATCCTGGGTTTGATTTTATAAACAAATTTAGCAGGTTTCCTTATGTCTTCTAAATCCAGGTTCGTTAGAGGTGTCTTTATACAAGGTGAATTTCTTTACTCATGTGACATAATGAAAACATTCTCTAACTTAAAAAAAAAGAAGAATTTCTAAATACTCTATTTAAAAATTCTCCCTCATGAAAGGCTATTTCAGGAAATATAAGTAAATATTAAATAAGAACAATTAAATATTTTATTCAGAAACTGTGTACATAGTATCTATTAGTAATAACACATTTATATAGTAATACTATGTGCCAGGTATTCTTCTAATAACTTTACATATATTAATTCATTTATCTACAACTACTCTTGAGGAAATTACTATTACTCTTCTGTTTTACAGATGAGGAATTGATATACAGAGAAGTTCAATAACTTGCCCTAAGATATAACTGGTAAGTTCAGATGGCTTCAGAATCTTTGTGTTTAACCACTATGCACATTGCCTTTCTGTTCTTATACTACAATAGGACAAAATGAAAGAAAACCAGGGTTAGATTATATGAAAGAATAATGAAGCCAACAATGCAGAAACTAAAATTTGGTGCAGTAAATAGCAAACTAAGAATACACAAATAAATTTGGGAAACACTTCTCAAATACATAGAAAATGGAGAAAAATAGTGAAAAAGAGTAGAGTGGAGATAGTGGACAATGGAGAACAAGTCATGAATATATAATCATAAATAATAGCTATTACATAATAAGCAAAATGAGAATATGGAACAGGAATTATAATTAAAAATATTAGTAGGAAAAAATAGCAGCAATTAAACATATTCCAAATCTCACAAAGACGAGGTAGATTCTGGGCAGGGTTCACTGTGTTACAAGATAATTAAAAGAAAAATAATACAACACTCATCTGCACACAAACACACACACACAACCAAAAGTAAAGACTAGTAAAAAAATTCTGAATTAAAAATAAGGTTACTTAAAGGAAAATAAAGGCAGACAGAACTTTTTTAAACAGCAAATGGCAGACGAAAATGAAATACTGTTTTTATAGCTTTGAGTGAAAAATGATTGTAATCCAAGAATGTTTTCCATCCAGCTTAGTTACCAGTAACATCCAGATGTTACATTAAAAAATGGCTCAAAAGACATTTACAATGTGATTACTGATTGACATATCAAAATAACTCAAGAATGAAGGTAGCAAAGGTATAAGAAAAATGATGATATACTTTGAAATTAAAAATATAACTACTTAATAAATACCATTAAGCTCTACTTAAAAATATATGGGTGCTGATAAGTATAAGTAATACCTATAACTTTGTAAAATATTTAATATGAACAAATTAAAATTATAAAAATGCTTTGTTCAAATATGTTCAAACATATTCCCATTTTTGGCTTGGAAATATTATGATTTAATAATCTGACCTAATATTTCCTCAGTTCTTATGAAATTTACAACAAAACCTATTTTGCCTTACACTATTCTATAATTGTTCTTTTTATCCTGTGTACTATAAAAATAATAGACTTTGTCTACAGGTGTTTTAATATATTTTAGCATGCTCCAAACAATAAGATGACAATATGGCCCAGACAATAATTATTTTTCATATTAAAAGAAACCTGGAGATAGTGGTTCTAGAGTTGGGGTAGGGGTTAAATGCCATCAGGACTTAGGATCAATCATATGGTGTTTAAGAGTATAGGCCTTGGGCTTCCCTGGTGGCGCAGTGGTTGAGAGTCCGCCTGCCGATGCAGGGGACGCGGGTTCATGCCCCGGTCTGGGAGGATCCCACGTGCCGCGGAGCGGCTGGGCCCGTGAGCCATGGCCGCTGGGCCTGCGCGTCCGGAGCCTGTGCTCTGCAACGGGAGAGGCCACAACAATGAGAGCCCCGCGTACCGCAAAAAAAAAAAAAAGAGTATAGGCCTTCGTATATTCAGAAATTGGCCCCAATTCTATCTAGATTTGTGGCCCTGGGCAGATTACCTAACCTCTCTAAACTTCAGTTTCCTCATTTATATAGTAATTAGGATAATGATAGCATTCCCTTAATGTTTTTGTAAAAATTAATGATAAAATATTTGGCACACAGTAAGCAAGCAACAAATGATAGCTATTACTATTATTATTAATATTTTTGCTATTGTTATTATTAGATAAATATATTGCTGAGCTAAAGATAGTTAATTAGTGAATAATGTAGTAAAGACCAAGCAAGGAAGCAAAAATTTAAAATCATTGATTCAAATTCTAGAAATATTGAAAGTTATAGCTTGGTTTCAAATATATATTATTAGAAATTAATAAATAAATGAATTGTGTTGGTATGGAATAATGAAAATCAGAGTGAACTATATTATCTAACTCTAATTAAATTATATATGGAGGGAGAAACATATTTTATTAACTATCAGATAAGGTTAATTAAATGAAAGTTAATGAAGTTTTCCTGTCAATTTCATTAAAGATGCTTAAATGGTAGAGAATAATAAATCACAGTAATGGAAAGAAGTCCCAACCAAGGAAGTATACTACCTGACTTGGCTAATTGGGGTGATAGCCCATATTCTTTCCCTTAATACTACTTAATGGAAGTTTCTTATGTCACTATTTCAAGCCCTGCAATATCTCAAGTTTCCCGTAAATAAACATTAGTCTTCAGAGACAGTCATCTTGCCTTTACAATAACAATTTTACAATTTTTCTTAATAATAGGATTCTGATATATTCTGGGGAGCAATATGCTCAGTTAAAGGACAATTTTCCAGCTTCTCTTATAATTCAAAATGGACAGTGAAATATGAGTAGAAATTATTGGGTATTACTCTAATGAAAGCTGGTTACAGTTGTTGCCACACAGTTGGCATATGTGCTATTCTGGCATCTTCCCCAAACCACCTGTGCTCAGAATTCAGACAGGATTTCTGGAACTCAGCAGCCATCTAAGACTATAATACTGCATTAAAAAGAAACTTCCTGGGCTGAGAATGGTAAGATAGCTGGAGACTGTGTCTCTGATAACCCATGGAGCCACTATACCAACCCAGAATCATCTACTTTTTGTGTTAGAAGAAAAAGATTTAAACGTTTATCTTGTTCAAGCCTTTGCTACTTATGATCTTAATTCCTAGAATTTATTTCACATATTTAAAAGTCCTAAAGTGTAGAACTAAATTACAAGATGGCAGATGTTCTATCTCTCTGAAAACGTACCATGTCTTTATGTAGTAGTATTTTATTTCCATTGCCTCTTTCTCATTCATTTCATTGCCAGTTTCTTTCTCTTGTTAAATTTTTGAATTTTGATTTCTTCATCTCTGTAAATATATATTTCACAGTGCTGTGATATTGTAATGACATAATTATGTGAGGATATTCTTGTAATTATTAATTTAACTTGAAAACTATAAGATTATGAGAATTGGAGATGGTGGTGGTTAAGATAAATGTGGGGAAGATAAAGTGTTCTCAGTCAAATATCTTGTTTTATTCCTCTTTCACCCTAAGACAATGTTACCTAAACCATTTAAAAACTAACCCATTAATGTATAATTAAAATTTGAAATAAAAGTTTAAAAGAGAACAAGGCAGGGAATGAGAGGAAAGGGAAGGAATATCTTTGGATGACTTCCACAGGATAGTTACTATGATAGATGCATTTACATATACTTGCTTATCTAATCTTTACAAACCCCCTGAAAGATAGGTATCATTATGCTTACACAAAAAATATTAGGATGTTAAGTTTCAAATATGTCAGTTAATTTGCCTAAGGTTATACAGACAGAATTTGAAAACAAAGTTCTTCTCTCCACTATATGACTTTAAATATTAGATCAGTTTGGATATAATTATAAATAATTTCATGTCCTAGCAGATATTCTAGCTAATTGTATTTTATTTGGTTATAATAAATTCTTCACAGTAAAAATTTTTATAAAATAAAAATTGTATATCTCATTTCTAGTCTAATCAATATACTCTACAATTAGTGGCTAATATCTGTTTTTCACAAAATATTTCTGACTAGCTAATTCTTTATGAAAGTTTTACTCTAGTCAGAAAAGAGAAATGGATAAATCTGAGTTAGACTGTTGTGCAATATCAAAAAATGTGGCTACCATTCAGTTTTCTAAACCATCACTTTTATTTACTGTCTGATAGTCTATGTAGTTACAGGACTGCACTCAGGATTTCCTGAATAAGTCAAGTTTTGGTTACCTGATCATCATCATGTTATTATGACAATCCAAGAGCAAGATCTTTCTGTCCAAAAAGGCATGCCAAGATATTTAGAATATTTCATGAAAGGGAACTAAGTAAATTCTATGGCTTACAAAACTATTAAAATGAAATGTCTTAAAAATATTGTTATAAAACACATGGTATTTTATAATCTACAAGTGCTATTACATACAATTATCTCATTTAATTCTCACAATCCTATGAAATATACATTCTAATTGTAGAGATGGAGAAATGACTTTTTGAAGATCACATAGTAAGTAACTGATAGACAACTTGAATACAAGTCTTTTGACCAGACTAGATCTTGAACATTAAGTTAATATGACAACCTCCAGAAGCAATGATACTTTGTCAAACATATTCAGCTCTAAAGTATTTTATTTCTATTAATTCATCTTAGAAAGTCATTTCAAGACTGTTCATTTATGCATCAATTTATTAATTCTTTCATTGAATATTTATTGAGCACCTACTATGTGTCAAGCACTGATATAGGTATTGAGGATACAGGAGTGAATAAATGAGACAAAAATTCCTGCCCTCATGGAACATACATTTAGTGCAGAGAATACAGAAAAATGAATAAGAAAGTGAGTGTTATATTTGTATGTATAGCCATTCAGAGCTCAGGCTCACTAGTCACACTGCCTGGTTTCAAGTCCCAATGGCTCTAACATTGCAAGGCATATAGTTTGCTGCGTATTTTCTAATCTATAAAATGGAGATAAAGTAGTAATCATCTCCTTATTTTCAAGAGAAATTAAACTCAGTTGTCTTTGAAGATTGAGTGAAATAATGGAAGTTAAGTTTTAGAATAATGGTTTGCTCAAAATAAGTGCTTGATAAATGTTAGTTATTATTTAACAGGCTTGTTAGAGACTTTTCTTTCCCTTTTCTTTTTTCCTTTGATGTTTCAGTCATTCATTCAACACATAAAAGAAGGTCTAAAATATTGCCTAGAATGTTCCTTCTACTATAATATAATCTGGTGGGGAGTACTATTAGACAGCCAAACAGTGATGAACTGTTATAATAGAGGTAATCCACAAGGCCCTACAAAGACATGACCTAAGAAACTCCTAATTGCTTGCACTGGTATTAGTTTCTTAAGATGTCATAACAAAGGACCACAAACTGCTTAAGACAACAGACATTTATTTTCTCAATAGTTTTGGAGGCTAGAAGTCCAAAATCAAAATGTTGGTAGGGTCATGCTTCCTCTCTAACCTATAGATGAATCCTTTCTTGCCTCTTCTTTGTTTCTAGTGGTTTGCTGGCAAACTTTGGTGTTCCTTGGCTTGTAGATGTATCACTCCAACCTCTACATTTGTCATCACATGGCATTTTCTCTGTGTGTGTCTTTCTTCACAGGGAGATCTTATAAAGACACCAAATATATTTGATTAGAGGCCCACTCTATTGCACTATGACCTCGTTTTCACTAATTACAACTTCAATCACACTCTTTTGAAATAAGGTCATATTCTGAGGTATGGAGGGTTAGGATTTCAGTGTATCCTTTTTCCGCGGGGTAGGGGGGAGACACAATTCAACCTATAAGAGAGTTCAAGAGTCTTTCTGGGGATGGTGATATTTAAACTGATAAATAGATAAACATGAAATAATGCTGAGCTTTTTCTTTCATATTAAATAAATTAGTATATCTGTATTGTTTCCCAATAGTAATTTTTTTCTTTGTCTCTTACGATAATTGGCACATTGGGATAATAAAGTGTTTAAAGAATAATTGCATGGTTTTTTTTAATAAATAAACTTTATTTTTCAGAGTAGTTTTAAGTTCACAGCAAAATTGATCAGAAAGCACAGAGAGTTCCCATATATCTCTTGTCCCCACACATGCAAACCTCCCCTGCTGTCAACATCCTACACCAGGATGGTACATTTGTTACAACTGTTGAACCTACGCTGACACAAAGTCCATATTTTACATTAGAGTTCACTTTTGGTGTTGTCCAGTCTATGAGAAATGACAAATATACAATGACATGCATCTACCATGGTAGGCTCATACAAAATAGTTAGCTACCTTAAGAACCCTCTCTGCTCCATCTATCCCTCCCTCCCTCCCCTCTAACCCCTGACAACCACTGATCTTTCTATTGTCTCCATAGTTTTGACTTTTCCAGAATGTCATATAGTTGGAATCATATAGTAAGTGACCTTTTCAGACTGGCTTTTTTCACTTAGTAATATGCATTAAGCTACCATGTCCTTTCATAGCTTGATACCTCATTTATTTTTAATGTGAAATAGTATTCCATTGTCTCTATGCACCATACTTTATCCATTCACATACTGAAGGACATCTTAGTTGCTTCTAAATTTTGCCAATTATGATAAAGCTGCTAAAAATATCCATATATAGGTATATGTATAGACATAAGTTTTCAATTCATCTGGATAAATACCAAGGAATGCAATAGCTGGACTATATGGTAAGAATATGTTTAGTTTTATAAAAAAGTACCAAGTTGTCTTTTAACATTTTTGCAATCCCATTTGCATTTCCACCAACAATGAATGAGAATTCCTGTTGCTCCACATTCTCATCAACATTTGGTGTCATCAATATTCCAGATTTTGGCCATTCTATTAAGTGGATAGCGGTATCTAATGGTTGTTTTAATTGTGTTTCCCTAATAACATATGACTTGAGGCATCTTTTCATGTGCTTATTTGCCATCTGTATATCTTCTTTGTTGAAGTGTCTCTTAATGTCTTTGGCTCAGGTTTTTATTTAGACTGTTTTCATATTGTTGAATTTTTAAATTTCCTTATATATTTTGTTCTTTATCATATGTGTCTTTTGCAAATATCATCTCCCAGTCTGTATCTTCTTATCTTCTCTTTCCCTTGATATTGTCTTTTGCAGAGCAGAAATGTTTAATTTTAATAAAGATCAGCTTATCAATTATTATTTTGTGGCTTGTGCCTCTGGAATTGCGTCTAAAATGTCATCACCATACCCAAGGTCATTTAAGTTTTCTCCTGATTTATCTTGTAGAAGTTTTATAATTTTGTGCCTTACATTTAAGTCTGTGATCTGTTTTGAGTTAATTTTTGTGCAGAGTGTAACATTCATTGTTTTGCATGTGGATAGTCAGTTGTTCCAGCATCGTTTGTTGAAAAGACTATCTTTGCTACATTGTATTGTGTTACTCCTTCCTCAAAGATAACCTGACTATATTTATGTGAGTGTATTTCTGAACTCTCTATCCTGTTCCATTGATCTATTTATCTATTCTTTCGCCCATATCACTGTCTTGATTATTTTAATGTGTAGTAAGTCTTGAAGTTGTATAGCATCAGTCCTCCTTCAGTATTGTGTTTGATCTTAAAGATCATTTGACTCTACATACAAACTTTAGAATCACTTTGTTGATATTTACAAAACTACTCTCTGGGAATCTGATTTGGATTGCATTGGATCTACTGATCAAATTGGAAAAACAGACATCTTGACAAAATTGAATCTTCTTATTCATAAACATAAAATCTCTCTCCATTTATTTAATTCTCCTTTGATTTCTTTATCAGGATATTGTAGTTTTCCTTGTATAGACTATGTACATATTTTGTTAGATTTATACCTAAGGATTTCATTTTTCTTAGTATTGTATTTTTAATTTCAGCTTCCACTTGTTCATTGCTGGTATATAGAAAAAGAATTGACTTGTTGCATCCCATAAAGTTCTAGTTCTAGGAGTGCTTTTTTGTTGATTCTTTTGGATTTTCTACATAGATAATCATGTCATCTGTGAACAAAGACACATTATATTTTTTATTCCCAGTATGTATACATTTTATTTCCTTTTATTAACTTATTGCATTAACTAGTACTTTTCAATAGTACAATGTTGAAAAGCAGTGGTGAGAAGGGACATCCTACTTTATTCCTGGTTTTAGTGGGAAAGCTTCTTGTTTCTCACCATTAACTGCGATGTTAAGCTAGGTTTTTCATAGGTGTTTCTTAACAAGTTAAGGAAGTCTCTCTCTATGTCTATTTTACTGAGAATTTTTATCGTGAGCAGGTGTTGAATTTTGTCAAATGCTTTTTCTGCATCGACTGATATCATCATGTGGTTGTTCTTCAGCTCATTAATATGAATTATATTAATGGATATTTTAATGTTGAACTAGCCTTGCATACCTAGGATAAATCCTACTTGGTTGTGGTATTATATTCTTTTTCATATGTTGTTGAATACAATTTTCTAATATTTTGTTGAGGACTTTTTCATCTATGTTCATGAGAGATGTTGGTCTATAGCTTTGTTTTCTTGTTATGTCTTTGTCCCGAGTTTTGGTATTAGGGTAATGCTGGCTGCATAGAATGATTGGGTAATATTCCCTCTACTTCTGTATTCTGAAGCAGCGAATTGTATATGTAGTTGACCTTCTGTATCTGTGGGTTCTACATCCATGGATTCAACTAACTGCAGATAAAAATTATTTTTAAAATTCCATAAATTTCCCCAAAGCAAAACTTGAAGTTGCTGCACACTGACAACTATTTACATAGCATTTATACTGTATTTGCAACTATTTAAAAGCATACCTCAAAGATATTGTGGGTTTGGCTCCAGACTACTGCCACAAAGTAGAAAAAAGCAAGTCATTTGAATCTTTTGGTTTCTCAGTGCATATAAAAATTATGTTTATACTGTAGTCTATTAAGTGTGCAATAGCATTATATCTAAAAAGTACATACCTTAATTAAAAAATACTTTATTGCTAAAAAACATTGACCATCATCTAATCCTTCAGCAAGTCACAATCTTTTTGCAATAGTAACAAAGATAACTTATAATGGATCACCATAACAAATAGAATAATAATGAAAAGTTTGAAATATTGTGAGAATTACCAAAATGTGCCACAGAGATACAAAGTGAGCAAATTCTGTTGAAAAAATGCCACTAATAGTCTTGTTCAATGCATGGTTGCCACAAACCTTCAATTTGTAAAAAATACAATACCTGAAAAGTACAATAAAGTGAAGCACAATAAAACGAGGTATACCTGTAGATAACATTTACATTGTATTAGGTATTATAAGTAACCTAGAGATGATTTAATATATACCGGAGGATATGTGTAAGTTATATGAAAATACTATACCATTTTATATAAGGGACTTTAGCATCCCATTTTGGTATTCTTGGGAGTCCTGGAACCAATCCCCCAGATACTGAAGAACCACTGTAATTGTAGAGAATTGCTATAATTCTTTCTTAAAAGTTCGATAGAATTCACCAGTGAACCATTTTGGGCCTGATTTTTTTTGTTGGTTTGTAAGATTACTAAGTTTTTTAATAGATAGAGGCCTATTCAGATTGTCGGTTTCCTCACGTGTAAGTTTTGGCAGATAGTGTCATTCAAGGAATTGGTACATTTCATATGGGTTATCAAATTTGTGGGTGTAGAGTTATTCATAGCATTTGCTATTATCCTTTTAATGTTTATGGAATCTGTAGTGGTGTCCCTTCTTTCATCATTAATATTAGTAATTCGTACCATCTCTCCTTTTTTTCCCATAGTTAACCTGATAGAGCCTTATTACTTTATTTATCTTTTCAAGGGACCAGCTTTTGGTTTCATTGATTTTCTCTACTGATTTCTTGTTTTCAATTTCAATGACATCTGCTCTAATTCTTACTATTTATTTTCTTCTATTTACTTTGGATTTAATTTTATCTTTTATTTTCTAGTTTTCTAAGGTAGAAGGTTATTAATATTAGATCTTTCTTATTGTTTAATACATGCATTCAGTGCTATAAATTTCCCACTAAACACTGCTTTCACTGCATCCTGCAAAATCTGATGTTTTTTCCACTTGGTTTACGATATTTTTAAAAAATTTCTCTTGAGATTTCTTTTTTTGACCCATATGTTATCAGAAGTGTATTGTTTAATCTCCAAGTATTTGGAGATTTTCTAAGCTATCTTTCTGTTTTCAATTTCTAGTTTAATCCTACTGTAGTCCAAGAGCAGACATTGTATGATTTCTATTATTTTAAATTAGTTAAGGAATGCGTATGGCCCAGGATGTCCCATATGAGCCCGAGAAGAATGTGTATTCTGCTGTTGTTCGATGAAGTACTCTATATATGTCCATTATATCCAGCTGATTGATGGTATTGTTGAGCTCAACTATATCCTTATTGATTTTTTGCCTGCTGACTCTGTCCATTTCTGATAGAAGGGTGTTGAAGTCTCCAGCTGTAATAGTGGGTTCATTTGTGTCTCCTTGTAATTTTATCGGTTTTTGTCTTCGTATTTTGATGCTTTGTTTTTAATTGTGTACACATTAAGTATCATTATGTCTTCTTGGAGAACTGACCCCTTTATCATTATGTATTGCCACTCTTTATCCCTGATAACTTTCCTTGGTATGAAGCCTGCCCAATCTAAAATTAATATAACTGCTCAACTTTCTTTTGATTAATGTTAGCATGGTATATCTTTCTTCATCTATTTACTTTTATCTTTTTTAACATCTTTATTGGGGTATAATTGCTTTACAATGGTGTGTTAGTTTCTGCTTTATAACAAAGTGAATCAGTTATACATATACATATGTTGCCATATGTCTTCCCTCTTGCGTCTCCCTCCCTCCCACCCTCCCTATCCCACCCCTCCAGGCTGTCACAAAGCACCGAGCCAATATCCCTGTGCCATGTGGCTGCTTCCCACTAGCTATCTACCTTACTACGTTTGTTAGTCTGTATATGTCCATGACTCTCTCTCGCCCTGTCACATCTCACCCTTCCCCCTCCCCATATCCTCAAGTCCGTTCTCCAGTAGGTCTGCGTCTTTATTCCTGTCTTACCCCTAGGTTCTTCATGACATTTTTTTTTCTTAAATTCCATATATATGTGTTAGCATACGGTATTTGTCTTTTTCTTTCTGACTTACTTCACTCTGTATGACAGACTCTAGCTCTATCCACCTCATTACAAATAGCTCAATTTCGTTTCTTTTTAAGGCTGAGTAATATTCCATTGTATATATGTGCCACATCTTCTTTATCCATTCATCCGATGATGGGCACTTAGGTTGTTTCCATCTCCGGGCTATTGTAAATAGAGCTGCAATGAACATTTTGGTACATGACTATTTTTGAGTTTTGGTTTTCTCAGGGTATATGCCCAGTAGTGGGATTGCTGGGTCGTATGGTAGTTCTATTTGTAGTTTTTTAAGGAACCTCCATACTGTTCTCCATAGTGGCTGAACCAATTCACATTCCCACCAGCAGTGCAAGAGTGTTCCCTTTTCTCCACACCCTCTCCAGCATTTATTGTTTCTAGATTTTTTGATGATGGCCATTCTGACTGGTGTGAGATGATATCTCATTGTAGTTTTGATTTTCATTTCGCTAATGATTAATGATGTTGAGCATTCTTTCATGTGTTTGTTGGCAGTCTGTATATCTTCTTTGGAGAAATGTCTAGGTCTTCTGCCCATTTTTGGATTGGGTTGTTTGTTTTTTTGTTATTGAGCTGCATGAGCTGCTTGTAAATTTTGGAGATTAATCCTTTGTCAGTTGCTTCATTTGCAAATATTTTCTCCCATTCTGAGGGTTGTCTTTTGGTCTTGTTTATGGTTTCCTTTGCTGTGCAAAAGCTTTGAAGTTTCATTAGGTCCCATTTGTTTATTTTTGGTTTTATTTCCATTTCTCTAGGAGGTGGGTCAGAAAGGATCTTGCTGTGATTTATGTCATAGAGTGTTCTGCCTATGTTTTCCTCTAAGAGTTTGATAGTTTCTGGCCTTACATTTAGGTCTTTAATCCATTTTGAGCTTATTTTTGTGAATGGTGTTAGGGAGTGATCTTATCTCATACTTTTACATGTACCTGTCCAGTTTTCCCAGCACCACTTATTGAAGAGGCTGTCCTTTCTCCACTGTACATTCCTGCCACCTTTATCAAAGATAAGGTGTCCATATGTGCGTGGGTTTATCTCTGGGTTTTCTATCCTGTTCCATTGATCTATCTTTCTGGTTTTGTGCCAGTACCATACTGTCTTGATTACTGTAGCTTTGTAGTATAGTCTGAAGTCAGGGAGCCTGATTCCTCCAGCTCCTTTTTTCATTCTCAAGATTGCTTTGGCTATTCAGGGTCTTTTGTGTTTCCATACAAATTGCGAAATTTTTTGTTCTAGTTCTGTGAAAAATGCCAGTGGTAGTTTCATAGGGATTGCATTGAATCTGTAGATTGCTTTGGGTAGTAGAGTCGTTTTCACAATGTTGATTCTTCCAATCCAAGAACATGGTATATCTCTCCCTCTATTTGTATCATCTTTAATTTCTTTCATCAGTGTCTTATAATTTTCTGCATACAGGTCTTTTGTCTCCTTAGGTAGGTTTATTCCTAGCTATTTTATTCTTTTTGTTGCAATGGTAAATGGGAGTGTTTTCTTGATTTCACTTTCAGATTTTTCATCATCAGTATATAGGAATGCCAGAGATTTCTGTGCATTAATTTTGTATCCTGCTACTTTACCAAATTCATTGATTAGCTCTAGTAGTTTTCTGGTAGCATCTTTAGGATTCTCTATGTATAGTATTATGTCATCTGCAAAGAGTGACAGCTTTACTTCTTCTTTTCCGATTTGGATTCCTTTTATTTCCTTTTCTTCTCTGATTGCTGTGGCTAAAACTTCCAAAACTATGTTGAATAAGAGTGTTGAGAGTGGGCAACCTTGTCTTGTTCCTGATCTTAGTGGAAATGCTTTCAGTTTTTCACCATTGAGGATGATGTTTGCTGTGGGTTTGTCATATATGACCTTTATTATGTTGAGGAAATTTCCCTCTATGCCTACTTTCTGCAGGGTTTTTATCATAAATGGGTGTTGAATTTTGTCAAAAGCTTTCTCTGCATCTATTGAGACGATCATATGGTTTTTCTCCTTCAATTTGTTAATATGGTTTATCACATTGATAGATTTGAGTATATTGAAGAATCCTTGCATTCCTGGAATAAACCCCACTTGATCATTGTGTATGATCCTTTTAATGTGCTGTTGGATTCTGTTTGCTAGTATTTTGTTGCAGATTTTTGCATCTATGTTCATCAGTGATACTGGCCTGTAGTTTTCTTTCTTTGTGACATCCTTGTCTGGTTTTGGTATCAAGGTGATGGTGGCCTCGTAGAAGGAATTTGGGAGTGTTCCTCCCTCTGCTATATTTTGGAGGAGTTTGAGAAGGATAGGTGTTAGCTGTTCTCTAAATGTTTGATAGAATTCGCCTGTGAAGCCATCTGGTCCTGGGCTTTTGTTTGTTGGAAGATTTTTAATCACAGTTTGAATTTCAGTGCTTGTGATTGGTCTGTTCATATTTTCTATTTCTTCCTGATTCAGTCTTGGCAGGTTGTGCATTTCTAAGAATTTGTCCATTTCTTCCAGATTGTCCATTTTATTGGCATAGAGTTGCTTGTAGTAATCTCTCATGATCTTTTTTATTTCTGCAGTGTCAGTTGTTACTTCTCCTTTTTCATTTCTAATTCTATTGATTTGAGTCTTCTCCCTTTTTTTCTTGATGAGTCTGGCTAGTGGTTTATCTATTTTGTTTATCTTCTCAAAGAACCAGCTTTTAGTTTTATTGATCTTTGCTATTGTTTCCTTCATTTCTTTTTCATTTATTTCTGATCTGATTTTTATGATTTCTTTCCTTCTGCTAGCTTTGGGGTTTTTTTGTTCTTCTTTCTCTAATTGCTTGAGGTGCAAGGTTAGGTTGTTTATTCTAGATGTTTCCTGCTTCTTAAGGTGGGCTTGTATTGCTATAAACTTCCCCCTTAGAACTGCTTTTGCTGCATCCCACAGGTTTTGGGTCGTTGTGTCTCCATTGTCATTTGTTTCTAGGTATTTTTTGATTTCCTCTTTGATTTCTTCAGTGATCACTTCATTATTAAGTAGTGTATTGTTTAGCCTCCATGTGTTTGTATTTTTTACAGATCTTTTCCTGTAATTGATATCTAGTCTCATGGCGTTGTGGTCAGAAAAGATACTTGATACAATTTCAATTTTCTTAAATTTGCCAAGGCTTGATTTGTGACCCAAGATATGATCTATCCTGGAGAATGTTCCATGAGCACTTGAGAAAAATGTGTATTCTGTTGTTTTTGGATGGAGTGTCCTATAAATATCAATTAAGTCCATCTTGTTTAATGTATCATTTAAAGCTTGTGTTTCCTTATTTATTTTCATTTTGGATGATCTGTCCTTGGGTGAAAGTGGGGTGTTTAAGTCCCCTACTATGAATGTGTTACTGTCGATTTCCCCTTTTATGGCTGTTATTATTTGCCTTATGTATTGAGGTGCTCCTATGTTGGGTGCATAAATATTTACAATTGTTATATCTTCTTCTTGGATCGATCCCTTGATCATTATGTAGTGTCCTTCTTTGTCTCTTTTAATAGTCCTTATTTTAAAGTCTATTTTGTCTGATATGAGAATTGCTACTCCAGCTTTCTTTTGGTTTCCATTTGCATGGAATACCTTTTTCCATCCCCTTACTTTTAGTCTGTATGTGTCTCTAGGTCTGAAGTGGGTCTCTTGTAGACAGCATATGTAAGGGTCTTGTTTTTGTATCCATTCAGCTAATCTGTGTCTTTTGGTGGGAGCATTTAGTCCATTTACATTTAAGGTAATTATCGATATGTATGTTCCTATTCCCATTTTCTATATTGTTTTGGGTTCGTTATTATAGGTCTTTTCCTTCTCTTGTGTTTCTTGCCTAGAGAAGATCCTTTAGCATTTGTTGTAAAGCTGGTTTGGTGGTGCTGAACTCTCTCAGCTTTTGCTTGTCTGTAAAGGTTTTAATTTCTCCATCAAATCTGAATGAGATCCTTGCTGGGTAGAGTAGTCTTGGTTGCAGGTTTTTCTCCTTCATCACTTTCAGTATGTCCTGCCACTCCCTTCTGGCTTGTAGGGTTTCTGCTGAGAGATCAGCTGTTAACCTTATGGGGATTCCCTTATGTGTTATTTGTTGTTTTTCCCTTGCTGCTTTTAATATGCTTTCTTTGTATTTAATTTTTGACAGTTTGATTAATATGTGTCTTGGCGTATTTCTCCTTGTATTTATCCTGTATGGGACTCTCTGTGCTTCCTGGACTTGATTAACTATTTCCTTTCCCATAATAGGGAAGTTTTCAACTATAATATCTTCAAATATTTTCTCAGTCCCTTTCTTTTTCTCTTCTTCTTCTGGAACCCCTATAATTCGAATGTTGGTGCATTTAATGTTGTCCCAGAGGTCTCTGAGACTGTCCTCAGTTCTTTTCATTCTTTTTTCTTTATTCTGCTCTGCAGTAGTTATTTCCACTATTTTATCTTCCAGGTCACTTATCCGTTCTTCTGCCTCAGTTATTCTGCTATTGATCCCATCTAGAGTACTTTTAATTTCATTTATTGTGTTGTTCATCGTTGCTTGTTTCATCTTTAGTTCTTCTAGGTCCTTGTTAACTGATTCTTGCATTTTGTCCATTCTATTGTCCATTCTATCTCCAAGATTTTGGATCAACCTTACTATCATTATTCTGAATTCTTTTTCAGGTAGACTGCCTATTTCCTCTTCATTTGTTAGGTCTGGTGCATTTTTATCTTGCTCCTTTATCTGCTGTGTGTTTTTCTGTTTTCTCATTTTGCTTATCTTACTGTGTTTGGGGTCTCCTTTTTGCAGGCTGCAGGTTCGTAGTTCCTCCTGTTTTTGGTGTCTGTCTCCAGTGGCTAAGGTTGGTTCAGTGGGTTGTGTAGGCTTCCTGGTGGAGGGGACTAGTGCCTGTGTTGTGGTGGATGAGGCTGGATCTTGTCTCTCTAGTGGGCAGGTTCACGTCTGGTGGTGTGTTTTGGGGTGTCTGTGGCCTTATTATGCTTTTAGGCAGCCTCTCTGCTAATGGGTGGGGTTGTGTTTTGCTAGTTGTTTGGCATAGGTTGTCCAGCACTGTGGCTTGCTGGTCGTTGAGTGAAGCTGGGTGCTGGTGTTAAGATGGAGGTCTCTGGGAGATTTTCGCCATTTGATATTATGTGTAGCTGGGAGGTCTCTTGTTGACCAGTGTCCTGAAATTGGCTCTCCTACCTCAGAGGCAGAGCCCTGACTCCTGGCTGGAGCACCAAGACCCTTTCATCCACACGGCTCAGAATAAAAGGGAGAATAAGTAGAGAGAATTAGTAGAAGTATGAAGAATGAAAGAAAGAAAGGAGGGAAGGAAGGAAGGAAGGAAGAAAGAAAGAAAGAAAGAGGCAAAGAAGGAAAGAAGACAAGAAGGAAAGAAAGGAGGGAGGGAGGGAGAGAGGAAGGAAGGAAGGAGGGAAGGAAGGAAAAAAGACAGACAGAAAGAAGATACAGTAAAATAATATAAAGTATAATAAAGTTATTGAATTAAAAAATAATTATTTAGAAAGAAAAAGGGACGGATAGAACCTTAGGACAAATGTTGGAAGCAAAGCTATACAGACAAAATCTTACACAGAAGCATACACATACACCCTCACAAAAAGAGGTAAAGGGGAAAAAGTCATAAATCTTGCTCTCAGAGACCACCTCCTCAATTTGGGATGATTCGTTGTCTAAAAGATGGAAGGAAGGAAGGAAAGAAAGAAAGAAAGAAAGAAAGAAAGAAAGAAAGAAAGAAAGAAAAGTATAATAAAGTTATTATAATTAATTATTAAGAAAAAAAACTTAAAAAAGAAAAACATGGACGGATAGAACCCTAGGACAAATGGTGGAAGCAAAACTCTGCAGACAAAATCTCACACAGAAGCATACACATACACATTCACAAAAAGAGGAAAAGGGGAAAAAATCATAGATCTTGCCCTCGAAGCCCACCTCCTCAGTTTGGGATGATTCGTTGTCTATTCATGTATTCCACAGATGCAGGTACATCAAGTTGATTGTGGAGCTTTAATCCGCTGCTTCTGAGGCTGCTGGGAGAGATTTCCCTTTCTCTTCTTTGTTCTCACAGCTCCCAGGGGCTCAGCTTTGGATTTGGCCCTGCCTCTGCGTGTAGGTCGCTGGAGGGCGTCTGTTTTTTGCTCAGACAGGATGGGGTTAAAGGAGCCGCTGATTCGGGGGCTCTGGCGCACTCAGGCCGCGGGTGGGGGGGGAGGGAGGGGCACGCAGTGCGGGGCAGGTCTGCGGCGGCAGAGGCCGGCATGACGTTGCACCAGCCTGAGGCTCGCCGTGCGTTCTCCCGGGGAAGTTGTCCCTGGATCCCGGGAACCTGGCAGTGGCGGGCTGCACAGGCTCCGCGGAAGAGGGGTGTGGAGAGTGACCTGTGCTCGCACACAGGCCCCTTGGTGGCGGCAGCAGCAGCCTTAGCATCTCCCGCCCGTCTCTGGGGTTCGCGCTTTTAGCCGCGGCTCGCGCCGTCTCTGGAGTTCCTTTAAGCAGCGCTCTTAAACCCCTCTCCTCGCGCACCAGGAAACAAAGAGGGAAGAAAAAGTCTCTTGCCTCTTCGGCAGGTGCAGACTTTTCCCCGGACTCCCTCCCGGCTAGCCGTGGTGCACTAACCCCTTCAGGCTGTGTTCACGCCGCCAACCCCAGTCCTCTCCCAGCGCTCCGTCCGAAACCGAAACCCGAGCCTCAGCTCGCAGCCCTGCCCGCCCCGGCAGGTGAGCAGACAAGCCTCTCGGGCTGGTGAGTGCCGGTCGGCACTGATCCTCTGTGCGGGAATCTCCCCGCTTTTCCCTCTGCACCTGTTGCTGTGCTCTCCTCCGCGGCCCCAAAGCTGCCCCCTCCGCCTCCCGCAGTCTCCGCCCGCGAAGGGGCTTCCTAGTGTGTGGAAACTTTTCCTCCTTCACAGCTACCTCCCACTGGTGCAGGTGCCGTCCCTATTCTTTTGTCTCTCTTTATTCTTTTTTCTTTTGCCCTACCCAGGTACGTTGGGGGGGGGGGGTTTCTTGCCTTTTGGGAGGTCTGAGGTCTTCTGCCAGCCTTCAGTAGGTGTTCTGTAGGAGTTGTTCCACGTGTAGATGTATTTCTGGTGTATCTGTGGGGAGGAAGGTGATCTCCGCGTCTTACTCTTCCGCCATCTTCAAGGTCAAAGCCATCTATTTACTTTTAATCTATATGTGTCCTTATATTTAAAGTGGGTTTCTTGTAGACAACACATAGTTGGGTCTTGTTTTTTAATCCACTTGACAATCTCTTTTAATTGGTGCATTAAACCACTGACATTCAAAGGATTACTTATATAGTACAATTACTATCTCCTATATTTATTACTGTTTTTTATCTATTGCCCCTCTTCTTTGTTTCTATTTTTGTCTTCTACTTTTTCCTGCCTTTGTGGTTGTTATTGAGCATTTTATGATTCCATTTACTCTCCTTTCTTAAAGCATTAGTTGTACTACTCCCCTCACCCTTTTTAGTGGCCACCATAGGGTTTGTAATGTATATTTGCAACTAATGCAAGTTTACTTTCAAAAAACGATAGCACTTTATGAGTGAGTACCTTAAAATAACGAAATAATTCTAATACCTCCTTCCCAACACTTCTATCTCTTTATGCATTTCACTTATACATAAGCATATATATATAGGCATATATATTCAAATGTGTTATTGCTATTATTATATTTTGAAAGAAACTGTTATCTGTTAGATCAAGTAAGAATATGAAAAATAAAAGTTATATTTTATCTTCATTTATTCCATCTTTGATGCTCTTCTTTTCTTTATGTAGATGAAGTTTCTGACTCATATTTTTCTTCTAAAATCGTCTTTTTTGTTTCTTGCAATTGTCTTAATTTTTATCTTTCTGAGAATGCCTTTCATTATGCTTCACTTATTACACTGTCTGGATATAGCGCAGTTTATTCATCCAGTCATCTATGGTAGGCTGTCTTGGTTGTTTTCAAGTTTTGGCAATTATGAATAAAACTGCTATAAACATCTGTGTACAGGCTTTGGGGTAGAACTAACTTTTCAATTTATTTGGTAAATACCAAGGAGTGTAATTGCTGAATCATATAGTAAGAGGATGTTAAGTTTTGTAAGAAACTGCCAATCTGTCTTCCAAAGTGACTGTACCGTTTTACATTCTCATCAGCAATGAATGAGAGTTCTTGTTACTCTACGTCACCACCAGCATGTGGTGCTGTCAGTATTCTGCATTTTAGCCATTCTAATAGTTATGTAGTGGTATCTCGTTGTTTTAACTTATAATTCCTAATGACATATAGTGTCAAACATCTTTTCATATGCTTACTTGCCATCTTTATATCTTGTGATGAGGTATATGTTCAAGTCTTTTGCCCATTTAAGAAAATGGGGTTGTTCATTTTCTTATTGTTGAGTTTTTAGAATTCTTTGTATACTTTGGATAAAGTCCTTTATCAGATGCTGTATTTGCAACTATTTTGTCACAGTCTATAGTTTGTGTAAGGTCGGATCTTAACAAACGGCACCACGAAACAGAGGAAAGCTTCAAGTGAGCCTTATTAGGGAGCGCTCCCGGGCGAAGTTCACTGGTCCGAGAGAAAGGGGGCCAGAGAAGTCGCGCCCGGGTGGGGGTTGGGCAAGATTTTATAGGGGAAGAAGGGAAAGGGGTGTGGTGAATCTGGGAGGGCGCAGGGTATTCCTTATTTGGTGGCCTTTTCGGGTATCCTGGGGGACCGTTAGTCCCGCCCCTCGAAAGGCGGGAAGGCTGGGCTGGTTTCAAAGTCCCCAGGTCAGTTCCTGGAACTGGGTGGTCCGGAATGTCGCCAGGGCAGTTTCTGGAACTGGGTGGTCCGGAGAATTTCGTTCTGATGCAACCTGTGAATCTGATTGTGTTCCCCTGCCTTGGGCCAGTTGGCCTTACATTTGGTGTAATGGGGCGGTGTTCTGATCTCTGGCTACTTCATGCTGAATGGGGGCATCGAAAGGGGAGTCGGGCGACCAGAGGTCCGAGGCTTAGGGGAGACCAGTGGGGGGTTCTGTAGGAAGCAAGGTGTAAGGACCGAGGAGCATTTGGTTTGTGGCCACCCGAGAGACTTCCTCCATGCACCTGCGAAGGAACCTAAGAAAACAGAGAGCAAACATGAGCAAGATACAGATGAGAATTAAGGGGCCTAAGATTGGTGTTAGCCAGGTATAGAGGGTGGATCGCCACCAATCAGGAATTGGGGAGGCGGACTGTTGGTGTTTGCGTTGGAGTTCTTTTCTTAAGCGATGGAGGGCTTTTACGTTGTCTTTGACGAGTCCTGTTTCATTGATGTAATAGCAGCATTCCTCCTGTAGGAAGAGGCAGGTACCTACTTTGTCGGCCGTCAGGAGATCCAGGGTTCGTCGATTCTGGAGAGCGACTTGGGCTATGGAGGTGATTTGGCGCTGGAGAGAGGAGATGGAGCCGGCGGAGGCTTCAGTGGCTAGCTGGAGCTTATGTTCTAAGTCGCGGGATGTTGAAACACTATGTGTTAGAGCTCCCCCCTCGAGGCCTGCAGCAACCAGGGAGGAGGCGAGAGAGATGCCTGCGACCAGAGGAAGAAAGATAGCTCTTTTTCGTCGGGTAAAGGGTGGCGTGATTAGCAAGGAAAATTCGGCTTGGCTATACAGTGTGAGTTGTGGGACGAGAGTAACGGGGATACATGGGAAGGGGGAGGAAGAATTGATCTCTTTTGTGAGGGAACCATTGCACCACAAAAACATGCCTGGTGGTGCTTTAATTGATGTGCTTACCGTGAGGGATGAGTTGCAAAGAAACCCAGTATCAGCTAGATTTGGGCGGCTGCCGTAACAAATGGTGAGATTTTTTGAATCAAGGAATATGGGGACTTTTAACGGAGAAAAAGGTGGGTTTTGGGAGGTGTGGGAAGTAGAATTGAAGGGCTGGTCGAGTGGGACAGCAGCCAAGGGTGGCCAGCCAGGCGAGGCACATAGAAAGCAGTCGGAGATGTTACCTATTCCTGTGTGGTTGAGTATCTGTACTGCTTGACGGACGAGGGTCAACCAAGAAAAAGGATCCTCTTTGTGTTCGGGGTGAGGTAGTTGGTATCTTAGGGCTTGTTCTGTTTCCTGGATGGCAGTGGCTTGTTCACTCAACTGTTGGATAACTTTGGGAATCAAACTGATATATGAGCGAAAGACCCTGATAGAGCCCACGGGGTAGGCATCAGTTGCCCATCGGTAGATTTTTCCTTGTACCCCTTTTACCCATCTTGTGTCCCAGGGATCTTTGATGTTGATGAATAATTGACCCTTGCCATTTCTGGTGAGCAGGTGGGATTGTCGGAGCGAGCTCCTGGTATCTAGTTTTGCCACATGGATGTTACATGAGTGATAGGGGCACCCCCCATAGGTCTCATTCCACCATTGACAGTAGTCTCGGGTCTGATCGTAAGTGAAGCAGACAGTGGGGGTGGACCATCCCAGGGGAACACCTTCTATGTTAGAGATGGGGATCTGGACTGTTACCAAGGCCTGGCACCCATCTGGTTGGCAGTCTCCCGTGCCCAGGACTCGGGTGTGGGTCCGACCTTTAGCTTGCCATGTCCCGTGGACATGGAAGCTCCATAGGGACATCTGGTGAGTCCTGGGTGGCAGGAGGAGCAGCAGGAGGAGAGACAGGGTGACGGACAAGCCGTAGTCTCGTGGGACCCAGCGGTAGGGCTGTCCAAGTCTCTGGAGTTGGGGCCATTTTAAGGCGGGAAACATGGTACCAGGAAGGGTGTCCCAAGAGTAGCTGCCGTGGGAGTGGTGAGGATCACCATATGGGGGCCTGTCCACCGTGGCTTGAGAGATTGAGGGTGTAATTCTTTGAGGAGGACGCTATCGCTGGGTTGTAGAGGGAGAGAGGAAGTTTCAGAGACAGCCACTGTCGGTAGATGACGGTCAGCGTGTTCGCGGAGAAGACGGCGAAGCAGGGAGAGGTAGGGAAGGTAGGAGGCTAGGGGTGGACTCTGGGTTGGTAGGTCGTGAAGGAGGAAAGCGCGGCCGTAAAGTAGTTCAAATGGACTGAGGCCAGTAGGAGTCCGAGGTGAGGCTCGGACTCGGGTAAGGGCTAGAGGAAGCAGGTCGGGCCATGAGACACGGACCTCAAGGGACAGTTTGGTGAGGTGGTCTTTTAAGATCCCATTGGCGCGTTCAACCTTACCAGATGATTGGGGGTGGTAGGGGATGTGGAGTTTCCAGGTGATCTGGAGAGCCTCTGATACCTGTTGAACCACCTGAGAGCAAAGGTGGGTCCGTTATCTGACTGAATGGAGACCGGCAGACCAAATCGGGGGATGATGTGTTGAAGCAGGATGGTGGCGACTGTGTCTGCCATTTCTCGAATTGTTGGATAGGCCTCGATCCAACCTGAAAAGGTGTCAATGAGAGTGAGCAGATATCGGAAGCGTTTGCAGCGGGGCATGTGGGTAAAGTCAATCTGCCAGTCTTCACCAGGCTGATGTCCACGCATCTGGTGTGTAGGAATTCGGGGCCGTAGGCCTCCTTGTGGGGAGACGGATGCGCAGGTTTGGCAGGCCATGTGAGTCTTTGAGATGGCCTCTCTAAGTCCTGGCAGATGAAAGAGGGGGTCCAAAAAACGGAACATTGCTTTTGGACCAATGTGTAAGGATTTATGGATGTCTGATAGGAGGCTGGCTGCTTGGGCCAGAGGTAGGGCAATTTTGTTTTCTATAAAAATCCATCCTTTGTTGTCTTTGTGTCCCCCTTTTGATAGTAAGGCAGCTTCCTCGTGTGGGGTATATGTGGGTTGGGTAGGACTGGTAAAAAATAGGAGTGGAGCTGGAGGATCCCCTTTTGTAAGCTCTCGGGCCACGGAATCGGCCTTCGAGTTACCTTGTGCTATTGGGTTGGATGGGAGTTGATGACCCCTGCAATGGATAATTGCTACTTCTTTAGGAAGCTGGAGGGCCTCCAGGAGTTTTGCAATGAGGGAAGTGTTGACCACTGGGGATCCCTTAGTGGTCAGAAATCCGCGTTCCCTCCATAGTGCTGAGTGGCTGTGTGCAATGAGAAAGGCATATTTAGAGTCTGTAGATGTTAACCCTTTGGTCTTTGGAAAGGTTAAGGGCTCGTGTAAGTGCGATTAGTTCAGCCTTTTGGGAGGTCGTTCCTTCTGGGAGGCTGTTAGCCTTGATAATAGTTGAGATAGTTACCACCGCGTAGGCTGCCCGTCGGCGCCCGTCAGGACCGAGTATCGAACTACCGTCGACAAAGAGATTGCGGTCCAGATTTGAAAGAGGGGTGTCAAAGAGTCCCTCTCTTGGTGGTTTGAAGGCCTCTATGACATGAGGGCAGGAATGGGATGGAAAACCCCCAGTGCCAGAGATAGGAAGGAGGGAAGCCGGGTTCAGGCGAGGGGAGAGATCAAGAGAAATAGCTGGGTTTTCAATGAATAGTAGGTGGAACTCCTGGATGCGGGAGGGGCCCCGGAGGGAGAGAGACTTGTGGCCTAGGAGGTCGACCAGCCGGTGGGAGGAAAACACGGTTAGTGGGTGGGCCAGAGTCAGTTTGAGTGTTTGTTTGGTCAGTTTGGCTGCCGCTGCTAGGGCCCGAAGGCATGGTTGCCATCCCCGAATGGTTGGGTCTAGCTGTTTGGAGAGGTAAGCCACGGGGCGGTAGGAAGGCCCTACAGGCTGGGCAAGGAGTCCAGTGGCTATTCCGGCCCGTTCATCCACAAAAAGGTGAAAAGGTCGGTTTGGGTTGGGCAGAGAAAGGGGAGGAGAAGATATCAGAGCGTTACGGAGGGTGAGAAAGGCCTGTCGAACGACGGAAGGAGAGGTGAGGGGTCCTTGAGGGGTTTCTTTAGTGGCTAGATATAAGGGTTTAGTGAGGAGAGCAAAGTTAGGGATCCAGTGTCAGAAAAATCCTATAAGGTCCAAAAAGGAGAGAATTTGTTCCACTGTTTCCGGAGGCTGGAGTTCACGGATAATCCGGGTGCGGTTGGCTGTTAGTGGTAGGGGTAAGGTGGAGCCCCAGGTAGGTTACGGAAGATACAGATAACTGAGCCTTGGCTGGGGAGACCCGATAACCGCGAGAGCCAAGGTAATTGAGGAGATCTGCAGTGTGTTGTCTTGAGAGGCTGAGAGACGGGCTACAAAGGAGGAGGTCATCTACATATTGAAGGAGTGTGCTGGGGGTAAGGGAGCAGGAAGTGAGGTCCCGTGCGAGCGCCTGACCGAAGAGGTGAGGACTGTCGCGGAAGCCCTGGGGAAGAACTGTCCAGGTGAGCTGACTGGAAGTATGAATATCCGGATCCGTCCAGGTAAAGGCGAAGAGGAAATAGGAGTCGGGATGTAGGGGGATAGTGAAAAAGGCATCTTTGAGATCCAGAACCGTAAAGTGGGTTGTGGATGGGTGGATATGGGAGAGCAAGGTGTATGGGTTTGGTACTACTGGGTGGAGAGGAATTATGGCCTCATTGATTATTCGGAGGTCCTGGACCAGGCGATAATCCCTAGAGGCCTTGCGGACAGGCAGGATGGGGGTGTTGCAGGGAGAGTCAGTGGGGATAAGGAGTCCCTGGTTCAGGAGTCTGGTGATAAAAGGTTGTAGGCTCCTAAGGTGAGTCTCAGAGATGGGAATTTGGGGCCTTGATGGAAATTTGGAGGGGTCCTTTAGGCAGATGAGAACGGAGGAATGGTGTGTTGCTCTTATGGGCTTAGAAGTATCCCAGACTTGGGGATTGATTGGGTTCGGTGTGATTGGAAGAGGGGGATAGGAGGGGGAGGGTTCTAGAGACAGGCCGAGAAGAGGAAGCAGGAGTTGGGAGGAGGGGACCTTAGGGTCAAGTCTAACCAGCTGGAGGGAGGCCCCTAAGTGGAAAAGGACATCTCGGCCTAGCAAGGGAACTGGGCAGGATGGTATGACTAAGAAGGAATGAGTAAAAGGGAGTCCTTTGATATGACATGGGAGTGGACCGGTCTGGAGTGGGAAGGATGGTTTGCCATCAGTACCCATGACCGAGATCTGGGAAGGAGAAACTGGCCTGGAATAAGTAGGCAGGACCGAATAGGTAGCCCCCGTGTCCACCAGAAATGAGATGGACTTACCCGCTACCTGTAGCGTTACCCTGGGCTCGGCGAGGGTGATGGGGGTCTTCGAGTCCGGGCGCCGTCAGTCGTCAGCCAATCCCAGCAGTTCGAGTGGTAATGCCGTTGGGTCGGCCTGCCCCCCGCGTGGAGACGCTGAGGGAGGGCCGGTCGTAGGGCAGTCACTCTTCCAGTGGCCCGTTAGCCCGCAGCTGGGACAGGGCTTGGAAGGAGGTCGGGGATTGGGACATTGGCGAGCCCAGTGGCCTTCTTTTCCGCATTTGAAGCAGGCCCCCGGCGGGGTTGCCTTTTGCGAACCCCGTGGATGCTGTGATCCATGGGAGATGGCCGGCCTTAGGGCGGCTACAAGAGCTTGGGTTTGGAGGGCCACCTTCTGGTGCATCCGAGCCTGTCGGCTGGATTCTGCCAAATCCTCACAGCCATTATAGACTTTAAAGGCCATTTTTACCAGATCTCGAATAGGGGTTTGAGGGCCGTCTTCTGCCCGTTTTAATTTCTTTCGGATGTCCGGGGCTGATTGGGTGATAAAATGGGTGGCTAGGACCGCTGCCCCTGCCAGGGTGTCATGGTCCAGCCAGGTGTAGAGAGTTAAGGCCTCTAAGGCGATTGAGAAAGATAGCTGGATTTTCGTTAGGTTCTTGGGTTATCTCTTTTAGTTTTTCAAAATTGACTACCTTATGAGCGGCGGCCTGCATACCAGCCAGGAGGCATTGGATCACGAGGTCGCGTTTATGGCGGCCATCTTGGCCATCCTGATAAGTCCAGCCTGGATCGGTGCCGGGTACGGCAGTCGCTCCGACAGGCATGGAGTTGTCGGTAAGGTGAACCTGATCTGCATGGTTTCGGGCAGCGGTTCCCTCTCGTCAGGGGTCAGAGTAGAAGATAGGATCACAAAGATATCGTGCCAGGTTAGATCGTAAGCTTGAGAGAGAGAGCGAAATTCTTTGATGTAGCGGGAAGAGTCAGCAGAAAAGGAGCCTAATCGCTTTTCTATTTGAGAGAGATCTTGGAGAGAAAAGGGAACATGAACTCTAACTAATCCTTCCGCTCCTGCTACCTCCCTCAGAGGGCAGAGGAGATTTGAATCTTGGGAGTCGTGAGAGCGTGTATGTGCACTGATTGGCGAAGCAAGGGGCGGGCGTGGGAGGAGAAACCGTCGAGGGAGGCGGGAACGGTTGGAGGGGACGGAGCGGGTTCGGGAGGAGGAGGGACCGCCTCAGGGTAGGGTGGAGGTTGGAGAGGAGCTCTGGACGGGGGAGAGGCGAGAGATTCGGGAGGGTCAGCTAGTGGAGAGGGGTCATCGTCAAAGGAAATTAAGGGCTTGAATGTAGGAGATGTCTGTTTGGCAAGAAGGATCTGCGAAGTGGAACAATCGACGCAGAGGGAAGGGTGGGAGCGCAAATACCAGAAGGCCTGAACATAGGGGACCTCGGACCATTTGCCCGTCCTGCGGCAGTAATTATCTAGATCACGGAGGATGTTAAAATCGAAAGTCCCTTCAGGAGGCCATTTGGATTGACTGTCTAGAGGATATTGTGGCCAGGTCACAGTGGAATAGAAAATAAGCCGTCGGCGACGGAGATCTTGGAAGAAACCGAGGGCTGTAAAATTGGCTAGGAGACACCCCAGGGGCGTCTTAGGATCTGGTTTCGATTGTGAGGTTCCCATGACCCCCAGTCTGTCCCTGAGTGAATGGAGAGGGAGAGAGGCGTCCCTGGTCTCAGTCTCCAATTCACGGCAGGTCGGAGGGCGGTCAGGCGATTGGGACGTCTCCACAGTTGCCCGAGGCCCGGAGAGAGGATGGAGGAATCCCTGACGCGGCCGCGATTAAGGACAGGGAGTCCGGTGGGCAGGGACTCTGAGGGTCGGAGGGAACAAGGGAGGGGGATTTACCCCGTTTTCTGCTGGATCGGGTGGATGAGTAGAGGTTCCCTGGTTGTCTCCTGGGGGAGGCGAGGAGCGGCCCGTGCGGTAACCCGCGGGGCTTGGTACCCCTCCCGGGTTTCGGCACCAAATGTAAGGTCGGATCTTAACAAACGGCACCACGAAACAGAGGAAAGCTTCAAGTGATCTTTATTAGGGAGCGCTCCCGGGCCAGGTTCACTGGTCCGAGAGAAAGCGGCCAGAAAACTCGCGCCCGGGCAGGGGTTGGGCAAGATTTTATAGGGGAAGAAGGGAAAGGGGTGTGGTGAATCTGGGAGGGCGCAGGGTATTCCTTATTTGGTGGTCTTTTTGGGTATCCTGGGGGACCGTTAGTCCCGCCCCTCAAAAGACAGGAAGGCTGGGCTGGTTTCAAAGTCCCCAAGTCAGTTCCTGGAACTGGGTGGTCCGGAATGTCTCCAGGGCAGTTTCTGGAACTGGGTGGTCCGGAGAATTTCGTTCTGATGCAACCTGTGAATCTGATTGTGTTCCCCTGCCTTGGGCCAGTTGGCCTTACAGTTTGTCTTCTCATTTTCTTGATGCATGTGTTTTTCTTACAATGCATATTATAAAACTTTTCCTAAAATTATGTAGAAAATATAATTTTCTATGATTTAATTTTGGATAAAGAATCGTTACAATATATAAAGTGTTCTGGTAAAATTAGATTTTATTTATTTTATTTTTTTAATATATTGAAGCATCAGTTATAATATGATAAATATAACATAAATTATATTTAAATTAAAATGTTTTCTTTAATCTTAAAAACTATTAAATATTTCAGGTTCAAGGAGTTAGAATTGCTAAGTATCCAAGTTATAGTGGCTATTAAAATAATAATTAAAAAATAAAAATTGATTAAGTTTATTTACAATGATGAAAATAAATTATCAATGGAAATGAGAGATAAAAAGGTTTTGGGTAATAAATAGAAGTTTATTTGATATATGCTAACACATATATATGACTATAAAAAAAAAAGGGTTCTGATGAACCTAGGGGCAGGACAGGAATAAAGGCACAGATGTAGAGAATGGATTTGAGGACACGGGGAGGGGGAAGGGTAAGCTGGGATGAAGTGAGAGAGTTGTATTGACATATATATATATATACTACCAAATGTAAAATAGATAGCTAGTGGGAAGCAGCCGCATAGCACAGGGAGATCAGCTCACTTTGTGACCACCTAGAGGGGTGGGATAGGGAGGGTGGAAGAGAGACACAAGAGGGAGGGTATATGGAGATATATGTATACGTATAACTGATTCATTTTGTTATACAGCAGAAATGAATACAACATTGTAAAGCAATTATACTCCAATAAAGATGTAAAAAAAAAGATGAAAAGATAAATAAATTTTAAAAAAGAAGTATATTTGATAACTTTCAAACCTTCTTTTCCATAGGTAGTTATTTCCACACTCACCAAAACTTATCAGAGTTTCCAATGAATTATATCAGATAAGCAGCAGTTTCAGTCATTATCTTTCTTCCCTTCTAAACGCACCAAGTTTCAGAGAACAAAAGAGACATTAAATGAATAAAGGAAGAATACATGTTAGATCATCATAACCCACTGAAGCTTGATTATGTTGACAAAACTGTATAACAGAATGTTAACCCAATTTGTATATCTAAAACAGCATTGTGAAATGAAAGGGAAACTTTTAATCAAGGGTTATACTCAGAATAACAATTAAAAATACAATACAATATAATCTCCATGCAAGCTCTGGAGTAATAAAATAGTAGTTATTCCCATTAGAATTATCAGCATCTCATAAGATGCACATCTTGATATCCCTTGGAAAAGGTGAAAATCCCCTGATAATTCCTTAGCAGTGAATAAGTGTAGTCAACCCCTAAGGAATTAAGATAAGATGAGAAAAGTTTATAAGAATAGATCTCTTGAGCCTAACCGAGAAACTAAATTCATTTACTGAATGCAAGAAGCTTATAGGAATAAGCAAAGCAATCTGAAAAGCGGAATAAAGAATCTGGAGACATAAAAGTCAAGATGACACAGAAATTCTCTGAGCTATGAAATACATTTTCCACACATTCTGTCATGGATGGGTACAAGGAATTCCATTTGAAGAAATGTACTCGCTTGTTTACATTGATGGTGTCAGTCAGTTTTCTGTAGGGAGTCTTATCACCAGTGATAGGAAAAGCAGTGAATCTGCTTATTAAAAAAATAACTACACTGAGTTTGAACAAAGATATTCTCCTACACTTTGTGGCTATGTAACCATTACCAAGTGAAATGTATATGTGTTGTGTAAACATACAATCACCACATATGTAAAGCCTATACCTTATGCATAAATAAACACATATACACAGTATTACTTCTCTACTATCAGGAAACTGGATTTCTGTTTTCTTCAGGAGTCTATCATATAAGGATATTCAGTGTTGGAATCTAGGACTGGCGCTACAGAGGCAAATAGCCCAGGAATGTAATGGAGAGCAGGTGAAAGAATATTCAAGGAAACTATCCAATGAGTTATTCTCCACCACTGAGGAAAAAGAAGTAATCAAAGAGATTTGTATGTGAGGAAATTTATAATATTGATCCTACTATAGAAAAATCACCCCATTCTCAGCAATTACTTAGTAATATTCAAAGTAGTAATATTCTGAATTTGTCCATCAGACAATACTTGGAAAAGGAATTACTGTCCAATAGTAACAGTAACAGTACCAGTAACAGTACCAGTAACAGTACCCCAAGTTGGAATCCCTTTAATTGTGAAAATTATACAAGGCCAGAGATTTTCATTGAAATTTAATTTATACATAAATATTTTAAAAGGCTGGATTTCTGTGTGACCTAAATGTAAAATCAAAAACATCTCACATTGTACAATTCACATATTCTTTAAAAGGTGGGTTTAAATTGATGTTTTATAAAGTGAACCACTGAGTTGTGTTTTCAGTAATAGAATATTTTCACAAAGTGAGTTGTCACACCTTGCTTTTCTTTGTATCTAAATGATCATGAAAATTAAAAAATAGTTTAGTATGCCAAATATTCTGCTACATAATCTTCATTATTTTTTTTCCCAAACTCTATTGAGTTTTCTAATTATGTGTGACAAACTGATGCAGCATTGTAGTGGCCACAGGACTTCTTCTTTTGAATATAGAAAAAGCTCAGTGATGGTTTCTTGACTGAAATGATAGGAAAAGCTTTATGAAGAGCACCTATGACTACAATTTTGTTCATAATAACAATGATGATTATCATTAATATTAGAGGCTGTCTTGTCTTGTTTCCAGAATTTATAATATACTTCTAACAACTGAGATCACTTCACTTTTCAGAATAGTTCCACCAAGTTTCTAGAACCATTAGCTTCAAGACATTTATGAAGAGTTTAGTAATGTGGGATTTGGCTTTAAATCCTCTGGTGTCCGTTCTGTATCATAGTTCTGGAGTCCTGTATTATTCTATTTGTTTTCACTTCAACTGAAAGCCAATCTAGTGAACTAAGAATTGAGAACCCTGCCTTGTCCTCTTCAGGTTATTTTGTAGGAATAGAGCCCATTCTTGAACTTCAGTGTAACAGCTGGACCACTGTCACTTGCTGAGTCAATATTTTATGTCTACATTACTAGATACTTGAATCTCTAAATAAGATGTTTTCTTAAATTTTTCATGGCCCCATATAAGACTCACCCATCAGGTTCTTTTTTTTTTTTTTTTTTGCAGTACGCGGCCTCTCACTGTTGTGGCCTCTTCTGTTGCGGAGCACAGGCTCCCAACGCACAGGCTCAGCGGCCATGGCTCACAGGCCCAGCCGCTGCGAGGCATGTGGGATCTTCCCGGACCGGGGCACGAAGCCGTGTCCCCTGCATCGGCAGGCGGACTCTCAACCACTGCGCCACCAGGGAAGCCCCCCATCAGGTTCTTTTTAAGATTCTCTCAGGCCGAATATTTATCTGCCCTAGAATACTATGTTGTTCTTGACTGGGCAGATGATCTTGAATTATGCCTGAACTTGTTAGCTCAGAGCATGACCTCCCCAGGGAGTGAATTTAATTTAGATTTTTGTACCAGCTAATCTGTCCTTTTCAAGTGTTAAGTAGAGAGTTATGACTGATTCTATCCTGAGACAACTTCCTCAATCCCAAAATAATTTGGGCCTGGATTAAGTTTACTAGTCATCCGTGTCTAGCGAGATTTCTGTCATAATTCCTGAGTCTCCTACCTAGAACTTAAAGCTGTCTAGCTAGTTCCTGAGTATAAACTTTAAAGAAGCTGACCATTTGCTAGCCAGCATTGCACATCACAGTCTGAAACATCTGCTCTTGAAGTAGCTTCCATTTTGCATCAACAGTGCTATTATTAGTAGGTTTTCACAGTCTTAGCTATCTGGATCTCATGTGAATCTCTCCTTTATTCCTCTCAAGTCATCTATGGAGTTCTTTCTAGGAGCCGTTATCTACCCTGAGGTTCTAGCTCCTCCACTTTGTAAAGTAGGGATTACTTAAGTACTACCTAAATCCAGTAACCCATTGACTACACTGTCTTACTGTCAGCTTCTGCAATGTCTCATAAATATTCTATCCTTTGTCTAGAAATATCCATATAGCAAAAGAGCTGGAAGGCTCTTGCAAATCTCCCAGTTCATAGCTATGAAGCTATCAGTGTAAACACAAATCTCTACATAAATCCCGAATATTCATGCCCTGTTGCTTTGTGTGTGAGAGCGAGTGAGGGGTGTGCAGCAGAGGTGTAGTAGCTGTAAGGAAGAGGAAAGGGGGTCCTACATTTTCTACTTTTTCTCCTTCCCACTTCCTCACTTTCCTCATTAATACTTGATATTAAGTATTAATACTTAGTCATCTTAACGCTGCCACTTAGCCACTGGGATGAGGAGCCTAGAAAAAGATTGTGTCTAACACTGGAATAGTTGATCCTCAGTATGAGGAAGAGAGGTGAATTTTCCATGAAAAGCTTCATTGTATCTAACAGGTACAGCAGTATAATTACTGAAGCAATGAGAGGATGGCACAGACAGCAACTCCGGGCAGCTGCTAATTTTGAAATGTGTGAGTATCATTTTTCACTTTGTACTGTCACTCACCAAATCATTTGCCAGTTGATGGGAAGAAAAAAATTGCCGTGGGCTCATATAGCCTCAAGACCAAAATAAAACAGAGAGAGTCAAGATCATTGAGTACAGCTATGAAAGGATTTTATAACATTATGGTAACCCCAAAACATTAAGACTGAACTTATTTGTAGTTATTAGTTCAATCCAGGAAACTGTTTCTTAAAGGATGATGTATTTTTTCATTTCCTTAAATATTAAAAATGATAATGGGTCAAGGACAGTAGAGTTACTCTGCTATCAGTGGGGCAAAGGGTCAGAGATTTGGTTGGGGCCTACACACGGGGTGGGAGGGGTTAATAGATTTCCAACCTCATTTATCTTCCCAGTAGTCATAACTATAGAATTTGGAGTTGGGCATATATAGGTGGCTATAGCTGGAGACTGTAGCTTAATTTGATGGATTTGATGAACTGGTGGGCTCAAACACCACTGAATAATTTGAACATATTTGAGAAACACTCTAGGAGATATGTGCATTCAGCTATGTCAGGCTTTTATTGTGCTTAATTCCCAAAATAATAGTTTTTGAGAAATGAAAGGGATCAGTTATATTAATAAAAGGAGAATAGTATATTAATTATAGCCACTAAATAACTATTAAGTTGTATTCTGTGTTATCTTAGAAAGCCTTAGGTAAAAAAGTCCTAAATAAGACTATTTATCTTCATCTCAACATGCAGACATAAAAGATTCTTTTTGATGATCTAGAAAGCCATTCAAGTATTGGTTATTTTAGTAGTTGTTACAAACCTCCATCTGGTGAAACAGCAGCCCCAAATAAACAGATGTTTTGAATTTTTCATCAGGGAATAATGGTCTTAATACACATTTCACGGATGCTGGGCAAGGTGCAAGTGCATCCTAGGCTGGATTCTCTCATGTCCATCTGCTGGGCTGGCTGGTTGCCTGCTCAGGAGTTGCTCAAATCTTTGCCATGTGGCATAGTTTTCAACTTTGGATCATTTATATGGATAGCCTGAATTTGAATCAAAGTGTACATCATACAAATATGGGGCCATTTTCCATCATGTGATTTTTTTTCATCCTTTATTCTAACTTAGATTCTATGGTTATGTTTTTCTTTATGTATGCTTTTCTTCCCATTCAAAAACATGATCAAGCAAACTTTCGAATTTAGTATCTAGAAACATATTGTTAATAAATTAATAGATAACCTATTTATTTGGAGGTTATTACTTTCAATTAGAAAGACATTCTCAGAAACTACGTCTATGAAATTGACCAGCCTACCAACAAGCAGCCCATACAGTAATAACTTCTGTTCCAGATATCATTAATTTAACATTACCAAAAATTTTTAACATGTTAATTTAATAGGAAATAGTATCTCTGAAGTGCCAAGAAAGACAATTGTTGAAAAGCTCATGAATTTGTCTCAGAGCTTATAAGTTTGGGAAATACCCTAAGACTTTCATTATGAATCGAATTATTTAAGACACAGTTTGAAGAGGCTTGATTATCTGGTTTTAATTCCAAAATAGATTATAACCAACAAATTAGAAGCACAGAATGGAGGTAGAGCAGGTGAAGTGCTATTTGCTCTTCAGTGTTAAGCACAGAAACTGTGGCAAGGATGTCAGGGGAGACCGGAGGCAGATGGACCAACCAAGTGAGTGAGTCTTCCTAGACCTGTCCAGTGTCACTGCTGCTAGCTGCTGGTCTAAACAGCTATATTATGCTTCTGACCATCTAATGAACATATTTGGTAGCCTTTCTTCTCAGGCTAATATGGGGGTAGCTAAAATTTTGAAAATAATTGCAAATCATAAATGGGAAAGAAAAAAACAACTCAAGAACCAAGGCTTTATTTTTACAATGGAAGTACAAATTATAGTTGTGATGGTTTTAAACTAATACAGCCTTAGTTATTCGGAATTCTTAGTGGATAAAATATTCTTTTACATTTCATCTTCCGGTGAGTTGAGGTCTTTCTAGTCAGAAACTCTCATGTTTTAAATGTTACAAAATTTTATTAGCCTACTTTTAACCTTAATAAGAGCAACAAGGTGAAGATAAAAACATTGTTTAATTTTGGAGGAGATTATTGTGCCTTTAGGCTCTCAGTTTAAATATCAATTCTCATTATGGTGTTATGTAGATAGACAAGGTCTGTGTTGTTCATTTTCGCCTGGACTAAACCTTGTATGGTTCATATTATTGCTAGATTTTAAATGTGCTTTGTAGAAATATTTTTCTTTCTTTGTAAACTTTTGATGACACAATTTGACGTTCTATTTACCTGAATTCTGATTAACTTAGGTGTCACTGAATTTTTCTTAAAAATGTTTTTAAAGGTCCTAAATTTAAAGAGAAAAATAACTTTTTTTAACCTTTCAAAAGATTTTTAAAGTACTAGAGTATTGCCATTCTGCTTGAATGATCTTAAATAAGTGTTAATGTACAAAATAGAAAATTATCAAGTTTATAGGCTTTGAAGGACCATATAAGATTTAGTCTAGTAAGAAAATAAGCAATTTTAATATAGTAATAATTGAGATTGTAGTGTTAAGGAAAACTATTTCATTAGAATTCTTGTAACAGTGCTTTTTTAGAATTTTGTTTTAAGGCAAGTTCATTAGGTATTTTAATAATGATGGTATGTTAAATGTTTAACAAGATATTTGACAATTCCTTGTGACATTTGCTGAGAAAATTGTGTTAGTAAAAAAGAATATTATATACATTAAAAAAAATTTGCCTCTAAGTAACTTAGATACTTTTCTATATAGGAAACTAATTTACTACTGAAATAAACGTACATGCTGTAATATATATAGAATATTTGGTGCTGGATAGGCAATTAGATCTTAAAGTATAATGGAAGAATTTTCAAGAGAAAAAGCAACAGTGGGACTCTTAAAGGTGAATAAATTATATAAGTTCATGGAACAAATTACATAGAGAGAAAAAATTTGGATTTGAATTATTTTATATTCCATCTTCCCTTTTATTGGTAGAAGCACATCCACCTCAGACTAATGAATTTTCTCTTTTAAGCAATAAATTCCCAATCCCCACTGTGTCAATAATTCCAATTCCCATTATGAGTCCACCTATTCTACAAATTATGAATCATGTCTCTGACCATTATTTGTTCCTCAGTAGATATATAAAAATCCATTTTCATTGTTCTTTCTAAAAATAACTTAGTAGTTAAACTCTATTATTGTGTAACCCCTCAACATTTTCTTAACTCACCTAAAAATTCTAGCTTTTGTCTCTATTATTTTTCATGAATGCGATTATTATCCTCTCACTTGCTTTTCCATACTGTAACTTGCTTCTCCACATCTCACTTTGGTTGCTAAGTTAGAATTGGATGCAGGTTTCCATTGCTGATAAAAGGTCATTTTATTATTTACTTGGACTCCCAGATATTATTTTTCTGTGTGTGTAGGCAATAAGCTTGAAATTTATGTAGATAGCTTTTCCTCAGACCAATGGTTGGGAATGAAGAAAGAGAGGGTCATTGTGTAAATATTAGTTTTTAGTAGAAAACCATAAGAGACAAAGAACATGATAAATGAATGGATGTAACTTCCTTAAGTTTGAATTCATTTTTAAAACTAACATTTTCCAAGACATTCTTTGAATACAGTAACAAAGAAAAAACAAACCTCAAGAGATACATTCAAGCTTTCACTGAGAATATCAAGTGCTTGTTTGTTGTAGAGGGGAGTATGTGGATAAATTTCTTTCATTCACATCATGAGCAGCTAATGATTATAAAAGA
The DNA here is from genome assembly GCF_039906515.1 of Pseudorca crassidens. NCBI lineage: Eukaryota > Metazoa > Chordata > Mammalia > Artiodactyla > Delphinidae > Pseudorca > Pseudorca crassidens. Next base: position 70,133,367 of record NC_090296.1, read on the forward strand.
TTAACTTTCTTTGCTTAAGACACATGCCAGCAATGATACATTTATGATGGAATAAAATTTATTTTGTTTTAATCCTTGATTTAGTTTGGTTTAGTTTGAGATTGGTAGGTGAATAAGCATTCATCTGTAAGCATATATAGTCCTGTAACATTCATTAAATAACCAGAAGAATGAGGCATTGAAAGTCTATATATGTAACAATACTCTCTAAAGTTATGTATTTTACGTTAAGTATTTTACTCAAGTAACTACAAATGTTCACTCATAAGATGCTATTTAAATGGTAGTGTGAGTTCTGGTGCTCAGTTTTTTTTTATTCCAGTCACACTGCTCGACAACATTGATATATGACAGGTCTGCCATACTCAGTAAAACCATAGCTGGACAATTTTTTATTTCAACCAAGCAGTTGTATGAGTTTCAGATCTCTTGTCTTCCATCATGCCAGGGAACTGATTGCTTATAATCAATACAAATCACAAGAGGAATAAGAGACACTGTATTCTTCTGTCATGCTCACCCTCAAAGAAGTCATACATAATATTTTTGTTTGTTTGTTCACACCAAATGCAAACGTATAATCATGAGATTATATATGGAGTAGTAGCATTGACAGACCTGTTAGTGCTGATGGGCCTGGAGTAGTGTTAGGTCTAGATTAGCAATATATGAATGTTTTACCAATAGAGGCTCAGAGTTACGATGCTCTTTAGAATAAGTATAGCTCCTTAATTATAAGGTGTAAAACATTTCAAAAAATTTTAACTCTTTCATTAAAATTTTGCCTCATGATTGTGCATACACTGGCTTGTGCCTGAGGCAGGGTAGAGAAATTCTGCTCTAGCAGCTACTGGGTTTCCCATGACCATCTTGCCATGCACCGCAGCCTGAGCTAAGTGAACATTCCAGCCCTGCTCAGTCCACACCACAGCATGACACTGGATCTGGGGTGGTCAGGACTGTGGAAAAGACTCAACTATGGGCTGCATCTGAGTGGAGCCACAGATGCCTACAAAGGAAGCACATCAGACCTCTGTATGTGGGCAAGCCCCATTTACTTCAGTACTCCCCTCTTCTGGGGCAAAGATCCTGGTGCAGGGAAAGGGAAAAACTCATGTAAAAAGGATAGAAGCAGCTGGAGCCCAACCCTCAGGGCTTTTGCTCCAGCAACTTGGGATCAGAGCCCACCCCTGTCAAGGTGGTGACAGCCACTGAGCAGAGAGGAAGTTCTGCCTCACACCCAGGGCCAGCTCTAACCTCTCCATCTCCAACCCCATGAACCCAAAGAATCTGCAGTATGCTGCCTACAAGAAACTCACTCCCAGGTGAAAGACACACATGGACTGAAAGTGAAGGGATGGAAAAGGATATTTCATGCAAATGGAAATGACAAGAAAGCGGGGGTAAGCAATACTCATATCAGACAAAATGGACGTTAAAACAAGGGCCATGAAGATAGACAAAAAATGACATTATGTAATGATAAAGGTATCAATGCAAGAAGAGTATATTATACTCACTGACATATACCCATTCAATACAGGAGCACCTAAATATATAAAGCAAATACTGACAGACTAAAAGGAGAAATTGACAATAATACAGTAATAGTAGGGGACTTTAACACCCCACTTATATCAATGGACAGATTATCGAGACAGAAAATTAATAAGGTAACAATGATCTTAAGTGACACAATAGGCCATTTATATTTAATAGGTATCAACAGGACAATACAGTCAAAAACAGCAGAATACACATTCTTTTCAAGTGCATGTGGAATGTTCTCCAAGATAGATAACATGCTAGGCCAAAAAACAGTCTCAATGAGTTTAAGAGGATACAAATTGTATCAAGAATTTTTTCTAGCCACAATGGCATAAAACTAAAACTCAACTACAGAAAGAAAAATGGGAAAAGAATGAAGATATGGAGACCAAATGACATGCTACTAAATAACAATGAGTCAAAGAAGAAATCAAAGAGAAAGTCAGAAAATATCTCAAGACAAAAGAAAATGGAAACACAACACTCCAAAATCTATGGATGTAGCAAAAGCAGTTCAAAGAGAGAAGTTTACAGCAATACAGGCCTTCCCCAAGAAATAAGAAAAACCTCAAATAACTTAACCTCCCACCTAAAAGAATTAGAAAAAGAAGAACAAATAAAGCCTAAAGTCAGCAAAAGAAAGGAAATAATAAAGATCAGAGAGGAAATAAATAAAATAGAAATAAAAAACAATAGAAGAGATCAATGAAATCAAGAACTAGTTTTTTAAAAAGTTAAACAAAATTGATAAGCCAGGCTCATCAAGAAGTAAAAAGAGAGGACCCAAATAAACAAAATAAGAAATGAAAGAGGAGAAATAACAACTGATAACCACAGAGATACAAAAAAGTCATAAAATAATACTACAGTTATATGTGAACAAATTGGACAACCTAGAAGAAATGGATAAGTTTCTAGAAACATACAGCCTGAATCAAGAAGAAACAGGCAATTTGAACAGACCTATTACTAGTAGTGAAATTGAATTTATAATTTAAAAAATCCCATCAGACAAAAGCCTGGACCAGATGGCTTCATGGGGGAATTCTGCCAAACATATAAAGGAGAACTAATATCTATCCTTCTCAAAATATTCCCCAAAATCGAAGAGGATGGAACACTCCCAAATTCATTCGGTGAGGCCACCATTACCCTGATGTCAAAACCAGACAAAGAACAGAAAAAGAAAATTACAGGCCAACATCCTTGAAGAATATAGGTGCAAAAATCCTCAACAAAATATTAGTGAACTGAATCCAACAACACATAAAAAGCATCATATACCATGATCAACTTGGATGTATTCTAGGGTCACAAGAATGGTTCATCAGTCACAAATCGATCAGTGTGATACACAACATTGACAAAAGGAAGGATAAAAGTCACATCATCATCTCAATAGACACAGAAAAAGCATTTGACAAAGTTCAGCATCCATTCATGATAAAAACTCTCATCAAAGTGGGTGTAGCAGGAACATATCTCAAATAAAAAGGCCATTTATGACAAACCCACAGCCAAAATCATATTCAATGGTAAAAAGCTGAAAGCCTTTTCTTTAAATTCAGGAACAAGAGAAGGATGTCCACTCTCCCACTTCTATCTATCATAGTGTTGGAAGTCCTAGCCACAGCAATCAGATAAGAAAAAGAAATAAAAGGCATCCAAATTGGAAGGGAAGAGGTAAAACTGTCACTATTTGTAGATGACATGATACATTATACAGAAAACCCTAAAGTCTCCACCTGAAAACTATTAGAACCAATAAATTAATTCAGCAAAGTTGTAGCATACATGATTAATACAGAAATCCATTGCATTTCTATACACTAACAATGAAGTATCAGAAAGAGAAAGTAAGAAAAAAATCTTTAAAATCTCATCAAAAAGAATAAAATACATAGTAGTAAGCTTAAGCAAAGAGGTAAAAGAACTATACTCTGAAAACTTTAAAACACTGATGAAGGAAACTGAGGATAATACAAACAAATGGAAATGTATCTCCTGCTCTTGGATAGAAAGAATTAATACTGTTAAAATGGCCATACTGCCCAAAGCAATCTACAGGTTTAATGCAACCCCTATCAAAATACCCATGACATTTTTCACACAATGAGGATAAATAATCCTAAAATTCGAAGATCTCAAATTGACTAAGCTGTCTTGAGTAAAAAGAACAATGCTGGAGGTATCTCAAATTGCTTAAGTTGTCTTGAGTAAAAAGAACAATGCTGGAGGTATCACCCACCCTGGCTTCAGACTATGCTATAAAGCTACAGTAATCAAAACAACATGTTCTTGGCACAAAAACAGACACATAGGTCATTGAAACAGAATAGAAAGTCCAGAAATAAACCCATGCACGTAAGGTCAATTAATCTATGACAAAGGAGACAATAATATACAATGGAAAAAAGACAGTCTCTTCAAAAATTGGTGCTGGGACTAGCAGATACAGTCTATCATATATAGAATGTATAGACAACAAGGTCTTATTGTATAGCACAGGAAACTATTCAATATTCTGTAATAAACTATAATGGAAAAGACTATGAAAAGGAATATATGTATATACATATATATATGTATATATATAACTGAATCACTTTGCTGTACATCAGAAACTAACACAACGTTGTAAATCAGCTATACTTCAATAAAAACAAGTGCTGGGAAAATTGGACAGCTACATGTAAAACTATTAGATCAGAACAGTACATCACACTATATACTAAAATAAACTCAAAATGGATTAAAACCTATATGTAAAACCTGAAACCATAAAACTCCTAGATGAAAACATAAGCAGAACACTCTTTGACATAAGTCATAGCAATATTTTTCTGGATCTGTCTCCTAAGGCAAAAGAAATAAAAGCAAAAATAAACAAATGGGACCTAAGTAAACCTAAAAGCGTTAGTAATAGGAAATTGATTATGCGACAGCATAAATTCAGTGTGTAGACTGTAATTCAATCATCAGAAATTGTTTAAGGAGACTATGCCTATGTGGAGGATGGTTAGAATATAAGAATATTATATGAAAAAGAAAACACTAGGAATTGGGATATGCAAATTTATATATGTAATTATAAATATATTAATATCATATATATAAAAAACTGAAAAAATACAGTAAAACTTTCATGATTTTTTGGGGGGGGTGCTAAAATTAGAGGTGACTCCCCCATTTTTCTTTATATAACCTCCACTAAAAATGTAAATTGCTAAAAACATAAATGCTAATTTGGGTTATGCTATTGGTCTATATGTAACAAAAAAATACTTTAAAACACTATAAATCATAAATTATAATAATAATGGATGAAAGAAGAACATGCCATGAAAACACTGAAAAACATGGGAATGATGGATTATGTTCCTTATATTACACAGGATCTTTTATTGGGGTCTATAAGATAAAACATTTTTCAAGTCACATCTTCATTAATAGTTCCACTTGGCACATTTATAAATGCCATATATATATGACACCTGTGCAAAAAATATATAAAACATATAAAAACATAATAAATGTCAGTATAATATATATGTTAATATAACACTTATATACCATATATGTATATATACATAACATAATACATATTAATATATTATAATTGCTAATATATACACACACATACATTGCATCTTTACTCCATTTTCTTTTATTTGAATTCCAGAAGGCTTAGAGAATATATTTCTGTTCACCTCTAGAAAAACCTATATGAATTTATAGTATGTGTGTTAATCTTATCTTTCCTACCTACATTTACAAAATACTCCCCCTTGTTTTTCTTCACCCTTTTATTTATAATAAAATTTATTTAGTTATCACAAATGTAATTTGTGATATAAATTTATCACAAATATAAATTTATAAATACTTGAATGAAATCAATCAAGAAAGATTTATCTATAATGCAAATAAGCTACATATGCATATTTTCACTGATATGAAGTAGGATTCTATAATAGTGAGAATAGTATTAATTTGGGGGTCAGGAGTCCTGAATTTTTATCTATATATTGCATAATGTCTTTAGGGCTTTGTCTTCATTTGTAAAATTAGGCAGATAGCCAAGGCACCTCCAAGTTATTTTTTGTCCTTACAAATTCTCTGAAATTAAGTGGTACATGATTCAATGGATGGAGAAAAAATGATATAACATAGTTTCTTTAATTTATATTCCAAAATGTTCTTGAAAAAATGAGGAAAATGATATTAAGAATTAAAGTAGGAGATCAAGTTTTTTTTTGTATTATGGGTTAAGTACACATAACATAAAATTGACCACTTTAACCACTTAAAAGTGTACAATTCAGTATTATTCAGTACATTCACTATGTTGTGTAACCATCATCATCAGTGTCTAGTTTCAGAATATTTCATCATCCCGAAAGTAAACCCACACCTGTTAAGCACTCACTCCCTGTTCTCTCATTCCTTCCAACCTGTGGCAACCACTAACTTGCTTTCTGTCTTTATGGATTTTCCTATTCTGGATATTTCATATAAATTAAATCACATAATATATAGACTTTTTTGTTTGGCTTCTTTCTATTAGCATAATGTTTTCAAGGTTTATTCATGTTGTAGTCTGTATCAGTATGTCATTTCTTTTTATTACTGAACATTATTACATTCTATGGATAAACATTTTGTTTATCCATTTATTAGCTGATTAACATTTGGGTTGCTTCAACTTTTGACTATTATGAATACTGCTGCTGTGAACATCAGTGTACAGTTTTTGCTTGAAAACCTATTTTCAATTTTTTGGGGGTATATGTAGGATTAGAATTGTTAGGTCATATGGTAATTCTATGCTGTTCTACACAAACAAATACAGAATAGCAGAAATTGTGAATATATGGATATGCATAAAACAGTTTTTATTAAATGTTAATCTTTTTAAAATTAATACTTCAAGCCAATAAATAATAGCAATGTAGTGTGTAACTTATAATAAAGTAAAAATAAAATGTGTGGAAACAATAGCACAAAATATGGGTTTGAGAAATGGGAGTATACAGTTACATGTTTCTTTTACACATGGGGTGAAAGCTATTACTTGAAAGTAGATAGAGATAAGTGAAAAATAAATACTATAAAACCTAAAATAAACATTAAAAACTAGAAACAAAATAAAATGTAAGAGATTGTTAGTTTTGTAAAAAAACAAGATAATATTCTGTTGATAAGAGGCTCAATATGATATAAAGACAGAAATAAAGTAAAATAAAAAAGATATTACATTGTAATATTAATCAGAGGAAGGAGTGGCTTTATTAATATCAAAAAAGTATATTTAGGAGAAAAAAATGTTGCCAGTGATAATAATAGAGTGGTCACATTCTTCAAGAAGACTAAGAATCCAAATGGATATGCATGTAACAACAGAGCATCAAATAAATAAAGCACAAATTGATAGAACTGCAAGTGGAAACAAAATTACAATTATTATCATGTAATTCACCATAAAAACATGCTGGAAAAAAAAGCAGAACATATGATCGTTCCAATATATGCAGAAAAAGCACTTGAGAAGAATTCAAAATCTATTCCCAATAATATCTCTCAGCAAATTCAGAATAGAATGGATTTTCCTCAATCTGAGCAAGGTCATCTCCCAAAACATTTTATAGTTAATATGCTGAAATACTGAATGTTTTTAAGCTAAAATTAGAAATAGGAGTAGAATAATTGTTCTATTCACTTCTGTTCAACATTGAACTAGAAGTTCTCGCCAGTGTAATGAGTTAATAAAAATCAATGAAATTACTCCATATTTGAAAGCAAGAACTAAATCTCTAGTTTCAGGATAGTCGATCATGTATGCAGAAAATCCCACACAGTCTACAAAGAAAAGCTACTAGAATAAATAACATTAGCAAGGTTTCAAGGTATAAGATCAAGACAGAAAAATCAATTTTATCTCTATATACTGGGAACAAACACTCAAAAATAGAAATGGTAATTACCATTTACAACAGCATCAGAAATATGACATTTTTGGGATAAGTTTAAGGAAAGATGTTCAAGATCTGTACAGTGAAGCCTGCAAAAATAATGTTAAAAGAAGTCGATCTAAATAAATGGGGAAAGAGATATGCAATGTGTTAAAAATAACAAAATTCAATGGAGTAAATTTTAAAGATCTTATTGGCTTCATTCAACAGTTTATGAATCGAGGAACATACAATCTAGCAGATAGAAAGGAGCTCCGAGATGCTTTCCAAAATGAAAGACTTGTAGGAGTGGGAGCCAGAAGGGAGTGGGAACAAAGAAGTTATTATAGGGAAAAAAGGGATTGGTTATGACATAGTCATTTTCTTTTAGAGGATGGAAGGGATTTCTCAGGCAGATTACCTAACTCGTGCTGATCAGTTGATTCCCGATTGCCTAGTTTAAGATTCCATTTCTGGGAGAGCTGAAACTGTAATTAAGTCTTGGTTTGGTGATGGGGGGCTTAGTATAAGTGACTCCACTTGGGGCGTGTTGTCTTGTTTTTAACAAGTGTATCAGAAAACTCAATACTATTAAGATGTCATTTCTCCTTAACTCAGTCCCAATCAAAATCACAGGAGGCTTCTTTTTGGGAGGGCGGGGAGATTGACAAGTTGATAGTAAGATTTATGTGAAAACGCAAAGGACCTAGAATAGCCAAAAAGAGTTTTGAAAAATAAGGTTAAAGTTGAAGGACTTATACTACCTGTTTTAAAGTCTTATTACAAAGCTTCAGTAGTCAAGTCATTGCAGTATTGGCATAGATGGACAAATTTATCAATATAAAGCAACAGGGGCTTCCCTAGTGGCACAGTGGTTGAGAGTCCGCCTGCCGATGCAGGGGACACGGGTTCTTGCCCCGGTCCGGGAAGATCCCACATGCTGTGGAGCGGCTGGGCCCGTGAGCCATGGCTGCTGAGCCTGTGAGTCCGGAGCCTGTGCTCCGCAATGGGAAAGGCCGCAACAGTGAGAAGCCCGCGTACCGCAAAAAAAAAAAAAAAAAAAAAAAAAAAAAAAAAAATATATATATATATAAAGAAACAGATTGTTCAAAAAAGATCCATACATATATGTTTAATATGTTTTTGACAAAAGTCAAAGCTAATTCAGTAGAGAAAGAATAGTTTTGTTTTGTTTTGTTTTTGTTTTTTTCCAGCAAATGATGCTGGGACAATTGGGCTTTCATATACAAAACAATAAACCTTGACCTATAATTCAGAATTTATACTGAAAGATTAACTCAGAATACATCATAGAACTAAACGGTAAACTACAAAGCTCTGGTATACAATGTATGAGAAAAATTTAGTAATCTCAAGTGTTTCTTATATTTCATTAAAACTAAAAATGTTCACTCTCTGAAAAACAGTGTTAAGAGAATATACAAACAAATCACAAACTGAGCAACAATATTTGCAGATAATGTGTCTAATAAAGGACTTGTATCCAGAACATATAAAGAATATTCAAAATTTAGTAATAAGAAAGCGAACAACTCAAGAAAATAATTGAGCAAAAGATTTGAGTCGGTCCTTCCACAAATACGATATACACGAATGGTAGGGATGTAAAATGGTAAAACCACCTTGGACATAATTTTAGCAGTTTCTAAAAAAGTTAAACATATACCCACCATAGAATCCAGCCATTTTCTCTCCCAGGTATTCACTGAAGAAAATTAAATCATATGTCCATACAAATACTTCACATAGATATCAAAACAACTTTATTTATAATAGGCAAAACCTGGAAACAACCCAAATATTCATCAACAAGTGAATGGATATACAAATTGTGGTATAGAAAGAAAACAGAATAATATTGCTGCAAAAAATAATAAACTATTGATACATGCAATAATGTATATGGGTCTAAACATGATTATGGTAAGTGAAAAGAGCAAGAGATACCCCCATCACAAATATTATATTCTGAATGATTGCTTTTATATAAAGTTCTATAATATTCAAAGCTTATCTGTCATGACAGAGAGAACACAGATCAATGGTTGTCTAAATATTCAGTAAAGAGTGGTTGGGCTGGGAAGACAAAAGGATTACAAAGAAGCATGAGGGAATTTGCGGGGGGAATGAGGGACATGCTAATTATTGGCATTATGGTGATGATTTTTATGGATATTTATATATTTCAAATATCAAATTGCACACCTTAAATATGTGCAGGTCAATATATATCAATTATACCTCAATAGAGCAGTTAAAAAACAACAGGAAAGTCTAATATTCATTTTCAAATATTAAAACTCTTTTCTAAAACTTCTGGTTTTTTAAACATTCTAATACATGCATGTGACAGTAAATTAAAACAGAACAGTTCAAACAAAACTGAAATACATTTACCATATTATAATGGTAACACTGTAAATCATAGATGAGAGAATTGTTTGATTGATAATAGTTTACCCTTAAGAAATAAATGAGCACCTCATCTCATTTCATTAAAAAGCAATTTCAAATGGATTTAAAGGTTAAATATAAATAAGTTGAGAAAACATTCTGAAAAAAATTGAGGTTAATATTTATGTCTGAAAAAAGGAGACTATTTCTCTCAGTAGAGAGAAAAAAACATAAGACACAAAGGGAGAAATTGTGAAGTGATTACTAGCTGTGGATATATAAAAAATGGAAATTCATAAAATGTATTATGAACAAAAACATAAGCATTATTACAATACTAACAATAAATGAAGGAAATAATTTGCAACTACATATCAGGAATACATTTAACATTCTCAGAATGTAAAGAGGTCTAACACTTGGACAAGCAATTAAAAAGCCAACTCTCTCATTAGAAAATGGGCAAAGGATATAGGGAGTTTAGAGAAGATAAAGAAGTAGAGATGACAAACATGTGAAAAGGGCATGTTCCACAATGTTGACAATCCCTATAGCCTAGGATTCTAGTAGAGCATTTGTCTTAGATCTTATGACTGAATCCTGAGGACTAGCCCAAATCCCTGAGCCAGAGGTAGATGTGGGAGGCATCCGGAGTCCTAAACAGTTCCAACAGGGGTGGACACTTGGTTTCTTTTCTGGTTTTGGAAAAGTTTCTGTGCCAGTTGTCAAGTTAAATGGGACTAGTTTTTCTTTTTGATGTGGATGTATCTTTGCCTTCTCAGGAAGATTTCTGATACCCACCTTCTTCAGTGATATCTGTATCAGTCCAATTCCTTTCCCTGAGATGGACTTTTTTCTTCCTTTAACATTTTAAGTATTAAGTAACAAAATATGATACACTTACCAGTGACCAAATAAACTGTGTACTTAAGTGTTTCTTTTTCCTCCCCTGAGACATATTTGCTGTAGATGAAAGATATAGTTTTATCTTTCTTTAAAAAACAGCCATTGTAGACATGTGTTCATTATTCCTTACTTGTCATCTCCCAAGAAAAATGTTCTCTCTCTGCTTTTGAAGGCTGAAATTGCATAGATCCTCCTGTTGTTTGTAGATTAGCTGTAATTTATTCAGTGCCCAAAGGGTAACATAAGAGGATTAGCCAGGATAGAGCAGGAACAGAGACAGTCCTTCAGGCTTTGTTATGTTACAGCCATGCAGATGAAAGCAAAATTAGGCCAAAGTGTCACCTCTTTTTGAGATTAACTACTTAACAAGTTTCCAACTTATTCCTCCTCACTATCTTATTAAATATGGTTTCCTGAAACTCAAATCATTATAAAACATAACTGCTAGCTTAATTGAAAGCTGACTACCTTCTATCAGCATTGTTTTTCTAAATGTTTTATCTAAACCTATTTTTGACATGGTAACTATTCCAATAAAACGTTGGGCAGAGCTGTGCATTGTAAGCTTAACAACAATAATGTCGATTTATTACTTTTTAAAAATACAAATATTCAAAAACTGTGCTTCAAGAGTTACTGTTACCTATATTCCCTCTGGCTATGCTTCTCCCTAATACAGAGCAGGCATTCTATAAAAATGTGTTCAATGATTAAATGAATGATAGACTGATTTCCACAGACTATACCATGAAAAATACTGTATTTCAGAATTTTTTCACAGTTTAACTTATCTAACATAAGAATTCCTTTTTTTTTTTTTTTAAGAATTCCTTTTAATCACTGTTGTTCAGACAGCAATCATGATATAACTTTTGTTCCTGTGCATATTTGGTCAGAGCTGTTCATTTGTTCATCACTTGAATAGAGTGAATACAATTACGCATATTATACCAGTTAAAGGTAGGTGAAAGTATCAAATCCCTTGGAGTAAATGAAAGAAATTTCAAAGCCACTCAAAGTTGCTGTCTAATTCATGCATGGCATACATCAGTCGTTAGTGTGTCACACATAAATTTATAAAACTTTGTGCAAATTTTGAATGGAAGCTACTTAACTTCCAGAGACTTATATTTCAATAGAAGAAAAAAAAAATCTCATATGTTTAATAAGTAAGAAAGGGCCAGATCAAAACTTACAGGATGAATTTAAGAAAAAAACCACAGAAACAGGAGTGGAATACTTATAAGAAATAACGCATCATCAGTGCTCGCCATTCTACAGGAAACATTATTGTGTGGAAGATACAACATTAATTTATCTAGATTTAAAAGTATTTACAATTTTCATTTGCATCAATGGAAGATTAGGAAATGTTTTTCAATCCTCTTGATATGATAGCTAGAAATAGATTATAATGTGATGACATCTGGGTGCTCACAAACCAACAAATTCCAAAGGAAAAAGAAAATCCAGGGTGGTTAGTTTGACTTTTGGGGTAGTTTTTCCCTTGAAGAAATCTGCCAGATTACTGAATATGTGACCCTGAGAAGTAGAGGAGAGCTACCCTGAGCCTCAGTGAATCTATGGGATGAGGCAAAGCTATTGCAGTCCAGGGCACACCAAGAAAGGATAGCTTAGTTAAAGCAATAAACTTTCAGTCCCTACTTCTAAAAGGCAGAATCCTAGGAGTAAAGGCGTATCATAAATCACTTGCTGTCACAATGAGGAAAGCCCTATTTAAAAACATCTTGCTTCCCTGGTGGCGCTGTGGTTAAGAATCCGCCTGCCAATGCAGGGGACACAGGTTCGAGCCCTGGTCCGGGAAGAACCCACATGCCATGGAGCAACTAAGCCCGGGCGCCACAACTACTGAGCCTGTGCTCTAGAGCCTGCGAGCCACAACTACTGAAGCTTACATACCTAGAGCCCATGCTCCACAACAGAAGCCACCGCGATGAGAAGCCTGCACACCGCAAGGAAGAGTAGCCCCGGCTCGCTGCAACTAAAGAAAGCCCGCATGCAGCAGCAAAGACCCAATGCAGCCAAAAATAAATAAAAATAAAATAAATAAATGAAAGCATCTTAATCTATATAATCAGATTAAGTTATCCTGCATTGCTATTGTCTGATCTGTCTGTTAAAGGCAAATGGGATTCCTTTCTGGATAAAGATGATATCCTACAGGGCCTTGTTTATTTCCACAGTTTTTCAATACAATATCTATGACTTAATCAAAACTCAATAGATTAGCTAATTTAGGAAGTGACAATCAGTGTGAGTATACTAAGAAAAACAATAGGTAATACAGACTCACAGAGTATCTAGAAAGACAGATTTAAAAATAACTATGTTTAATATGTTTAATTAAAGATAAGATTAAGAATATTTTCAGATAACTATAAAAAGAACAAAATGAAAATATTAGAACTGAAAAATACTATTATTGAAATAGAGAACTCAGTGAATGGATTTAATAGTAAATTAGGCATAGCTAAAGGGAAAATTAATAAACTTGAATGTAGATTAAGAGAAATTTTCCAGAATAAAACATGGAGAGAATAAAGGATAGAAAATAAATATAGAAAACAGATGAAAAGATACAAAGGATCCTGTGGGAAGATTCTAACATACATGTAATGAGAGTCTCAGGAGAAAAGGAGAAAGAAAATGAAGCAGAAGCAAGATAACAGCTGAGAACCTTTCGAAACTAATGAAGAACAACAAGTGATAGATTCAGAGAGCCCTAATCACCTTAAACAGGATATCTTACAAGAAAACCACACCCAGAAAGAACAGAAAAACTGCCAGAGATAAAGGCTTGTATTTAAAGCAGCCAGAGGGGAAAAAAATGACAAATTATTTTCAAAGGAGCATGTAATATAATCAGCAATGTAATGGCTGATTTTGTAACTAAAACAATGGGACCTAAAAGACAGTAACATGGTATCTTTAATTCCTAAATGGAAATGACCGGAAACCTAAATTCTTTGTCCAGGAATAATATCCTTCAAAGATTATTGCTTCAAGGCAAAATAAGTATATGTTTAAACATTAAAATCTGAGAGACTTCGTAACTAATAAAACTATATTCATAAAAATGTTAAGAGGTATTACTTTCAGGGAGAAGGAAAATGATTCCTATGAAAAGACATTTGTAGATGCAGAAAACAATGACGTTCAATAGAAAGGGTAAATACATGTGAAAATCTAAAGGCATATTGACTGTACAAAGATGATAATGTCCAGTACTGCATAAAACATATGGAAAATTAAAAATAATGTAACAGCATACAAGTTGAGTGGGATAACTGAGTTAAAGTGTCATAAGGTTTTGTGTTTTTATATCAAAATAAACACCAATTAGGATAAATAGAAAATAAAGACTAAGATGCACACTTGCTTAATTGTAAGTTGACTACTTCAAGTAAAAGTTGAAGATTACCAAATTATATTTTTAAAAAATTGTATGCTGCTTACCAAAGACACCTTTAAAACATAAAAATACAGAATGATTTAAAGTAAAGGTAATGAAAAAATATACTATGCAAGTACGAATGAAAAGAAAGCTGAAACAGTTATAATAACAACAGACATAGTAGAAACAGGCAAAAACCATTACCAGAAATGAAAAGAAATTCTTGAAGGTAAAAGGATAATTTCATAAGGAAAATGTAACAAATTTGAATCTATGTGGAAATGTAAAGAAAAAAATATGTTGATTATAATGGGATATCTAAGACTCCTCTCTCTCAGAAACATATAACACTATAACACAAAAGACAGTAGCAATAAAAATATTTGAAATAAATAATTAACAAAATTAATTTATTATATATGTAGAATAATTTACCCAACAATATATGATTACATATTTATTATTCAAATACACTTGAGACATTTTCACAGTGGACTATAGCTTGGGCCATGAAGTAAGTCCCAAAATCTCAATTTTATTTATTTATTTATTTATTTATTTAATTTATTTATTTTTAACATCTTTATTGGGGTATAATTGCTTTACAATGGTGTGTTAGTTTCTGCTTTATAACAAAGTGAATCAGTTATACATATACATATGTTGCCATATGTCTTCCCTCTTGCGTCTCCCTCCCTCCCACCCTCCCTATCCCACCCCTCCAGGCGGTCACAAAGCACCAAGCTGATATCCCTGTGCCATGTGGCTGCTTCCCACTAGCTATCTACCTTACATTTGTTAGTGTATATATGTCTATGCCTCTCTCTCACCCTGTTACAGCTCACCCTTCCCCCTCCTCATATCCTCAAGTCTGTTCTCCAGTAGGTCTGCGTCTTTATTCCTGTCTTACCCCTAGGTTCTTCATGACATTTTCTTTTTCTTAAATTCCACCAAAATTTCATTTTAGAAAGTTTATTTTTCCAAATATGCTTGGGGCATTTCAAAAACAGGTCAATAATACAAGTCTTAACATTTCAAGGAATTAAAATTTGAGAGCAAGTATTCTCGTCACTATCGGATTGTTTGAAATTAGTAACCAAATTTTAATGAGCCTATCCTTTGAGGCTTGGTAATTTACCTAGTGTGTTTCTACCTAGGCAACCCCTGCCATAAAGAATAAATGAAAAATAAAAAGTAGCATATATTTTGAAGAAAATTATTATTAAAATATCACATATAAAATTTGCATGCAAGTAAAAAGTTCGTAGATAAAAAATTCATAACTTTAAATTCAGATATCAGGAAAGAAGATAACCTAGAAATCAGTTGTCTATAAATTTCTAGAAGTTAGAAGATGAACAGCATATTAAATCCCCATCATAAACAAAAGAATGAAGCTGTTTGTAAAATCAAGAAATTTCTGAAAAACCTGATCAATCAAATAATTGAGACAAGGCATAAAAACCAATGTCAGTATTGGAAAGAGTGATATAACTTCTGACTTTTGATATTAAAAAGTTAACTGGTTAAAGTTGATTTAACGTTTGAAGAGAGATCAATGTAACTCACCACATTAACAAAAATAGAAAAAACATATCATCATTTCAATGGATGCAGGGTATTAAATTAAGTGAGATAAGTCAGACAGAGAAAGAAAATACTGTTTGATACTACTTTATATGTGGAATCTAAAAAAGCCAACTTGAAACAGAGAGTAAAATGGTGGTTACCAGGGACTGGGGGTGGGGATATTAAGAAGATGTTAGTCAAAGTGTACAAACTTGCATGTAGAAGATGAAAAAAGAATGTTCAGCAAAGGCAAATCTATAGAGATGGAAAATGGACTGATGCTTGACCAGGGTGGTGATGCCAGGGGCCTAATGGGGATTAATAGTAAATGGCAAGAAGGATCTTATTAGGGGGATGAAAATGTTCTAAAACTGACTTGTGATTTTTGCATGACTCAGGAAATTTATTAAAAACCATTGAACTGTAAAACAAAAAAGAAAGAAAAACAGTTCATTTTCAAATGAGTTTGAGAAAAATGAGTAAATAAAAGTAATGCAAGTTTCATTCATAAAGCCTTTTCCTCATTAGTATACTTACATTAATGTAAGCTATGAATCTCTAAAGAGGCATGAAGTATACATTTTTTAATCATTTGTGTGTGTGTGTGTTAGGCTGGGGCAGGGTATATGGGAAAGTATCAAGGAACATATCTTGGGAGAGAGATTTATAGAGCAGTCTTTTAATGCCAATCATTCTCAAACAAATATTTTTGTCTTCATTAGCCAGGCACTGTTCTAAGATACAACAGTGGAAGAAGAGTCAAATATTTTTGCCCTCATTGAGTTTACATTCTCATGTGGGAACTCAGACATATTCAAGATAAATAAGTAACATATGTATTATGTTAGATATTGGTAGGTGATAATGACAAAAATAAAATATAGAAGGGATACTGTAATTGTTGGGGTGAATTGAGATTTTTGATAAGATTGCCTGAAAAATACTAACTGAGAAAGCATCTTTAGAGCAAAGTTCTAAAGTAAGAGACTGAACTCTAGATATCTGTGGAAGAACATTCCAGGTAGGGGGAACAGGACTTTCTCTGATATAGGAATATGACTGACACGTTTAGGAAATAAAGAGTCTAGTATGAAAATTAACAAGTGAGAAAACAGAAGTCTGTTCATGTGGGCCATTGTAAAGATGCTGGCTTTGACTCTGTGATGGAGAGTCATTGGAGGTTTTTGAAAGGGGAAGGGCTACATTCTAGTAAACTTGCTGTTGTGTTGAGAATATACTAAAGGAGGGCAAGTCTGGAAGTAGGGAGATAAATTTGGGGTGAGAGATAATGGTGAGTAGGACAAGAATGATAGCGATTAAGGTAGTAAGACATAAGATGTAGATTCTTGGATATATTTTGAAGGCAGTCCCTGCAGAATGTCTTGTCAGATAGGATTGAGACTCTAAACATTACACTAGTTCTGTAAGAAGGGTATTGCTATCAACTCCTATCAGATCTCGATACTATTTTAAACCCTTCTGATTTGAAACACAAAGTAGCTGGCTCAAAATGGAAGGACATACCACATTAGTTCTGCGATCATGTGTCAGGGTAAAGAGAAATTGCTCTCTAGATTATCCCATCATTTACTGGAAAAATATTATTAGGTGCCAAGTGATGTATTCTATAAAAATTTCCTATGTGCATAGAAATTGCTTTTTCCCTGTTCAGATTCCATCTCCTTGACATGTATAATGACTTCTTCTGTAGGTACTAAAACTTTATACATATCTCTATTTTCAATAATATCATTGTATTGTAGCTATTTCTTGACATGTATTTCTCTTCCATCTGACTGTGAATATTATCTCACTCATTTTCATGATTTCTTGACCCTAATCCACTGACCTGCATTAGGTATTATTCAATAAATTTTCTCCTGACTGAACCAGTTCTTGAAACATTCAACCTTATGTAATTCAGTCCATATTCTATTTTAAAACGTAGACTAGAACTCAGAGAAGATCTAGTCTGATGATCTTCAATGCCGTAGTAGTATTGCCTCAAATTTTAGTTTGTATCAGGATACTTAGCAAAGCTTTCTAAAAGACAGACTTCGGGACCCCATCCACAGAATTTATGATTCATTTGATTCAGTGGGTATGGAGTTGGCATTAAGAATTTGCTCTTCTAGTTGTGGTGCATATATACAATGGAATATTATTCAGCCATAAGAAATGAGGAAATCCTACCATTTGTGACAACATGGATAGACTTTGAAGGCATTATGTGAAGTGAAATAAGTCAGACAGAGAAGGTCAAATACTGTATGATCTCATTTATATGTGGAGTCGAACAAAGCAAAATACAAGCAAACAAAAGTTATAGAAAAAGAAATCAGATGTGTGGTTACCAGAGACAGGTGGTGGGGGAAGAGGGGATTGGAGGAAGGTGGTCAAAAGGTACAAACTTCAGTTATAAGATAAACAAGTACTAGGGATGTGATGTACAACATGATGCTATATGATATATAGGAAATTTGTTGAGAGTAAATCCTAAGAGTTCTTATCACAAGGAGAAAATTTTTTTTCCTTTTATCTTTTCTCCTTTTTTAATTGTATCTACATGAGAAGATGGATGTTAGCAGAACTTATTGTGGTAATCATTTCGCAATATATATAAATCAAATCATCATGCTGTACGCCTTAAACTTATACAATGATGTAAGTCCATTATTTCTCAATAAAACTGGAAAAATTGCACTTCTGTTTCCACGTGACGCTGATATGGCTGTCCCAGAAACCATGTTGAGGACCCCTGCCCTAAGGGTTTCTATAGGACTGTTTATGGAAAAAGAATTGGAGTAGAGAGTGAGCAGGACTATGCCGAATAAAGTGTCATTATCTTCAAGTTCCTGATTTATAGGCACCACTAATACATTTCTGTGTTAAATGATTTTGATCATGAGAGAAAAGAGAATCATACAGGTTATGTTAAGCAAAAAGGAGAATTTGTTATAACAGTTTATTACTTGTATAAATCAGAACAGGAAAGAGATCAAGATCTCAGGGTAGCTCCAGGAACTGCTCTTTCCTTCCTTATTTTGCTGTCTCTTAACCTGCCTGCACTTTTTCACAAACTATTCTGTCTTTTACTTCATTCTTCATTCTCCATCTAACAAGTGGAATTGTCCACTTACTTTTGTATGCTTCAGTACAAATCAAGAGAGAGATTGTCTAATTAGCTCAGCTCATCGTCATCAATTGATTTAAAAGAACCTATCCATAGGCAACATCAGGGGTGAGTAGGTTGAGCCCTGCTGATCTATTTAGGGGTTACCCATGGATAAAGTTCAACCTAGCACCCTTTCCCTGAGCGGAGGTCCACAGGCAGGACCACATCTGCTAAAGGAGGATGTTGGACATTTTGGACCCTGTGGCAGACATATCCAGCAGAATATTCCTAAAACTCAGATTTTTGGGAGAAAGAAAATCAAGCAGGAAAATTCTTGTTTAACTAGTGAGAGACATGGATATGAAAAGAGATGTCACAGTTCTTAGAAAAAGGTTAAGAAAATAAAAGGTATTCAGCTTTATGGTATTTCCTTTTCTTGACAATCAAGTTTTTCTGGCTCTACTTACAGCATAAATGATGTTGGAGTGCAGAGACAGAACATAGATCTGCCTTTATTTCCTTTTACTTTTGAACTCACTTGAAAGTCACACGAGGAATCACTAGTAATGCAAAGAAGAAAGAAACTTATGTGGAGCCAAATGCTGTTGGAGGTTGTATTTGTCCAGTGGGAGCCCAGAGTGTGGACCCCTAGCAAATTTGGCTCTAGAATGTTAGTATCTTTTTTCTTTTCAAGTGTAAATCATTCCTATGATTCCTGCTGAGAAAAACTGACTGTGATTAGTTGATCTCTTTCTTGCAAAATAATATTTAGGCACAGAAAATAAGTTTATGCTGTCTTGGTAGGTGGCCTATTACAGATTCCATTGCATGTTAGGATGCTGGGAGAGACAACTGATTATACTCATTATGGATTTTTTTTTCCCTATGGGAGCCAGCTGCAAGAGGACAGGTCGCAGTCTGCTAAGGGATCTCTAGCGCATTTTTCTGTGTTTGGTTCTTTTCCTTAGGGAAGGTTTGTGATCACATTAGAACTTGGTATTGTCTACTGGAATAGAACAGGACTTTGATTTTCTTTCACCTGTCTGAATAGCTTTGCTTTAACATTGAGAATAAAAGACAAATTGAAGGAATCTTCCTCCTTCCCTCTCTCGGAATCAATTACCTCTGCTCAAATAGCTTACTTTGGGAAGTTTTAGGGCATCCAATAAATTTATTTACATACTCTCAAGAAATGATTAGCATCCTGGTGGAGTAAGAGAGCACAGGACTGATTTACCTCACTGTTTCTTTCCTTGTGGCTATCTGACCAATAAGAGTGCATATATGTTGAACTGGGTACATTGGTCTCTTGCAGTTACGTGCAAAAAAAACTTGCTGAGTTAATGAACTGTGGCTGAGCAGCAAAGAAGATGAGGGTAGCATAATGAAAGCAGCTAAGGATCTTTGTTCCTCTCTTTAAGTCACCTCTTTACCCGGAGACCACTCAGACTCATCTAGGCCAAGACCCAGAGAGAGCATACTGCTTCTGTTTAATTAGTATAGGTCAAGCTCATAGTATTTTCTTCTGAACCTGTGGCTCCTCAGGAAAAGATGAGCTGACCACAGCGTAGCCCTCTGGATATGAAATAGAGCATAATTATTTCAGATATTCCAAACATGTGCAACCTCTGCTTTGATTTTACACTTACTTTGTCCTTTTTTTCCACTTAATTTTCTAGTACACTGCACAGCTATGCTAATTCGGCATGGATGCTAACTATAAGGTCAGAGCATCTCACTTTGGTCTCTGCTTGATTGCTTATCACCTTTCCTGAATGCCATTTCTATTTACTCTATGCATCTGAGCTCATGTCGGCACTGCGTCCCCTTGGCAGGCTGCTGTTCTTGTTTTTCTCTCCTTCCAAGCAGCTGTTCAATAATTTCACATGACATAATGTAAATGGATTTCCTATTCACGAGGGAAGAAAGTGAGTCCCCATAATCTTGGACCATCTTCCATCACAGATTTCTTTTATCCAATGATCAGAACAGGTTATCTGGTTTTTATATTTATAATCTCTGTTGTACAAAAGCATTGCGAGGAGAATTATCCAAATATTTATATTTCCTTTTTTTCATCACGTGGCACCTTCACAATACACTTTGCAAGTCATTTCAATATTTATTATAAATCGATGGACCCGTTCCCTGGTTTCTCATTCACTGACACCTGCAAATAATCAGTGAAGATAATTAGGCACAAGAATAGACACAGTGCTACATAAATTAGTTTGGAAGCATTCTTGTATGGGGTAGATTTGTAAAAATTATGTTTCTATGTGTAACGTTTATGTGAGGAAAAAACCCTCCAGGCTCTTAATGTAACTCTTGATTTGTGCAGTTGATTTTAAAAAATAGAGTAAAAGTCAAATATTAAGGTGCTTTGGCTTCAGTTTTTGGCACACAAAGAAATCTCCCTGGTCCCCAAATGGAGAACAACATTAACCAGCATGCTGTGATTTTGTACAATTTCTAACACTACTTTGATTTGAGGTTTTAAATACCATATGGCAAATTCATAAACACTCTGAGTGAACATTTTTTTCTGAGAAGTAATATGAGATTACCACTTACCTGAGACTTAGGGAAATCAAAAAAGACGTGCATTTTCTGGATGTGTGGCTTCTGTTAGGGATTTTTGGAAACTCTGCCAGAAGCTATTTAAGAATTCTTGTGTTGATGCCTGGCAAACAAGAACCATACAGAATGTAGGCAATATATGTTTCCTAAAGAAGTAATACATAATTATAAGGGTGGATTTTATTATTTATTTATCCTTTTCTATTAAGTTAAAAATATATAAACCCATTGAAATAATAATCTGTTGATTGCACTATCTTCAGAATAATATTTCTGGAAGACAAATATGATCTTCTGATATCGCTAATTAAAACCCAATTCCCTACAGGGAAAATTCTAATCTTGTTGTTTTGCCATCCAATTCTTAAAACGTCCTGACCCCAAACCATTTTTTGAGTTATGTTTTCTGTATTTTGACTTTTTCCTTGTCATATGCCGTATATTACAAATTATTACCTAGTCCCTAAGGTGACCATTTTTATTGTGGTATCTCTTCTCTTTCCTCAATATGGATCCCATATTTATAATTAAAACCCAGTTAAAAAAGAAAACAACTACTGACACACCTATCTCTAATCCACCTCCTCAATGAGTTGTACAATTAAAGAGAGTTAATATATCTTTAAATGCGTCTACCAGTGCTTTCAAAAGATTCAGACACATAGTAGACTCTCAATACATGACTGATTTAAAAAACAATACATGGATGAATTAATGGTATCTATCCTACACTTCATGCGTAAACATTTTATTTCCAAAGTATAGTTTGTAAAACATTAAATCTCTTCCAAATACAATAACTTCTGAGGTCAGGTTTTAAGTAATCCCCCAGGAACATCGAACATTATGAGATTGCCTTTGCACTAGCATTATCTTTTATGACCTAAAACAAACCCTTAGATTTTTAACCCAGGGCTAAATTTGCCTTTATTTAATGTACATGACATAAAAAATGGATATAGTTTTCATAGTCCAAAGTATATATAAAGCCAGAAAACTTGAAAGACAGAGAAGGGGACAAATAAAGAGGGATTACAAAAATGACAGCTGAGAATGCTAAAACAAAGTATGCTTTATTATACATTTTAAAGCAGTAATTAAAGTTCACAGTGGATGTTCTGAGTCATCAAGAAAAACCTTGTGCGTATCCTCCATTTAAGGAGGAAGAAAACTAATACATTATAAAACTATCATAATAATGGTGAAGGCAAGCAAAGTCTGCCTGCCTGAATTTTAAATTGTAAATGCATTTGCAGATGATTTGTGTGAAATACTTCATCCTTCTAAGTTGTCAGAGATGTTGGGAGTTGCAGAAATTACTAATCATGTATTGCTGGAATGTCCTGAAGCACAGATGCTTCTGAACTTTTATTGGACTCAGGAAGTCACAGGAACTCTGAACTTTTAATGGATCTGGGAAGTAGAATCAAGGCAGAAAATTTTCAGCTCAAGTATGGTTTTAACTAATAAAGGCTCAATATGGAAAAATCTGAGTTCTGGCCATGATATGACAGGAAACAAAGTGAATGCAGACGGCTCCATCAGTAGGCCTATAGCACAAAGCCCTGTAACAGTGAGGCAATGGAAATATCTGTATGAATAACTAATGAATAACTAAATAACTTGAAATGTGCATTTTTGGTGATTTCTCACTGACTCAGAAGCACCCTGAGGGCAGGATTTATGTATGATTTGTTCAGCATGATATATAACTGATGCCAAGCACAGGACCTTGCACATAGTAGGCTCTAAATAGTATCTGTTGAGTGAATGAATGGCTGTTACACATTGTTACATATGTAACACAATGTGGTTACACATTGTTTTTACCATAACCTTATCACTGATATTGTGAACCCAAAACATATTGTTCAGAGATAGGTATTTTTATTCCTTTTAGACTAATGAGGGACAAGTACACAAATAGAAGAGATAATACAGTTTTTGAACTTAATTGGAGCTAACATTTGTTTATTTCTATAAGTGATCTTTTCTTTTTTCTTAATAAGGTATCTTAAAAAAAACCAGCCATTTACATCTTTTTTCAGATTTGTAAAGTAAAACAAATAGAAAAAGGCTATTAGAGATGTTTACAGGGTTATAGAAGCCAAAATGGCAAAAACTGGAGGCAGTAATTTACTCAATTACTGGAGGAGTAATTTACTCTCGGGTTACTAAGAGAACTATTACAGAGCTTTTGCTACATTAGCACTGTGTTTCCCTGATAAAGAACACTTTTACAGAAGCTGACATTTTAAAGCATTCTGTTAGGCAAATCCAATTACTTCATTCAAAAGAGAAGTTCACTATACACTTAAAAAATTAGTCATCTGTGCTTCTCAGAAAAAATTTGGAAAGTGAGAAAAAATGTGAAATATCATCATAAGCCTGCTATGTAAACAATATTGTTATCATATCGTGGTATATTTCCTTTCCTATCTTTATCTTTTTCTATCCATAGGTAATCATATGTTTCCTGATTTTTCTATTTGTAGTATATTAAAAGATTTTTTTCTGCTAGTATATAATCTATTAATTAAAGAGTTGCCTAATAATGATTCTACTTCTGGGCAAAATGGAATAATAGAAACTAGATATACCATCTCACCCAAAACAATAATTAAAAAATGAACAATGATTTTCGAGACACTGGACATGGGCAATGAATGACAGATATTGCTGAGAGAAGGGAAACAAATGAGATAATCTCTAACATTTCTTCACCTTATTGCCTTGAGAGAATTTCCAGGCTGTGGCACAAGGAGGGGAATACACATAGAGCCTGGCTGACTCACTGAGTTGAGGAGATGAACCACAACGACTGGGAAGACAAAATGCAGCTAGAGTTCTCAGGGAAAGGTATCGGATAGGAGGGGGCTGCAGAGACAGAGCTGCAGAGTGTCCTCCTCAAATATTTAACTGAGTACTCATCAGCACATGTGTGAGAAACTACTGAGTTTGGAGAAAGAACCACCTAAAAGAATTAAAGGAGACAAATCAGTCAATAAATCAAAATTGACCTGGAACTGAAACAAATGTTAGAATTAGCAAACAGAGATATTAACACATTTATTATGACTATATTCCCTATGTTCTAAACGTTAAGTAGAATATGCATACACACACACACATACATACATACATAAATATTAGATGAGCCTCTAAAGATAAAAATGTCAGACTCTGAGATGAGAAATACACTAGATGGATAACAGATTAGACAGGACAGCAGGAAATACTAGTGAATTTAAAGATAAAATGTAGAAACTAACCAAAATGAAACACTAAAGGAAAAAGATTTTTTAAAAAAGATTGGTGTGCTGAGGAACAACTCTAAGCAACCTAATATACATGAAATTGGAGTCCTTAATAAAAAAAAAAAAGAGAAAGTGATACAAAAATATGTAGAGAAAAAATGGCTGAAAAACTTACAAATTTGTTTAAAATACACTCCCAGTTATAAGAAGGCTAATAAACTCCCATCACAAAAAAACGAAGAACAGTAGATCAAGTTACATTATTATAATCAATATCCTATAATGAGTACTAACAAAAATTCTTAACAGGAGACAGAGAAAAAACAATGGACGTTGCATACAAAGGAACAACAGGAACATCTACCTGTCAGCAGATATCTCATTTTAAAAAATAGAACAGTGAAGCAGTGTCTTTAAAGTACTAAAAGAAAAACTAACATCTTCGAGTTCCTTACTCAGCAAAATTGAAGACTAAATAAAGATGTTTTTAGGCATACAAAATATGAGAAAATTTATTATTCAAAGACTACACTATAAAATATATTAAGGAAGTTCATCAGGAAAAGGAAAACTAATTCTAGATGGAAATATGAACCTTTGCAAAGGATAAAGAGTCTCAGAAATGGTAACTACATGAGTAAATATACAAGATATATTTCTTATTTTTTAAAGGTCTTCAAAAGATAATGGACTATTTAGAGTGACACCAAAAGCACACTCAAAAAAAGAAAAAAAAAGGTAAATTGGGATATATGCATGATAGGGTTGATGTCCCTATTAGAAGAGAAAGAGATACCAGAGATCACTCTCTCCCCGTAAGCACAGAGGAAAGGCCATGTGGGGACATAGTGAGAAACTGGATGTCTACGAGCTGGGAAGAGAGCCCTCACTATATACTTAATTTACTAGCACCTTGATTGTGGACTTATAGCCTCCAGAACTGTGAGGAAATAAATATCTATTGTTTAACCGACCCAATCTCTAGTATTTTGCCATGGCAGCCTGAGCAGACTAACGTGCCCCCTAAAATCAGAAACAATACCAGAAGGTCTGCTCTTGTCACTGCTTGTCAAAATTGTATTGGAAATTCTAGTCAGCAAAATTAGGCAATAAAAGAAGTAAAAGGAATCTGGATTAGAAAGGAAGAAGCAAAACTTCTTCTATTCACAGACAACATGATCTTATGGATTGAAAATCCTAAAGCATGCCAAAAAACCTATTAGAGCTAATAAACAAGTTCAGTTGGATTGAAGAATACAAGATGAATATAGAAGAATCAATGGAGTTTCCATACGTTTGCAATGAACAAACCAAAATGAAATTGAGAACCATTACAATTAGCATAACACTTCTAACAGCATCAAAAAGAATAAAATAAATAACAATTAATTTAACCAGGCAAGCGCAAGACTTGAACACTGCAAAATATTGTTGCATGAAATTAAAGAAGATCTAAATGCATGGAAAGACAGGCTGTTTTTGTGGGTGGGAAAACAATATTGTTAAGATGGCAATCTCTATCAAAATTCCAATTGTGCTTTTTTTGAGAACTGAACCAAATGAGTCTAAAACTCATTTAAAAAATTATGAGGGAGCATGAATAGTTAAAACAATCTTGAAAAAGAAGAACAAAGTTGGAATAGTCAAACTTCCCAAATTTATTTATTTATTTATAAATTTATATTTTATATTGGAGCATAGTTGATTAACAATGTTGTGTTAGTTTCAGGTGTACAGCAAAGTGATTCAGTTATACATATATATGTATCTATTCTTTTTCAAATTCTTTTCCCATTTAGGTCATTACAGAGTATTGAGCAAGAGTTCCCTGTGCCATACAGTAGATCCTTGTTGGTTTTCTATTTTAAGTATAGTAGTGGGTACATGTCAATCCCAAACTCCCAATCTATCCTTCCCCCTCCCCCCCGCCCCCGGTAACCATAAATTCATTCTCTAAGTCTGTGAGTCTGTTTCTGTTTTGTAAATAAGTTCATTTGTATCATTTTTTTAAGGTTCTGCATATAAGCTATAGCATATGATATTTGTCTTTCTCTGTCTGACTCATTTCACTTAGTATGATAATCTCCAGGTCCATCCATGTTGCTGCAAATGGCATTATTTCATTCTTTTTGATGGGTAAGTAATATTCCATTGTAAATATGTACCACATCGTTTTTATCCGTTACTCCATCAGTGGACATTTAGGTTGTTTCCATGTCTTGGCTATTGTAAACAGTGCTTCAATGAACATTGGGGTGCATGTATCCTTTTGAACCATGTTTTCCTCTGGATATATGTCCAGGAGTGGGATTGCTGGGTCATATGGTAGCTCTATTTTTAGTTTTTTTAAGAAACCTCCATTCTGTTCTCCATAGTGGCTGTACCAATTTACATTCCCACCAACAATGTAGGAAGGTTCCCTTTTCTCCACACCCTCTCCAGCATTTATTGTTGTAGATTTTTTGATGATGGCTGTTCTGACTGGTGTGAGGTGATATCTCATTGTAGTTTTGATTTGCATTTCTCTAATAATTAGCAATGTTGAGCATCTTTTCACGTGCCTCTTGGCCATCTGTATGTCTTCTTTGGAGAAATGTCTAATTAGGCCTTTTGGCCACTTTTTGGTTGAATTGTTTGTTTTTTTGATATTGAGCCACATGAGCTATTTATAAATTTTGGAAACTAATCCCTTGTCAGTTGCATCATTTGCACATATTTTCTCCCATTCTGTAGGTTGTCTTTTTGTCTTGTTTATGGTTTCCTTTGCTGTTCAAAAGCTTTTGAGTTTCATTAGGTCCCATTTGTTTATTTTTGGTTTTATTTCCATTACTCTAGGAGGTGGCTCAAAAATGATATTGCTGCGATTTATGTCAAAGAGTGTTCTGCCTATATTTTCCTCTAAGAGTTTTATGGTATATCAGTCTTACATTTAGGTCTTTAATCCATTTTGAGTTTCTTTTTGTGTATGGTGTTAAAGAACATTCTAATTTCATTTTTTTACATGGAATAGTCAAACTTCCCAATTTTAAACAGATCACAGAACTACAGTAATCAACACATTGTGGTACTGGTATGGATAGACATAGAGATTAACGGAATAGAATTAGAGGACAGAGTAAATCCATATATATGATTTATATTTCTATATCAATATCTAATTATATACAGATATCCATATAGATATAGATATCTCCTGCATTTTCAGTTTAGAAACCACAAGAAGAAGATGATACATAAAAAGTAATTAACTCATGTCTGAAAGCACTGTGAAAGTGGAAGGGCTGACAGTCAAAACTAAGGAAGTAGAGAAGCTTAGAGATTTAGTACCATTCTTGTAAATTCCAGAGTACTTAACTACATAGCATTTCTAAAGGACCTGTTCTGTTTTATGACTAGAATATTTTGTGGTAACAGAATGTACCAACCCAACATCTGTCCTTAGAAAGTGGCATGCCTGCTGGCTGGTGGGAAAATGGCAGCTCATTAAAAAAAAAAAAAAAAGTGAAGTAAAAGAAAACAGTTTATGGTGAAAATGCTCCTATTGAATTAGGAGATTTCATGAAGATATTCGTCTGGTGATGGAAGATAGGACCTGAGATGTTCTCCCTAATGTGCCAAACTTTTGTCTGCTTTGTCAGTGCCTATGGATTGCCTGTATTTTTGAAATTATTAGTAAAGTTTGATACTGGGCCAGAACTCTGATTCATGTGAGTCTGATATGCCAATTCAATTCTGTGTTAGGTCAGGAGAAACAACAACAAAAATGTATAATCTGATTTTTCTTTTTAATCTTTATTGGAGTATAGTTGCTTTACCATGTTGTGTTAGTTTCTGCTGTACAGCAAAGTGAATCAGTTATATGTATACATATATCCCCTCTTTTTCAGATTTCCTTCCCATTTAGGTCACCACAGAGCACTGAGTAGAGTTCCTTGTGCTATACAGTAGGTTCTCATTAGTTATCTGTTTTATACATAGTAGTGTATATATCAATCTCAATCTCCCTATTCATCCCTCCCCCTCCCCCCTTAGTATCCATAAGTTTGTTCTTTACATCTGCTTTGCAAATAAGTTCATCTGTACCATTTTTCTAGTTCCACATATAAATGATATATTATGCTGTTTTTCTCTTTCTGACTTACCTCACTCTGTATGAAAGTCTCTAGGTCTATCCATGTCTGCAAATGAAGCAACTGACAAGGGGTTAATCTCCAAAATATACAAACAGCTCATGGAGCTCAATATCAAAAAAACAAACAACGAAAAATGGACGGAAGACCTAAATAGACATTTCTCCAAAGAATACATACAGATGACCAATAAAACATGAAAAGATGCTCAACATCACTAGCTATTAGAGAAATGCAAATCAAAACTATAATGAGGTATCACCTCACACCAGTCAGAATGGCCATCATCAGAAAATCTACAAACAGTAAATGCTGGAGAGGGTGTGGAGAAAAGGGAACCCTCCTACACTGTTGGTGGGAATGTAAATTGGTACAGCTACTATGGAGAAAAGTATGGAGCTTCCTTAAAAAACTAAAAATAGAGCTACCATATGACCCAGCAATCCCACTACTGGGCATAAACCTGGAGAAAACCATAATTCAGAAAAATACATGTACCCCATTGTTCATCGCAGCACTACTTACAATAGCCAGGACATGGAAGCAACCTAAATGTCCATCAACAGAGGAATGGTTAAGAAGATGTGGTACATATATACAATGAAATATTACTTAACCATGAAAAGGAACAAAATAATGTATAATTTGACTTTTAATTCTATATATTGTGAGTTTATTTTCAAGTTAATTTTCTGTAGTAAAGTCACAATAGATCATTTGAACTTCAGAAACATTTTTTATAGCTTTTTCTAACTTTCTTCCTCTTATTTATTTATTTATTCTTACTTTCTTTCAAAAAAATAACAGCAAGTGACACTAGTTTCTCCTTCAAGGATCTCATAATCAGTGTAAAAAATAGATTAATAAATAAAGTTATATTTTGATAAGTTCCTGATTATGATGTATGTATTATACAAATTGTTATTTTCATTTATTTATCAACTTTTTAGAGGAGTAGTTATCAAAAAGAATTACCTAGCCAGTTCTATTTCCAATAGGCAATCTTAATTCTTGGAGAAATTAACAACTATTTCAGAAAAGTGAAAACCAAGATTGCTTTTGCAAAATATTTGTGGATTCCATGATTATAACTGCTCTAATCTGTGAAATATGCTCTTTAAAAAGCTGAAGACTATCAATGTGCATGAAGGGAAAATAGCACGCATTTTTTTATCTCTTCAACAAATATTTATTAGGAAGCTACTATGTTCAGTGATTCACTAAATAAATGCAGTGGTTCATCAAAGGAGAAATGATAAATATACGCTCAAAGTATTGATATAACTATTATCCTGAGAAGTAAATTTAGATGTTGAAGCAGACTTTGAGTAGTTCTTAAACTAAGGTTTAACTGTTAAAAATAGTATTTGTTTGCTATTTTACTTTAAGTGTATGGTATGCTATTCAGTTGTGTACAGCCGAATCATGAAACTAAAGATATTAATAGGACCTGATTGATATTTGTGGTATTCTTAAATTGCTCTCATTATTATAAAATATTAATATCCCTGAGGTTGAATTTATAACTTGGAAAATATTTTGTGAGATTATAATTGAGATTTTTCTAATACCATCTTAGTATGGTATCATAACCTTACCAA
The DNA here is from genome assembly GCF_039906515.1 of Pseudorca crassidens. Taxonomy (NCBI): domain Eukaryota; kingdom Metazoa; phylum Chordata; class Mammalia; order Artiodactyla; family Delphinidae; genus Pseudorca; species Pseudorca crassidens. The sequence goes on from NC_090296.1 coordinate 70,163,854, forward strand.
GTCATGGATTAATCATGAATTTTTATATTTCTCTATTAATTTATCAATATTTTAATTGATTTTTACATACACCATTTTCCTTAGTGTCTTTGTATTTTTGTTGAGGCTGTCTCTTCCATCTTCATAGTTTCTCAGTGAATCTGGAGATCATCTATTCTTTAAGGTTGAGGGCATAGATTTCACATGGTTCATGAACACTGATTTAAAGATTCCAGCCCATATTGATCAATTCATATTCTGATCTCTCATCTTTAAAGTGAAAATCATGGCCCCAAATTAATAATTCTCTTATAATTTTATATTAAAGAGTTATTGATTCAACAGATTGTAACTTTTGAGTTATATACAGAGCAGTTAAAAAATCAACGTATTAATTAAGTTGTTTTCATACCAATTTATACTTCATTTTTAATTGCTATTAATGATGATCTGGGTTTTTTAATATTCCAAGAAGGAGCATAATTATTATTTTTTAATTTTTTTTAATTTTTTTTTTGGTTTAACTACATACAATAAAAATTTTTCATATGCAAAAAATTTGAGAAGCAAAGGGGTGGACAGTATTGGTTGTAATGGACCATTATTTGTTACAAAAGCTTTTATAGATAATAAAAATCCTTATCTTCAGAGTTGAAAGAAGTAATGACAGGAATGAATAAAGAAAAATGTGTAAAAGCGTTTAACAGAAATGTGAAGTGAAGTAGAATAACATTCAATATCCCTTGTAATCAAAGATTTGTGTATCTGTGTGTTTAAAATCCTTGCAAACGGCTAGAATCCATTACTGCTAAGGGGTGAAGAAACTGCATGAGTTAAATCAACTCCAAATTTGTGTCTAAAGCCACAGAGTTCTTGGCAATCATTCCTCCAAGAATTCTGCTTCCTGAAAGTGGAAGCAGCATGGGATTGGAACTGTTTTGCACAGATTGGTCATAGCATTGTAAAGGGTAATGGAAAAACAACCCAGCCCATGCAGGACACCTGCTTGGGGAAGGGGGCAGAGGAGACAGCCGGCTGGAAGGCCACCTGCCAATGCACAAGCTGCCCATTACCGTGGCTCCTTCTGGTAAATCACAGCACCAGCAGAATGAATGCTGATCACCTCAGCTTGCATGTTGGAATGCCCACCCACGTGCGCGGTCAGAGACTCCACTCCAAGAAAACACACGGGCCCACTGATTGCTACTCAGGGACCAAACACCAGCTTAAAAGTGAGAGGTTCAGAAGAAGCGCTGGCATTACCTAACAGCTTGTTAGAAATGCATATTCATGGGCCCAATGTACTGAATCAGAATCAGTGGAAAAGGGGCTAAGAAATTGTGTTTTAGCAAGCTCTCGAGGTGATTCTTACACACATTAAAGTTTGAGAACAAATGATGCAAAAGAAACCCAAAGCAGACTGACCTTGCATTTCTGCCCCCTGTGCATGAGGGCCTGACTCTGACCATAAAATCATAAAAGGGTTAGTAGTTTCAAAACGATAGAAACTAAGAAAAAAACAAAAATAAACCTACCACCTATCAGCCTCTCACATCAAAATATGAATGAACAGAGTCAATCTTTTATAAATTTGCTTAATTTTGTGTGAGCCAAGATCTTTATGCCATTGGAAAAAAGGAAATTCATTTATTTACTAGAATGGCACTACAAACTCACGTTTGCAGCAAAATAATCAAACCACTATCCATCGAGATACAGGAAAAAAATAAATGCACAGATTTAAGGATATTTGCTTCTCTTGAACTTTAGTAGCGGAAGGAGGGCTGTTCCATGCCCCGGAGAGCACTTATGCAACAGTACTCTGCGGGATCTGGGGACATGGTGCCCGGGCCTTCAAGAACTCAAGTTGTTCCATGTTGTCAGCTCGGACGCGCTGCTCCCGGTGACTCGACGCCAGGCTCAGGAGCACGCTCTTCACCCGGCGCTGGACAGCTGGCCGCCCGAAGACGGTGATTTCCACCAACTTCTCGGCATGAACTGCGTCCACCGTCAGCAGGGCCTGGCTCATCCACTCCATTTCCGGAACCACGGCTCGGTCTGGGCCGAAGATGGAGTTGGTCAGCCACGCCTCCAAAGAAAACACCAGCGGGTTCCTCAGCTCCTGCACAGGAAACCACCACGGCAGGGAGCGAATCCGTGGCGGCGGAAGTGGGAACCCCAGCAGCCCGTCCCCACGGGCCTCGGTGGCGCCCGTGTCGTCGACCATGCTCGAACCGGCAGCCAAAATTATTTTAATTTCTTAAGTTTTATTTTGAAGAGTAATTAATTTCAGCTTTATTCCTTTAGCAGTAAACAATAAATGTCTACAATATATGATTATTATGATAGGTTTTGGATTGTAGCTTGGGTTAATCCAGCAACATGACTAATAAACCTGTCAAATTTTAACATGAAAAGTTTGTGAGCTAGTTGAACTAGTGGTGGTTGAATTGAAAGATGATTTAATTTAAAAAATTGTGTCATAGGAAAAAGGGAATATAAATGCAAATTCAGAATATAAATTTCACATGCATATACATTTACACAGCAGGTGTAAATACAAATACACACACGCACACTTCTAACCAATCATCAACACACTCAACTTATCCAGTGACTCATTGTGTATAGATAATTGGAAAGAGATTAGTAAGTGTATTTATCTTTTAATATAAATTGATTATATATTTATACTTATACTCTAATAAGTTCACAATTGCATGGGGATTTATTCCACAGTTAGATACCACTTATAACAGCATAATCACTCATGGACCTTTCTAAGAAATATTTCTCAGAAAGATTTATATTATTCCTACTATTATATTACTTATAGCAATTTTTAGCTTGCATCTGTTAGATATGGATAAAGATTCCATATTTATTTTTATAGTATATCGATAATATTTCATTGTTAACAATCATGTCCATAATCTGCATTGAAAATCCTTGTTTTTCATGAATCATTGTTCATGCAACAATATAAAATACATTTATTTAGCACATAATTTGTACAAGCAACTCTGGGGTATAATAGACATAGAAGAAAATTATAAGTTTTGAGCAAAGATAAAGGATATATTTTTGAAATCTAAATAGTACTACAGAATGAATTAAAATTTAAATTCTTCCTAGCTCTATTTGTAGCATAAAGTCTCCAGACTCAGATTAAACAGTTGTGCTGCTTCTACAATATAAATATAAGATTTCTCACCATAATAGAAAGTGGGAGATTTTACTATTACAGACATATTCTGAACAATTTAATACAAATACTTTAATTTATGTCAAGCACTGTCTGAAATCCATCTGATAAACATGATACCCTTTAAAAAATTATCCAAAAATTCCATACCATTTGCAGCTATATCGATGAACCTAGAGATGATCATACTAAGCAAAGTCAGAACAGAAAGGCAAATACCATATGATATCACTTATATGTGGAATCTAAAATATGACACAAATGTACTTATCTATGAAACAGAAACAGACTCACAGACATAGAGAACAGATTTGTGGTTGCCAAGGAAGTGGGAGGTGGTGAAGGTTGGAGTGGGAATTTGCGGTTAGCAGGTGCAAACTAGTGTATATAGGATGGATAAACAACAAAGTCCCACTGTATACAACAGGGAACTATATTCAATATGCTGTGATAAACCATAATGGAAAAGAATATATATATGTACATCTGAATCACTTTACTGTATACCAGAAACTAACACAAAATTGTAAGTCAAGTATGCTTCAATTTTTAAAATTGCACATTCAAAGCATTAAAAACCCACTAATAAAATCAGTAGCTATTAAACCATAGTGCACACTGGGTCTGTATATTCCTAAATTTTAGTACTGACTTAGTTATGCTTAGCATTAAGTAATCAGTTTTGAGTTGTGTTAAATATTTAGACTTCATCACCACCAAATCATTTTTGAAAGTGAATGCAGAACTCTTGCAAATCATGGAGTCCTGTAGGACTTGAGGTATTTGAAAGTGAAAAAGACATTGAGAACAGCAGTTCAGCAATGAGTACATGATATGCCTTTCCCTGTGGCTCAATCAAATATTGGAGAAAACCTTAAAGGCTGAGGCAAGATGTTTACTGCCTGGAGTAGGACACTCTGATATTAAGCCCAATTATTAACCTTGTTCTGTATTTTCTACCTTCTTGCAAAACTTGTGCAGTGCCAGTCAACATCAATCCTTGTGGAAACTCTGTGGAATCTGCTGAAAAATCCCAAAGAATATAAATTTCTTTGAAAAGATTGACAAGGCCATATCACATTATGATTTAGAACCAAATGATTTAAGCCTTTGCATTTTCATGAACTTCTAGTGGTTGACAATAACACACTAAAATGATTGAAGTGCTGTGAGGGAAATAAAAATCTTGCAGTGCTAGGGGAGGAGTGATGTATATATTAACTATTTCTTGGTTCTTACCACTATCCTAAAAATTTTGATCAGCTTTAAAAAAATAAATGAAGGCTACTGTTTTTAGGGGTTTTTTTCTTTTTCCTTTTTTTTTGAGCAGTAGCTCTCTTAACACTGCTGCTACTCTAGAAGTTGAAGAAACAGTTTTGCTGGGCTCTTAAAAATTATGACTATTGGCTAGGGTAGAAACATACCTTTTACATTTTTCATATAAATCTTTAAGCAATAAATGACGAAAACCTACCTAATTTCATCTAGTCATTTCCTGAGGTAGGTAGAGTTTTTATGTTTGCTCTTCTGTGGTTCAGTATTAAAAAGGGTGACTGGATATCTTACTCAGGATCAAAAGGTAGAATTTGTACCTTGTCACCCTGTGGCTATCAGATGCCTAAGTATAAAGTAAATTTCGTAGGCATCAAGATGGTGGAGTATAAAGATTCTGAGCTCACTTCCTCCCCACAGGTACCCCCAAATTAGAACTACTTACAGAGCAGCTATCTCTGAAAACAACCCAAAGACTAGCAGAAGATTTTCTACAATTAAAGGTATAAAGGAGCCACAATAATATGGGTAGAAGGGACAGAAATGCAGTTTAGTCAGAACCCACATTCCCAGGATGGGGATCCACATAGCCAATGTTGGGACACTCACAAGTGGGTCACGATTGCAGAGGTCCTCCCCAAGGAGTGAGGGGTCCTAGCCTCACATCGGACTCCCCAGCCTGAGGGTCCTGCATGAGGAAGAGTAGCCCCCAAAACATTTGGCTTTGAAAGTCATCAGGGGTTACACTTACCTCTTACCTCTGGAGAGCCAGAGGGATATAGAAAACTGAGATCCTCTCTTTGTTGTTAGGTTGTTCATCTGAATGTCCAGTTCCACCTCAACCAATTTTCTAATAATTTTAACTCCAATTAATAAAACGTGCCTGAGTGAATTATATTGTTAGAGTTGTATATTGATCATTTTCTAATTTCTTGCACATTTATTTGCTAGCTATTTTTCTGTATAAGTCTATTTTTCCCTTAACAGCTTGGAACATTTGGTTACCATGAAACACAATTCCTGCTAGAAATGTAGACTATGTTAATTATTTTCCTTTTTTTTGTTTTTCAAAGTAAAACTTTGGTTATAAGTCATCTTAGGTGAGGAGAAAGGTACTTTTTGGGCAGTCTCTTTGTGAAGATCATTTTAAACTTCCAAATATTCATAGATTTGTAGTGTTTCAATCAACTACAATCCTTGTTCTTTTGATTCTCAAATTGTCAGTTTTTCCATTCTGGGTCCCTTGAAGTTGGCTCATGGGTTCGTTTATTATGGCCCAATTAATCTTGAAAAGCTTCCTTGTTTTCTGTCACAATAAGCTATCCCAAGCTCTTGTTCTTTTCCTTACCAAAACCTACTATTTTTAGCTGTAAATGGTTTTGCAGTTCACAATGTGACTTTAGAGGTATTAATTAATTGCAAGGAAATATAGTGTCTAAGCCATTTAAATGTTCAGAGCAAGAAATGTGTATGTTTAGGTCTTCCCTGGTGGCACAGTGGTTGAGAGTCCGCCTGCCGATGCAGGGGACACGGGTTCGTGCCGTGGTCCGGGAAGATCCCACATGCCGCGGAGCGGCTAGGCCCCTGAGCCATGGCCGCTGAGCCTGCGCGTCCGGAGCCTGTGCTCCGCAACGGGAGAGACCACCACAGTGAGAGGGCCGCGTACCACAAAAACAACAACAACAACAACAACAACAAAAGAAATGTGTATGTTTAGAATTCATGTTTTTAATATTTCCTGTTCAGTTTTAGCATACAACATAACTACTTCGATTTTATAATTTTATTTTTTCTTTTACTGAAACTATTGATTGACAGTATCAACTTATTTATTCTCTCCTACAGTGTACAAAATATATCAATTCCTACAAACTATTGATTGACAGTATCAACTTATTTATTCTCTCCTACAGTGTACAAAATATATCAATTCCTACAAACCTAAACACTGGAAATTAAAAATGCAAAATGACGGTAAAAACTATTGGGGATTTTTGTCCTTAGAATACAACCTACTAAACATGTAAAATTATAGTACTGTCTCATGCAAAGAATAATTTCCCTGGTTTAGTTTCTCATTTGATACATAGTTTCATTCATTTTGGGGAATTCTTTTCTATTTAAAGGATTTCTTTATGTTTGGATTTTTACCAATTGAATGGTTGAGAAATTTTTTTTTTTTAACATCTTTATTGGAGTATAATTGCTTTACAATGGTGTGTTAGTTTCTGCTTTATAACAAGGTGAATCAGTTATACATATACATATGTTCCCATATCTCTTCCCTCTTGTGTCTCCCTCCCTCCTTCCCTCCCTATCCCACCTCTCTAGGTGGTCACAAAGCAAGGAGCTGATCTCCCTGTGCTATGCGGCTGCTTCCCACTAGCTATCTATTTTACATTTGGTAGTGTATATATGTCCATGCCACTCTCCCAATTCATCCCAGCTTACCCTTCCCCCTCCCCGTGTCCTCAAGTCCATTCTATGTGTCTGCGTCTTTAACCCTGTCCTGCCCGTACGTTCTTCAGAACCATTTTTTTTCTTAGATTCCATATATATGTGTTAACATATGGTATTTGTTTTTCTCTTTCTGACTTACTTCACTCTGTATGACAGACTCTAGGTCCATCCACCTCACTACAAATAACTCAATTTCATTTCTTTTTATGGCTGAGTAATATTCCACTGTATATATGTGCCACATCATCTTTATCCTTTCATCTGTTGATAGACACTTAGGTTGCTTCCATGTCCTGGCTATTGTAAATAGAGCTGCAATGAACATTTTGGTACATGACTATTTTTGATTTATGGTTTTCTCAGGGTATATGCCCAGTAGTGGGATTGCTGGGTCGTATGGTAGTTCTATTTTTAGTTTTTTAAGGAACCTCCATACTGTTCTCCATAGTGGCTGTATCAATTTACATTCCTACCAACAGTGCAAGAGGGTTCCCTTTTCTCCACACCCTCTCCAGCATTTATTGTTTCTAGATTTTTTGATGATGGCCATTCTGACTGTTGTGAGATGATATCTCATTGTAGTTTTGATTTTCGTTTCTCTAATGATGAATGATGTTGAGCATTCTTTCATGTGTTTGTTGGCAATCTGTATATCTTCTTTGGAGAAATGTCTATTTAGGTCTGCCCATTTTTGGATTGGGTTGTTTGTTTTTTTGATATTGAGCTGCATGAGCTGCTTGTAAATTTTGGAGATTAATCCTTTGTCAGTTGCTTCATTTGCAAATATTTTCTCCCATTCTAAGGGTTGTCTTTTGGTCTTGTTTATGGTTTCCTTTGCTGTGCAAAAGTTTTTAAGTTTTATTAGGTCCCATTTGTTTATTTTTGTTTTTATTTCCATTTCTCTAGGACGTGGGTCAAAAAGGATCTTGCTTTTAATTTGTAGTTCTCATACTACAGCTGAGTTTGAGCACCTTTTCATGTGTTTAATATTATTTGTACTTCTTTCAATGAATTTCTATAAATATCAAATATCTTTTTTTGTATTGGGCTATTATCTTCTACATCTCTAGCTCTTTTTATTTGGGAATGATTAGCTTTTTGTCTGTGATATAAATGGTAAATATTGTTTCCAAGATAGTCATATAAACTTTGATATATCAATATTTCATGCTTTTGGCAATGTAGAAATTTTGACTCAGCTAATCAAATTAATTTTTTTTTCCTAATGGCTTCTGGACTTTGAGACCTAGTTACAGAGACCATATCTACTCCAGGTTTTAAAGGATTTGATCCATGTTTTGTTTTACTAGTTGCGCGACTTTATTTATTTTACATTGTGTTGGATCTGGGTGGAATTTATCGTGGTTTATAATATGTGGATCAAATTTATGTTTTCCCAAATGGCTATCCAGTAGTTGCAAAATTATTTATTAAAAAGTTCTTTAACCCAGTGATTTGAGATGTATTGACCATGACCTTGCTCAGTACTCCATACTGCGTATCCAAATGAGGATGATATACTAGCCACGAATTTTAATAGTTGAAATTAAAAATAATTAACATTTTAAACTCAAATCCCAGAATTACACAAATGGACAAATTTCTAACCATAGTAGATTTTTGACCTATTTCTTTCAGTCCTTAGAAATTCTGGTACATATACACACACATTTAAAAGACATGAATATTTTAAAATGCAAAAATTATTTTTTGCAGGTGAAGAGGTGGAATATGTTGGGGTTATTTTTCCTCCACTTAATACATTTGGGTACAATTTTATTCTTTTTTTATAAATTTATTTATTTTTGGCTGTGCTGGGTCTTCGTTACTGTGCGTGGGCTTTCTCTAGTTGCAGCGAGTGGGGCCTACTCTTTGTTGTAGTGTGCTGGCTTCTCATTGCAGTGGCTTCTCTTGTTGCAGAGCACGGGCCCTACACACGCAGGCTTCAGTAGTTGTGGCACGCGGGCTCAGTAGTTGTGGCTCATGGGCTCTAGAGCGCAGGCTCAGTAGTTGTGGCACACGGGCTTAGTTGCTCTGTGGCATGTGGGATCTTCTTGGACCAGGGCTCGAACCCGTGTCTCCTGCATTGGCAGGTGGATTCTTAACCACTGCGCCGCCAGGGAAGTCCCTGAAAATAGTTTTAAGGAGTAAATATAGATTAAAAATAAAACGCATACTGGCCACACTTCAATAACTTCTAATTGCACTAAGTTAAACTAATATTCTTGAAGGACTTTCTATGAAAGTCATTTAATTCTTAGTTACCAGTTGCTAAAATTAGGTAATAGGGTAAATCATTTAAAAAGGGAACCTATATTTCTTCAAAATCTTATCAATGAAGGACTAGGTAGCCTTGATGTCAAGTTTTCTTGTTTTTATCAGTCAATATTATATCTGGTTTTATGAGATAATTTTTAAATTGATCTTTCAACTTTAATATTTATGGTCTTAGTGAAATAGATCTCAATTGGAATATAATCAAGTGGGCATTCTATTATTAAGGAATTAGCTGAGGGGGAGTTATAATTTTTTTTTCTTGAGATTTAAGAGAACATGATCAATTTTCCAAAGGAATTAAGAGAAAACATCAGGCTGGCATGTTCCAAGAATGCTATGTTCTTTTGTTTACTGGGATTATAAGCATAAAGTAACATCTATTTGCAAAAAGATGCATTGGAACAATGCCTCTCTGAATTTTGCACTCAAGTTCATAGGAAAGCTATTAGTACTAATTCTAAGTTGAGGAACTGATTAACGGAAAAATTAAAATCTATCTCTAGCATCTGAACAAGTATTCTGATAGAAAATCTAACACCCATACGAAACTGTGGGATTTATAGTGCATACTCATGAGTATAAGAAAAGACTTGATACTTTGTTTTCTCTTATTCTGTAACTTTAAAAAGTAAATGTGAAATCTTTATGTTTCCAAACATTACATAAATAAATGATTTGTATTTTCAGGTAAGGTACAGCCCTGTAGGTTCATGAGAGATACAGTTTATCATTTCAAGTTTTAGAAGGCAAAGTAAGGTCATAATGCTTCTTTTAAAAATCTTGTTTATTGTGGTGAATCAAAGACAAATATTATTGTAAATATTTGCTGAGATTTCTGACTTCAAGGCAATTTGAGGAAATGAGATAGATATGTATATAACTATTTGTAATCCGTTGCAGAATAAGAGAAAAACAATGGAAATGTGACTACAAAAAATGGAATATTTGATAATCACTGTTGAACATAAAGGAAGACTTTATAGACATGACATTTTACTTGGTCTTTGATACATAAGTTGGATTTCAAAAGCTGAAAATGAGAGAGTGTGTATTTGTGAAGAGGAGAAAGGGCTGGGTTCCTGCATCAGGCATATAAACAGGATATGTTGGAAAAGGGAGAATATTTCAATCTGAAAAACAGATCAAGCAAAGACATGGAGACAGGAAAGTTGAGGATGTAATTCCAGGGAAGTATGCTACATTTGTTTTGACCACAAACAGAGATATGAAGAAATATGGAGAATCTTTTAAGCCTATAAATGAGAATTCAGGGACTTCCCTCGTAGTCCAGTGGTTAAGACTCCACACTTCCACTGCAGGGGCCACGGGTTCGATCCCTGGCCAGGGAACTAAGATCCCGCATGCTGCGCAGAGTGGCAAAAAAATAAAAGAGAGAGAGAGAATTTATTGATCTTGAAAGTTGACTTTATTATTATTATTATTGTAAATATAGAGATCTCAGAGTGTATTAGTTGGAGTTCTCCAGAGGAACAGAACTAATAGGATGTGTATATATTATACACACACACACATACATATATAACTATATGTATATATAGAGAGACAGAGTTTTATTATGATAAAACATACATAGCATAAAATCTACAATTTTAACCATTTTAAGTGTACGATTCAGTGGCATTACGTACATTCACAATGACATGTAACCATTACACTATTAGTTGAATAATTAATAACACATATTTTAGGTATTATCAATAATTTTTGAAAACATTTTGGTTGTTTCCTAGTCTGTCTCAACTTATAAAATTTATTTAGTTTATGGAATGTCTTCACATATATTTTAAGAGAAAGCAACACTAAATTTATTTTGAAGGTTGGAACCTAGGATATTTCATCTTCAAATCTTCTGTGATCATTGGCGAACCATTTAAACTTTCTGGGTTCATACTTCCTCATTTGTAAATTGAGAATAGTAAAATACACAATCCATAAAATTCTATTTCTATACAAACAGGGTGTGTGATCTGTGCAGTCACAAAGGATTCCAAGCTTAGAAGGACCCTGCAATTAGACTAATGCCATTTTGAATTTCTTAATAATTTAAATGAGTCTTGTGTTTTAATTTTACACTGGGCTATGCAAACTGTGTAGTTAGTTCTTTATGAAAATAGCTATGTTCTTTAGGATTAAGTGATCTGGTGAGATCCTTAAGCACATCTTTCTTATTTTCTTTACCATATAAAAAAGTAAATTTTCTAAGGGAAGAAGTGAAAAAAAGAAAAATCAGGAAATATTCAGCTCCCACACCTCTACTTCTATATACACAGCACTATACTCAGGACTGAAATTGTATCACTTTGATTGGCTACTGAGAAAAGTGAAGCATTTTGATTTACCAGCCCAACAGCTTTCCAAATGTTCTTTTCAGGCAATATCTTTAAACAGCAATACAGTTATGACAGGTTGGATCACAGCATTTAGCAGTTTTCCAGGAGTTCTTAGATTTTACATGCTTTCTGCCTTTCAGAAAGATCTGTACCAGACGTCTCAGATATGAAGTAAATATATTTTTATTGTGTATCCTGGAGTATGTAATGCCACCCAAGCATTGACAGGAAGTATATTTTCTCCTAGCAGAAAGCTTGAATAGTCAAGTGATCTCAAACATTTAATACTCTCTAGACATAAAACTGAAAAATAATCAGTCTGCGAATATATATTTATTGGCAACATATAAGCAAATACATATTCTATATATTGAAAGTTAGATTGAAGGAAAGGTTTTGATAATTTATATCTTAGAATTTGGTAATAAAAGGAACGATACTAAAATAATGTTCTAATGAGTAAATAATAGCTTTTGCATGCCTTAGTGTACAGAGAATTATCATGAGTTTCTGCTTGTGATATGAAAGCTGCAGATGGCTAATTACTATTAAAACAGAAGGACTTGCTGTAATAAACCTGTTATTATAAATTTCACAAAATTCTCTCCACATTGCTGTAGTCACAATGTTTTGAAATAAGTTAGATCTAAGAACATTCAAAAACATGTTTCTACCAACTTATTTTGTCTTCTGATATTTTTGCCATTTAGAGCATCTTCTCTTCCTCTCTTTCAAGACCACCTGAAATACAGAATAATGATTATTATTTACCACAACTTCTCAAATTTCCTCCTCCTTAGAAGGCATGTCCTCCTTAATGTGTGCATTCCACCTTAACCATGATTTTCTCTGTGACAAGAATACTCTTTCATTATACCTATAAAAGTTTATTAGGTACTGACTGTATGCATTATTTCATACTAAGTATTAGAAAAATAATGTGCAATGTAATCACAGTCTCTCAGAGAGCTCAAGTCTGGTTTAAGCACAGACAAAATATTTCATCTCCATAACAAGCAACTACCCTTTTGAAGACACTATGCAAAAGCCCATGGTAAAGTTCCATGTTTTCCTAAAACTTTGTATGAAATATTAATATTCTTCCTAATTATTTTGTATATCAATAAGAATGTGCATTCTCTGAATTTAAGGTATGATCCAGTCAATAAATACACTTGTTGATTCACTGCTTAAAAATAGATCAGGTTCATTATGGAAGAAAACAAGTACAATGTGGTATTAAACTTTCATGTCAGTCTTATTTTAAATAGCTTTCCACTGTGATGATAAAGTCAAGGTATTACAACTACAGTATGACCTAGGCATGTTGTAACTTCTCCAGAAATGCTATGTCTTCCTTTCTAAAAGAGTTTAATAGTTGCTGCTGGTCATATGATCAAAGGAAAATTTCATTCTTTCCCACAAATCAGATGATCTTACTGATAATACATTCTCTAAGGAAATTATAATATAGGACCAGTCTTTTTTTTTAAACATCTTTATTGGAGTATAATTGCTTTACAATGGTGTGCTAGTTTCTGCTGTATAAAAAAGTAAATCAACTATACATATATATAAATCCTGATATCTCCTCCCTCTTGGGTCTCCCTCCCACCCTCCCTATCCCACCCCTCTAGGTGGACACAAAGCACTGAGCTGATCTCCCTGTGCTATGCAACTGATTCCCACTAACTATCTATTTTACATTTGGTAGTGTATATATGTCCATGCCACTCTCTCATTTCGGCCCAGCTTACCCTTCGACCTCCCCGTGTCCTCAAGTCCATTCTCTATGTCTGTGTCTTTATTCCTGCCCTGCCACTAGGTTCATCAGTACCATTTTTTTTTTCTTTTTAGACTCCATATATATGTGTTAGCATATGGTATTTGTTTTTCTCTTTGACTTAATTCACTCTGTATGACAGAATCTAGGTCCATCCACCTCACTACAAATAACTCAATTTCATTTCTTTTTATGGCTGAGTAATATTCCATTGTATATATGTGCTACATCTTCTTAATCCATTCATCTGTCAGTGGACACTTAGGTTGCTTCCATGTCCTGGCTATTGTAAATAGAGCTGCAATGAACACTGTGGTGCATGACTCTTCTTGAATTATGCTTTTCTCAGGGTATATGCACAGTAGTGGGATTGCTGGCTCATATGGTAGTTCTATTTTTAGTTTTTTGAGGAACCTCCATACTGTTCTCTATAGTGGCTGTATCAATTTACATTCCCACCAACAGTGCAAGAGGGTATATTTGCACAGTAGTGGGATTGCTGGGTCATATGGTAGTTCTATTTTTAGTTTGTTAAGGAACCTCCATACTGTTCTCTATAGTGGCTGTATCAATTTACATTCCTACCAACAGTGCAAGAGGGTTCCCTTTTCTCCACACCCTCTCCAGCATTTATTGTTTCTAGATTTTTTGATGATGGCCATTCTGACTGGTGAGAAGTGATACCTCATTGTAGTTTTGATTTGCAGTTTTGATTTGACTTGCAGTTTTGATTTGCAATTCTCTAATGATATTGACCATTCTTTCATGTGTTTGTTGGCAATCTGTATGTCTTCTTTGGAGAAATGTCTATTTAGGTCTTCTGCCCATTTTTGAATTGGGTTGTTTGTTTTTTTGATATTGAGCTGCATGAGCTGCTTGTATATTTTGGAGATTAATCCTTTGTCAGTTGCTTCGATTTGAAATATTTTCTCCCATTCTGAGGATTGTCTTTTCGTCTTGTTTATGGTTTCCTTTGATGTGCAAAACCTTTTAAGTTTCATTAGGTCCCTTTTGTTTATTTTTGTTTTTAGTTTCATTTCTCTAGGAGGTGTGTCAATAGGGATATTTCTGTGATTTATGTCATGGAGTGTTCTGCCTATGTTTTCCTCTAAGAGTTTGATAGTGTCTGGTCTTACATTTAGGTCTTTAATCCATTTTGAGTTTATTTTTGTGTATGTTGTTAGGGAGTGTTCTAATTTCATTCTTTTACATGTAGCTGTCCAGTTTTCCCAGCACCACTTATTGAAGAGGCTGTCTTTTCTCCATTGTATATTCTTGCCTCCTTTATCAAATATAAGGTGACCATATGTGCGTGGGTTTATCTCTGGGCTTTCTGTCCTGTTCCATTGATCTATATTTCTGTTTTTGTGCCAGGACCATAATGTCTTGATTACTGTAGCTTTGTAGTATAGTCTGAAGTCCAGGAGCCTGATTCCTACAGCTCTGTTTTTCTTTCTCAAGATTGCTTTGGCTATTTGGGGTCTTTTGTGCTTCCATACAAATTGTGAAATTTTCTGTTCTAGTTCTGTGAAAAATGCCATTGATAGTTTGATAGGGATTGCATTGAATCTGTATATTGCTTTGGGTAGTAGAGTCATTTTCACAATGTTGATTCTTCCAATCCAAGAACATGGTATATTTCTCCATCTGTTTGTATCATCTTTAATTTCTTTCATCAGTGTCTTATAGTTTTCTGCATACAGGTCTTTTGTCTCCTTAGGTAGGTTTATTCCTAGATATTTTATTATTTTTGTTGCAATGGTAAATGGGAGTGTTTCCTTAATTTCTCTTTCAGATTTTTCATCATTTGCGTATAGGAATGCAAGAGATTTCTGTGCATTAATTTTGTATCCTGCTACTTTAACAAATTCATTGATTAGCTCTAGTATTTTCCTGGTAGCATCTTTAGGATTCTCTATGTACAGTATCACGTCATCTGCAAACAGTGACAGTTTAACTTCTTTTCCGATTTGGATCCCTTTAATTTCTTTTTTTTCTCTGATTGCTGTGGCTAAAACTTCCAAAACTATGTTGAATAATAGTGGTGAGAGTGAGCAACCTTGGCTTGTTCCTCATCTTAGTGGAAATGGTTTCAGTGTTTCACCATTGAGAACGATGTTTGCTGTGGGCTTGTCATATATGGCCTGTATTATGTTGAGGAAAGTTCCCTCTACGCCTACTTTCTGTAGGGTTTTTATCATAAATTGATGTTGAATTTTGGTGAAAGCTTTTTCTGCATCTATGGAGATGGTCATATGGTTTTACTCCTTTAATTTGTTAATATGGTTTATCACACTGATTTATTTGTGTATACTGAAGAATCCTTGCATTCCTGGGATAAACCCCACTTGATCATGGTGTATGATCTGTTTAATGTGCTGTTGGATTCTGTTTGCTAGTATTTTGCTGAGGATTTTTGCATCTATGTTCACTAGTGATATTGGCCTGTAGTTTTCTTTTTTTGTGATATCTTTGTCTGGTTTTAGTATCAGGGTGATGGTGGCCTCATGGAATGAGTTTGGGAGTGTTCCTCCCTCTGCTATATTTTGGAAGAGTTTGAGAAGGATAGGTATTAACTCTTCTCTAAATATTTGATAGAGTCACCTGTGAAGCCATCTGGTCTTGGGCTTTTGTTTGTTGGAAGATTTTTAATCACAGTGTCAATTCCAGTGCTTGTGATTTGTCTGTTTATATTTTCTATTCCTTCCTGGTTCAGTCTCACAGGTTGTGCATTTCTAAGAATTTGTCCATTTCTTCCAGGTTGTCCATTTTATCGGCATAGAGTTGCTTGTAGTAATCTCTCATGATCCTTTGTATTTCTGCAGTGTCAGTTGTGACTTCTTTTTCATTTCTAATTCTATTGATTTGAGTCTTCTCCTCTTTTTTCTTGATGAGTCTAGCTAATAGTTTATCAATTTTGTTTATCTTTTCAAAGAACCAACTTTTAGTTTTATTGATCTTTGCTATTGTTTCCTTCATTTCTTTTTCATTTATTTCTGATCTGATTTTATGATTTCTTTCCTTCTGCTAACTTTGGGGTTTTTTTTCTTCTTCTTTCTCTAATTGCTTTAGGTGTATATATAGGTTGTATACTTGAGATTTTTCTTGTTTCTTGCCGTAGGATTGTATTGCTATAAACTTCCCTCTTAGAACTGCTTTTGCTGCATCCCATAGATTTTGGGTCATCGTGGTTTCATTGTCATTTGTTTCTAGGTATTTTTTGATTTCTTCAATGATCTCTTGTTTATTTAGTAGCATATTGTTTAGCCTCCATGTGTTTGTGTTTTTTACGTTTTTTTCCCTGTAATTGATTTCTAATCTCATAGCATTGTGGACAGAAAAGAAGCTTGATATGATTTCAATTTTCTTAAATTTATTGAGGCTTGATTTGTGACCCACGTTGTGATCTGTCCTGGGGAATGTTCCATGCACACTTGAGCAGAAAGTGTAATCGGCTGTTTTTGGATGGAATGTCCTATAAGTATCAATTAAAGCTATCTGGTCTATTGTGTCATTTAAAGCTTCTGTTTCCTTATTAATTTTCTGTTTGGAGGATCTGTCCATTGGTGTAAGTGAGGTGTTAAAGTCCCCCACTATTTTTGTGTTACTGTCGATTTCCTCTTTTATAGCTGTTAACAGTTGCCTTATGTATTGAGGTGCTTCTATGTTGGGTGCATAAATATTTACAATTGTTATATCTTCTTGGATCAATCCCTTGATCATTATGTAGTGTCCTTCTTTGTCTCTTTTAATAGTCCTTATTTTAAAGTCTATTTTGTCTGATATGAGAATTGGTACTCCAGCTTTCTTTTGGTTTCCATTTGCATGGAATATCTTTTTCCATCCCCTCACTTTCAGTCTGTATGTGTCCCTAGGTCTGAAGTGGGTCTCTTATAGACAGCACATATACAGGTCTTGTTTTTGTATCTATTCAGCCTGTCTGTGTCTTTTGGTTGGAGCATTTAATCCATTTACATTTAAGGTAATTATCAATATGTATGTTCCTATTACCATTTTCTTAATTGTTCTGGGTTTGTTATTGTAGGTCTTTTCCTTCTCTTGTGTTTTCTGCCTAGAGAAGTTCCTTTAGCATTTGTTGTACAGCTGGTTTGGTGGTGCTGAATTCTCTTAGCTTTTGTTTTTCTGTAAGGTTTTAATTTCTCCATCAAATCTGAATGAGTCCTTGCTGGGTAGAGTGATCTTGGTTGTAGGTTTTTCCCTTTCATCACTTTAAATATGTCCTGCCACTCCCTTCTGGGTTGCAGAGTTTCTGCTGAAAGATCAGCTGTTAACCTTATGGTGATTCCCCTGTATGTTAATTGTTCCTTTTCCCTTGCCACTTTTAATATTTTTTCTTTGTATTTCATTTTTGATAGTTTGATTAATATGTGTCTTGGCATGTTTCTCCTTAGATTTATCCTGTATGGAACTCTCTGTGCTTCCTGGACTTGATTAACTATTTCCTTTCCCATTTAGGGAAGTTTTCAACGATAATCTCTTCAAATATTTTCTCAATCCCTTTTTTTTTCTCTTCTTCTTCTCGGACCCCTATAATTCAAATGTTGGTGCATTTAATGTTGTCCCAAAGGTCTCTGAGATTGTCCTCAATTCTTTTCATTCTTTTTTCTTTATTCCACTCTGTGGTAGTTATTTCCACTGTTTTATCTTCCAGGTCACTTATCCATTCTTCTGCCTCAGTTATTCTGCTATTGATTCCTTCTAGAGAATTTTTAATTTTATTTATTGTGTTGTTCATCATTGTTTGTTTGCTCTTTAGTTCTTCTAGGTCCTTGTTAAACGTTACTTGTATTTTCTCCATTCTATTTCCAAGATTTTGGATCATCTTTACTATCATTACTCTGAATTCTTTTTCAGGTAGACTGCCTATTTCCTCCTCATTTGTTTGGTCTGGTGGGTTTTTACCTTGCTCCTTCATCTGCTCTGTATTTGACTGTCTTCTTATTTTGCTTAACTTACTGTGTTTGGGGTCTCCTTTTTGCAGGCTGCATGTTTGTACTTCCTGTTGTTTTTGGTGTCTGCTCCCAGTGGGTAAGGTTGGTTCAGTGTGTTGTGTAGGCTTCCAGGTGGAGGGGACTGGTGCCTCTGTTCTGGTGGATGAGGCTGGTTCTTGTCTTTCTGGTGGTCAGGACCACATCCAGTGGCGTGTTTTGGTGTGTTTGTGAACTTAATGTGATTTAAGGCAGCCTCTCTGCTAATGGGTGGGGTTGTGCTCTCTTGCTCGTTGTTTGGCATAGGGTGTGCAGCACTGTAGCTTGCTGGTCATTGAGTGGAGCTGGGTCTTAGCCTTGAGATGGAGATCTCTGGGAGAGCTTTCACCATTTGATATTACATGGGGTTGGAGGTCTCTGGTGGACCAATATCCTGTACTTGGCTCTTCCACCTCAAAGCATCAGGCCTGAAACCAGCCAGAGCACCAAGGCCTTGTTCAGCCACATGGCTCAGAAGAAAAGGGAGAAAAGAAAGAAAAATAAATAAATAAAATAAAATAAAGTTATTAAAAGAGAAAAAAATGGTTAAAAATAAAATTATAAAAAGTAATAAAAGAAAAGAAAGAGAGAAAGAAAGAAGAGAGCAACCAAACCAAAAAACAAATACAGCAATGATAACAAGCACTAAAAATTATATTACAAAAAAAGAAAGAAAAACAGTCTGTACCCTAAGACAAATGGCAAAAGCAAAGCTATACAGACAACATCACACAAAGAAGCATGCACATACACACTCACAAAAAGAAAAAAAGGAAATATATATATATATATATATATGTATTAGAAAAAAAAGAAAAAGGAAGAGAGACATGAAATCCATAAACAAATCTGCCAATGATAATAAGCTCTAAATACTAAACTAAGATAAACATAAACCCAGAAACAAATTAGAGGCAGAAAGCAAACCCCAAGTCTCTAGTTGCTCCCAAAGTCCACCCCCTCAATTTTGGGATGATTCGTTGTCTATTCAGGTATTCCAGAGATGCAGGGTACATCACGTTGATTGTGGAGATTTAATCTGCTGCTCCTGAGGCTGCTGGGGGAGATTTCCCTTTCTCTTCTTTGTTTGCACAGCTCCTGGGGTTCAGCTTTTCATTTGGCCCTGCCTCTGCATGTTGGTCTCCTGAGGATATCTGTTCCCCACCCAGACATGACGGGGTTAAAGCAGCAGCTGATTAGGGGGCTCTGGCTCACTCAGGCCAGGGGGAGGGAGAGATATGGAATGTGGGGTGAGCCTGCGGCGGCAGAGGCCTGCATGACATTGCACCTGCCTGAGGCGCACCATGTGTTCTCCTGGGGAAATTGTCTCTGGATCACGGGACCCTGGCAGTGGCGGGCTGCACAGGCTCCCGGGAGGAGAGGTGTGGATAGTGACCTGTGCTTGCACACAGGCTTCTTGGTGGCTGCAGCTGCAGACTTAGCATCTCATGCCTGTCGCTGGTGTCCGCACTGATAGCCGTGGCTCAGGCCCATCTCTGGAGCTCATTTAGGAGGTGCTCTGAATCCCCTCTCTTCACACACTCCGAAACAATGGTCTCTTTCCTCTTAGGCAGTTCCAGACTTTTTCCCAAACTCCCTCCTGGCTAGCTGTGGTGCACTAGCCCCCTTCAGGCTGTGTTCACGCAGCCAGCCCCAGTCCTCTCCCTACGATCTGACCTCCGAAGCTGGAGCCTCAGCTCCCAGCCCCCACCTGCCCTGGCGGGTGAGCAGACAAGCCTCTCAGGCTGGTGAGAGCTGGTCAGCACCACTCCTCTGTGAGGGAATCTCTTTGCTTTGCCCTCTGCACCCCTATTGCTGCGCTGTCCCCCATGGCTCTGAAGCTTCCCCCCGCCCCCCCCCGTCCCCGCCAGTGAAGGGGCTTCCTAGTGTGTGGAAACTTTTCCTACTTTATAGCTCCCTACCCGAGGTGCAGGTCCTGTCCCTATTCTTTTGTTTCTGTTTTTCCTTTTTCCTTTTTCCCTACCCAGGTGTGTGGGGAGTTTCTTGCCTTTTGGGAAGTCTGAGGTCTTCTGCCAGTGTTCAGTAGGTGTTCTGTAGGAGTTGTCGAACATGTAGATGTAGTTTTGTTGTATTTGTGCACAGGAAGGTAATCTCCACGTCTTACTCCTCAGCCATCTTGAAGGCGCCCTCAATAGTATCATTCTTGTATTAACCCTGGAACTAATTCTATTCTATTTCTTGCTCATTAGATTCTTCTGGACTTCTTTTTATCATGTTACTATTTTAAGGGAACAAACCCTTTTTATTTCATTTGTTCAGATATGTTAGAATATTTTGTTAATCATACATAATATATATTGTCTAGTATTGTCACTATAGATTATAATTATTATACACAAAATGTATTCAATATAGTTAATATATTACACTTAAGGTTATTTATACATATAAACATAATATATACATGTATGTACAAAATTATATGTATGTGTATATCATAGTATTTTGTCAGTCTACATCATTCTACTAAGCTACCTCCTAAAAAGGGAGGATCACACATATTTGAAGTTTCAGAGACCTCACTCAAATGATAGAAAAGAAATAAAAATATTACCAACCATGTAAAAGAGTCAGAGTAGGGAACAAGGGTGAATAGAAGAATTCAGCATTTTAGCACAGGGAAAGAATGTAGGGGAGTGGTAATTGGCAGAGCAGAGCAAAGTGCAAAGTAAGTGACTGCCAAGAGAATTCACAGGAAAAACCAGGTAACTCACCTTGAAAACTTCCTTAGAAACGCTACTGAATATGCCAGGAGTATGGAAGGGCATGATGGTGCAAAAGGCTGGAAACAGAAGAATAGGTGAAATCTCAGTATACAAAATAGATGCCTATATTTAAACCTTCTACCTCACAGGAGGATAAAGGATAATTTGTTTATTGTTTATTCATGAAAATTTTACCTTATTCAGATACACCAGACATACTGTAATGAAAGAGTGAGTATGTAGACCAAGAAGAAGGGCATTAAATGAAAGTTTATATATTGAATTATGTGAAACCTCAGCTCTACTTTTTCTCCCTGATCCCATAACATTAGTTGCCAAGCATATATCCCATTTTCCTCCCCCCTTCAGTTGAGGTATTGGATGATTCTCTTCTGGAGAAGTAGAATTGCCTCAAAGAATAGTCATCCCATTATCTACAAGGGATTCATTGAAAAAGTATGTGGCTATCCTATAATAAATCCCAGTCAAGCCCTACCATGTATCCAGAGCTCCCAATCATCTTTTTAGTTCCCAACTACATTGATGAAATTACCTCAAAATTTGATAGGTGGACAAAGCTATTGTGAAATATTCACAATTCAATTATATATTATTTTATTTTATATATATATATATATATATATATACTTATGAGCCAAAGAGTATAAAAGAATACATCCAGTTAAATAGAAAATTAATTTACATATTTTAGGATATCATAGCATTCATATATTTTTGCATCATTTGAAAAAGATTTGATGTAGCTGAAGAGCTGAAGAAATGTAAAAATCTAATAATCAGCTGGGTGAGGAACTTCAGATTTCTGAAGTAGAGAGAAAAATGAGTTGTATATGAATGTAAAATTGCCTAATAAATGCAAAGACACTGATTTTACTCAAGACCAACCCCTGTTAAAATTTTGAAGCCCAAAATGAAGCAACTATAAAATAGTAAGTAATTTCAATTAACTGAGAAGAACTGTCTTTCTTAGTATATAAACCATAGTAAAGGCACATTTGTGTTCATAAGAAAACTGTGTATTGACGTTATTGCTCAAGTTGATAAGACTTACTGGAGTAGCTTACAAGCAGAGAACTCTGTAGCAAAGTGCATACAATTCTTTGATGTCTTATTATCTCAGAAAAGCTTGCTTAGGCCTATCAGCGAAAGACAACATGGAAGACAGTCAATAGAGGGGCCCATTTCTACATCCCTGCACACAATCATAAGGGAGGTGGAAACGGGCTGGGAACATCTAATTGACTATATAATAGGAACTTCCTGATGGAGGAAAATCCTTGCTGGGAAGGTGGAGCATCTGGGGAAACTTGTGCTTTTCTACTGTGCTGCTTTAATCCTACTGAGTTTTATATCTGCCAAGATGTAGAAAGGGAGAAAGGAATGAAGCTACTTGGATTACCTCACTTATGGTATTTGATGCACCTGTGATCTTTAAGAGAATTGGCCTATTAGAGTGACAGCCTTGACATTACTGTTAAATAACTGCTTTAGTTTTTGATTTAAAGATGTAATCTTATTAAGTGTACCCTCAGTATCAAACTCTGAGAGAATTTTAATCATATTCATAAGTTTACTTTATTAGATTTATGAATCATTTAAATACACAGGAATGTTTTGTTTGAATCAGACAATTGAAGTAATTTAGAAGGAAATTGAAAATATTACATATATAAATGCAATTTAAAGTTCACAATTAACATCATTTGAAACTGAACACGTTATTCAAAAACTTTTAAATTTACAAATGACTTGTAAAATGTATTTAAAAACAAAGAAATTAAAATGATAACATTAATAAGCTAAATATTAATTATTAAAAAATAAAATAGAGTTTTATGAATGCAAGATAACCCTTGAAGCCACAAAATTCTCACAACCAGAAACATGGATACCCACATACGAAATATGAAGGAAGCGTCCAATATGAAAATAGCCTCCAACAAACAGGAAAACAGAAAAGAAAGAGAAACTACAAGTAGTAGAATGACACCTTTAAAAAACCATAAACAAAATCATCATAAAGAAGAACAAGTTATCATGGGAAAGGAAAAAAATGAATAGAACAAATAAGATCTTTTGTGAATTTAAATAAGATAGTCAATTTTTTCAACAAAGAGTTGAAATATAAAGCAAGCCAATTAGACAAAGAGATGAAAAAGTGGAAAAGAAGAAGAAAATCAAGGGAGCAATTATGAAAATACAAAAATTACATTCTTAAGACTTCTACTTCTGGCAGATCTATAGTTTCAGCACAAGCAGAAAGTGAAGGATAAGGTAGACTTTTAAATGTCCAGATTAAGCATTGAAGAATGCTCCAACACAGAATCAATCTGCAAAAGCTACAAGAGAATTTTTGTTACAGTTTTTTTTTGTGTGTGTGTTTTTTAACATCTTTACTGGAGTATAATTGCTTTACAATGTTGTGTGGGTTTTTTTGACCCCAGGCATTCAGGGAAATCTTCCCCAAAACACTAGCTGACAAGTTCAAAGAACAGAAACTTCAATGACAACACATAACAGTGAATGTACACTTTACAAAATAGTTTAGAGAAGTCAGTAAAAAAACTACTACAATCACAGTAAGCAACAAAATCCCTGAGGAGAGGGAAGAATCTGATTTCCAGAATTAGCATATTATATTATTCAAAAATATTCCATTTTAGCAAAAAAATTATGAAACATGCAAAGAACTAAGAAAGTATGGCCAGTTTACGGGGGATATTAACAGAAACTGTTCCTGAAGAAGCACAGACAATAGACTTACTAGAAAGGCAAGTATGTAATCTTACCTTTACATCAAGTATGTAAAATATGCTCTAAAACTAAAACAAATTATGAATAAGAAGCTGAAGGAACCAGGGGAATGATGTCTCAAGAAACAGAATAATATCAAGAGACAGAAATTATTAAAAGAAATAAAACAGAAATTCTGGAGTTAAAAAGTAAAATAACTAAAATAAATTCATGATGCAGTTTTCAATAGCAGATTTGAGTATACAGAAGAAAAAAAACAGCAAAGTTGATTATAGGTTCATTTAAATTATCCAGCCTGAAGAACAGAAAGGAAAAAGAATGAAGAAAAATGAACAGAGCTAAAGAGACTGTGGGATACCATTAAGCATAACAACATATGAATAATTGAATTCCCAGAGGAGGGGAGACAGGGAACAGAGTAGCAAAAAAATATTTAAGAAAATAATGACCCCAAACTGCCCATATTTGATAATACAGGAATCTGGAGCTCTAAGAAGAACAAACTCGTAGAAGGATGAACATAAAGAGAATCACACCAAGACATATTATAATCCTAATTATATACGTGGAAGTATATATCTTACAGTAGGTATTCCATGTTTTATTTGATTTTATGTGCTTTTAAGACTCAACTCTCCCTCTTCTCCTTCAGTCACACAATGAGCAGGCTAATAAGAAAGCCTGGAGCTCCTTTCTTCAGTGGCAGATGGAGATTCAAACCATTGAAGCACCACCCAATTGCAGGAACCCTCAACCTGGTCCCAAAGACTAACCACAATAAAAATCCCAAGCAAGTCTTATTTCCTTATTCTCTGAAGTCGTTTTTGGACCTCCTTCGAAAGTCTGCCCTATTCTCCCTCAAAAGCCTCATTTTGTATGTAGTAAATATTTTCACACACTCTTCATGTGAATGTGGCATCATCAGTCTTGACATCGGAATCAAATCGTGAGTCTATACTGATTATGGGTAGACACAACCCATTTGTACTATGAGCAAAATGCCTGCTGCCACCAGGAGTCTGGTTCTTTTGCTTCGGTTTGCTTACTGGCTTTGCTGCCTGATGGTACACATACATTTTGATCTGCTCTCTCCTGGCTAGCTTGGTGCTTTAAGCTTTGCTGCTTTGTACAATATTTGCTGTGTTTTATTAGGGTTCTATGCTATGGATTTTAAGTTAGTATCCCCACAAAAATTTATATGTTGAAACCCTAATTTCCAATATAATGGTATTTGGAGGTGTGACCTTTGGGAGTTAATTAGTGTTAGATTAGGTCATGAGGGTAGGGCTTTTCTGTTTGGATTAATGACCTTATAAAAAGAGGAAGAGACAGAAGATCTCTCTCTTCATACATGCACTGCATGCATGCATGAAGGAAGGCCATGTGAGAACATAACCAAAAAGAAAGCTCTCACCAAGAACCCAACCATGCAGGCCCCCTGATCTCAGACTTCCAGACTCCAGAACTGTGAGAAATGTTTGTTTTTAAAGCTACCCAGTCTACGATATTCTGTTATAGAAGCTTGAACTAAGACAGTCTATCACAGATATAACCAAACTAAGTTCAATAGTTAGTTGGCATTTAAGGACAAAAGTATAGGATTGGGACACACCTAAAAGTAGTGCCTCAGGCTCTCTCTCTCTCTCTCTCCCTATTTTATATATATATGTGTGTGTGTGTGTGTGTGTGTGTGTGTGTGTCTGTCTTAGATTGAATCATGTGTCTCAATTCCATTGTAAGCTATGGCTGACACTAGGCTCAGGAGAAAGACTTTTAATCTGTGACTGATTGCTTATGTTAAAGAAGGCATTGCCCCTATTCTGTAGAGCACTACACCCTGTGTTACATATAGGCCCATTGGATGGTTATTCATGTGGAAGAAGAACAGACCCTATTTGAGCATAGGTTACTATTTGAAGATTTGAATGTTGAGGTTCATGATCCTAAAGTAGATGACTTATTAGGATCTTATGGATTTCCTTTGCTTCTGCGGCCACTGCCTATGTGTCTATCTCCACAAAAGATCCTGATGCCCAAGGTTATAAGGGAAAAAAAAAAACAGGTACCCCTGTGGCTCAGAAAGGGGGTTAGTTCAAACCCTATTTTGTCCCAGCATCCTTAAAGAAATCACTGATATGGAGGAGGCTCCTAACCCTGACAATACTGATTTGAAGTCTCTTTAAAAGCACCTTATAACAGAGTATAAAGGACCACCTCCACCACAAAATATATCTAGTATAGAGAAAAAAGGAAGGGTGGGAGGAAAAACAAAGAAACCTGGGTACTGGAGGAGAAAACAAACAACTGAAACTGAGGTCCCAATTGAAATCCAAAATTTACTAACGTAATTTATAGGACAAAAATATAGAAGGATGCTGATTGGTTTTTTCTCTCTCTATAATTTGACAACAGGTTATGAATTAACTTTAACATCTACTAAAATGCACCAATTGGCAAATATCTTGGTCTTAATTAAAATTGTGACTAAATTAATTTTACCCGGGGGCGTCTCACTAAATTTAAATGGGGTACCCCCTGTACTCTTAGGGCAATTACCAAATATAAAATAGAGAACAAATATATATGCCTTATGTTAACCATAAGAACTATTACTTTGCCTAAATTCTCATGGTCATAGCATCTATTGTGCTAAAATATCACATAGTGCACATGAATACTCTGACCCAATAAATTATATAAATTAAAATTAAATAGAGTCTTTACCACTTAAAAATTGTTTTGGTAAAAGGAGACCCAGTGAATATACCCCTTCTGCCTCAGTTAAAATAACTAATATGACACAATGTAAATTAAACCAAGGTATACAAGGATTGAACTCATACAGAACTTTTAGAGAAAGTGTGATTATCCTCACCACATCTCCATATGATAGCCCAATTCAGCCTATTCTTTAACCTACAATAAAAGAGTACCATCCCACAGTGGATTGCCACAACCTTAATGCTGTGGGCCCTATTAAGGCCTCCTTACCCAATGTTTTTGAAATTTGAAATTACTGATTCTATCCAGTCACCAATTGGTAAACATTTGCTATTACAGATTTGGCTAATATGCTCTGTTCAGTGCTTGCTTCCACAATCTTTCAGTCACAATTTGCCTTAACTTTTTTGCCAGCTTTACTGACATATAATTGACATGATTTGATACAGGTTTCTATTACAAAATGCCTTCACTTCTGGAGGGACCTAAATATACCTTTGCAGGCAACATGTTAACTGCATGCAAATTTCTCCAAGAGCACAGGTATGACACTGCATTGATAAGGTCCTCCTCTGAAGAGTTTCATTTCACACACTCATTCAGAACATACAAATACTCAGAAAGGAGCTCACACGCAAAAAAAGTTGTACCATTGACTCACACATAGTGTGAACACCTGCCATCTTGGTTAAGTTCCTGAAAATCATTTGGTCAGCTGAGGGCCTCTTCATCTCTGACACTGTCAAGAAATAGCTATGACCCTCAAAGCACCCACAATGTCTTTTAGGTTCTTCTGGGTTCTGGAGGCAACATGTGCCATAATTACATTTTACACAAGCCATCTATGCTGTTACTTGTAAATGAACCCACCTTGAATGGGACCCTCCAACAAAAGGTTCTAGAATCTGTCCAAATTGAAATACAACAGGTACAGCTGATAGTGCTTGAAGGAGTCCCAGATATCCCTTCATTTTAGAGGCAACAACCTCTCATGCCTCCTAAGTCTGTGGACTTTCCATGATGGCCATGATTAGCCCATAGTCTTTGATGCAAGTAACTGTCCACCTTTGTTCCGTGCTCCTTGCCATTAGAGAGGCAATCACTGTCCATGTGCTGGGGTCTCTTGGAAACAGAACTTCTCATAGACCCTAAGCCTGTGACTGTCCACACCTAGCTGTCTATTATACCTTGGGTCATGGAAACAGCACACTGTAATCTCAGCATGGCTACCAAAACCTCCTTGCTACATAATGGAGCCAAATCTGCAGGAGGGGATGACCTCCTCTGTATTCAGTCCTTTGCCAAATACTGTAGTGCTGGAGGAATCTTTGGCGAACTCAATGACTCCTTGGGATTTACTGAGTGAGTAGCAAGGGGAATTTATGCACTTATGGATGGTATAGCGTCATCACATGTGATGGAGCTCAGTGGAGAGTTGCCGCTTTTCATCCCTAGGATATTCCTGATAAAGGATGGGACTCAGGGCTCAGCACAAATGGCCAAATTTCAGGCATTCATCTTAGCACTGAATGGCCTGGACAACAATAGGCCCCATATGCACGTTTTTACATCTATGGGGCATTACAAATAGTCTGGCTGTTGGGTCGCTCAGAATACACAATGTAGGGCTCTTGAACACAACATTCAATGGAACTTTCACCTACTTTACAGGCTTCAGGCTACAGGTCTCATAGAGCATCATAATGGCTTAAACAAGTTCAAATTTAATTAAATGAAACTAGGCATATCTAGGCATCAGTTAACACCAGGAGTAAATTGTAATAAAGAATCTGACTTCATAATTTAATGTTTGACTGCTGACAGCTTTACTCTTTCCTCTTCCCATCCTTCCCCATACCTTGGCAAAATGATAAGAAAAGCTAGTGTGCTTACTCTTTTGGCATCAGCTGGAGATTCAAGCCATCAATCCTCTGCCCATGTGTGGTAACATACCCTGGCTTCACCCCTTACTGCAATAAAAACCCCAAGCAAGTCTCTTTTCCTCACTCTTTCAAGGCATTATGGACCTGCTTGGGAAGCCTGCTCTGATCGACTCAGAAAGCGTCATTATTTAAGTAATAAACTTTTTCATATACTCTTGGTCTGTGTGTGGCATCATATGTGTCTCATGCAAACCAAAGTTTGGGTGTAGGTCCATTCTGCTTTTGCAGAGTGGCCCAAACATCTACCAACTATAAAGTTATTAAGTCTATGGCATTGATACGTAGATTAAAAAAAAGTTAGAACAAATGAAATCATAGGAGACCTAGAAACAGACCCATGCATACATGAATACCTAATACCTCTGAGATATAGTGGCACAGATCAAGATAGGATAAATTTTCAGTAAATGGGGTAAATGTATGGAAAAAAGTTTAAAACTTGCCTCAAACCTCATATCATAAATGAAAATCATTTCCAAGTAGATTAAAAACCTTATTTGTAAATGGAAAAACTAGAAAACATTTCGAATATAATATAGTTGAATAAACATATGAGAAGATGCTTAACTCACTTGTAATTAGGTGAATGCAAATTAAAACACAATGAGATGGCATTACAAACCTACCAGATTGGCAAAGATTTAAAAATCTAAGAAAATTAAGCATTGGCAAGATTGTGGAACATTGGGTACTCTCATAAACTATTGATTTTACCACAATTTGGCAATAGCTGGAAAAATTGAAGATTCACATATGACCCAGCAATTTCACTCCAGAGAAAGTCCTCATATATACAAAGGGATATAAAAAGATTATATATAAAACCTTGTATATATAAATATATGTATGTTATATTTAAAAATTGTAAGTATATATAAGAATGGTCCTGGGCTTCCCCGGTGACGCAGTGGTTGGGAGTCCACCTGCCGATGCAGGGGGCGTGGGTTCGTGCCCTGGTCCGGGAGGATCCCACATGCCACGGGGCGGCAGGGCCCGTGGGCCATGGCCTCTGGGCCTGCGCGTCCGGAGCCTGTGCTCCGCGGCGGGAGAGGTCACAGCAGTGAGAGGCCTGCATACCACAAAAAAAAAAAAAAAAAAAGAATGGTCCTTTTATCAATATTTTTATATGGAAAAATTTGGAAAAACTGAAATTCTGTCAACAGTTGAATGTATAAAGAAATTGTGATATATAGATAGCAATTAAAATGAACAAATTACAAGTATACCCTTCAGCATGAATAAATCTCTAAAAAATAATTTTGAGCAAAAGAATAAAATATTCAAGTCACAGAAGACTAAGATACTGTATGATTCCTTTTTCAAAATCTGATAAAATCAAACTATAACTATAATTATTAACAATACGTATATGGATCATAAAACTCAAGAAAATCAAGAAACTGATTATCACAAAATTTGATAAAATGGTTACCTCTGGGAAGGGAGTTTATTATAATCAGGGAAGGGGACATCAAGGTTTCTGATATTGAAAAGAATATATAGGACATGGCTCAGAGGAGGAATTCAATGAGCTTTAAGTGAATAAGACTAGAAAGTTAAGTGAAGGATGAGTTAAAAAGTGAGAAAAAAAAGCTATATTTAAAGTAATATATTTAAGTCAGGAAAACAAAACGTGAAAAGATGTTCCAAACCTTAATTTACATTTACAGAAAGATAGCTGTCCTACATCATAGGAATTCTATCAATTATTTCTGCCTATTAACTACAGTGACCTAAAACAAAGCTAAATCATGTTGCATGTACTCTTGTTAACTCTAAATAAGAGGTGGTATGTTGAAAACGATATCCTGAATAACACCAAATTACAGTTAAAGTTAACTGAGATCGTATGAGTTTATTAACCAAGGCTAGGGCAAAGATGGCTTAAGAATACAGTCATATCTTAGCAGAGTACACTAATTATATAAAAGATAACTACTTATTATTTCTTGTCATAGTTCTTAGAGGAGAGAAGTAATCTTTGAGTAGGGCAATAAGCATATTGTCAGGCAAATATTTGTCAATCTATTTCCATAATATCTTGTTTCCTATCAAAACCAGAAAACTTATTTTTTACTACTTGTTTCTTTTGATTGACTATTCAAGACACGTGTATAAATTCAATTTAGTAATTTGAAAATAAAATGTGTATAGAGTCACATTTTAAACTAGAGAAATACAAATTGGGCTTCAAGCCTGATTGCAAACCTTACTCAAATTATAGAGATTGTGGCATGCCTTGGCCTTGACAACTGTTTTCAGGTACTCTAACATGTATGTCTTTAATATTTTTATTCTCTAATAGGATATTCTTACTGTGATTTTGTTGACAGGATAAATCAATATTTTTTTCCTTTTCAGTGGTTGGGAAATGTACAACTTATTATGTGTGATTGGTTCATTTATGGTTTTCAGGAGGCCTGATTAAAGGAAACACCTTGCATTTGATTAAAAATATAATACATACATGTAGGAAGTATGTCCTTTGCAGAAAAGGTAGAAAGGCATTTTATGGTGGGGTTGATGTGAAATGCTGACAAGCCCTGCTGTGGCATGCTTTACCTATGCTAGGTTCTTATTCAAATGCCCTTTATCCAGTAGGTATTTATCACACATGGTAAATCTAAGATTAAATTACAAAACCTGAACATGTGACCTAGACTATTCCCTTTCATAAGCAGATATATTTAGTTTTTTCTTCTTCCTTTATTTTAATGTCAGTATTTCAAAGTGGCAAAGTTCAATACAAGGTGTATAACTTTTAAGTATATTTAAGAAAATAAGTAACATAGATCTGAATTTTCATGCAGAAGTTGAAGGAGTCTATATTTTAAATAAAACTCAGCCAAATCAATGGTACAAGTTTGCAATATAAATCATCCATTATCTTGTCTTTCTCTTCTCCTGTAAGTCTCCCTATCAACTCTAATTCTCTACTGAAGCCCGTACTTGAAAACTAAATACCATCCTGGGCACTAAAAGCCATTAAGTGGAAAAAATATCTTGTTAAGAGTGACAAGGTGATTGGCTACCTTAGGTCCAAATATTTGTCTTTTAGAACCCTATTTCACCCTGCCTAGACCCTGCAGTCTTATTTCTAAAATAAACCTAAATACAGTCTCTATATTTACAGAATCCTGAAATTTGTATTATAAGATCTACTCTGTGTGGCAGCTTGCAATTTACCCAGTGACAAAAAATGTTGGAAATCTATTTCCTAAGGTATTACTGTAATGAAATATAAAAAGTAACCAATCAATATATAACAAGTTGAACACGTTCTAGCTATTCCACAACAAACAGTTATTAGCAATTGTAAAAAACTACATGAATAAACCTTCCTAATGCTGCAAATCAGAAATATATCTGTTTTACATTGGGTTTGCCTTTTCCTTTTATAAACTCTTGGGTTACATATAAAATTTGATGGGTTTTAACCTATTCTGCATTCATATAACTGATTTGATATAGTTCACATTTAATCAAAACTATAAAATTTAACTGGAGGAACCTCCATACTGTTCTCCATAGTGGCTATATCAATTTACATTCCCACCAACAGTGCAAGAGGCTTCCCTTTTCTCCACACCATCTCCAGCATTTATTGTTTGTAGATTTTTTGATGATGGCCATTCTGACTGGTGTGCGGTGATACCTCATTGTGGTTTTGATTTGCATTTTTCTAATGATTAGTGACGTTGAGCATCTTTTCATGTATTTGTTGGCCATCTGTATTTCTTCTTTGGAGAAATGTCTATTTAGGTCTTCTGCCCATTTTTGGATTGGGTTGTTTGTTTTTTTGACATTGAGCTGCATAAGCTGCTTGTATATTTTGGAGATTAATCCTTTGCAAATATTTTCTCCCATTCTGAGGGTTGTCTTTTTGTCTTGTTTATGGTTTCCTTTGCTGTGCAAGGAAGCAACCTAAATGTCCATCAACAGATGAATGGATAAAGAAGATGTGGCACATATATACAATGGAATATTACTCAGCCATCAAAAGGAACGAAATTGAGTTATTTGTAGTGAGGTGGGTGGACCTAGAATCTGTCATACAGAGTGAAGTAAGTCAGAAAGAGAAAAACAAATACTGTATGCTAGCACATATATATGGAATTTAAAAAAGTGATACTGATGAACCTAGTGGCAGGGCAAGAATAAAGATGCAGTTGTAGAGAATGGACTTGAGGGCACGGGGTGGCGGGGAAGGGGAAGCTGGGATGAAGTGAGAGAGTAGCATTGACATATATCCACTACCAAATATAAAGTGGATGGCTAGTGGGAAGCTGCTGCATAGCACAGGGAGATCAGCTCAGTGCTCTGTGATGACCTAGAGGGATGGGATAGGGAGGGTGGCTGGGAGGCTCAAGAGGGAGGGGATATGAGCATATATGTATACATATAGCTGATTCACTTTGTTGTACAGTAGAAACTAACACAAGGTACACAGGCCTCTCACTGTTGTGGCCTCTCCCGTTGCGGAGCACAGGCTCCGGACGCGCAGGCTCAGCGGCCATGGCTCACAGGCCCAGCTGCTCCGCGGCATGTGGGATATTCCCGAACCGGTGCACGAACCCGTGTCCCCTGCATTGGCAGGCGGACCCTCAACCACTGCGCCATCAGGGAAGCCCTTAACTTGAATCTCTTATCGAGAAAGACTTGTTTCATGTTTTGATTAATTTTATGTGGCCCTCCCATATTCTTTTAATTATCTATTGCCTTGTTTTGCTTTTTGCTCTGACTTTTAAAAATTTCATTATTTTGGCTTGCTCTTCTAGCAGCTGACATCCGGTGCTGTCAGGATATCTGGAAATGGCCCAGAAAACGTAGCTGCTAGAAAAAAAATATAGGAGCATTCTCTTTCTTTCTAAAGGTTAGGTTCTGATCCTTTCCAAAGCTAACGAACATTTCCACAAGTCCTCTTTTAATAAAGTTACTTCATTGGTGAAAATTTAATGAGTCTTTAGGTTCCTTTAATACTTAAAAAACATTGTTAGAACATACATTTATTAACACTTATTTAAAATAGTATATATTGTTATATAAATCTATCCATATCTAATTTTATATTTAATGTTGTTAAATGATGCACAACTAGTATATCCATCAATAATACCTGACTTCAAATTCTATGACACCTGTGATGAAAGAAATAGAAAAATATAAGGTAATTTCTTGCTATAATGACCCATCCATGACATTTCACTTTCAGATCTAAAGTACCGAATGAAGAATAGTTCTTTCAGGCCTTTTAGAATAGTGCTAAAATATATTTTTAAAAAAAGTACTTTAGAAAATAAGTCTTTAGTTCTGCAAAATCAGCACAGACTCAAGAATTAAACTTAAGAAGCTCTGTAGCTGTCAGGAATTATTTTAGGAATCAGAAAGCATTGCTACCATTTTAAACGGAAAGTCATTTAATATAAAGAATAGATTATAAAATAACTGGAGGAGTGGAACGAGGCTCTAGGTTGGTCCTCCAAGAACGCTCAGAAATGCATGCTACGTCTACCGTAGGAAAGTAGAATCTGAGACCAGTATTGGAGCTGATCAGTTTGGGAACACCCCACTACAGTTACAACCCAGGTATTAGAAAACTACCACCACCACTGCTGCAACCTCCTCTTGATACCCATATAGCCACTGACTGTTCAGTGGAAGGCCAGATCCTGCTATCAGCATGCCTATGTGCTCTTCTTACCCACGAAGCTGAAGACTAGAACACTACAAAGAACCTGTCCATGAACCATTTTAGTAGCAGCAATAGACAAAGTTTCTCCCATTAACAAAGTTAACTCCCATTTTTGCCTTCCAAATATTGTGTTCAGCTATCTAATTAGTGGGAACTAATTAGATTCCAGAAGCCTGTTTGAAGAGGGCCCCAGAATTGTAGTTCTAAGCTTTCTAATGTTGGAATTACAGAAATTCAAACTGAAAGAAACCTGAGATGAGACTTGCAAAAGGACTAAAATGTGTATCTGAGGTTCAGAGAAGACAAATGGTAGTTTCTCAGAGGACCTTGCTGTTGAGCTAATTAATACAGATTGCTTGCAACTGTGCCTTACAATTAACATACAAAAAACCCCCAATTCATACCAAAAAACCCTCCTGGTTATAAAGCATGACAATAGTTTAGAAAAGCTTTCTATGTTAGATAAGCTTTGTGAGGACAGAACAAAAGTGTGATGTTCAAGCAAACTTGATTAGCCAGCTATTTTAAACAGAACTTTTTTTTCTGTACTAAAAACTATGTGCTTTATACCTGGAGTGGAAAAAAGTAAATTAGATTCATTAAACACCAACTGTGTATCAGGGACTGTAGCAGCTGCTTTAACCTAAGATATTTCTTAGTCCAGGGATAAACAAACCCAATTGCTAAATAACCAAAAGAAAGACTCAATTACATTTATTATATGGCAGCTATTAAAGTAGAAATATAAGCATTTAAAATAGATATCTTAAGCCACAAGTGTGGGAACAAAAAGTATTCTAGTTAGATGTGGATTTTTTGGAAAATGGTTAAAGATTTAATACTTAATCTCCCTTTTCAATCATCTAGATTTTAGAACCAACTGACAGAAATAGGAGTTAGGCAAATAGAAATCAAATGTTACTTTATTATCAAAACAGTTTTAGGTATGAATTTTTTGTTTTGTTTTGAACGCCATGGGGGACACCTGTTGGCCTGGCGAGGCGTGGTCGTATTGGTGCAGTGTGGGGTTTTCTAGGGAAGGCAACAAGGCACAGGTGGAGCCCGCAGGGTGTGCTACGTGATTTCAAGTGTGCGTGGGGTAGGATGAGGATGGGCTGGGATTCCCTGAGGGCCAGCAGCAGCTCAGAGAATGGTGCAATCAGGCCTGAGGTGTTGCAGCTGCGACCTCTCTTCCCAGAGGACGCCTGATCTCGCAGGATTTCGTGAGATTTATCAGGGGTGGCAGGGGAATCCTGGGATGGAAGCGCTTGAGTCCCGGGGTGCAGGAGGTCGCTGTTCCAGACTTATCCCTAAAAAGTCGTGAGGGGGAACGGGCTCTGGTCCAAAAATCTATGCAGAGGAGGGACCGAGGTCAGGAATCGTGTTCATCAATGGGTTTGCTAGTCCTTCCTGTTCCACAGCTTTAGACCTTAAGGCCGCCATGGAAATGGAAAGATTGAGCATGATGGCCAGTTGGTACAGTGGAAGAAATGTGACTCAGCAAATCAAGAAGAATTCAGAGAGATCTCACCAACCAATCAGAAGACAACAGAGAAATGAAGGTAAGTTCAACTGAAAGTTGCTAAATTAAGTGGGATATTAAGTGCTATATAAGTTACTGTTTTCATCCATAAATGTGTTAACTATGTAGGAAAAGAAGGCTGTAGTGTATAGGAAACAATTAGCCAGTAGGACAAGACAGGATACGAGTGAATTTTATTTATTTATTTTGCGGTACGCAGGCCTCTCACTGTTGTGGCCTCTCCCGTCGCGGAGCACAGGCTCCGGACGCGCAGGCCCAGGGGCCGTGGCTCACGGGCCCAGCCGCTCCGCGGCATGTGGGATCCTCCCGGACCGGGGCACGAACCCGTGTCTCCTGCATCGGCAGGCGGACTCTCAACCACTGCGTCGCCAGGGAAGCCCAGGAGTGAACTTTAAATTGTATAGGTTAAACCATCAAATATATGAAATTTCAAGGATGGGAGAAATCAATGAAAAATAGAATAATACTGGGTTATAATGGAGATAATTTAGTGACTGTCTACTATGTTAGATGATATCTGTACCTTATTTCTGTCATTAAAACTACATTATCATTTTTAATTCTCATGGTAGCAGGGAAGGAGTTTTTCTATCCCCGTTTTTTAGATGAAGAAGGAGTACCAGATATTGTAAATGAATTGGGAGAGAATATAAAGTGGCAATTAAGATCTTGTGTGTAGATTCAGACTGCCTGGATTCACATCCCAGCTTCGTTATATACTGAGTCACGCTGGGAAAATTAGTTCACCTCTTTAGACTGCAGTTTCCTCATTTGTACAAGGGGGATCATAGCCACAATATCTATCTCATTAGTTATTGGGGATTAAATGATATAACCCTTAGCACAGTGTCTGACAATTAGTAACGCCTCAACAAAATTATTATTACTGTTATTAAGCAGAGCTCATTCAGTGAATGTGCTGAGGCATGGACAGAAGCCAAAATTTGTATCTGCACAACTACTTATGCCCATTTCGCTGTTATACAAAGCTGCTTTAGTGTATACTACATGATAAATGATCAATAAATGTTTCTTGAACTGGTTTAAACACAGGAGTCACTGGGAACATAAGTTGAATATTCTATTGCAGCACTTTTCCATATATTGTGAACATAACTGAGGACACTCTCCTCATTAGGGTACCTTGCTCTGATGAGCATTAGCTCTTTCTGAGTTGCGTTGTCTGTTGAAAAATATATAACCTCACGTATGAGGGCAAAGAAGGCAGAGGAATGATGTCTGATTCACAGCAAACTTATGGACCATTTTCTTGCATTATAAACTCTATGTCAGTTTCCATGGAGAAGTGTCTTTTAGAAAACTTAGTTTTATCCAATTGTGCATTTTGTGCACTTTTGGGGACACTCTTAAATATAAAACTTTGTTAAGCATGCTTCTCTTTTATCCCTAAATTTTGCCCCAAGGCAGGTTTAAATTGCATCTGTCACATTTACTTCCTTAAGTGCTGCAGCTCTATTAATGTGTCTAGCAGTCTCATTGCCATACTGCCACAGGCTCAGAGGATTTTGAAGAAAAATGCCAAAGAGATGCCTTCTGCTTAGACAGTGGCCCTTAGACACTGTCACTCTCTGACTTCAACCGTATGTTCTGCCTCCAGCTGTTGGTCCTTCTTCAAGACTCTGATGCCTCAGTAGCTCAAGGTCAAGATCTCAGTTGCATTGAATAAAACCACTGATTTATATTTAGTTAAATTATTAATTACTCTGATTATTTTACATTAATATCTAGTGAAATTATTTTCCATTCCTCTTTTAATCCCCAAATATTTTTTGAATACCCATCATATAAAAAACACTGAGTTAGGCTTGGAGAAATGCATAGATTAATTGAAGACCCTATTCTTGGTCCAGCAAAATCCCAGTATACCAGTAAAGGCTAAGAGAAATGATTTGATACCTTCTTTCGCATCATAAATAGAATGCATGAAATTTTCTCAACAAGTATTTATTTAATGCTAGCTTTACTGTGAAAAAGGCCTTTACTACAAGAAAAGTATTGAATATGTTCAGCAAATGCTAAGAAGTATTTAAAAAATGTTGCAAAGGATAGCACTAGAAAGATAAGTTGGTGCCAAGTTATAGAAGACTATTCTAAAGAGATTGCTGTAGAAAAGAGAGTCGCCGAGTTGTCTTAGAAAATTCAAGAAAAGATTTTTTAAAACTTCAACAGCAGCAACATTTATCTATCTCTTCATGTATTTACTATTCCATAAATATTGGATGAGCACCTACTAGGTGATGGATATATAACAGTGGATATAATAGACTTGGCTCTGCACTTGTGGAATTTAAAATCTGGTGGCAGAGAAGGAAAAAAAAAACAAGAAGAAGCAGAAAATTGTATCTTACCTGCAAGTTAAATATCATTTTGTACCCCTTCTCCATCTAATCATCAAAAATTTAGGGGTAATGTTTTAACTTTGAGATCTTGAAATATGATGAGAGTATTTCTTAGTGAAATTCTTCCTGATAGAGGCTGAGAGGTAAGCTTTAGGGGAGTCTGAAGGTTATTATAAGAAACTTAGTTCTGCTCATGGTGCCTGCTGGTTGGTGTCAGATAGACAGGAGAATATTGACATTTTAGAGTGCTCTGGGCAACTGTGACAGCCCTCTGTTTACCTAGGCTTGGTCAGTTGTAGGTATTAATGACATACATCATGAAATTTCAGCCCACACACCCAGTGCCTGAGTTAAAGTAAAACAAATTTATACTATATTTGGAATTTCATACACCATTTGTATGTATCATATGTAAATATTTTGGAATTTGGTATCTCAGCCACACCAGTATGTCCTACTCAGGATCTTTGTTCGCTTGTTCTGGGTTTGCATCTAGTTCCCTCCTAAGATGGAAGCTGTACCATGAACTTCAGCCACATCCCTAAGATACTGACCACACCAAGCCAATTCCTTACCAGATAACCCATGGGATTTAATTTTTTTTCCTAAATGACTGGTTTGAGTGTGCATTTACTTCAGCTTGGAAGAATTCCTTAAAATGGAAACAGTCTCAGCTACCTGAGCCCTCAACTCTACAGAGATTTTCTATGTCCCCATCCCACAGATTCGATCCTTTGTACATGAATTCTACCCTTGGTTATATAGGCACATTTGGATTTTGTAATGTGAATTCCTGACCTCGCCCTTGAGGATACACTATTTCTGATTAGTGATCCTTGAACCACTTTCTCCAGGTTCCCCTTGATTTCCATTTGAGTTGTGAAGGACTCTGAACACTGATGAA
Source organism: Pseudorca crassidens (assembly GCF_039906515.1). Lineage (NCBI taxonomy): Eukaryota > Metazoa > Chordata > Mammalia > Artiodactyla > Delphinidae > Pseudorca > Pseudorca crassidens. The sequence continues at coordinate 70,202,833 of NC_090296.1, forward strand.
GCTAAGGATTTGCACTAAGAAAACCAGTAGGTCAGGCAATTTGTAGATTTTTATATCAATCTTTGAGCCGCCTCAAAAATCTGGAGAAAATATTTAACATTAATGGAGTAGCATTAAGTGTGCCATTTACCATATGATTGGCTTGCACCTTAGATTTTTTTGAAAGGCAGATAAACGTAAAACAATAAAATCATCATAGGCATTTGAAGCAACTTCTGAAGGTCATGCATTTCTTTTACTTTACCTTTAAGTAGTGTATTATTAAAGCCATTTAGAAACTGTGTTTCTTTGAACGACTGCAAGGTCTGATGTTTAAACATCAAATTTAGTAAGCTATTTTAAATCAGTGAACATGTGATGGTTTGATCACGATTCTTCTTTGAAATAACTGCACTGGGTTCATTACCAATGGATTTCAATTGACACTGTTTAAAAATTCAGTTTTATATAAGAATATATATAATTCATGGAGATTTAATTTTGAAGCTGTAATTTTCTCTGCTCAAGTCTCAAGGTTAAAGCTGCTGTTCCCAAGCAGTATGATTCAATGAATACTGCTGTGTATAGTGTATGGTACACAGTAGACCAATAAAAACAATCTGATTGATCTATCTCGTTATGGACTTGATGGCTTCCAAAGCACTAGCTATAAAATAAGCTAACTGGAAAATCAAAGCTTTAGTGACCTCAGAGGACTCGTCATCACATAGTGCAGCTTAAATCATGTTTTTTAAATTTAGATATCACATGCACAACACATTTTATATAACAAACCAGAGAAAACTTGTAAACAGCATTTTATTTTCCACCTTTCCAGACTACAACACTTGCACTGGTGAATAGCTTTCCAAGTACCAATCTTCTCTAAATGTTTAAACTTTAGTTGGGGCTGGATTTTCAGACTCTTGAGCCCTCTTTTCTAGCACCTCTACTCTTCTTTAAATGCTTCACTCCAAAGAGAACAACTAGTCCTCTATACATAACTATCTCCCTAGTCAATTTACGCAAATGTAAAAATCACTAGTTTAATTCCAAGATTCTAATTTGGCAAAAATGATTAACAGAATTTTTTTCCGACATGTAACTAAATATCTATAGGCTGGTGGAACAAAGAAAACAGTTTAGTGTGGTGAGATGACTGTACCTAATTGGTTCCATTTCCCAAGAAAGGAATTATTATTGCAACAACAAAAGATAGTTATTAAGTTTTTAGAGTTAAATCCATTTAATCCTACCAAACAAAATTGTTAAATTTGCATCTGCATCATTTCTTAGCATCCCATTTTTAATGTATCCTTTTTCTTCTTCATAACATTCTAACCTTCATTCCCCTCCTCTTATATCCACTGTCCTAATGGTTGCCTCTAGATATCTAAGAATTGCCTTTGCCTATGTATCGGCAAGTAGATAGATCCCCCTATGCTTAGTGACTTTCTCACCTCTCTCTTTTTCAATATTCTCTATTATGTACCCCATTCTAGGGGCCACCTTCTCTACTAGATAACCATGAAACTGAGTTGTAATGAGATAGCAATGAACGGTGGTGGTATTTACTTATTAATTTCTTTTAAAATGATGTATAATGCATCCATTGTTACATGAGGCACTAGGATATAGAAACAAAAGATTTCCACCTCTTAAGAAATTCTTAATGTTAAAGGGAATATAAACAGGGAAACTTGTAAACACGTGATGTTATGGAAGGGGTTGGTTACTTTAAATAGAGGGAGGTACAGACTGATAAGGCACTGATAGACACCAACATCAATGGGAGATTTCCTGGAGGTAGACAGAATGGGCTTTGACAGTCTTAAAGGATCAGTAAGCTCTAAGTGGGTGACAAAGGGGAAGAGAGATATTACAGTCAGAGGGACCTCATAAAAATGGCATGGCAGATGAGAGCATGATATTGGCAAAGGACCTGCAATGTGTTTAACATGACCTGAGAGTGTGGTATAAGAGAGATGTTTGAGAAACAAGGGCTGGGAAGTCTTCAAAGAGCAAGCCATGCAGAGACCTGTATGTTGTGGTGATAAGTTTGAATTTAGCACCGACTCTGAAGTCAGATTAAGTTTAAATCCTAGTTCTGCCGCTTACTGCATATATACCTTGGGACAAGTTACTCAGGCCCTCTGTGCATCAGTTATCACATTTGTAAAGTGGAAGTAGTAAAAGAACCTACCTCACAATCAATACGAGAAATGGGTTAATACATATATAGCTCTTATATCAACAAGTGTCCTATAACAATCACTCAATAAATCATCATCACAATTCTTATTACTGTTATTAACCATCTTGGCAAGGGAGACACATTGAAGGAACTCTCCCTCCAGTGTGTCTAAACATGAGTCAGTTTTGATCAAATGTGTCTTTGAAAGTTTATCCTGGCAGCCCTAAACAAAATGGATTGTATTTGGCAGAGCCAAAACTAGAAATAGGAAAATCAGTGGTGTTTGCAGTGTATCAGTTGAGAGATGATGCAAAGAGAACCTAAACTAATGGTATTACAGTGCGGGGAGAGGAACAAGGCAAATAAAAGGGATGTTAATGAGAAAATTTTATATGATATGGTTATTAATTAAGTATATAGAGTAACCAAGGCTATCTACAAGGTTTCGGACTGGGATGGTGTGATGGTTTATCGTTCACTACATCAGGGAATATAGGATGGAAAGCTGGTCTGAAGGAGAAGATGACGAGCTGAGTCTCTACAGAGGTATAGTGACTGCTAGCAATGGGTCTGGAGCTGAGAAGAGATCCTGGAGAGTCACCAGTAAATACAAGTTTTAGATGAAATCATGGGAGTATATTATCAAAGGAATATATGTAGTGCAAGAAGCGTAGAGGGTCTGTGATGGAGCCCATAGAAAGTACCAAAGATTAAGAGAAGGGCATAAATAGGAAAAAAATATATAGTGTTAGACATTTTCTAAAGAGACATGGAGAAAGGGAAGTGCCAGTTTCACACTAAAATTTAAATCAGAAAACCCAGCTGGGTTTGATCATGACAATATCTTTTTTTTGTAAGTGGCATACAATCCAAACTCCTTATGTGATATTGTTTCCACCATGCTACTCCTTGCATCATTCTGCTTCAGCCACACCATTCTTCTTTCTCTACTTCAAGCACATCAAGTTTGTTCAAAGCAGGGGGCATTTGAACTTGTTGCTTCTTTTGTCAATTCTTTCTGCTAGACTTTTTAACATTTCTAAGCTCAGATAGAACCTACTCAGAGAGGCCTTCTCTGAACTACCTATCTAAAATAATCCCTACTTCACAGTCCCCTTTCCTAGTCCTTCTGTGTCAAGCTACCGTGTTGTGTTACTGTATTATTCAACACTTCTTGATATTATCTTGTTTATCTGTCACTTCTTTGTCATCTGTTTTCCCACCCTTGAATGCAACCTTCATGGGAACAAGGACCTGCTGTATCTTGTTCACCACTGGGTCTCCTGCCCCTAGAAAGTATCTGATGCACAAAATAAGTTAATTGACTATTTGATAATAAATGGATGTATGAAGTAGTGAGAAGCGTAGGCAGTAGGTAGAGGAAAACCCAGGAAAAAGTTATATTACAGCATTTAGAAGGAAGACTAGTAGTGTCTAAAAACAATCGTTTTTATTGAATTTAGCAAAAGGGTCACAGACGGCACTGGTAGGAGTAGTTTCAGTAGAATATTAGAAGCAGAATTCAAACACCTAGGCCTGAGGAATAAAAGAAAACAAAAGAATGAAGAAAACAAATTTATTCTATCCTTTCAAGAAGTTGGACTGTACAGAAAGGAAGAAGATAAATATTTAGAAGAGCAGCTTTTTCAAAGTAAATACAAGCAAGCAACAGTCTAGAAACAACTGTTAGAGTGTTAGAGACACATTCTGAAAGGTATAAGGTCAGTGTTTTTGTTTTGTTTTCTTTTTAGTCTGAAACATTTTTGAACTTAAAAAGTTGCAAGAATATTTCAAAGAACTCCCACGTAATTTTTTCATGTATAGGCCTCGTTCAAGTTTCAGCAATTATCCCATAGAGTCTTTACAGCAGAAAGACCCAGTCCAGGGTCACGTGTTGTACACACTTGTCTTGTAATACTAAACCTTTCATTATGTAAGATTTCCTCAATTTTTCATTGACTTTTATCACTTTGATATTTCTAAAGACTGCAGGGTAGTCATTTTGTAGAATGTCCCTCAAATTGGTTTATCTGTTTCTTTATGACTAGACCCAGGCAATACTATTTGCCTGGAGTATCACTGAAGTGATGCTGTTCTTTCCTCATTGCCTCCTACCGAGTAATATTTGATATTGATCCATCTCATTATTGGTGATTTTAACTTTATTATTTGATTTTTTAACTGTAAAATCACATTTTACCCAATTTTATCTCATATTTGATTAGTAAATATTTTGTGGGGAGGAACTTTGAAATTATACAAAGTTCTGTTTTTTATCCAACTTTCACCCACTATTTTAGTATCTATTGGAATGTATTTCTTGAATTATCATTATTGCAGTGGTTGCCAATGGTGATTTTTCTTATTCCAGCTTTCTTTCTTTATTTGTTAGCTATCATACTATTGTAAGGAAGAACTAACTCTTCCTTCCATTTCTTTCTTTCTTTATATCATTGTAAACTCATGAACTGCTACTTTATGCATTTGGTTGTAAATGTTACTGTTATTTATTTTGATGCTTAAATTGTCACAGATTTGGACATTTCAGTGTTTTTTTTTTTATATATATAGGAATAATTTTGAATGCTCTGTATTTTCAGAAAATGAGCCAGTAGAACAGTTACTTTGAATCTTGGCTGTGATCAAAGTCACCTGAAGAGCTTTTAAATATCCTAATGCCCAGGCCGCACCTCACACCAATTACACAAGAATTTTTGGAATTGAAACCCAGGTGCAAATATTTTTTAAGCTCTCCAGTGATTCTAATCTGAAACCAAGTTTAAGAAGCACTGAAGAGAAAGGGGCATGCTAGGAACTTAGCAGAGATACAAGATAACTGTTAAATGATATATACATGAAGAGTAGAAAAAATTAAATTCATATAAAAAGAGGAGAAATTTGCCCTGGACAGGAGGTTATAAGGACATAAGTATAAGATCAGGTTCCAATTTATTTTCTGTAGGTGTCAGGTTAAGAATTTGAAGGATTTCCCACGTAGTAATACTTTTTTCCTGTGAAGAAGCAGGTGAACTTGTAAGTTGAGATTTAGAGTAAATGGTGATGGAGACCAGTGAGGCCTAAAATAGCTGTTGTGAGGAGTTAGAAAATAATATAACCATACAACAGCAAGATCCTATTGAGGTATTGAAGACCCTTTCTTGGGGGCTCACACAAAACTAATGACAATTTTCCTTGAATTTGCATTCAGTCAAGTAGATGCAAAACGATAAGAGGTTCAGAAATCGAAGGGCTGGGTTTAATTCCAGGGGTAGAATTCACAGAGAAGTCGAATATAGGAAGGGTCAAGTGTGGGAATACGAGTAGTGTCAAAGACATGAACATCTTCTAAACATCTTTAATAGTAATGGTTGAATTTTCAGGCTCTGTAGCAGGAATTATATTTGGGGCTGCGAGTTATTTTCAGCAGCTGTAAGTCATCTTTCTCTTCAGTAGATCAAAAGTGGAAAAATGGTGTGTGTTACTCTGTTTTGCATGTGTTGTGCTCAGGGGCTTGCCATGTTTAGGACATCTGAAGTATGCCATGGGATTTTACCTGAGCTTCTGCCTGTATAACTTGTGATTTCATGTTTTGGACATGTTAGTTTTCTTAGCTTTATCCTTTTATAGTTGCAGCTGGCCCTAGTTCAGATTCTTCAGCTTTTTTGCTTCAGTGCATCTTTGTTTTTGTTTCTATCATGATTAGGTATATACCACCGAAACCCTTCCTGGTAGGTGAACTTCATGCATAGGCTATTTTAGGGAAAGTCATATGCAACTATCTCTAATTACAATACATTTGAAAAAAATATTCTCTTCAATTTACTCTTATTAAAATAAGCTTTTCACAAGAAGACAGATTTTTATTTTCTTTTGTAGAAAATAGGTATTTCTGTAAAGGTCTGGGTCACAGTCTGATACTCATAATAGGTGTAAGATTTCAAGTGTGGGTACAGCCATCACACTAGAGTTTGAAAATATTTCTTCATTATTTTTTATTATTTGTGATTGTCTTATAAAATAACAGTTTCATTGTGGTAAAATAGAATTGTTTTATGACAAAAACAAGACCACTTTTAAGCTGCTTTTAACATTTTTTAAAAAATTGGTAAGTGGCATAGACAATGAATAATTACATATGTAAATAAAGGAAAACCAACTTATTAAGATAAATATTGGAGAAAACTACTTAAACTCAGTATCAAAGCATGTGATGAAAAATTAATGTGGCAATGAAGCTACAGTATTACTACCGTAGGCAGAACTAAAGCAGCCTGTTGCCCCAAGTCAAGAGTCTAGAAAACATAGCAAGCTTAGGCATAATTCAAGCAGGAAGTCCAATGTGATAACCAATATGTGGTACATCAGGGAAGAGTTACAGTCAGGGAAACAATTCAGAATCAGCAGGAAAATGGTGAGCCATGGGAACACTGCCAATTTTACCATGATTATCTGTCAGTTCCCCCATCAGTGGACAGGCAACAGTAGCTTTGGAGGAAAAAAGGGCTAGATGCTTGCAGGGTTACCAAGGCCCTAGACTTATTTTTTCCTTCAGTGCCTTGAGTACTTATCAGTTCCAATTGAAAACCATGAACCTTAGTTAAGATGTGAACATCAAAGATCTCAAGTTATTCTCAGGAAACTTGAGACTGTGAGAGAATTACCAGGGTAGCTGTGTCTCCTGTTTTAAGGAGTGATAGTGGCCTTAGTGTCATATGGAGGCAAAATGAAATCAAACTGGCAACTGTTGAGCTGAATTCAGAATTTTAAACGAAGATTGCAGAAAACAATGAACCTTTTAAAAGAATAACACTAATATCATTTATTATGTGGTAGGTGGTGTTCTAAGTGTTTGATGAATGTTTATTCACTTAATTCTCACTAGGTCCCAATAAAGTATACATTACTATTATCTTCATTTTACAAATGAAGAAACTGAAGAATAGAGAGGTTAAGCAACTTTCCCATGGTCACAGAACCCAGGCTATTTTACATGAAATTCTATCCATGGGCTACAAATTGAATAGGATTAACCAATAATGAAAAAGCCTCAGATCATATATTGATTCTATGATGTAAGAGATGCACTTGATTTTGATTAATTGGCATTAAATGATATATAACTTGAACACAGAACTTTAAATTGGTGCTTAAATTATTAACTGACATATCATATTCATACTAATAGTTGTGAGTATGCACAACTTTCCTCAAAGCCTTTTTCTTCTCCTTCTCCCCCCTTCAATCCAGCTATTGCTATAAACTGTACCTCCCCACTCCCATCCTAACTAGGATAGATAATAGTTGATTTGAACTCAGCATATGGAGAACAAGGCCTTTATCTAGTATCCAAGATTGGTTCCCACAAAGAATAAAATGAGCTAACCAGCTTCGCAATGATAGAAGAATTTTGAATAAAGGCAGCAGCATGTACAGCTGTAGCTAATTACAAATTTGGGCTTCACTTTTGTTAACGGCAGACTAATGTTTGCATACAAAGCATTTGTTGTAAATAAATAGCTTTAATAAGTGGGAAAAAAGACAGTAAGCAATACAATGCCAGGGGTAATTACAGCTGTTTGCAAAAGCCACAAATGCAGTATATAATTATCTTAATATGAAAAATGGAGATTATCTCATATTCTAAGCTCTTTATTAGGAATAATTCTAACATTTGAATATTCTAGTATTTGAACAGTTGTCTGGTTCTGACTTAATTTTCTTGATATGCTACTTTTGTAACATCTAGGAATACAAAATAATACAACCTCAATGAATAAATCCTTATTTATGAATAAGATACTGAAACACACTTGATCATAGATTTATAGCTTTTAGTTTGGTATGATTTACCGACCCAATTAAGCATAGTATAGAAAGGGTGTTAAGAGCTCATATAGCTCATCTAAAGTAAGACTACTCACAAACCATCCCCTTCACTACTCTCCCCTTCCAAAGAAAGATACCAACACTTTTTATTCTGCCATGATAACAGCAGTGTAGAGCTGCTGCATCACATTACAAGACTGATAGAAAAGCCCAAACAGCACAATATCTGTGGACTCACAGGTAGAGATTCTATATCATCTGAATTAGACTTTGTCCTGAGAGGCAAACAAGATTAATACAGAAGATAATTATACATTGACTATCATGTAATAGTAATGTTAACTTAACTGAATTTGACATTCTGGTAAAAGACGTAAAAACAAATCCAAAATCATTCATGAAAAGCTAATGTTTATCCACACAAAAACCTACACACAAATGTTTTTCAAAGCTTTATTCATAATTGCCAAAATTTGGAAGCAATCAAGATATCTTTCAAGAGGTGAATGAATAAAGAAATGTTGGTGCATCCCTACGTTGGAATGTTATTCAACAATAAAAAGAAATGACCTATCTAGTCAGCAAAAGACCTAGAGGTACCTTAAATGCATATTGGTAAGTCAAAGAAGCCAATACGAAAAGACTGTACATACTGTATGACTCCAACTTATATAAAACATTTTGGAAAAGGCAAAAAGCTACAGCGACTGAGAGAGATCAGTGGTTGCCAGAGTTTCAGGGAGGTGGGGAGTGGGATGAATAGGTGAAGCACAGGGGATTTTTAGTGCAGTGAAACTATTCTGTATGATATTGTAATGTTGGATGCGTGTCATTTTATATTTGTCGAAACCTTGTAGTATGTTCAACATAAAGAGTGAACCCTGATATAGACTACAGACTTTAGTTAATAATAGTGTATTAATACTGGTTCATCAATTATAACAAGTGTACCCTGCCAATAATGTAAGATGTTAGTAATGGAATCTTGCGTGTGTGCAGGGGTGGAGAGGGTAGAGTACTCTGTATTTCCACTCAGTTTTTCTGTAAAGCTAAAACTGCTCTAAAGAAATTGACTATCAATTTAAAAAAAACTATGATTAATATTAACAAAAAATGGAAAAGGAGATTATTTAAAATTCAATAACAGGAAATCTGAAATTACCTTACTAAAAGTAAGGTAAAATCAATTAAAAAAAATTTCTGGTGAGCAGTGCCTAAAATTTTCTCCTAAACTCACATTAGACACATTAGAATGCCTTTTTTTTAATTACAGAAAAAAGATTAACATTTAAAACACTGAAAATGAGTATTAATTTCAATTAATACTCTATGATTCTGTTAACAGTCTTCTATTACCAAAAGCTTTTATTACTTTTTGTTAGGTAAAAGCTCAGTGAAACTAAAAATGAGAAAAAAATCATACACTTATATTTGCGTGGAAGTAGGGAGGCAAAGGAGAGGAGGCACCTACTGATCAAAGTAACAGGTATATTTTAAATTAGACACCAAAATCAAATAATATCTTAAAAGTGCCTTTAAACTACAACAATTATGTAAAAAACTGGATAATAAAGAGGAGAAAATTTATACTCAGGAAAATAAAAATGCCATTAAACAAAAGTGAAGGTTTGCCTCAATTCTTAAGAGAAATATGGTAAAGAAAAATTTCAATTCAAAATAGCCTTTGAAACAAATAGGGTTGCAGTATTAGATTATAAATTAGTATATGGACAGGCTGTTCTAGACCTAATTAGTAAACTAAATGAAGATAGATTACCTGGGTTATATGATACCTTCTTAAAGTTTTAAAGGAAATCTTTTTGCTTGATAGTATGAAATTCTTTAAAATAGGAGGAAGCATACTGAGCTACAGAATATCCATTTGTAGGGCTGTCAGGTAAAATTCAGGATGCCGAGTGAGATCTACTTTCAGATAAACACCATGTTTTTCTTTTTAATATAAATATGTTCCATGAGGGCTTCCCTGGTGGCGCAGTGGTTGAGAGTCCGCCTGCCGATGCAGGGGACACGGGTTCTTGCCCCGGTCCGGGAAGATCCCACATGCCGCGGAGCAGCTGGGCCCGTGAGCCATGGCCCCTGAGCCTGTGCGTCCGGAGCCTGTGCTCTGCAACAGGAGAGGCCACAACAGTGAGAGGCCCGCGTACCACAAAAAAAAAAAAAAAAGTTCCATGAAATATTTGGTGCATATTTATGCTAAAATGTATTTTTTAATTAAAATTTATCTGGATTTATTTTTGTTTTTTAAATCTGGCAACCTGACACTTGGCCAATCTTGCATATTTACAAGCCTTGAAGAACATAGAATTTAACCATTTAGACTCATTTTCATCCATATTCATTTCTGGAATTATCAAAAATACAATTCCAAAATAGTAATGGAATACTTAAATAAGCAGTAATGTTTTGAATGCTTACTTGTAAGATTCTGTGTTTAAGCTATGTTGGTAAATATTCTGCCTTCATAGAGGATATACCGATGAAGCATTTGCAGATGATTATAACAGACCTAATGGACTATTATTTTAATTTGATGTAAAATTGCATATAAAGAGGCAACTATTGCATGTGATTGATATAGACGTTCAAGAAATCTTTGATGAATGTCCACAGCAAAAGCTATTTAAATAAAAATAGCTGTCAGAAGCTAGGGGGGATATCTTACAAAGAGCAATCAAAGAGAAAGGATAAATAGACACTTCTCTGGCAGGAGCAGTGTAAGTATCAACAGAGAAATTCACCAGAGATAAGAATTTGGCCAGATTTATTTAGTATTTATATGCACTATCTGTTAGAGGAAATGCACAATAGAATTCCCAACTTTCATTGAAATGCCAAGCTTATAAGGATGAACAGGGTATTTTCAGCATACTATGAAAGTAGCCAAAACATGTGGTAAATGAACTCCAGTGTTGGCTATTTCAGTGCAATGCCTTGCATGAACACAAATGTAAACAGTACTTTTAGGTTGGTGCCCTCCAAACTACTCGTTTTTCAAGGGTACTAGAGAGGGTTATTGCAATTCTCTGAAAAAATAATCAGACAACTATGCTACTGTGACCAGAAACATCCAATACAATTCTTAATAGCATAAGGCAAATTACAAAGAAAATTTAAGCTATTATCATACACTTACATTAATTCATAATACATTTATGTCTGGATTTTGATTCAAACTGATGCATCTAGATAAAGATTTAGTAAAATTGGAATTTGTTTAAGAAATTGGGGGTGATCCAAGAACAGAACATTGTTGTCACAAATGACAAGATTTTTTTCCTTTTTAAAGGCTAATATTCCATTCCATTTTCTTTATTCATTTATCCTTCTTTAGACATTTAAGATATTTCCATGTCTTGGCTATTGTGAATCATGCTGTAATGAACATGGAAATTCAGATGTCTGTTCAAGATCTTGATTTCATATACCTAAAAGAGGGATTTCTGGATCACATGATATTTTTAATTTTTTTTGTTTCTGAGGAACTTTCATACTGTTTTCCATAGTGGCTGCACCAGTTTGCCTTCCCACCAGTAGTGTTCCCTTTAGTCCACATCCTTGCCAATACATGTTATCTTTTGGTTTTTGATAATAGCCATTCTAACAGGTATAAAGTACTATCTCCTTATGGTTTTGATCAGCATTTCCCTGATGATTAATGATATTTGGCACCTTTACAAATACCTACTGACCTTTTGTATGTCTTCTTTGGAGAAATGTCTATTTAAGTCCTCTGCCCATTTTTGTAATTGAGTTGTTGTTTTTTTTTCTGTTGAGCTGTAGAAGTTCCCTATATATTTTGGATAATAACCCTTTATCATATATATGGTTTGCAAATACTTTCTTCCATTTTGTAGGTTGCCTTTTCATTTTGTTGATTATATCCTTTACTGTGCAAATGCATTTTAGTTGATGTAATCCCATTTGTCTGTTTTGGTTTTGTTGTCCATGCTTCTGGCATCGTATCCAAGAAATCGTTGTCAAAGCCAATTGCAGGAAGCTTTTTCCTTATGTCTTCTTCAAGGAGTTTCACTGTTTCAGGTCTTACATTTAAGACTTTATTCAAGTTGATTTTTGTGTGTGGTATAAGGGTCCAATTTAATTCTTTTGCAAGTAGATATCCACTTTTCCCAACACTGTTTTTTTGAGGAGATTATTCTTTCCCCATATGTATGTAGTCTTGGCACCATTGTCAAAATTCATTTAACCATATATGTGGAGGTTTATTTATAGGTTCTCTATTTTGTTTCATTGGTCTATATGTCTATTTGTATGCCATAATCGTACTATATTGATTACTGTAGCTTTGTAATATGTTTTGAAATCAGGGAGTGTGGTGCCTCCAACTTTGTTCTTCTTTCTCAAGATTGTTTTGGCTATTCAGGGTGGTTTGTGGTTCCACATACATTTTAGGATTATTCTTCGTATTTCTGAGAAAATTACCATTGGGATTTTGATCAAGATTGTATTGAATCTGTAGACCACTATGGTTGGTGTGAACATTTTAACAGTATTCAGTGGTGAACATGAGATGTCTTTCAATTTATTTGTTTTAAAATTTCTTTGATGAATGTTTTGTAGTTTTCAGGTGTAAGTCTTTCACTTCCTTGGTTAAGTTTATTCCTAAGAGTTTTATTCTTTATGATACTATTGTAAGTGAGATTATTTTCTTAATTTCCTTTTCAGATTGCTTTTTGTTACTATATCAAAATGCAACTGATTTTTGTATGTTTATTTGTATACCACAATTTTACTGAGTTTATTTATTAGTTCTAACAGGACTTTTTTTGTATAATCTTTAGGCATTTATGCATGTAACATCATGTTATCTGCAAACAGATAATTTTAACTCTTCCTTTGGATTTGGATGCCTTTATAATAGTTTTCTTGCTTAATTTCTCTGTCTAGGATTTCTGGTACTGTATGTATAGAAGTAGTTAAGAGGAGGCATCCTTGTTCTGTTCCTGATCTTAGAAGAAAGGTTGCAGATTTTCACTGGTGAGTATGACACCTGTGGGCATGTTGTGTATGGTCTTTATTATGTTGAAGTAATTTCCTTCTATTCCTGGTTTGTTAAGTGTTTTTAATCATGAATATTTAATTTTTCAGTTGCTTTTTCTGCATCTATTGGTATGATCATATAAATTTTTATTTTCCATTCTGTTAATGTGATGTTTTACATTGCTTGATTTTCACATGTTGGCTCACCTTACATAACAGGGAAACATCCCAGAGACTTGATTATGGTGTATAATCCTTTTAATGTGTGGTTGAACTCAGTTTGCTAATATTTTATTGAGGATTTTTGCATCTATATTCATCAGGAATATTTGCCTCTAGTTTTCTTGTAGTGTTCTTATCTGGCTTTGGTATTAGGATAATACTAGTCTTATCAAATGAGTTTGGAAGTGTTCCCTCCCCTTCAGTTTTTTTGGAAGAGTTCGAGAAGTATTGGCATTAGTTCCTCTTTAAATGCTTGGTAGAATTCACCTGTGAAGCCATCTTATCCTGGGATTTTCTTTTTCAGAAGGTTTTGTATACTGATTAAATTTCCTTACTAGTAAGTGGTTTGTTAAGGTTTTTTATTTTTTCATGATCCAGTCTTGGTTGATATTGTTTCTTGGAATTTGTCTATTTCTTCTGTGTTGTCCAATTGTTGGTGTATAATCAATCTTAATTGTTTCCTATGATTTTTTTATTTATTTAATGTCTCCTATTTAATTTATGATATTATTTGAGTCTTCCTTTTTCTTAGTCTAGCTAAAGTTTTGTTAATTTTGTTGATATTTTCAAAAACAACTTCTAGTTTTGTTATTTTTCTATTGTTTCTGTGATTTATGAGTAGAATGGCTGCTGGAGTATGCAGGCATTCCAGCTGGTAAGATTCACAGGTAGGCTGGTAGGGTTGACAATCTGGTATTTGAGATCCACACAACAGTTCCTGTGAACTCTTACTTATTTTTTTTGGTCTTGGCTGCCCCAGATAAACTAGCCATGCCAATTCCCTCAGCATTCTGGATGGGGTGAGACAGAAGTGGATCTCTCAGGCAATGCACTAAAAAACTGGGGAAGTTTGATGCTCACTTCACTCTCTTTCCCTTGCAGAAGAAATCACTGGCCAAAAGGGTCTCTCTTGGCATTGTGTTGCGCTGGCTTGGGAGAGGCTTGATATGAGTAAAGTGGAACTGTTTTTAACACTTTTCAAAGTTAACCACTTTTTTAATTTGTGGTTTGTTATTGTTTGTTTGTTTTATCGAAGTATAGTTGATTTACAATATTGTGTTAGTTTCAGGCATACAGCAAAATGATTCGGTTACATATGTATGTATCTATATTCTTTTTCCATGATAGTTTATTACAAGGTATTGAGTATGCACATTACCATATATAAAACAGATAAACAACAAGGATTTACTGTATAGCACAGGGAACTATATTCAATATCTTTTACGGATTTTGTGTTCTACCAATATGTTGGAACTTCTCAACTGTACTCCAGTGCTCTCTTAAAGGTATTTTCAACTATGGGTGGTTGGTAAATTGGGTTTCTGAGTGTGGATGGGTGCTGAGACCTCTTTTTCCATCATTTTACTGACTTCACTCCTTACCCCTTTTCAGCTGGGTTGCATTGATGCTTAATATACATTAGTGTTAATCTTTGCCAAGTATATATGTTCTCTTAAATTTACCATTTTTGTTAATGATTCATTTATTTCTTTTGTTGTATTGAAGTTTGGGATTTATTAAAATCAAATTCATCAAACTATTATCATTTTTTTCTTTTTGCTCCTTGTGTCCTGTTGAAATCTTTTACTCTCCTATCAGTCTATAAATTGGTTCTAATTTCTTTAATAAGTATAAAAGTTTAAGCCTTCATTCACTTGGATTTAATCTTTGTGAACTGTGTATGGTAGACTACCCTACATAATGTACACAACAGGATTGTTAAATCTTTCTAGTAAATTATGTCATTTATTATTGTTGATTTTTAATCCTAAAACTGCTTTTGTACCTTAAGTCTGCATTATCAACTGTGAATGTACTTGCAACTATTTTTTTACTTAGTGTTTGCTTCATACATCTCTTATATAACATATAACTGGATTCGTCCCCTCACAAATCTTTACTTCTGTCTTTAGGCTCTAGGGATAACTTTTCTAAATAATAATTTAATCAGGAAATATGAGTCCTTAAGAAATGAGCTTATTAGTCCATTTGCATTTTTTTGTGATTATAGATATATTTGGGTTTATTTATTTTATTCTTTTCTTTCTTTGTAGTTTCTTTTTTTTAATGAATTGATCAAGTTTTATTTATTTCCCACCTTTTTCCTCTGTTAGTTTTGAATATATGTATTATATTGGTACTTAAACTGTTAATAATTTTAACTCAAACTTGACTGAAAATAAGTTGATAATCTTATCTCCCAAATGATCTAAAGATATTAGAATTTGTAATTCTAATCTCCTCTCATACGATCATCATAATCCTATCTGTTATATCTGTTATTATTTTACAGTATTTTATTTCCAATTTGTTTTCAAAGTATTCAAGACATTGTTATCATTTTATAAAACTGACTTTTATAGGTCAACTCACATATTTACTGATTTATTCATTCAACATTTTTTTTTTTTTGGTCTTATTTGTTCCTTCTGAGTTGAAATTCCTTTTTACTGAAGTTTATCCTTTAGTAATTTTTCTAGTGAGGTTTTGTTAGTGGCAAATTCTTTCTCCTTTTTATTGTCTAAATATGTCTTTCATTTGCTCTCTCTATTGAATCATTGTTTACCTGAACTTAGAATTTGGGTCAACAATCATTTTCTATCATTACTTTTCTATTATTATTCCATTACCTTCTGGCTTCTGCTTTTGCTGGTGACAAGTTGTTTCTTTTTTGCGGGGTGGTGGTGGGTAAGTTTATTTTTATATTTTTAAGATGCAGTGTTTTAACTCCAGGTCCCATAAGACATTCTTTTTATGGTTTATATTTTAAAGATTCAGTCTGATCATCTAATCATGGATTTATTCTAAATATTCTGCTTATGATGAATTATAAATCCTAAATATGAAAACTTTCTGCTTGTTCTCCTGAAATATTACCTCTCTTATTTGTTTTTTCCTTTGCCACACACATTAGACAAATGTTGGGTCACCTTTGTCTATTCTTCATGCTCCTTACTCTCCTTTTCTTAGCATGTCCTTCTTTATACAGCTGTGTTGCATTTGGGATAATTTTCTCACATCTTTCTTTAGTTTATGAGTTTTCTCCTTAGCTGTCTAATTTATTATATAATCCATTTATTGGATTTTTAATCTCTGTGATTATATTTTCTTTGTAGAAGTCTGAATTATTTATGTTTCTATATATGCATCTTTTTAATAATTTGATAATGTTTTCAATTCTTCTCTGTATTTAATCATTTCATGCAAAACAGATAACTTATTATCTGATGTACATGGTGGTTTAATGTGATATTATTTGTATCTTAGAACTCTTACTCAAGGCTAGCAGTTTCATTGTGTATTTGAGATTATACATGGCATCATCTTCAATGGGGATTGAAGTGAGAATATTGGGCAGCTGGTGGGGAGGGTTTTTCCTTCCACAATAGTTATGCATTTGCTTTTTAAAAAATACCTTAAAATTTTCAATGGTTTGTGTCTAAAATTTTTGTTAATTTCTTTGCCTGGAGGGTCACAGACGATGTAGTGTTGAAAGTTTTAACCCCAGATCTGCTGTGGTTTCAAAACCTCAGGGAAAATATATCAGAGCACAGCCAAAACAGACCACCTTCTTTGTCATCCCGTTTTACCAGAGTACAGGTATTTTTCTTTTTCAGTCTTTCATTAGAGTTGCACCCCCTTGAGATACCTAACTTTATATGAGAATCTCAGTCCCAGTTTCTTACCTTAACTTGCCTCAAGACTTCATCTCCTACCCACATCTTGGCATTGAAACATAAGCCCCTGGGTTACTTGGGCTAGTGATTCTCAAGCACATTTGGTACCATCCTCTAAGCAAGTTTTGGTTGTCACAGTGACAGAGGTCATGCAGGTATTTTGAAGTTGGGAAACAAGGATGCTAATCATCCTAAATTCCTATGACACAGAATCACATAATGAAGAATTGGCCTGCCCTAAGTACCAGTAGCTTCTCATTGAGGAATATTGACCTTGACCAGGATAATCACCCTGTCAGCTCAGGCCGTTACCACCTTCACTTTTAGTTCTGTGTTCATTTCTGATCTTTAGTAATATGCAGTAATATTCCTTACTTTTCTATAAGCTCATCTAGTCATATAGAAAAAAATTTATAGTGTAATACTTATCATTATACAACTTGAGGTTTTTTTCAACTTGTTTAATCAATTATATTATCAAAATCAGATTTCCGAATGTATGTATTAATTCACATATATAGTGTGCATATATATCTGTTAATCTGCATATCTAGCCATTTGTATGTCATATTATCTTTCTATTTTTCTGTATTTAAATATGAATTGAAAAATACTTATGCTTATATTGACTTCATGCTAATAATTATATGAGTTGTAACTTTTGATGTGATTTCTTTGAGAATTTTGGAATTTTTTACAATGCTTAAATTCTTCATAATATGCTTTTTTCTTTGCTGAATGAATATACTGATTATAATTGAAGACAATAAAATCAGGAAAAGTTATGGTGCATATGACTGTTTCTAAAATCTCAGAGCCCTAACATTAAAGATAGAAGTGTAGCCTCTCCTTTGGAAATAGACGACAAAAGCAGAGTAGCTCTATCTTTAACCCAAAAGACAGTCATCAAATTTGCCCACCCAAACACTATTCACATTCATTTTTTTCCTTGCCTTCCTCTCTAGATAGGCCAGGAAACTGAAATTTCAATTTTCTATATCTCACAACTAGGGGCTCTCATAGGATCTGCTTCTGGCCATTGAGATTTATGTGGAAGAGTACCTGCTGGGATTGAGGGAAGTGTACAGAAGTCTGTATTTAGAAGCTAAAAATTACCAGGCTTCAGGCTGTGCCTTGATGATCAGTTTGACTGTGTTTACATGTTAAATGAATTGACCAAAAGCATAACGGCTACAAGTTGGCCATATTTCTGACAGCAGAATTTTTAAAGAAACTCTGGCCCTGGCCAGCTACAGCCTCTGTTTATTCAATCCCTAATACAAACACTGTATCTCTTAAGATGGATGAAAAACACTGTATCTCTTAAAATGGATGGAGATGAAGGAAAAAGCTGCTATAGCCACGCAGGTTGCAGGAAGAATATCCCCATTCCCTTTGTCCAAGGTGTTACCTTGAAGGATAATGAAAAGAGATTTTTTGTACAGTCTCAAGGGGTAGGGCCTCATTTACCCTTTGACTCTTATGTGATTTTCCTTCCTGTAATTAAGATATGATGCTTGGTTAGGCAGTAGTCCTGCTGTGAATTTTAGGTACTTAATGCAAAGACAGCATTATGATCTCTTGATGCCAATATTGAGCCACTGAACCAATTCTAGTCTCTCTATCTCTTGACTATTCAGGTATTCTATTACATGCAGATATAAGTATTCCTCACTAAAACATCCATAATGGAGAGTTTGTTTTTTTTTAATCTTAACTCCTTTAGGAGCTTAGAGCATGAAGATAGAAATTGTTCTTGGATTTCCAAGACCTATGTTCAGTGTTCACTTAATGTTTGACCTGGACAATTATTGAATAGTGATTGAGTACACTTCTGTCTTCTTTGTCCTTTCTTTTCTTCCTCCTTTGTGCATTTCTTTCTTAATCAATTGAAATATTTATTCATTTAATGATCACCTGTTACCATCCATTACGTTAAAATGGTATCTTATAAAGGCATTTTGCTTTATCATACCTAGCTCAGATTTGCTGTGCAGATATACATTTATAAAATAATGTATTCAGTTACTTTGCACTCACTTTTGTGTTCAAACTTTAGTCATAATTTATTTTTGTTGTTGGAGTTTCAAGATTACCCTATATTTAGTATCCTTCTTTAATGTATGCATAAAAATGAATGATACTCTGAAAATATCACGTATTCCAACTTCAGTACTTATTGAATGCTACTTACGTGCTAGAAATGATAGAGACTTTTTGCATGTACATTATTTAATCTATGCAGTAATCTGAAGGCTGATATCATTTCTCTTGTATGTATAAGGAAAATATTAAATAAAATTCAGGAAAATGTGACTTAATATTCTATTCAGTATTATTGTCAGTGCGCTAATCACTATGAGGACAAGAAAAGATTTTGTCCCTGCTTCGTGGCCTTGTAGTTTAAAAGGGAAATTCATAGGCAACGTGGGAGGTGCTGTGGAATCCCAGAAGAGGACATGATTAAATCTATTTAGGGGAGACTTAGGAAAGGCTTTTCAATGGAGGTGATATTGGAGCTGAGTTTTAAAGATTGTGTTACAGTTTTACCAGAGAGAGAAATAAGAGGTACTCTCTACAGGAAGAAGGCCATTCACATGCATGGCATATTCAGTGAACTGTTAGGTTTTCTGTGTAAGTAGAGCACTAGCTCTGGTTATCATTACAATCATTTGTTCTGCCCATAATTACCAGGATGACTATTGTTCGATAATTCACCTTCTGCCTGTTGATTGGAGTTTCCTCTCTTGACTTCTCTTAAAAGTGGATAGAGGAAGCCTAAGTCCAAAGAAAAACACTGAACTTTGAATATTTGTGTGGAAGTCATTGAACATTCCCAGTAGGACTTTAAATAGAAATGGGATTATTTTCACAGAAAAATAATCAGTACAGTATTCAGCATTCATAAAATTTGAGTTGCTTGACCAGTTTTCACACTATCTCAGTATAAATTAATCAAGTTTAATCTTACGGATCAATTCTTGAGTAAGAATTTAAACTAAGGACAATTTCACATGAATTTCCCTTTTTGTTATCCTAAACTACATTTCCAAGGTATGAAGCATATGTTGTAAGGAATGATTATTGATACATTTTTAACCTAATATTGTGTTCAATCTTTGATCTTCAAGTTTGAAATATTGAATATATCATTAAAATAATATGTTTAAAAAATAAATATTAACATTGTTGTTGGAAATAGCATTAAAGATTCATATGGCATTCTTTAATTTCCTTTTTGTTTAACATAATGATATGAATTGACAGAAAGATTAGTGTTTTCTTGAAAAGACATAGTTTTAGTTATATTTCTCCTGTCCACACCATGTTATAAAATATCTATGTTGTGAAAAGCAAAGTTTTACCTACAAGCTAATGCAAATTGAAGAAGGGTTCTCTTAGGTCTTACCTGAAATGAGGAGAGAAAAAAATCTAAACATTATTAGTCTGAATGAAAAATGGTAGGCAGAAATGTGTAGTCAAGTAATTAGGAATGGAATTTGAATAGTTGCTCTGCTTAAGTTCAGAGCAAGTATCTGTTTCTGTAATTTTCATTTTGGAATCAAGCTATTATCAAGGTAATTCTTTACAGGCAATTTTTAAATTTAAGTAATCTCTTAAAAAATTATTCAACTATAATAGGTAGTTGAATTTACTAAAAATTTACTAATGCCAGATTTGGCCTCACATTGGCAGTAAGCGCATAGGGTAAGATGATCCGTACATGTTAAAAAACATATTACGTTCTCTAAAGCTAGTACGTTGTGGGGAGAAAGTGCTGATATGAATGAAAGGGAGAGAGAAGGGAAAACAAGAACAAACCATAAGAAATTAACGTGTAAGAAGAATTTAACATACAACTTTCACTGAAATACAGATATGACTTTATAAAAGCCAGCAAACTCAGAAGTTACGTGTAATTTAAAATTCCTCTTTTTATTTGTTCAAGGCGTTGAGACTCAATTGAATTTCATTTTGGTCATTTCTATTGGATTTTTTTTTGTATTTATCATTTTCTTATTTTTAATTTTTATTTTGGATTTTTATTGGAGTATAGCTGCTTTACAATATTGTGTTAGTTTATAGTGTACAGCAAAGTGAATCAGCTATACATATACATATACCCCCACTCTTTTGGATTTCCTTCTCATTTAGGTCACCACAGAGTACCGTGTAGAGTTCCCTGTGCTATACAGTAGGTTCTCATTAGTTATCTATTTTATACAGTATCAATAGTGTATGTATGTTAATTGCAATCTCCCAATTCATCCCACCCCCCTTTCCCCCTTAGTATCCATATGTTTGTTCTCCACATCGGTGTCTCTATTTCTGCTTTGTAAATAAGATTGTCTATACCAATTTTTTCAGATTCCACATATATGCATTAATATGCGATATTTGTTTTTCTCTTTTTTACTTCACTCTGTATGAAAGTCTCTAGGTCCATCCATGTCTCTACAAATGACCCAATTTCGTTCCTTTTTATGGCTGAGTAATAGTCCATTGTACATGTGTACCACATCTTCTTTATCCATTCCTCTGCTCCTGGACATTTAGGTTGCTTCCATGTCCTGACTATAATAAATAGTGCTGCAGTGAACATTGGGGTGCATGTGTCATTTTGAATTACGGTTTTCTCTGGGTATATGCCCAGTAGTGAGATTGCTGGGTCATATGGTAGTTCTTTCTATTTTTAGTTTTTCAGGAACCTCCATACTGTTCTCCATAGTGGTTGTATCTATTTACATCCCCACCAACAACGCATGAGGGTTCCCTTTTCTCCACACCCTCTCCAGCATTTATTGTTTGTAGATTTTTTGATGATGGCCATTCTGACTGGTGTGAGGTGATTCCTCATTGTAGTTTTGATTTTCATTTTTCTAATAACTGGTGATGTTAAGCATCTTTTCATGTGTTTGCTGGCCATCTGTATGTCTTCCTTGGAGAAATGTCTATTTAGGCCTTCTGCCCATTTTTGGATTGGGTTGTTTGTTTTTTTTTGATATTGAGCTGCATGATATGCTTACATATTTTGGAGATTAATCCTTTGTCAGTTGCTTCATTTGCAAATATTTTCTCCCATTCTGAGGGTTGTCTTTTTGTCTTGTTTATGGTTTCCTTTGCTGTGCAAAAGCTTTTAAGTTTCATTAGATCCCATTTGTTTATTTTTTTATTCTCATTACTCTAGGAGGTGGGTCAAAAAAGATCTTGCTGCAATCGATGTAAAAGAGTGTTCTGCCTGTGTTTTCCTCTAAGAGTTTTATAGTGTCTGACCTTACATTTAGGTCTTTAATCCATTTTGAGTTTATTTCTGTGTATGGTCTTAGGGAGTGTTCTAATTTCATTCTTTTACATGTACCTGTCCAGTTTTCCCAGCACCCACTTATTGAGGAGGCTGTCTTTGCTCCATTGTATATTCTGGCCTCCTTTGTCATAGAGTAAGTGACCACTGATGCATGGGTTTATCTCTGGGCTTTCTATCCTGTGCCATTGATCTATATTTCTGTTTTTGTGTCAGTACCATACTGTCTTGATTACTGTAGCTTTGTAGTATAGTCTGAAGTCACAGAACCTGATTCCTCCAGCTCCATTTTTGTTCTCATGATTGCTTTTGCTATTCGAGGTCTTCTGTGTTTCTTACAAATTGTAAAATTTTTTGTTTTGGTTCTGTGAAAAATGCCATTGATAATTTGATAGGGGTTGCATTGAATCTCTAGATTGCTTTGGGTAGTAGAGTCATTTTCATAATATTGATTCTTCCAATCTAAGAACATGGTATATCTCTGCATTTGTTTGTGTCATCTTTGGTTTCTTTCATCAGTGTCTTATAGTTTTCTGAGTACAGATCTTTTGCCTCCTTAGGTAGGTTTCTTCCTAGGTATTTTTTTCTTTTTGTTGCAATAGTAAATGGGATTGTTTCCTTAATTTCTCTTTCTGATCTTTTGTTGTTAGTGTATAGGAATGCTAGAGATTTCTGTGTATTAATTTTGTATCCTGCAACTTCACTAAATTCATTGATTAGCTCTTGTAATTTTTTGGTGGCATCTTTAGGATTTTCTTTGTATAGTATCATGTCATCTGCAAACAGTGACAGTTTTACTTCTTCTTTGCCAATTTGGATTCCTTTTATTTCTTTTCTTCTCTGATTGTTGTGGCTAGGACTTCCAAAACTATGTTGAATAATAGTGGCAACAGTGGGCATCCTTGTCTTGTTCCTGATTTTAGAGGAAATGCTTTCAGTTTTTCACCATGGAGAATAATATTTGCTGTGGGTTTATCATATATGGCCTTTATTGTGTTGAAGTAGGTTCCCTCTTTCCCCACTTTCTGGAGAATTTTAATCATAAATGGGTGTTGAATTTTGTCGAGAGCTTTTTCTGCATCTATTGAGATGATCATATGGTTCTTATCCTGCAATTTGTTAATATGGTGTATCACATTGATTAATTTGTGTATATTGAAGAATCTTTGCATCCCTGGGGTAAATCCCACTTGATCATGGTGTATGATCCTGTTAATGTGTTGTTGGATTCTGTTTGCTAGTGTTTTGTTGAGGATTTTTGCATCTATGTTCATCAGTGATATTGGCCTGTAATTTTCTTTTCTTGTGACATCTTTGTCTGGTTTTGATATCAGGACGATGGTGTCCTCATAGAATGAGTTTGGGAGTGTTCCTCCGTCTAATTTTTTGAGAGAGTTTGAGAAGGATAGGTGTTAAGCTTTTCTCTATATGTTTGATAGAATTTGCCTGTGAAGCCATCTGGTCCTAGACTTTTGTTTGTTGGAAGATTTTTAATCACGGTTTCAATTTCATTACTTGTGATTGGTCTGTTCATATTTTCTATTTATTCCTGGTTCAGTCTTGGAAGGTTGTATTTTTCTAAGAATTTTTCCATTTCTTCCAGGTTGTCCATTTTATTAACATATAGTCGCTTGTAGTAGTCTTTTATGATCCTTTATACTTCTCTGGTGTCAGTTCTAAGTTCTTCTTTTTCATTTCTAATTTTATTGATTTGAGTCCTCTCCCTTTTTTTCTTGGTGAGTCTGGCTAAAGGTTTATCAATTTTGTTTTTCTTCTCAAAAACCAGATTTTAGTTTTATTGATCTTTGCTATTTTTTTGGTTTCTATTTCATTTATTTCTGCTCTGATCTTTATGATTTCATTCCTTCTACTATCTTTGGGTTTTGTTTGTTCTTCTTGAGATTTCTCTTGTTTCTTGAGGTAGGATTGTACTGCTATAAACTTCCTTCTTAGAACTGCTCTTACTACATCCCATAGGTTTTGGGTCATTGTGTTTTTGTTGTCATTTGTTTGTAGGTATTTTTGAATTCCTCTTTGATTTCTTCAGTGATCTCTTGGTTATTTAGTAGTGTATAGTTTAGCCTTCATGTGTTTGTGTTTTTTACAGTTTTTTTTTTCCTGTAAAAAAACATGAACGCATGGAGGAAAAACACTGTAAAAAACATTTCTACTGGATTTTGAATGCTATCAAGATTTTAAGGGAGGATGCTTCGTAGAATTATGGTAATAAAGACTTGTCTTAATGAACTTCATGTGTCCTCCCTAAATGCAACTTTATTTTGGCATTAATGAGAATAATACTTAAATGAAATGCATTGAGTGATTCAGAGCCTCTGAGAGAAAGTCTTGCTATATATTGGAAAGTAATTAAAGGTTATTTGTATTATTTTTATTCTTCTAGAAAGGATGGATAGAAATAGGCTGTGCTAATATATTATCAAGTATCAATGATAAGGAAATTAATGTAACCTTTACATTGACGATGGGCAGGTTTTAAAATGGCTCCTTTCAAGTGTGGTGAATGGTTTGATCTCTACCTAAAACTAGCTTTGTAGAACATTTGATAAACTGAGGTGTGAGGTACACCATCAGTAAATGTTCATATATTTAACAAAATCAGAAGCCTGATATCCTGATATATGCCACTGCCTCATCTCACAAGATGAATTAAATATAGCCAGTGAGATTGCATTCTAGGAATTCATTTATGATATATAGCTGCTCATAATTTGCAGGAATTAGCTCTTCATAATAAGGTCAACAGAATATATTCACTAGAAAATTAATAGAATATGGGCATTCATTTGTCTTCTTTATTCACAAACTCAGGAGTGGGTAGAAATTTCACAAAGGAAAGGAATACTTTCTATTTCTGGTCATGGAGCCTGTGACATAAAAGGTCCACCTAGCCCCTGGACCAGTGAATCCCTACTGTCTTGGTTAGTTGTCAGTGCCTTTCTCCAAGGTCAGGTACAAGTTAAAAAGAGACCCATGATTCATTTATTCTCCAGTTGTCGGGTGGGGTTTTGGGTAAGGGTGCATTTCCAGGGAAAAGGAAAGAAGGCAGGTGGCTAGGTCTTTTCTTCTTGTGAATATGATAATTGGGCCTCTGGGAAAACAGACTGATGAAATATGTAAGGAGAGGGGTCCTTATCTATACACAGCTTTGAGCAGAATGTCCTAGAGTTGGGATTGCTTGTGATAAAACAAACCAGCTATCTGTTGATTTATGAGACACGGCTCTCATATGATTCTCTGGGGTATAAAATGGTGACATTTCATGAGTTTAATGCCCTCTGCTATCTAAGGGGACTCAAGTACCTCTTAAAGAACTCTTCTATTATTTTAGTCTAGGGAATGCATTCCTGATGCCATGAGAAAGGATGTGGGAGCCACAGAGGAAGTCCCAGTCCTCTCCTTGCTTCACCCAGGCCTCTTGAATGCCTCTGTTCTTTATTAGTAGATCTTGGTACTGGCTATAAGTTCTTTGATCTATGAGAGTCTAATTTGACAAGCTGATATTTTGAGTTTGCTCAACTGTCAAGAACAAAATGATTAGGAGCAACTCTTGGAGCATAATTTGTATGGATATTTTTACTGATGGAATACTAGGTCTGTTAATAACAGTACAGCTTGTTTGGAACC
Organism: Pseudorca crassidens; assembly: GCF_039906515.1. Classification (NCBI taxonomy): domain Eukaryota; kingdom Metazoa; phylum Chordata; class Mammalia; order Artiodactyla; family Delphinidae; genus Pseudorca; species Pseudorca crassidens. Next base: position 70,228,700 of record NC_090296.1, read on the forward strand.
AAAAAGGGAGCATCAGATTCACAACAAGTGATATAGCATAGTTGATATTTCTAGACCTAGTAATAGAACATAAAAGTAGCCTTGAAAAATCTATATTCCCTTGCTGATTAAAATTTAGAGAGAAGTATATTATGGTCACAGGATATATGGTACTTCAAATTTAGCATTTTGAATTCTTGTTGTTGGGTGGTGCGATACTTTTGAGGAGGAGATAAAAGAGTTCAGCCTCTCTTACAGGGAGGAGGGCTGTTGCTCTTCCCTGCTCCCTCGAAAATAATAATTCCAATCTTTCTTTCCAAAATCTTGTTCATTTTTCTTCCTTTTTTCCCTTTGCTCTCAAATTCTGCACTATCAAGAGAGTAATTCTTTGAGTAAGATGTTCTGAAATCTGTCTGCACTCTGGCAGCACAAGGTGAGGCAGGTGTCAATAGTGCAGGCACTGTGCCTTGAGTGGCAATTCATTTATATGTTTGCCAATCCTTGATTTAAGCCGATCGACACACGACAAGGTCAGCTGGAATTAGATAAGACTGTTTCTAAAAAATGTGTTGATGCTACCTTCAGAGATAATCTATAAGCTGTTAAGGAATTCTTATTCTGATTTTCAAAGGCATAGTCCTCTCAAAGAGTTAGAAAGGAGAGTAAAATAACTACTCTGACAGTGGAATTTTCAAAATAATTTATACAAAATGATTTGAAACAGCAAAAGATTTTTTTCCCTGTTCTCAAAGGCTAGATATTTATACAGCAAATCAAAAGAAACATCTTGGGAAAGGAATAGTGCATATTATTGAAAAGACCTTTCACTCAGCCTCCAGAGTCTGCTCAGATGAGGCCTGTATTAGAAATTCCTTAAGAGGAGAGGCCTTTTGATGTTGGTATCATTTTCTTAATTCATTGAGAGCAAGCACTTCTTAATTAATTTAGAGCAAACCTTTTGGAACTGTAGCAAGGAACAGGATGGGTAACTTCACAAATAGATCTTGAAATTGTCTACAGCCTGCTGAATATGTACTTTAAGTGCTTTCCTCAGAAATGTACTTCCTTGAACTATACTGAGGCACTTATCTGGAGATCTTTGATAATTTTTTCCATTCTGAGAGAGTAGAGAAAGTAATATTGTGTTCCTTATTGAATACTCTGTTCTAAATTTTTGTTTCAGTAGTTTTCTAACTATTTATGAATTCTATTTAATATCAGAATAAGACAGATTTGGTTTAAATCCCAATTTGACTGTTTGACTCAGAGTAAATTACTTTATCTTTCTGAGACTAATTTTTCTCTTCTGAAAATATGGACAGTTGAAATACTACCTCACAGGTTTGTTTGGCGATTATTTGAGATAAATGAATGAAAATAGTGTATCAAATACCTTAGCACATGATAAGAACTCAGTAAACTTTAGCAGTTATTATTGCCATGAAAAATTCCTCTTAGGTTTAACACCTTCAACAGAGAGCAGAAACACTGTATTAATTCAGAGTATACTCAGATCTTGGAAAGGTAGCGTGTGCTAATACCCTTGATTTCAGGGAGGTGGTTTGGTACAACATAGCTATCATCTATTTTACTTTCAGTTTTTGAATAGTGCTAATAATCCACTGATTATCCCAGTTAAACAGTGCTATAAATGTGTGTATATAAATGTAGTGATGTATATCATACACAGCAAAAACAATCCTCTATAAATAGAACCTGCTTTTTCCTCATCTGGGCTAAAGGATCTTGACCTGATATATAAGTACAGACCATATCTAAAGGGATTTTTTAAGTAGGGAATTTATTTCAACAACTACATTATTCATTTCTTTTTTTCAATTGAATATATTTATTCTGCACCTCTTGTTAGTTATATCAGGGATAGTGGTTAGCAAAACATGGAAATAATTTGAGGATAAACAAAACCCAAAACATTTAATTATATGCATATAGTATATGTTGAATATACCTGCATATACAATATATATAAAAATATGAAGGCCTGTTATCAGTTCTTGTATATCCTCATAATGATTTAATAATGGTCTTCGTTAGTGTGTTAGGAAATGGTGTTATAGATGTTCCATTTTGATTCTTTTCTGTATCTCTTTTCCTATGGCTTGAAGTAGTCCATTCTCAATTTGTATAAAGCCTGCCTACATTTTCACCTTTTGTTCTGATCCCAAAGAGTTAGTTTTGTTTGCCAACCAAAAAAGCCTGCATAATTGGGTAGCTCTGACTCTAACCTATGAGTTCTGTTTCTGGAAATTGTGTTCTCTTAGTAGTGGGAATGTTTTGTGGTCAGAAAACTGCAGTATATGATTACAGTAATCTTGATTGTGGTTTAAAAATCATGTTTATTGGGAAGGAATTATTTATTCTTAGAGTCTGAGCTAAAAATGAATTTTACTTTTATGAAATACTTAAGGTGACCAACAGTCCTGATTTTCCCAGGAATAAGAAATTTCCTGTGATATAGGACTTTCAGTTTTAAAACTGGGAAAATTTGGGGCAAACGGAGATGATTTTGTCACCCTAGAATCTCTGTGACACTTTTGTGTAACATTAAAAATCCTTCTGAATATGACAGATGTACATAAATATAAATGTTTTCTGTACTATATGATAAGCACTTTTCTGCTATATCTCATAAAAACTTGAAATAACCCTGTGAGGTGGGTGTTAGCATATTTTTTTAAATGAGAAAGCTAAAGCTTTGAGAGGTTAAGTAACTATCTAGCATCTATGTATATATCTGTTATCATACTACATACAGTATATGTAACATATATCACATATAATATCTATAATATTTATCACAGGCAATGTCTATCCATAGAACCATAATTTTATTATATTGTTACCATTTTCTTATGCCATCAGAAATTTTTATAATTTGTTTTATTTGTAATGACTGAGTAAAATTTGACAAACTGCCTGCTAAAGTAGCCATCCCCCTCCCTTCATAAGGACAGTTTACCTGCAGAAAAGGACCCCAGTGGGCCCCGCTTTTTCTAGGAAATTACTGGCCACAGAAAACTCTCCACCCCTTATATTGAGCAATCTTTCCTTTTTTAAAATTGTTAACCACTTGATTGTTCCATTGTAACCAACTAAAGGTCAACCAAAGTACCTGAAAACCAATTAGCAAGTCTCCCCCATTTCCAAAAATACAAATCTCCCCTTGCTAGAATGCTTGCCAGAGATCCAGTTTTCCTTTTTTTGACTCCTTTATCACACCTTTGACCTCTTGCTGAAATTAAAGTGATGGCTGAAAGATTTCCTTGCTGCAAGTTTATGAATAGTCTTTGTTAATGTTAGCTTTTTTCATAGTTCTAGCGTCTACACATTTTCATGGTTTTCTGACACGTACCCAATGATTACATTAAAACAATGTAATTGTTTTATTATTGAAATAAAACAACTCTCCCACAGCTCCTTTCTCTTCTCTCTACCAAGGTTCTTCCTGTCTCTGACCGTTATACTTCAGCTGATCATTCTACATCCTGTTCGGTTGTGTTGGGAACACTAGTCTGCTAATGGTCATAGTAAGGGTGCAGTGGAGGAGAGTGATGGAAGAGCAGTCTAGTATTCTCAAAAGTGGAATCCACTCCATGGAGAAAGGGTTCTGCAGTTTTTTGATTGTTATGGGCTCCAGGGAGCAGATATAATACCTGGGCATGATTGGTAATTTAACATAATCTGCATGTTTCTCTGAAAAAAACATATTAGTTACTGACTAGCCATTTACCTCCTTATGAAAAATCAAAATGAAATGAAACTAAAACAAAAAGCAAAAGTTGATAAGCAGCAAAAAGTATGAAGAAATAGCTTTCACTCTCAAGGTTTCTTATTCTTACTGAAATTACATATTTTTAAGTTGGGCTGCTGCTTTTTCATAAAGTCAGGGCTTTAGAGTTTTAAAGGCTCTTCTTGCCTAAGTCCCTCAGGTAACAGATTAGGAAACGGTGGCATAGAGATGTCCAGCTATTTATATAGGGTTATAGAGTTAGCAAATAGGATAGCTGGGAACTATATTGTCTTAACCTGGTTTCCCCAGAAGAAAAGCCATATAAAGAGGCTTGTGTGAGGGTAGTTTATTTGAGAGATGATTCCAGGGAAGAGGAGAGGATTGGGGAGCGGAAGGTTGAAGGGTGGAAAGCCACGCAGCATTTCGTTGCTCACTTGGCCACTGCTGCAAGTGACTGATTCTTGAGCCTGATGAATTCTCTACTCTGGGGGCAATGGGGCCGGTATTTATTGGCCTTTATACCCTAATGGTGTATAAAGGCCAGTCATGGCCCCAAGAATTTAACTCCCTCATGTTTCTGTGATGCATATCATGAGTGCCAAATATTTCCTCACTGATGTCTCATGTCAGTGAGTCAGAGATTCCTGAGAAGAATGTGAAAAATAGGAGGCTCAGGCAAAGGTGAAGCATAGATTTGATTTACCTGTCAGAAGCTGGTTAAAACCTGTGCATAACTGGTGACTATAAACCAAGGCTTGGAGTTAAGAGGTAAGACTGGGAAGATTTTAAGTGGTGTACGAGAAGTATCTGATCGTCATCATGGATAATTATATGTATATATAAATATATATATAATCTAATTTTCAAACTCTTTTTTTCAGTATATCATGCTGCATCTACTGGGTTCCCCAAATCATTTTCATTTCATATATTGACAACTTAGCCTATTCTCATTTTGAAATTTGCAGTAGAAATTAATGGAATTTCTTAACTCATGAAATCATAGAATGTTTGGCATTTTCATTGTGTGTTTTTTCTAGATTTCAAAATTTGTATGAAATATGGTTGTACAAACTTCCAAATATCCAGTGAAATACTTATTGATTTTAACTTACACTGCATTTATTTTGCCAATCATCCCAAACATTTAACATTTCTTTGTTTCTCACTGACTTCTGCATATGCTTTTATTTTGTACAGGAGAGACAATGCTAAATTAGTACAGTCCTGCTAATGTCAGAAACTGAAGACCTTTATTTCAATTATAAATGTTTTATCTGTCTAGAGATTCACATTGTTCAAATCAGACACAGAAAATTAGCAGATCAAATTCTATATGCAAAAGGCCACCAAAAGCTTTATGTTCTATTAAAAATGCAGGTGCTTGACACTATTTAATGGAACACAGTGGTGTACCACAGTGTCTTGACAACCTGAAGTGTGCCTCCTGAATAGACTTGTGAAAGTTTAATTGGATAGGAGGCTACTCCATGAGGGACCACCAGCACTTTAATAGCTAGCTGCAGACCCCTAGTGAGGTTGAATAATTACAATCAAGGAACTATAGCCGTTTCCATGACTGCACTTATACTTCTGCAGAAAGGCCCATTTTCCCCTACATGACAGTTCACTTTGTATTAATTATAGATTACATGCTTCAGCCCTCTATCATTATGCTAGCATATTCTCATAAAGGATGGTACATTAACCATGAAATACTGTGTTCATTGCATGTATGACTGTTCAACTCCCTGCACTGGGTGTATGTATGTGGAATAAAGGGGAAAAGAGGTCATTTTATAAATATCAATGGCTCCAGATGTGCAAATAACAAACCAAAAGGGAGCAAAGGAGAGGCTGGCGCACTCTCTAACTAAAATGGAGCTGTCATGTGTACTTTACCCTCTATTTCCATTTTCTAGCACATGTTGGTACAGAATGCAGCAGGCTTGAAATATAGTTAACGTTAGATAATTGAATTATTCATTTCATTGGAAATTAAGAATTATCTGAAAAGCTACTCCTAACTGTCACTCTTCAGACCTCTCTTTCTGTGAATGGTGACCATACATCTTGGTCTGGGGAAGGGAACTCATAGCAGATAGTCTACTGTGTGTCCATTGAGATAAAGCCTAAACCAACATAATTTCATTATGAACAACCCTCTCTAAATTAGGACTTATTATACTTAGTATATAGCAGAAGTGAAGCACACTTAAGATAAACTACATTCTATGCCATAGGGTGGAGAGAGTTGGATTCGATTTCCAGACCATCTAATGGCAATATCTGTGCACATTTTATCACACCATCATTTCTCCAGGGATAATAAGATCGAGGGAAGTAGGGCAATACTGACAAATTTTCCCTTAAGTTAGTAAAATAAGCTCAATTCATGATAAAATTGCATCATGATTTCTAAAAATGGAATTCAATAGATCAATTGGTTTTTAATACAAACATGCCGTAAGTATTTCAACTGTATCTTAGCTATTTCGGTGTAAAATGTATTAACATTTTCTCAAACTTTTCAAAAAGTTTACCCTAACACTGCTTTCTTCTAATAACATATCTTGGTGAGTATTAGGCAGGTTGCTAGGTATTTTCTATCAAGCTTTCTATATCTGTCTTTGCCTTTCATATTTATGAATATTCATTTCCCAGAGAGGTGTCAAAATCAGATATTTTAGCTTTTGAGCAAAATGTTTGGTGGGTCAACCATTATAATTTTATAACAAGATTTGTTTCTTACATCTAGAAAATGCTGTAACTTTTTATTCTAAAAAATTTCTAAAGTAGAGAGAACATTTTAGTGTTGATTTTCCCACTTACCACTTTTACCAGTTTTTAAATAATGAAGTAATTTATTAATATATGAAAGTATCATTATAAACTCACAGATTTATTCATATAGATAGATTTCAGTCCATTATAGCTATGTCTTTAATGATGCTTAAAATGTTTTAATTTTGACCTATGGAAGCTTCCCAGGTTACATCAAAAGTCACTTGTCCATAAAAATAGTAGTCGTTTATAACTTCCTTAGTATAAAAACAGAGTCCAAGTTCATATTGCAGATTCTTTCCACAGACCTGAGTATCAGTCATTTCTTCCAAGAAACCCTGGTTCTTTTGAACAGAGAGTGTTACCTAGAGACCACAACCCTGACAATAGAGATGATCTCTGCTGGCAGATTTATCATTATTTCTTAAACCTTTCGAGTGGACAGTGATAGGAAATCTGTATATTTTTGAAGAAAAATGTGCCATGGGTTCCTACTTTTTTTCATTCAGACTTACATTTGTAGAGCTTTTGCTTAACTTCTTTTATTTTTCTAATTGCATTCCTCTTCCCATATCTGAAAATTTTTGTTTCTAACGTAATTCGTTAACACAATAAAAATCGTTATCAGTACTAATGATGTAATAACTGAAAAAAATATAAAGAATTGGAAGTTTTTTTAACTTTTAAAAATCTCGCTGTCTTACCACAATTCCTCTCTGTACGATTTGTCTACCAATTCTGTATTGGTTCATTTATTTCATTTTTCTTTAATGTATTTTATGTAGAGATGTATATGTATGTGTGTATTTCATATATGTATAGATTTCACAAATATGTAGACATTTATAGGTTCTAAATTTAAATTTACAGAGTAAGTTAAAATTTAAAAGAAGTCTCACTTTTTACACCTGTCCTCTACACCTATATCTATTTGTTCCCATTTCTATAGGTAACTTTTTTCCAGTGTTTATGTATATTCACACTTTCTTAGATAAATAGTGGCTTACCTTAGCATATACACATTTCCTCCACCTTGATGTATTTCACTTATATATCCTAGAAGATCTGCACAGCACTAGAGATGTTTCTTATACTTTTTACAGCTGCAGAATACTTTATTACATGGATGTTTCATAGTTTACTCAATTAGTTTCTTATTGATGAGCTTTTGGGTTGCTTTTAGTCCTTTTCTATAATGGTTAGTTACTCCAGCACATTTTAGTGGTTTCTTGACTCAAAATTCATCCAGTTGTTTGTAAAGGCAGTGGTTGGATGAGGTCATCTCTATTGGGTTTATCTAGATGGTGTATGTCATCCTGGATTAATGATGTGAAATTCAGCAGAGAATGTTTCTGTAGTCCTTGTTTGTTTTTACATTTGTATATTTAGTACATCTGATGTATTTTAAGTAATACAGAAATAGACTCGTCAGAATTTGTTGGGCATTCTTCCTTTAACACAATCAGAATTTCATAGATGATTGCTAGAAGAGCATTTCCCCATTTTTTAATTACCTAAAGCAGACGAATATGAATTTTAGGGAGGAAGACTATGTTTTCTTGATATGGACAATGTTTCTATTTCCTGAGGGAAGAGAAAAAGGATTTTTCAAAAATAAATGAATTCCTTCTTTCTTCAAGAAAGTTTAGGTAGGGTGTTTCCTGCAACAATGGATAGCCAAATACTAGGGAAGCTCTTCCTTTTTGAAATGAAGTTTTGCACTAATGGGTTTGCAAACTGATGATCTGATAGGCAGATTCAGCCTACAAACATAATTTGTGTAAGCCAAATCCCATTGCCTTTTGGCAGAGACATCCTCTTCATTAGATCACAGACTTTGCTCTTCCCCATTCCTTGCATTCCCGTTCCTTCATGTATATAAGTATCTGGCCTGTAAAGACATTTGAGTTTATAAAATATGCCTGAAAGAATTAGAGTTTTTGCCCAGAAAGTGTGAAGTGTGAAGAGATTCTAAATTTAGATTCTACCTTTTAAAACTTGATCCATCTTATTACATAGGACTTATGGTGGCACTTAAAGTATAATTGACATTGTTTTTCATAGAATTAGATCCTGAGGGTGATTTTCCTTAAGCATAATGTATGCACAAGTAGAAAATTCTCTGGTTATTTGGTTATAAGAATGACTGGGGAATTTACTTACTAGCTAAATGTTATTTGTGAAATTGTTTTTTATAATAATAGCTGACATTAAATAATTTTATATGTCAGCCACTTTTCTAAGAGCTTTATTTAAAATATTGTTTAACCTAGCAATCCTATTAGGTACTACTCCTTATTTTATAGAGGAGAATAAAGTATAAAGATCTTAATCAACTAGCTATCAGTTGACAGAGCTACATATTAATAGGATTTGAACTCAGATATACTTGATCCAGAATCCATGCTCTTAGCACATCACTATGCTACCTCTTCATTTATTTCACAGTCTCAAATTGGAATAAATTCAAGTCTCAATTCTCCAAACATGCCAGTTTTCTCTCTTTATGGCTCTGTTTGTGAAAACATTGCTATAGCAACTGTGAGGTATATGATAAGAGAAACCTCACAGATCTGACCCTGTTAATCCTTTCCTTATGTTCATGGTGTTAACATTTTTAAAATATTTCCATTTATAAAACATAAGTGTTAGCAAGATCAAAGAATGAGAATTAGTTGCTGCACTTTCAGGAATTTGATTATTTTACAAAAGTTTTTTGGAAGAAGCAAATTTTATCATGGCTCTCCTCAGAATGCTCTCTAATGCATGGTACCTACTGTTAGGTTCCACATCAGCCTTCTATCTAGGAAGCCTTCTATCTAGGAAGGCTCCTGATTTCCCTTTGGACTCACCTTTCTCACCATGTCTCCATGCCATCCACCAGACACTGCCTGAATCTGAAGTGTCCTTTCCCTCATTTACATGTTATCAATGTCTGAAACCATATTTTGAAGTTTAGGAAGAGTCTAAACTTCATCCTTTTCAAGCCTACATTATTTTTCCTCTTCAAAAATTTTAGGATACACATTGTTTATTTTATTGAATTAGTTTGTATCTTACAGATGCGCTTCTTGCATTTTTATTTAACTGTTATATGTATGAATGTCTCATCTCATCAGATAGATTGTAGGCACCTTCAGATGATTAGATAAATTCTATGCTTATCCTTTATCTTCCCCTTACCCCATGACTAGTGTTGTTACTGTAATGAAGATGCATTCACTAAAACATTAATTTTAATTGAAAGGAAGATTGTTTCTCAGTGAGTTGAATTAATTCTATTTTCATGTCATATGTGGGGCAGATATAAAATTATGGCTATAAATAGATGGAGATTTGCTTTCCTGAAAGTGTATGTGTGCATGTAGAATTATTTGGTTATTTTATACATATATGTGTTTATATGTATATATGTACACACACACATACATACATACACAGAGACATATATATGAAACATTAATACTATATATATATATATACACACACTCCTTCAGAAAAGATATATATACATATGTCTTCCATACACTGTGTATTTATGTACACACCACACATTCAAAGATCAGTAAAGCAGAATAGGGATTATGCCAGAACAAAGTCCTGGCAACTGAAAAAAAGAGCTTTTATAACCTCTTGTGTTGGCTATCTGAAAGAACCCATCTCTTTCCACTCACAGCTGCATTGCTAATTAAATTGAATGGGTTCAATTTTAGATGAACATTAATGGTATAATTGCATTGCTGTAAGTAATTAAAACCTTACCCTACTTATCCTGACAGATGGTTTCGTTGAAAGTTTCAACTGCAATGGATAAAATTTATATAAGTAGATTCTAGACAATAGAATCATTCACTCATATTTTGATTGCCTGGGAAATAATTCCAGACTTTTATCCCACTAAACTTTGCTGTAGGAGGTAGTTAGTAGATGAAAACTCGTGGACCAGTAAGACTCTATGGATAATCATTTCTTTACATGAATTGATTTTACCTCTTTTGATGGTATTAGTTATTACATTGGTTCAAAGGTTAATTTACCATAACACTAAACTTGAATCTTAGAACTTAGTCTAAGTAAAATGTTCTTATTTAAAGAAACAGTCATTTTATTTCACATTACAAACACCCCTTTGACTCAACTGTTCTTCCAAAGTTATTTTAAACATGCTAAACGCGTTGAAGGAAAAGTAGGCCTGTATTGTATTAATAAAATGTTCCAGGCTCTGTGGAATTTATTCCGCAATTGCAGATGGTAGCAAATTTGTAACATATTGTTTATGATGTTGTTCTATCCCATAACACAGTTCCTTTACAAAAGTCCTAGATTATTTTTAGTAGGAGACTTATCTTGAATGAGAATATATAATTATATTAAAGTGTATGAAGCCTCAGAATTACTTCAATCAGTGTGTTGTGAGGGACTCCTGTGTAACAGAACAAATGGCAACTTCTCTCTCTCACCCACTCTTTCTCTTCTCCTGTCTCTCTCTCTCCCCTGCCTTTCTCCCCTTCCTTCCTTCTTTCCTTCCTTCTTGATTTACTTTAATGTACCGCATCAGAATAAATACTGAAGGAAAAATTTATGCCTTCTTCCAGAGGTTTCCGGATATGTCATAGAATTTGAAGTGAGTGTGAAAAAGTCTGAAAAGCAAAGACGACCACTGCAGGGATAATGGCCAAGTTGGATAGGCACGAATGCTACAGAATCCCTTCCCCTGTCATTTTACATTTTTGTCCAGTGAAATCTCCTTTATACCTGGATCCAGTTTTTGAAAATCTGATAAGATTTTCTTCTTTTTCTTATTTAGACACCTCTTAAGGATATCTTTTAGAAAAAATATGAATAACATTGCTGAATTTGAGTTATCACCAGGAATATCAAGTTCAAAATGACCTATCAAAGAATGGGGTGATTTTTTAAAATATATAATGTTTCTATCTTAGTGTCTTAGTATCTTACAGTCTTATTGTAAATGAGTCTTTCATAATTATCTCAATTTCTGTATAGACAAAAAAAGCAACATTCTGTACTATTTTTCTAGAATTATAGGGATGGATGGAATTTCTGGGGTATATTTTCATGTGATTGTCATTTGGGAAAAAACTGTAGATATAATCAAAAATTTGGGAAAAACTAGTACATTCTTCCCAAAGTATTTCAAAAATCAGCTTTGGAATGCCTTTAGTATTGCTAAGAATATCTAATTTAATCTACTTCGATTGGGAATAACTGAATTTAAGCTTTTTTGGTTTGTTTTCTGATGTGTTGCTAAACAATCCCATGTAAGCAGATGATAACTCTTTCTGCAGGAGAGATTTTAGGAATGGGGAATCACTCACAGCTAATAACTGTGGAGGGCAGAAAAATGTGGCAGAAGGGAGCAGTGCTGGGGCAAGAGGGGCCAGATCGTGCACCTCGTGTTGGTCGGGCATGTGCTTGGGGCAGTCCTGGCTTCAGTCAGAGTTCCAGACCACTCCCAATCTGCCTCCTCCAGGAGTGCCAGTGATGGCTGCCCTCACCCTGTTCAGATGTTGTGCTAGGTAGGTCTCAGCCAGCTCCTTCCCCCACAACTGAGCACTCTTCTCAGCAATGGCATCTTTCTCCCTACTGGGGAGCTGTGCTGCAGAGCCAGAGGTGCCAGACTGGGCTCTCGACTTGGGCCAGAGTGTATGCTGGGGCAATTGTGGGAAACTAGCCAGAGTCCTGGGCAGTCTCAGTCTGCTTCCTCTGCTTTGTTTTGGGAGCAAGCAAGAATATGTGCACTCTTCACAAGCAGAGTTCAAGTTTCACACAGCCCCTCTGCCAGTGAACTCATCTTCCTCATGTTGGACCCCAGGACTGGGGTGCCCAATGTGTGGTTTAAACCGTTCATTCCCCAAGGAGGATCTCCCAGCCTATGTAATCCTCCCCGCACTCTGTGTCATCTCATAGGGGCACAGGTACTGACCTGATTTTTCCTTTTCCTTTCTACCTGAATCTGTGTGGATGTTTCTTTACAGGATTGGTTATAGAAAAGTCTTTCTGCCAGTCTCCACTTTGTTTTCAGTAAGAATTGCTCCACATGTAGATGCAGCTTTGGGTAGGTGAGCTCAGTGTCCTCCTACTCTGCCGTCTTGACCAAGTGTCCATAGTTTTGAGCTGTGTCTGTGAGCATACGTGCTTTAACTTGATTCATTTTGTGCATCCGTTAGCAAGATGTGTCCTAAGGTAATTGCTTCTTCACTTTATGCCATTTCAGCTTATGAAAGGTTTCATAGGAACCCTGTACTTTCAGATAGTGGGGGAAATGTGTATATTGCTTTGCACTCAGTTGGGGTTCTGTAAAATTCCTGAGTAACTGTAGCTTTTATATCCTTTGATTTCCTAGCAAAAATACATCTATGTGCTTAATAGTTCCTGGGTAATTTCATAGCATTTATGCAGCTTTAAATAGTGAGGGAGAAAATCAAAAGAAATGTTCCAGGATAAGCTCCTCTAAAGAAAAATATTTTTCTCCTTGAAATATATTTTTCTCCTTTCTCTCTTGGACCAGGACTGACTCATGATTTTTTGTAAGGAAAAAATGAATACTGGGATTAATGATTTTTTCTTTTCTGCCAGTAAGATGTTGTAAAATACAAGGTAAGGCTATCACTATGTTTTCTTTTCCTTCTTGTTTTCTTTTTTTGGCCACACCACAGGGCATGTGAGATCTTAGCTCCCTGACCATGGATAGAATCCCACACCCCCTGCAGTGGAAGCGTGGAATCTTAACCACTGGACTGCCAGGGAAATCCTGCTATCACTTTTTTGACTTCTCTGATTCCTCAATACACAGAGTGCATTTGGTTTAGAAAAAAAAAAAGTTAATTCCCATTAAGTGCAGGATGTAAACAAGTATAGTCTTACAAATATGTCCCAAAGATACAGTGGAAGGTGAACTTAGTTAATGTGTGGTTAATAAATAGGCAATCAAGGAAGTAAGTTTATCTTTTTTCCTCCAACTCAGGAAAAGGGAAAAAATGTTTCAAACATGTCATTTAACTCTGCTGAGGGTCCAGCTATCCAGGTTTGCCTGGGACTGGAGTGATGAAGAATGAAAACTCTGGCTGGGTCAATTTCCTATTGTTGCTTAACAAACATCAACGAAACATGAATGGCATTCAACATTACACCCTTATTCTTTAATCACAAGTCTGCAGGTCAGCTGGGTGAGTTTCTGGGTTTGGCTTTACCTGTTTCAATCCAGAATGTAGGCTGAAGAGGCAACAGCTACCTGGGTATATTCTTTTCATAGCAGAATTTGGACTCTACCAGAAGATTAAGCAAAAACATACTCAACTTCTTAAGACCTAAGCTTGGCATGGGTACACTGTCACTTGCACATATGTAGAATAGAGCAAAGCAAGTTAATTGCTTAAGTCCAACTTCAAAAAATGGAGATGTGAATATATGCTAAACAATAACGTAATCTGTAACAATGGCAAAATTGATATTTTTTTTTAGTATACTAGAAAGTTTAGTAGGTAGGTTAGTATACTAGAAAGTTTTGTGCTTCTTTGAGCAGTAAATTCATTTTATTTTTAACTTAAAAGATTTTGTTACTCCTTACATGCATTATTTCTCACTTAGAGTTGAATTTAAATGATTTTTTGATGTAGTTATCTAAATTCAATTGCCTTGAAGCCATCTAAACTTTTTTCTCTCTCATTTAACACGGGCAGATAAAATATAGGGCACCTAATAAATTTTGAATTTCAGATAAACAACGAATAAATTTTTCATATAAGTGTGTTGTATATCTGAAATACAAATTGAACTGAACATTCTGTATTTTTATTTGCTAAGTCAAGCAACATATTCCCACTTAAACAATGTGTTTGATCAGCATCCTTTGGATTGCTTAATAAGTTCTTACTATGAATCAGATACTTCCAAGGATACGGAGAGTACAAGCTCCTGACCCCAAGAAGCTTAGTGTGGACTGAGAAATCCGTGATTACACTACTTATGATAAAGTCTGTGAATGGCTTAAGTATATTATACTATTGGAGCACATGAAGGGACACTTGACCAGGAGTGGGAAGGTTAAATAAGAAGGTTTTTTAATGTAGATATTTAGTGAAAATACTAGGTCAAATTAAATATCAGTTATAACAGGTACACGAGCCTGGTAGGCAATTCAACTTTTCATGAAAAGAAAATATGGTTTCTGCTCTAGAACGTGTCACTAGATGTCTATACAGCAAGGATATTTTATTACTAATTGTTATGGAGAGTGTTGCTTTCTTAAATTGTCAAGGTTGAAGAATTTGACTGAGTTCCAGAAATCTGAATTTCTCCCCCTACTTCTTCAGCAATGTCACCTTCATGTTTTTTCTTACTACAGTTTTTATTACCATTAACATTAGTCCACATTTTACAGCAGTCTAATATTTTATTGTAAAAATAATTTTCATTTACATTATTTAACTGTAAGTTATCAACTCTGTGAAGAGTATTGTTATGGCGTTTTGTATTGAATGGATCAGAAGCCCAGAGAATCTAAAATAACATACTTTTAGTCATAAGACTAATGTGTCTTAAGTCTTGATTTTAACTTAGACCATCTGATTCCATTTACTTTGTTCTTTATCTTCCATGGTAATGTCTCGATTCTCTTTCATCTCACAGTGTGTTAGGCCTACAGATATGAATTACACAAATATGGGGATATTAGGCAGTCAGGAGAATGGACCAGAATTTCTTTGCTGAATTTGGTTCCATACAACCAAACGTAGTATGCGGCGCTCATCAAAATAATTGAACTTTTATTATTTTCAGCTGTCAATCTCAAAGCAGCCTAGTTGGAACAACTATAAGAAAGGAAGGAAAGGGTTTGTGATCTCATCAAATTTAATTCTTTACTGGGCCAGGATTATTACATTTCACCATCCCCATTGCATTTTTATTCCCCTCCTGGATTTTGTCTAATGTATTTTATGACATTACTGTAGAATTGAGACCTAAAGAAATTATCAGAAGACTACCTGTAAAAACCAATTTTGAGTGGATTGTGATACATTATCTTAAAACTTCATTTTAATTGCTATCTGCTTTTAAATGAAATGGAGTTCCTCAATTTACAGAATAAAATCTAGAAATATCATCTAATATGTTTAATATTCAGAATGCATAACCTAATTTAATCAGTTGTGAGTGCTAGACATTCAAATGAATAAACTGCACATACATAATCAACAATATATTATTTCTAATTGAGTTAAATGCCAAAATGAATTTAGTTTATTCTGCAATGTTGAAAATGTTTGTAGTTCAAATGCTGTAGGAGACCATGGTATGGAAAAAATTTTAATATTATTCACAGTATATTTATTAAGTATATACTATGTGCAGTCACTGAGATGGATTATGGAAAGGATTTTTTAATTCTTCAAATGTAATCTTGTTTTACCGATGACTGACTCAAAGATCTTTTTCACAAGCTCCCTATAACAAACAAGGATTTTGCTTTTTGATATTAATGATAATATTCAGTCATATTTAGACTCTCAAAATCTGTACTAGACCTAAAATCCTTAGATTAATTATTCAACCAGTCTTTCTTTCACATGACGTGATGTGACAGGAGGAGGTGTCTGTAGGAGAAAAAAGCTCTGCTATAGTTATTTTCACAAAATATATAATTTTCTTGGTACAGCAAAAGCACTGAGAATACACTAGTGAGGTGGTCAAACAGGGCATTTCATTGATAGTCCAACTTTGGCCTTGTGATTTGAGGGACGGGCAAAAACAGATCTCGTTTTAGAAATTTCAGGGAAATGTAGCATCAAGAATCAGAGCTCAAAACGTGTCATCTCAGATCTCTAAAATCAGTTACTATTTTGTTGGAGACCCTGATTTTTCTCTGACCAGATACTTGCATACACTCACTTTTTCCACTGGGGTATTTTGAAGTCCTCACAAGTTCTATTTTGTATTCTGGCCTGAGGAATGAACCAAGTGAAGTGACCTGTTTTAAGCATGGTGGGGTGAAGTAGTGATGTAGACTTAACCAAAAGATAGAGTAAACAGTAAGACTTGTATTTGGTTTCTCTCTTTCTGAGTAATGTCACATTGTTCATTCTTTGAAATAATGACACTTTCATGTTACTGTTAGCATTTAACGGAATTAAAACAAAAATTTTAAATGTCATCGTAGTGCTCTTCCAGATGTAACACAACTATTTCTGAGATTCTCTCATGTTTAGACAGCTTACCTAGGCATACTCTAGTTACTTGTGCACTATTTGTTCCACTAAACTACCATATTTATGCATTTTACTGAAAGTTTGTTATATGACCACAATAAAACAGAGCTCAAAATAATGTTCTGCACTTGCACTTCATCAAAGGTACGTTTCTGGAATAGAATAACTGACATAACAAAGTAATTTCATCTACAATATTAGAAAGTCAGTGAGACTCAAAGGCAAGTATAGTTGACTAGAGTCAGAACTAGGTTCTAGCTCTTACTAAATTTATATTGCTAAGAAATTCCCCCAGGCTTCCGTTTTCATCAAAAATATTACCTGCACAGCTCAACGAATTCTGAGTATCAAATGAAATAGTGTGTATTAACTGGAAAACGGTAAAGTCCATCAAATATACATGCTGCCATCCATATTTTTACAAAGAATTTCTGTTGCATAGATCTTGAGCAAAGGTTTTAATGAATCTCAAATTTGTTTGTCAAGAGAAATTACTAAAGTCTAAAATGTGTGAACACTTTATATCACAAATTCATTATCTATATGCTGAATGCTGCCCATCATTTTATTTTCTTATATAATATTAGCTTCCTGTCCATTGATATAGGAAGACTATAGTTCTGTGAAAGAGGTGGAGTAGAGAGGAAACTTTCTTGGACTTTGCTTCTCTTGTTTTCTTATCACTCTACAGTGTATTGAAAAAGACAGTGATTAACCCAGCATTGCATGGGAATAATTAATAATGTTAAGTAAATGCTAAACCAGTTACATTTATCTATCTCTCTTGTGATAAACTTAGAACATTATTCTTTAATATTCTTCTTTAATGCACCTAGTGCATTAAACAATATCAAAATCTCTACTGGATCAAAATTTTGGAGAAACCTGTAAGTAATATTGAGATTGGATAATCCACATACAATATTTTTATTTTCCAGTCTGGCAGTGGTAGTTGAAATTCCTGACTTTGATGCCCAGATATCTTTTTTTTGCCTTTCTTTCCCATGTGTACATCTGTAGACTTTGATCATTCCTTAAATGATCATGGTCCGAGGACCTGAGTCCTTTTTACTGTTCACTCTACATTGTGTCTCTTAGATGAGATGTTTAAAACTGTGCCTTCACCAATGACTTCTCAGCTATCTTTCAGACCAATATGACGCAAGTTCTTAGTATCTCTTTTAGGATCTTCTGTAGCACATTAATGTTCCTAGAATGAATGAACTATCATCCTTTCTCTCCAAACTGTTTTTTCTTTCTGTATTCATATCTTCATAGATTAATCCAATGTAGTATTTAGCCGGACGTTTTGGATAGATTCATGGAATTCATGAAATAGTATGAATCCCTTTTAGTCATAGGGCAGGGGTTAATCAGATTCTTAAGTCTATAACCCCAAAATGTTAAGAATAGCTATGTTATATAAATAAATCAGAAACATTGAGCTACTGTACCCTACTTCATATTACTAAATCTCTATATTCTATCAGGTATTAATATGTACAGATTAATACCTGAATGCTCTGCTGTATTCCTATCATCACAGCCTTAACTGAAACTATCCTTCTGATTTGAATTTTTGCAAATGTCTTCTGGTCAATCTCTTTACTTCCTGCCCCTCCAGTCCTCTATGCTGCTGCTGAAATGTCCTTTCTAAATTTTATATTTGACTGTGTCATTTCCCTGCTCAGAATCCATCAATAGGCCCCATTTAGCTTTCTGAGAGGATTTTAAGGATCAGAAGCTCTGCAGTGTCTGAGATTGCCTCCTTTCTCTCACATTCAGTTTAGAATCTTCACTATAATGAGATGCAGGTACAGATGAGCATGTATTTTTCAGGTGAGGTATACTGGGCAAAAACTAAAAGATGATGTTATGTATATTATTGGCCTCTCCCTACCTCTCTAGCTTTATTTCTCACCATTCATATTTATACATTCTTTCAACCAGCACATTGAACTTAGTGAAGTTATTCAAATATTGACCATATTTTTCCATTGCCTTTCAATGTGTTGTTACCTCTGGCATGTCCTTCCCAACGTTATTTACCTACCTGACTTCTAATAGTTCTTTAAATTTCAGCTTATGTTTTACTTCTTTCTCTTGTCCTCAGTATTATTTAGGATACCGGTTTATGTGCTCCAAGAGTATTCTTGGCATACTTGTACCACTGCATTTATTACTATGTTGTGATCATGAACAAATAATCTTTGCCCTTCAGTAGACTATAAACTGAGCATAATGGAGACCTTTTTATCTACAGTAATGTTGACAATAAATTTTTGTTGAATGAATTTTTGTTCTATCCTTCATCAGCTATGTGACCTTGAGTAAAAATATAACCTAAATTCACTCAGCGTTGTGTTATCTTTCTCAATGCTATTTTTCTTATCAGTCATATAGGAATAATAATAGTATCTGCTTTAAAGAACTATTTTAAAACAAATTAGATGATAATCTATTATGAGTTATGTCATGCCATCACATTCTGATAATGTTCTAGAATTTGCAAGTGAGTTTTACTACAAATTAGAGTAATTTGATGTTATCATTGAATGCTTATTCACATATTGTTATTTGGAAGTTAGATATAGTCAAATGCTAGATGTCCCTGAAATGCACACCAGAATGAGCCACATAGAAACCTCACCCGTCTCATGCATCATGGCAGGGGAATAAGGGTGACTACTTATCTGCCCTATGATTGTGCGCCATAAAATTGTATTTCCTCCTCTCCTTTACAGACTTACTTCACTTTCCTGAAAAGCATGATTCAGAAAATATTTTAAATGATTATTAAGATTGCAGAAGCATTTATGAGAGTGGAGAGGGTTATATATGACAAGCAACCAGAAACTGATGTTTACAATGATACCTTTCTTAACTCTTCAGTTACATACTTTAAATTCCAACACCTTAGCCAGGTAAGGAGGTCCTATAAACTGTTCCAATTACTTCTGAATATTTGAATTTTTTTAAAGTTTTGAAAATCAGCTTCAGAAACAGTGAACAAATTTCTTTCACCTTAAGTATAGAGATATAAAGAGAAGATGGATAAAATGAAGGAGCTGGGTGAAATACAACATGAGATAGAAATAGGATAAGGAACCGTGTGAGCCAGCTGTGAAGCACTGATACCTTGCATAGGCCATGGTGGAAGTATTTACATCATGAAAACTGGCAAAGGCTAAAATAAGGAATTCCCCTTCTCTCTCCAAGAACCAGTTTACCAGTGCCACCACTGGCAATTGGGAGAAATGGAAGGGAGATTCAGAAGGGATAGTCATGGCTAAATGCTGAAGAATCTGAATTCTAGCAAACTTTGTAATGCCAAAGAAATACTCTTGGTGCTTCCCACCTAGAGATTTATTTGTAGAAGCTATATGAGCTTTAAAATCAGGAGTTGTTTACCTGATAAACATATTGTAACTCAATTAAAATTAAATTATGCTTTTATGCATATGCATGGAAAATAAAAACTATCATTTTCTGAAGAGTTACCTAAAAGAAAAGGGGAAAAAAAACAAAATTGAATAATTTATCCTGACCTATGGCCATGTTTTGTAATGAGCTTATTTTTTAGAGCAGTCTTAGGTTCACAGCTACGTTGAGCAGGAAGTATAGAGAGTTCCCATGTACTCCCTGCCCGCACACAAGCATAACCTGTCCCACTATCAACATACTGTACCAGAGCAATACATTTGTTACAACTGATGAGCCTACATGTCATCATCACCTAAAGTTCATAGTTTACATTAGGATTAACTCTTGTTGGTGTATATTCTATGGATTTTAACATATGTATAGTGACATACATGCCCCATTATAGTATCACACAGAATATTTTCACTGTCCCCCAAATCCTCTATGCTCCACCAATTTATCCCTCCTTCCCCTCCTAACCCCCTGGAAATCACTGATCTTTTTACCATTTCTATAGTTTGCCTTTTTCAGAATATCACATAATTGGAATAATACACCATGTGTTCTCTTTTCAGAATGGCTTCTTTCCCTTAATGCTATGCGTATAAGTTTCCTCTTTGTCTTTTCATGGACTGATAGCTCATTTCTTTTTAGTGTTGAATAATATTTTGTTGTCTGGATGTACCACCATTTATTTATCCACTCACCTACCGAAGGACATCTTGGTTGCTTCCAAATTTTGGCAATCATGAATAAAGTTGCTATGAACATCTATGTTCCAGTTTTTGTGTGGACATAACTTTAAAATTTTTTTAAATTAATTTTTATTGAAGTATAGTTACTTTACAATGTTGTGTTAGTTTCTGGTGTACAGGAAAGTGAATCAGTTATACATATATCCCCTCTTTTTTAGATTTCCTTCCCATTTAGGTCACCACAGAGCATTGAGTAGAGTTCCCTGTACTATACAGTAGGTTCTCATTAGTTATATACTTTATACATAGTAGTATATATATGTCAGTCCCTATCTCCCAAGGCATCCCACCCCATCCCCCTCCCTTGGTATCCATAAGTTTGTTCTCTACATCTGTGTCTCTATTTCTGCTTTGCAAAGAAGTTCATCTGTACCATTTTTCTAGATTCTGTGTGGCCATAAATTTTCAGCTCATTGTAGGTAAATACCAAGGAGTGCAATTGCTGGATTGCATGGTAAGACTATGTTTAATTTTCTGAGAAACAGACAAACTATCTTTCAAAGTGGCTGCACCATTCTGCATTACCATGAGCAATGAAGGGGAGTTTCTGTTGCTCCACATTCTTGTCAGCATTTGGTGTTGTCACTATTCTAGACTTTTGGCATTCTAAAAGGTATGTAATGGGTAGCTCATTTTTTAAAAAATTTATATTACCCTGATGACCTATGATATTAAGCATTTTTTCATATGCTTATTTGCCATCTGTGTATATTCTTTGGTGAGGTATCTGGTCAGATATTTTGCCCTTTTTAAAATCAAGTCTTTTATTTTTTATTGTTGAGTTTTAAGAGTTCTTTGCATATTTTGGGAAACGGACTTTACCAGATATATCCTTTGCTAATTTTTCTCCCAGTCTGTAGCTTGTTTTCTCATCCTCTTAATCCCTGACACATTTTACACTGCTTTCAAGAAGGATGTGGAGAGGGGAAGGGTAGGCTGTGGCAAAGTGAGAGAGTGGCATGGACCTATATACACTACCAAACGTAGAACAGATAGCTAGTGGAAAGCATCCGCATAGAACAGGGAGATCGCTGGGTGCTTTGTGACCACCTAGAGGGGTGGGATAGGGAGGGTGGGAGGGAGGGAGACGCAAGAGGGAAGAGATATGGGAACATGTGTATATGTATAACTGATTCACTTTGTTATAAAGCAGAAACTAACACACCATTGTAAAGCAATTATACTCCAATAAAGATGTTAAAAAAAAAGAATTATATATTTCTTCTTGTTATAGATAAAAACTGTCCAGAGTATAGTTTTAAAACAATATTGAATATTAGAGTTTTAAACAAGTATTAGTTTGAACCATAGGTAATTGTTCTTTTCATAGGTCAAAAACTGATAGGAAGTCTTGCTGTTCATGAATTTAACATTCTAAGGTTTTGATTTCTGGATTTCTTAAATAAGTAGAGTAAATTTTAGGTTTAGGTTTAAGTGTTAAAAAAATAATATTCTAAGGCGAGAGGATCTCTCCCTGTCCGCACTATTGATCTTTGGACTGGATGATACTTTTTTATGCAGGGTTTCCTGTGCATTGTAGGTTTAGCCACATTCCTGACCTCTAGGCACTGGAAACTTCTCACCCAAAGTTGTGACAACCGAAAAATACCAGAAGTTTCCAAATGTCTTTTTAGGGTTAAAAACATCCCCAATTGAAAACCATTGTTCTAAGGATACCCTACTTTGATAATGGCTTATTTTTAGAAAAATATTCTTACCTATCACATACACACAAGAGGATATACAAACAATTTGTTTGATCTCTTTCAGATCTTAAACAGGAGCTCTCAGCTTCTAGGAATAAACTGATTAAAACACTTAGCATCATTAATGGTCTTTAAATCAGAAAGACTAAAGGAGTTGCTAAATTTTGACAGTTACTTTTCCTGTAATACAATTTATTTTTACAACTTTATTGAGATATAATTGACAAAAAATTGTAATGTATTTAAAGTGTACAATGTGATGATTTTAATATACATGTATGGATACATTTTGACGGACTCCCAAACATCAAGTTAATTAACACATCCATCACAGTATTATCAACCATAGTACCTATGTTATACATTAGATCCTTAGACCTTACTTATCTTTTTTTTTTTTTTTTTTTTTTTTGCGGTACGCGGGCCTCACTGTTGTGGCCTCTCCCGTTGCAGAGCACAGGCTCCGGACGCGCACGCCCAGCAGCCATGGCTCACGGGACCAGCCGCTCCGCGGCATGTGGGATCTTCCCAGACCGGGGCATGAACCCGTGTCCCCTGCATTGGCAGGCGGACTCTCAACCACTGCACCACCAGGGAAGCCCGACCTTACTTATCTTATAATGGAAAGTTTGTACTGTTTTACCTAGCTTCGCCCTATTTTTTCTACCCTGCAGATTCTGGCAGCCACCACACTACACTTTGTTTCTATGTGTTTATGTTCTTTCGTTTGTTTTGGTTTGGTTTTGGTTTTTAAGATTTCACCTATAAGTGATTCTTTACACTGTCTTTCCATGTCTGGCTTATTTCTCTTAGCATAATGCCCTCCAGTTTCATCCATCTTGTTGCAAATGTCAGGATTTCCTTCCTTTTTAAGGCTGAATAATATACCATTATGTATATATACCATATTTTCTTTATCCATTTATCTATCCACAGACTCTGAGGTTGTTTCCATATCTTGGCTATTGTGAATGATGCTGCAGTGAACATGGGAGTACAGATCTCTTTGAAACAGTGATTTTGTTTCTTTTGGATATATACACGAAGGTGGAATTGCTGTATCATATGATAATTCTACTTTTAATTTCTTGAGGAACCTCCATACTGTTTTCCGTAGTAGCTTTACTAGTTTACATTCCCATTAGCACTATATAAAGCTTCCCTTTCTCCACATCCTTGTCAGTTCTCTCATCTGCTTGATGACAGCCATTCTAATAGGTGTGAGGTAATATCTCATTGTGGTTTTGATTTGTGTTTCCCTGATGATTAGTGATGTTGGGCACCTTTTCATATACCTGTTGACCATTTGTATGTCTTATCTGGAAAAATGTCTATTCAGGCCCTTTGCCCATTTTTCAGTTGGGTTATTTTTTTGCTATTGAATTTTGTGTGTTCATTGTATATTCTGGGTATTAACCCCTTATCAGATTTGTGGTTTGCAAATTTTTACTTCCATTCCATAGGATGCGTTTTCATTATGCTGATGGTTTCCTTTGCTGGGCAGGAGCTTTTTAGTTTAATGCATCCCCACTTGTTTATTCTCACTTTTGTTGCCAAATCCAATAAATCATTACCAAGTCCAAAGTCAGGGAGCTTCTTCCCTATGTTTTCTTCTAAAAGTTTTAGGATTTCACAATATATATTTAAGTATTTAATACATTTTGAGTTGATTTTTGTGTATGGTCTAAATGGGGTCTAATTTTATTCTTTTGCATGTAGTTATGCAGTTTTTGCAACACCATTTATTGAAGAGGTTATCCTTTCCCCATTTTTTATTCTTGGCTTCCTCGTTGTAAATTAATTGACCATATATATGCATGGGTTTATTTTTGGGCTCTCTATACCATTGATCTATGTGTTTATTTTTATGGGAATATGCTGTTTTGATTACTCTACCTTTGTAACATAGTTTGAAATAAGGAAGTGTGATGCCTCCCATTTTGCTTTTCTAACTCAAAATTGCTTTGGCTATTTGGAGTCTTTTGTGCTTCCATACATAGAGTAGGATTGTTTTTTTTCTTATTTCTATGAAGAATGCCACTGGAATTGAATCCTGGTGGGATTGCATTGAATTTGTAGATTGCTTTGGATACTGTGGACATTTTAACAATATTAATTCTTCTAATATATGAACATGGAATATCTTTCCATTTTCTGTGTCTTCTTCAATTTCTTTCATCAATGTTTTATAGTTTTTAATGTATAGATCTTTCACCTTCTAGGTTAAATTTCTTCCTAGGTATTTTATTGTTTTTGTTGCTATTATAAATGAAATTTTCTTAATTTCTCTTTCTGGCTTTTCACCATTGAGTATGATATTTGCTGTGGCCTTGTGGTACATGGCATTATTATGTTGAAGTAATTTCTTCTATTCCTAGTTTATTGAGAGGTTTGTTTTTTTTAATTATGAAAGGGAGTTTAATTTTGTCAAATGCTTTTTCTGTATCTGTTGAGATGATCATATGATTTTTATCAATAATTTTGTTAAGTTGGTATACCGCTTTTATTGAATTGCATACGTTAAAACATCTTTGAGTCTCAGGAATAAATGCCACTTGATCATGGTTCTTTTAATGTCCTGCTGAATTTGGTTTGCTAGTATTTTGTTGCTAGAAGTTTTGAATAAATATTCATAATGGATATTGGCCTATAATTTTCTTTTCTTGTAGTGTCCTTATCAGGCTTTGGTATCAAGGTAATACTGGCCTTGTAAAGTGACTTTGGAAATGTTCCCGCCTCTTCTGTGTTTTGAAGGAGTTTAAGTAGATTTGTAATATTCTTCTTTAAATGTTTGGTAGAATTCACCCATGAAGCCATCCCATGTCCTGGGCTTTTCTTTGTTGGGAGGTTTTTGATAACTGATTCAAAATCTTCTTACTAGTAATTTACTCTGTACTGGACCATGTGTATAGCCTGGGGTGGTGCTTCAGTGCCTATTTAAAAGCTGCTTCTTTATTTTCTGTAGTCCTGTGGGACTTGGAATATAGCCCCTGTTGGCTATCAGAGTTAGGTATTTTGGGTCCCATACCGCGAGTGGCAGTCATGAATGCTGGGGCTTAAGATGTGTGGACATGATCCTTCCAGGGAGATACTGGCAACCTGTCCTTATTGTTGGAGTGAGCCAAAGAAAGGCAGTGAAAGTACCCATCAACTCTTTTGGACTCTGGGGAGGATGACAGTTAGCACATAGATGGCATGCTAATTAGAAGCTGGACACTTAGGCTACAGCTTGTAAAGTACACATCAAAGTACTTCTGGAGACGGGTGTTTTTGCCTGCTCTGTGTGTGCTGAGCCCTGGGTGGATAGCCATGGTGAGTGCTCATGTCCCCATTTACAACTGCTTCTTTGTTTGCTATACTGTTGTATAGTATACAGCAGAGCTGCTGTAGGTTTAATTCTAGAACACGGAAATAAAGTGAATATCACAATAAAGCAAGTAACAAATTTTTTGGTTTCCCAGTGCATATAAAAGTTATGTTTACAGTATGGTCTATTAAGTGAATAGTACTGTCTTAAAAAAACAATGTAAAAATACTGCTTAGATATGCCAGCCATTATCTGACAATGCAAGATTGCCACGAACCTTCAATTTATAAAAACTGTGATATCTGCGAAGCACAATAAAGTGAAGTGTAGTTTACCAAGGTATGCCTGTGGTCCTCTGGGACCATGAACACAAGCAATGGCTTTCAGATCTAGGTGTTTTGCAGGCTCATAACCTTAAAAGTCGGAGCACTAGATGTGTGGTCCAAACCATTTACTTCTCAGGTAAAGCTGGGAGTTGGAGGTTCCCTTCTTATTCTATGGGGCTGTGCTGGAGGTGGGGTTTATGGTGAGAGTGTATCTCAGCCTTCCTTACCCATTTTCATATGGATATTTTCTCATTTTCCCTCTGTGTAGGAGTTTCTCAGCTAGTTTTTGGATTTCTTTCAGAGGAAATTGCTCTATGTATAGCTGTAACTCTGTGTCTGTGGGAGGAGGAACATTCAGGAACCTCCTATGTTGCCATCTTGGTCCAGAGTCCTACGGTTTTGATAGTGAGAGCTTGAGTCTCATAACAGAGAATACTATATTCCTTACCTGGCCTGTTTCCTAACTAATATTTCAATAGATAATTTTCCATGAGTCTAAAGGAAGAAATCAACTCAACTGAAATAAAAACTTACCACCTTTTAAAACCCCAACACTATAAGAATTTATTCTTATCTTAATGGCAATCTAAATTCTTCTCTTTTTTTCATACTGTTTTGACACATATAAGAAAAATATGCAGTGTTTTTTCCTCAAGGTTAGGAACCCCATATACTACCATAGTTATTTCAACCTGTATATAGGCATTAACTATGAGACTTGGGAGTTTTAACTATTTCTTAAAACCATGTAATCTACAAAATCTTTCAGAGATAAGGGATACTGCTTTGTGGTCATTACTTTCAGTCCAACTAGGCATTAATTTCCTTAAATTCCCTTTACCAAACACAAAAAGAAAATGAGAGATAGGAGAATAATTTAAATGTACCTGTGGTGCTTGTAGAATGGCACTGCTGTGCATCCTTATTTCATTGCAGACAACAATTCCATATACCAAGAGGATAATTTTTTTTCTCAGTAGACTCCAGCAGATAAATTTTTATTGATGTAAATAATTCAGCAGCTTGTTATAGAGAAACCACTTCACATTAAGCATTTCCTTGCTCTATCTTAAATGTACACAGAGATATTCCACTGGATACCACTAATATCTGATGCAAACTGGAGGTTTCCCAGTTTAAGATGAGTTGTAGCTCTTTAAGGAACTGAGCCCATTGCTAAGGGACTTGGTTAAACATTTGCCAGAAAAAGAAAAGCTAAGCAGAGTGCAGAGTTAAGGAACAAAGAAAATAATAGAGCTTTCCTGGTCATTATGTTGATCTGAGAGCTTTCATAGTCACAACACATCTGGAGGTTAGCTTTCAAGTTGGTCCTTCAGAGACTATGAAGGAGATTAAAATTTATATAGGGCAGATATAATTCTCAGTAAAATTTAAGGGGCAGTAACAAGTTTCCATATTTGACAGCTCTCTTTTTAATCACCTATAGAGTAGAAAATAAGATTATACAAAATCTAAACTTTTTTCTTTTTGAGATATAAAGGACAGTTCATTTAAAATCTGAAAAACATGTTTTTATGGTACTCTGTAGAGTTCTTCCTGATTTATCTGCTTCATTCTGTAAATCTTTTCTGATAACTTTTTCTTTGAGGAGGAAGTCCACTTGCCTGTTGGCAAGTTGTCCTTGGCTTGGGGTGCTCTCTCTCTTTGTGGCAGCATTCAGGCACTGGTCTGGAGGATCCATTGCCAAGCTATTCCCCATAAGCCTGCCTCTTTCCCACTTTACCACCACTTTTGACTTATAACAGGCTTCATACTGATTCTTGGTGTAAAGTAATTTGGGTCTTGTTTAAGATTTTTGTACTTGTCTAGTACTAAAGGGATGAATTCCTAAAGGGGGTATTTCAGCAAATTCAAATATAGTTTATATTTTATTCAATTTGTGATTTAATGTGGTACCTGGCTTGCAGCTCTTGATGCCAGCTTCCTCAGCTTCCCATTAGAATACATAAGAGAAAAGAGATCAACTTTCTCAACCCTAAGGTTGACAGTTTACCTAAGGCTAAAATCTGGGAGAAATATAAAATAAGTGAAACCAGATTGAGAAAAGCATGTTCAGACCACCCGAGAAAAGATAGACATCACAATCCTCCTTTATTCCCTATACCCTGATTCAGTGTCTTTATCAACCAGAACATTGGGCAACCGTACATATGCCCCTCAGGAACCAATTCCTAAAGCAGTCTGATTAGTATGGCCCTACCTGTCCAGAAATTATTTTTAATTGCATTAGCAATAGACAAAATATATTTTCATTTATATTTTTTATATATACTTGCCAAAATAGAATCTTATATTTTCTCAACTTTTGCCACGCTAAAAGCAATAATGCCCTGAATTAATTTTTTGTCAATTTTAATGAAGTTAAGCATCTTGCCATTTATATTTCCTTTTTTTGTGATAGCCTGTTGTGTTCTTTGACCATTCTGTTATTGAATTATTTGCCTTCTTCTTACTGTTTTATGTGGATGATTTTTATATTCTGCTAGTTATTTTTTATGCCAATCAGAAACAGTAATTCTCAGAAAACAACAGGAAATGGAAATGGGGATGAGAATTAAGTGTCACATTATGCTCTGGAAATTTTAGCTTCACAAATAAATCATCACAAGTGGGGGCTCAGAAGAACCACAGTACTAATTGGAGCTGAGAACTGAAATGTTTTATGAACTTAGTTTATTTAATATGTGAGAAAATCAAACAGGAATGAAGGAGAAGATACATCAGGTAAAACACATTCATACATGAGAATTGAATGGGGAGCTCTCTCTCTATATATATGCGTATATCCGTTTTCCCTCTGGCCATTAATCTGAGTGGGAAAGTCAGCTTTCACAAGTTGATGAGAGTAAAGAAAAGGGCAACCCCTCTATTTATAGACTGATAAAGAGAAAAAGATAGTGTGGGCAGAGAGTAAAAAATACAACATTCCAACAGGAGTACTGAGAAGAACTTAACGTTTTCAGAACTAAAATTGGATTTAATGCAATTAATATATTAGGGACTACTATTGGCTATATCATAATAGAATTAATGTCATCCATATAGAGGGGAAAGCAGCATTTTTAAAGTCATTTTTCATTTTTAAATGACTATGTAGAGAACTGTGATAAAGATGATAATGTATAGGAGAATTGCACTAATGATTGTGGTGGTGGTGAGAGGAAAGAAAAGCTGTGTCTTAAATAAATATGCCCAAAAGAACTAATTTCCCTTTTGAGTCTGTTAGCAAGAACAGAGATTATCAAACATTAGTGTGTATCAGAGTCACCTTAGAGTTAATAAAGAACACAGGGACGTAGGCTCATTGAAATAGGATGGAAGCTTGATCTTTGCACTTTTACCGATTTCCCCAGGTGATCCCAACACTCACTAAGGTTTACATTATTCTAACTTCGTTTTCCGGTAGACTGCCTATTTCCTCCTCATTTGTTTGGTCTGGTGGGTTTTTACCTTGCTCCTTCATCTTTTGTGTACTTCTCTGTCTTCTCATTTTGCATAACTTACTGTGTTTGGGGTCTCCTTTTCACAGGCTGCAGGTTCATAGTTCCCGTTGTTTTTGGTTTCTGCCCCCAGTGGGTAAGGTCGGTTCAGTGGATTGTGTAGGCTTCCTAGTGGAGGGGACCGGTGCCTGTGTTCTGGTGGATGAGGCTGGCTCTTGTCTTTCTGGTGGGCAGGACCACATCCGATGGTGTGTTTTGGTGTGTCTGTGAACTTAATATGATTTCAGGCAGCCTCTCTTCTAATGGGTGGGATTGTGCTGTCTTGCTAGTCGTTTGGCTTGGGGTGTCCAGCACTGTAACTTGCTGGTCATTGAGTGGAGCTGGGTCTTCACATTCAGACGGAGATCTCTGGGACAGCTCTCACTGATTGATATTACATGGGGCCATGAGGTCTCTGGTGGTCTAATATCCTGAACTCGGCTCTCCCACCTCAGAGGCTCAGGCCTGACACCAAGCTGGAGCACCAAGACACTGTCAGCCACATGGCTCAGAAGAAACGGGAGAAAAAAAGAAGAAAGAAAAGAAAAAAATAAAGTTATTAAAATAAAAAAAGTATTATTAAAAATAAGAAAGTAAAAAAGTATAAAAAAGGAAAGAAAGAAAGAAGAGAGCAACCAAACCATACAACAAATCCACCAATGATAACAAGTGCTGAAAACTATACAAGAAAAACAAAAAACAACGGATAGACAGCACCCTAGGACAAATTGTAAAAGCAAAGCTATATAGACAAAATCACACAAAGAAGCATACCCATACACACTCACAAAAAGAGAAAACAGGAAAAAAATATTAAAAAAAGAAAAGAAAAGAGCAACCAAATCAATAAACAAATCTACCAATGATATTAAGCTCTAAAGAAGACAGAGATAAAACCAGAAACAAATTAGATGCAAAAAGCAAACCCCAAGTCCACAGTTGCTCCCAAAGTCCACCACTTTAATTTTGGGATGATTCATTGTCTATTCAAGTATTCCACAATCCAAGAAGAAGATATAACAATGGTACATATTTATGCACCCAACATAGGAGCATCTCAATACATAAGCCAAATGCTAACAGCCATAAAAGGGGACATTGACAGTAACACAATCATAGTAGGAGACTTTAACACCCCACATCACCAATGGACAGATCATCCAAAATGAAAATAAATAGGAAACACAAGCTTTAAATGATACATTAAACAAGATGGACTTAATTGATATTTATAGGACATTCCATCCAAAAACAACAGAATACACTTTCTTCTCAAGTGCTCATGGAACATTCTTCAGGACAGATCATATCTTAGGTCACAAATCAAGCCTTGGTAAATTTTAAAAAATTGAAATCGTATGAAGTGTCTCTTCTGACCACAGTGCTATGAGGCTACATATAAATTAGAGGAAAAAATCTGTAAAAAACACAAACACTTGGAGGCTAAACAATACACTACTAAACAACCAAGATATCAATGAAGAAATCAAGGGGGAAATCAAAAAGTACCTAGACAAATGACAATGAAAACACAATGACCCAAAACCTATGGGATGCAGCAAAAGCAGTTCTAAGAGGGAAGTTTATTGCAATATAATCCTAACTCAAGAAACAGGAAACATCTCAAATAAACAAGCTAACCTTACACCTAAAGCAATTAGGGAAAAGACCAAAAAACCCCAAAGTTAGCAGAAGGAAAGAAATCATAAAGATCAGATCAGAAATAAATGAGAAAGAAATGAAGAAAACAATAACAAAGGTCAATAAAACTAAAAGCTGGTTCTTTGAAAAGATAAAATTGATAATCACTAGCCAGACACATCAAGAAAAAAAAGAAGACTAAAATCAAAAGAATTAGAAATGAAAAGGGAGAAGTAACAACTGACACTGCAGAAATACAAAGGATCATGAGAGATTACTACAAGCAACTATATGCCAATAAAATGGACAACCTGGAAGAAATGGATAAATTCTTACAAATTCAAACTACAGGCCAACATCACTGATGAACATAGATGCAAAAATCCTCAACAAAATACTAGGAAACAGAATGCAACAGCACATTAAAAGGATCATACACCATGATCAAGTGGGGTTTATTCCAGGAATGCAAGGATTCTTCAATATACACAAATCAATCAATGTGATACACCATATTTACAAATTGAAGGAGAAAAACCATATGATCATCTCAATAGATGCAGAAAAAGCTTTAGACAAAATTCAATACCCATTTATCATAAAAACTCTCCAGAAAGTAGGCATATAAGGAACCTACCTCAACATAATAAAGGCCATATATGACAAACCCACAGCCAACATCATTCTCAGTGGTGAAAAACAGAAACCATTTCCACTATGATCAGGACAAGCCAAGGTTGCCCACTCTCAATACTATTATTCAACATAGTTTTGGAAGTTTTAGCCACAGCAATCAGAGAAGAAAAAGAAATAAAAGGAGTCCAACTAGGAAAAGAAAAAGTAAAACTGTCAGTGTTTGCAGATGACATGATACTATACATAGAGAATTCTAAAGATGCTATCAGAAAACTACTAGAGCTAATCAATGAATTTGGTAAAGTAGCAGGATACAAAATTAGTGCACAGAAATCTCTTGCGTTGCTATACACTAAAGAAAAACCTGAAAGAGAAATTAAGGAAACACTCCTATTTACCATTGCAACGAAAAGAATAAAATCCCTAGGAATAAACCTACCTAAGGAGACAAAAGATCTGTATGCAGAAAACTATAAGACACTGATGAAAGAAATTACAGATGAGACAAACAGATGGAGAGATATACTATGTTCTTGGATTGGAAGAATCAACATTGTGAAAATGACTCTACTACCCAAAGCAATCTACAGATTCGATGCTATCCCTATCAAACTACCAATGGCATTTTTCACAGAACTAGAGCAAAAAATTTCACAATTTGTATTGGAACATAAAAGGCCCCGAATAGCGAAAGCAATTGTGAGAAAAAAAAAAGAGCTGGAGGAATCAGACTCTGTGACTTCAGACTATACTACAAAGCTACAATCATCAAGACAGTATGGTGCTGGCATGAAAACAGAAATATAGATCAATGGAACAGGGTAGAAAGCCCAGAGATAAACCCACGCACCTATTGTCACCTTATTTTTGATAAAGGGGGCAAGAATATACAATGGAGAAAGGAGAGTCTCTTCAATAAGTGGTGCTGGGAAAACTGGACAGCTACATGTAAAAGAATGAAATTAGAACACTCCCTAACACCATACACAAAAATAAACTCAAAATGGATTAAAGACCTAAATGTAAGACCAGACACTATAAAACTCATAGAGGAAAGCACAGGCAGAACACTCTATGACATAAATCACAGCAAGATCCTTTTTGACTCACCTCCTAGAGAAATGGAAATAAAAACAAAAATAAACAAATGGAACCTAAAAGCTTTTGCACAGCAAAGGAAGCCATAAACAAGACGACAACCCTCAGAATGGGAGAAAATATTTGCAAACAAAGCAACTGCCAAAATATTTCTCAAAATTATACAAGCAGCTCATGTAGCTCAATATCAAAAAAAGAAAAAAAACCAATCCAAAAATGAGTAGGAGACCTAAATAGACATTTCTCCAAAGAAGATATACAGATTGCCAACAAACACATGAAACGATGCTCAACATCACTAATCATTAGTGAAATGAAAATCAAAACTACAATGAGATATCACCTCACACCAGTCAAAATAGCCATCAGCAAAAAATCTACAAACAATAAATGCTGTAGAGGGTGTGGAGCAAAGGGAACCCTCTTGCACTGTTGGTGGGAATGTCAATTGATACAGCCACTATGGAAAATAGTATGGAGGTTCCTTAAAAAACTAAAAATAGAACTACCATACGACCCAGCAATCCCACTACTGGGCATATACCCTGAGAAAACCATAATTCAAAAAGAGTCATGTACCAAAATGTTCATTGCAGCTCTATTTACAATAGCCAGGACATGGAAGCCACCTAAGTGTCTATCAACAGATGAAAGGATAAAGATGATGTGGCACATATATACAATGGAATATTACTCAGCCATAAAAAGAAATGAAATTGAGTTATTTGTAGTGAGGTGGATGGACCTAGAGTCTGTTATACAGAGTGAAGTAAGTCAGAAAGAGAAAAACAAATACCATATGCTAACACACATGTATGGAGTCTAAGAAAAAAAAAATGGTTCTGAAGAACCTATGGGCAGGACAGGGTTAAAGATGCAGGCACATAGAATGGACTTGAGGACACAGGGAGGGGGCAGGGTAAGCTGGGATAAATTGAGAGAGTGGCATGGACATATATACACTACCAAATGTAAAATAGATAGCAGGAAGCAGCCACATAGCACAGGGAGATCAGCTCGGTGCTTTGTGACCACCTAGAGTGGTGGGATAGGGAGGGTGGCGGGGAGATGCAAGAGGGAGGAGATATGGGGATATATGTATAGTTGATTCACTTTGTTACACAGCAGAAACTAGCACACCATTGTAAAACAATTATACTCCAATAAAGATATTAAAAAAAAACCTGTTAAGATCACAAAAGACAAGAAAGACTGAGAGACTATCACAGAATAGAGAGGCACATCAATGAAATGAAATGTGGGATTCTGGATAGGATCCTGGAAGAGAAAAAGGACAATAGAGGAAAAGCCTGTGTAATTTGACTAAGGTCTGTAATGTAGTTAATAGTGTAATATCTCTGTTAATTTCCTGTTTGATCACAATAGTGTACTGGGGAACTCATGTGTGAAGACTTACGCTGTCTCTTTCAGGGTTTTAGAAGTCACTACTTGGTGTTCTGGTGTAGAAGGTAAATAAAATGGTTTGTTCAAAATAAATTAATTAAATAAAATGAAACTATCACAACATAAAATGTGTATAGTGTTTTAATATATATGTAAAAATGAAAGATGGTTGTGAGATCATTTTAAAAATCAGATACATATTGCAGAAAATTTTTCATAATATCAAAACAGTTTATAATGTAAAGGATGCAGAAGTCAAGAAATGGTGTTAAGTTAGGTAAAATTGTGTTTGAAGTATTGTTTGTTTGCCGAAAGGAAAAAGAAAGTCTTAAAATATATTGACTATTCACAGTGATAGGAAATAAAGGTAGTTATTGCCATTAAAATTATAAACAAGGCAAATATGCTGTCACTACCTCCTTCTCTGTCTTCTCCTCCTCCTATCATTATTTTGATTTATTATTTTTAAGGTTTCTTTTGGAGATTTTTGTTTATCCTAATAATGAAAAAACAATTATATCTAATTGTGGGGAAAAGTAGTCAGTTATTTTGTTGATATATTATTCTTTTCTTAATGAGAACCAACTGAAAAGTTATTAGTAATGATAAGACAGGTACAAACAGATAAAAGATTTTTTAAACACATGGAAACATACAAATTAATAGCTTTACAATATATGAGAAGTAAACCAATACTATTAATTGGATGAAAATGCTAGGCATTATATAAAGAAAAAAATAAAACAATTAGAAATAAACTTTACAATAAATGTAACAGAACCATTATATAATTTTATTGTATAAGTTTATTAAAGTATTTACAGTGAACATAGATAAATGGAGAGACTTACCATTTTACTGAAAAAATTGTATGAAGTCCATATTGAAAAGAGAAATCAGTTTGTGATTGATTTATCCTTATAGTCAATTCAATTTAAGGATTTGTTGTATAATTTGACAAACTGATTTAAAGTTCATCTGTAATTTATCAAGAATATCCAATATATTGAGAAGAAAGTCTAATTAGGAAAATCAATGAAATATCAATAAAGCTACATTTAAAAATTAACTTAAAAAGCCCACTACACACAATAAAATACAAAAAATAGAGGGTTTTAGTACAAGAATACAATGTGAAAATGAAATAGACCAAAAACAGGGCATGCATAGTTGAAAATTTGGTGTGTGAAAAGGATGTCATTTTGAATCATGTGGGAAATCTTGGCATTTCCCAAAGTGTGATTTATGTAACAGCAAAGGTAAACAAGATTATTTTATATGTTTCAGAGGTGAACAATTTAAAATTTAAAAAAATTTGTTATTTTAACTGATATATAAAAAATTTATAAATGAGTCTCTCATCTATCCTCTCAAAAATCATGAACATAATAATTTACAGCAAGGCTATATTAAGAAAGGGGTTAAGTTAAAGCTGATTTAAAGAAAATATTAAACAAGTTATTGTGCAGATTACATACAGTTATGTTAAAGTGATGAAAATGTATATAATGATGAAGATGCTATGATGAACAGCTATCCATTTGGAGAAATTTTGCATTAGGTAAGGTACAGAATTCAGAGTCTATATCAAATAAGTTCCAGAAGCAATACATTTCAAAAAATATTAATAATATACTACAAGCTAAAAAAATTATTGGAGACTCTTATTATAGTCTTGGGAAAAGAAATATTTTCAAACAAACCTGAAACTCATAAGCCATATAGAAAAATATTGCCAGATTTTACTCCAAATCATTTAAGTGTATTATCTGAGAAAAAATAAAGTAAACATAGTCAAAAGAAAAATATAAAAACTGGATAAAATAATTACCACACCACATGTAAATAGAAGAATAATTAATTGCTGTGCTATATGAAGAGTTCTACAAGTGTAGAAATAATTAAAAGAATGGAAACATGGACAAAGGCTATGAAGAGGTTATTCACACAAAAAATACAAATGACAATAAGCATACAAAACATATTTTGCCACACAAATGGTAGAAAATGCAAACCAAAATAATAAGATACTACTTCACTAACAGTATTAGGAAACATGACATTCTTAACAAAACACAGTGTTAGGAATGGTGTGGAGACAGGTATTCTAATGCAATGTTGATAGGATAGATTATTATATGCAAAGCAAAAATATATGTATGAAATTGCTTTTGGAAGCTGCAGTGGGTATACAAACCCAGTGATTTAACTTTTTACTTCATACATTCTGTTTCAGGGTACTTTAAAAAATGAGAATTCGTTATTTGCATTTAAAAATCTTAAATCTGACAAAGCCTTACGAAAAAATGCATAATACAAGAATAGACTAGTCCCAAAAGTTAAACTTGGTAATGAACATGTGAAAAGGAGCTATACCTCACTGAAGATCAATTGAAAGCAAATTAATACAATTGCATGTTATTTTCAAGTACCAGTTTCTCAAAGACCTGCCAAATCAAGAATATGCAATATTGTTATCTTGGTGGAAAGAAAGTAATTTCATTAAAATAAAAGGGTAAACTACATCTCAGTTTCAAGAAGGCAATTGGCAATATGCATAAAAATGAATTTTATTACATTGACTTTAGACTAAATTTTACTCATACAAAGGAGTGCTATGAAAATACTGGGGTGTCTATTGTAGCATTTTTGTTTGTTTTTGGATTATTTTATTGACATAAAAAATGACATAAAATTTACCATTTATCCATTTTTATCCATTTTAAAATGTACAATTAAATGAGTTTTAGCATATTCAAAGTATAAAATCATCACTATTTAATTCCAGAATATTTCTGTCAGATTCATATCAGTTAGCAAAAATAAGACTCATGTCAGTTAGCATTCAATCCCAGTTTCCTTTTCCCTCTATTTCCTGGCAGCTACTAATCTACTTTCTGTCACTATGGTTTTGCCTATTTTGTACACTCATAAAAATGGAATCATACAATATGAGCCCTTTGTGTCTAACTTCTTTTATTAGCATACTGTTTTCAACTTCTTTTCATACTGTGGCTTGTATCAAAGCTTCGTTCTTTTTTTGTGGCTGAATAATATTCTACTGTATGAAAACAGCACATTTCGTTTATTCATTCTTCAGTTGATGGACATTTGGGTTGTTTCTGCTTTGGGCTATTATGAATAATGCACTGTGAACATTTGAGAAGCTGTTTTCTACAGCAGCTTCACCATTTTACATCTCCACCAGCAATGTATAAGGGTTTCTATGTTACCATATTCTTGCAAACATTTTGTATTTTCTGTTTCTTTATTATGATTATTATTATACTCCATTCAGTGTAAAGTGTTATATCACTGTGATTTTGATTTGCATTTTCCTAATGTAAAAAGATTTATAACATCTTTTCATGTTCTTTTTGTCCATGCATATATCTTTTTTGGAGAAATGTTTATTCATGTCCTTTGCCCATTTTAAGAAGTTTGGTTGCTTGCCTTTTTATTGTTGAGTTGTAAGAGTTCTTTATATAGTCTAGATATTAGACCCTCATATGAATTGCAAATATTTTCTTCCATTCTGTTGGGTTTTTTCCCTTTCTTGACAGTGTTCTGAGACACACAAAAGTTTTCATTTTAATGAAGTCCAAATTATCATTTTTTTTCTTTTGTTGCTTGTGGTTTTGGTGTCATAATGAAGAAACTTTTCTGTTCTGTTTCTATGAAATTGGTTTGTTTGGGGGATTTTTTTTGTTTGTTTTGTTGTTGTTCGGTGGGTTGGTTCTAGAATACAAATGTAAGTAATACCATACAGTATTTCTCTTTGTCTTTCTTAATTCACTTTTCACTGTTACAGATTTTTGATGTATTCACCCTTTTATCGTTATATAATGTCCTCTTTGCTTCTCATAACAATTTTTGTCCTAAACTTTCATTTGTTTGATATTAGTACAGCCACACCTGCTCTCTTTTAGTTACTGTTCACATAGAATATCTTTTTCCATCATTTTACTTTCAACCTATTTGTGCCATTGAAAATAAAGTGAATCTTTTGTAGGTGGCATATAGTATATTCATCCAGTGGTTGCAGTGAATACAAATTACTCAAGACCATTTTATATTCAACTTTATGTCTGTATTGTTTGTTTTAATCAGCGCTGATTACATTTATAGTAGAAAAATTAAAGATATTTCCATTAAAATAAATAGCTTCTAAAACACAGGAGAAGATAAAAGCGAAGTAACATAATACAGAAAGCAAATATTTGGAAACAGAGTAAAAGCATGGATGCAGGGCGAGAGCAACAAAGAATATGACAGATGTTGGGACCAAGTGTTCACATAAAAGCAGGCATACTCTGCTGTTGACTAATGCCAAGGGGACCCCTTTGTGGGGGTCTTCAAAAGTAAATTTTTGGAATGTGAACAGATCTTCCATCTGGCCAATGACAATGAAAACTTACCAGTTACAGTGACTTAAATAATTGGCATATGTGTTCTATACCTATAATATATTATTACAGGTGTCAGAAAATCTGATGCCCCCATGTGGTTTTTGCCATTCCATTTCATAACTGCTAAAGATCTTAAGGGGATAGGTAACCTTTAAAACTTGTGAAAAATTTGGTGTTCTACGTGGGGAGAATTGAGCGGATATGAGTTTCTAATATTCTTTCCGTGTATTTATGATATAATAGCAAAACAACCCTGGGTTATTATAGGATCCTTAATGAAGAAAAGGTATCTGAAAGTACATGTATATTGACTATCTGTCTACGAAGCCAGATGTTTTGTTCTTTCTCCTATTAGATCGCAAACTTGATCTTATCACTGTCGTTTAACATGTTGCTACAATGAGTGTCTCAGATTAGTTCTTAAGAAAATGTTCACAAACTTGATCTTATCACTGTCGTTTAACGTGTTGCTACAGTGAGTGTCTCAGATTAGTTCTTAAGAAAATGTTATCTTTAATTTTATTTCTTGTATGTGTTAATTGGTGACATTTTCAACTTTACAAATTAAAGGCTAGTGGACAAAAGACAGAAATCTGATATGTTATCTTATACTAAAAATTCCCTGAAGTTTGTCTTATAATAGGTATAAAATCATTAAGGGATAAAATATGTTATTGACCATTAAGAAAACTTTATCATGGTAAGTTTTACTTTTAAAATTATGCAATACTTAAAATACATTAAAAATCATAAGCAATATTTGGCAAATATCAATGTACCTATTATCCTTAATTAAAATATTATAACAATTAATATTTTACTTAAGATTTTTTAAAGTGGTAGAGCATTACAGTAAACACTGAAATTCTCTCCATTCCTCTCCTCAGGCATATCTCCCCCCACCCCCAGAAGAAAATACTCTGATTATGCTTGTGTATACTTATCCAGTCCATTTAAAATTTTATATATTTACATAAATGGTGGTGTAACATATGCATTTTGAAACTTGATTTTTTTCACTCAACAATTTCATTTTCAAAATCTGTCCATGATGTGTGTTTCTAGTTAAATGTGACAGATTAAATACAAAAACTAATTTGTTTCCTCCTTAAACTCCAGAAAAAGTTTAGTAAAGGAATATACCCAAAGGACGAAGGGAATGTAAATTGTGGTAATAGCAAAGAGAGCAAGACAACAAAACATGGGTTTGAAGCAGATGGATGAATGGTGACTGATCTAGCAAATTGGAAAAAGCTAAAACCTAAGTCTGCTGACGATAAAAGACGGGGAAGTTCAAAAGAAGGCATTCATTTTATAATGCAAAATCCTAGTACTGTGTATCTCTGTAAGTAAGGATTTAAGCTGAAAATGAGCTGATAGGATGAAGGCTCCTACAAACAGCTGGTTAATTTCCTCATCTCATGCTCCATCCAAGGCTCCCAAGAGGGCCTAACATTCCTTCACTAACATTCCTTCATTACTCTGAGAGTTAGAGGACAGGTAAGGGATTGATTACAAAGAGGCCTCAGAAAGGAGTGTTTTGAGTGATAGAATTCTTCTACACGGTACTGGGGCTATAGACACATGATTCTAACCATTTTTAAAACATATACACTTGTGTACCACAAAGTATGAGGAAAACGGCAACAATAATAACAACAATTTGATTTTAGGGTATACAGGATGGAGTGCAGACTTTGGCAAATGAATATTACAAGTATATAATATAATCCTACTGAAGAGGGTAGGAAGAAAAGCTGACATAAGTAACTTTGGAAAGCAGTATTTTAATTGAATATTTTAAGACTAAATGCAAAAGATTATACATTAGTACCACAGTCTAGTTGGTATATATTTTTCTCACAGCATTTCTAAAATTACATGTATACTAGGATTTAACAAATAAGTAAATATTGTAGTTAATGGGAGCCAGGTTTCTCACCTTCAGGGAAAGGCAGAAAGGCTAGAATGAACCCCGTGGTTCTGACTAGATTACAGTTGGAGATACCAATATGAACTCATGTTTACTTTAATATCTATAGAGATACACAAATACTGATATGTATTTATGCATTAGTAAACATCATATATTTCCTAGGTCTTTCAACTGAGAAAGCTTAGAATCAGTTGTTTCTTGCAGAAATGGTTG
The DNA here is from genome assembly GCF_039906515.1 of Pseudorca crassidens. NCBI lineage: Eukaryota > Metazoa > Chordata > Mammalia > Artiodactyla > Delphinidae > Pseudorca > Pseudorca crassidens. Next base: position 70,269,797 of record NC_090296.1, read on the forward strand.
AGTCCAGCACTGTGGAAGGTAAAATACAGATATCTTGTATTGCCAGAAAGTAAGGAAATGCTTAACAAAAAAAAAGACACAGAGCCAACCTAAAAGACTTCCTAATAGCAAAACCTGGAACAATTTAGTCAATAAACCAAATAAAAACAACATTACATTATATCTCAAATAATAAAATAATATCCATGAGTGAATACTTGATATAAATGATTAAATAAATATATGAGAGAAAGGTATTCCTTACAGAAGAAATCCAAATAATATAGATAATTTTCACCTTTTCTTACAAAAATCCACATCCATGATTGCAGTCTAATTGTGAGGAAACTTTAGTCAAATCTGAGGGATAGTTTGCAAATTACCTGATCAGTATTCAGAAGTGTCAAGGTCATGGAAAACATAGAAAAACTAAAAATAGTCATAGAGAAGAGGACATCTAGGAGGCTAATGCATGACTGCATGGTGACTAAATGCAGTGTGGTGTCCTGGATTAGATTCTGGAACAGTAAAAGACAGACGTAGAAAAACTGGTGACATCTGAATAAAGGCTGTGGTTACTTAACAGTATTGCATCAATGTAATGTAGTTAAAAGTATAGTACACATTTTGGGAAATATACTATGGTTATATGACATTAATAGTAGAGGAAGCTGGGGGAAGGGCATACAAAACGTCTTTATACTACCTTTGTAACTTTTTTGTGTCTAAAATTTTTCCAAAAGACCATGACTCTAAAATTTTTCCAAAAGACCGTGACTCTAAAATTTTTCCAAAAGACCATGACCATGAATAAAAATATCTAAAGTAGGTGTGGGAGAAAAAACAGTGCTGGGCAATTAGGGAGGTACTTACCACAAAGGTGACATTTGCATGAAGACCTGTTTGAGGTAAAGGAATAAGTCATGTGGAAATATGGGAGAAGATAAATGTCGGGAGAGCAGCAAGGAGATCTGTGTGTCTGAAATGAAGTGACAAGGGGGAGAGCAACATTAAATTGTATCCATGAATAAGAGTGGGGCGCAGTGATTGGGAACAGATCATGTGAAGCCTTATAGGAAATGGTTATTTCTTGGGATTTTATCTTGAGAGATAGCAAGCCAGTAGAGGGCTTTAATACGACAAGACTTTATATTTTTAAAGTACAGTTGACCCTTGAATAATAAGGGTTTGAACTGTGCAGGTCCATTTATATGCAGATTTCTTTCAATAGTAAGTTCTACAGTACTACACGAATCTAAAGGATATGGAACCATGGATACAGAGGAACCGTGGATACAGAGGGCCCACTATGAGTTATATACCCTTGACTGAGTGGAGGGTGGGTGCCCCAGCCCCCATGTTGTTCAAGGGTCAGCTGTATTCTTCTGACTGCTGTGGTGAGAACAGGTATAAAGAGGCAAGAGTGGAGGAGAAAAACCAGTTAGAAGCCTATTGCAGTAATTGAGATGAGAGATGGTATTGTTTGGGAAGTGGTGGTAGTAATGAAGTTCATAAGAAGTGGTCAGATTTTATACATATTTTAAAGGTGGAGCCAATAGAAGTAGTTTTTAAACAGAAGGTGGGTTGCAAAAGGAAATGAGAGGTAAAGGATGATGCCAATACTTTTGGCTTAAACAATAAAAAGTTAAAAAAAATTGGCATTCACTAAAACAGGGAAGTCTGTGAGTGGAACATGATTTTGAGGGAATATCTTAGGTTACTTTTGAACATGTTACACCTGAAATGGTTATTATACTTCTAACTGGAGAAGTAGAGTAGCCTGCAATTTATATTTTGGGGGAGAGTTCCAAATCAAGACCTATGTTCTCAAGTTTAAAATACGTGTGTGTGTGTGTCTGTATAATTTTAAAGGTTTATATTGAATATGTTGACCAAGGGAGTGAGAATGACTAAAGAAAAGAGGTTCTAATACTTACTCCTTGGGTACACTGAAGTTTAGATGATAAGGATTTAAAGAAGAACCAGAAGGAGTGACTAAGAAGAAACAAGTACAGTAGGAGAGAAAGCAGAGGGAATGGAATACTTGAATCCAAGTGAAGAATGTGATTCCAGGAAGGAAAGAGCTGCTCTGTTCAGTAGTGTCTGATGGGTTTGTATACAATGACCACTGGATTGTGGAGGTCCCTGCTGACCTAGACAAAAGTCATTTCTGTGGATTAGTGTGGGACAAAATCTGATTAAATTGGGTTCAAGAGAAAATAAAAGAATTAGACACAGTGAGTATCGAAATCTCTGTATCCATTATTTACATATTTATGTTAACTATAATGCCACATTAACGTGATTATTTATCTCAAAACCAGTAGAGAATGTCTCCAAGTATTTTAAGTGCTTTCTAAAAGTAATGCTACATATTTAATGAAAACACTAAAACTAGTGATTCAAAATTTCCACTGTAGTAATGGAAGAAGAAGAGTAAAATGGAAATAGATAAACTTGGAACAGTCAATAACTGAATATGCAGATATGGTCAGATGCTGGTTATGTGTGACAATTTTGACATTTAATTTCAATCACATACCTATTTTATATAACTCTTAAATCTTTATTTAAAAATAATGACTCAAAGACAATTAAATGAATATTTCAAGAGCAATTCAAATGGTAGTTTTTAAATTTTTTGCAGTTTTTCCAATTTATTTAAACTAAAAACATAAACAGTCCATCCATTTCTTCTACCCTCCATCCCCCACCTCTGGCAGCCACCAATCTATTCTCTGTATCTATGAGCTTGTTTTTTAAAATATATATATACATTTTTAGATTCTACATATAAAAGGGATCACATGGTATTTGTCTTTCTCTGACTTATTTCACTTAGCATAATGCCCTCAAGGTCCATCAGTGTTGTTGTTTCAGATGGCAAGGTTTCATTCTTTTTTATGGCTGAATAATATTCCAGTGTGTGTTTATGTATGTGTGTGTGTGTGTGTACATAGACAACAATTTATCCATTCATCCATCAGTGGACACTTAGGTTGTTTCCATATCTTGGCTATTGTAAATAATGCTGTAATGAATATGAGGGTGCTCATTAAATTTCTTTATTTCATTTTTAAACTTTCCATTAGTTGATAAAGAATTGAAATCATATAGTTTTATATAATCCTTACAGTATTGGTCAGATCAAGGGTATCTCTTTTTCAGATGCAAAATATGATATTGCTCCCCAGTATCATGGTGTTAATACATTCTATATAAGTAAAGTTGAAGGTGAAAACATTTTATGAAACATTAAAAGTAATAATATAACAATTTTAGGGTATTAGTAGTATTCATTAACTTTTACATTGAAAATATATGTAAGATAAATATGTTTATAATATATTAAGAGCCTTGAGTGAACACCTCTTATTGATAAAGCATTATATTTGGTAAAGACAAATTATAATCCTGTATTCATTTTCAGTAAAGAAAGCTGAGTTTTAAAGATTTATAAATGACTAAGGTACTTTACCAGCTAAGTCTAATAAATATACAGTTGTGCATGTTTTTTAACTCTTCTGTGTTTAACCTAATGATTCATTTACTTAACTAGAGTTGATTTATAAAATGAGATAGGGAAATTTTTCATGCCTTGGCTGTTCTGAGAGGACTAGTTTCAAACCCCACAAAATCACTTATGAGCTAACCCTTACACCAAATACAGTAGGCATTCTGTATCCACAGATGTGAAGCCAACAGGTATGGAGGGCTGAGTGTATTCATTGCACTATGCCATTTTATATAAGGAACTTGAGCATCCTCAGATTTTGGTATTCACAGGGGTTTCTGGAATTAATCCCCCATGGATACTGAGGGATGACTGCTTACAGGCATACCTCATTTAATTGCTCTTCCCTTTATTGAATTGCACAGATACTGTGTTTTTTTACAAATTGAAGGTTTGTGGCATCCCTGTGTCAAGCAATTCTATTGGTGCCATTTTCTCAACAGCACTTGTGTCTGTGTCACATTTTGGTAATTTTCACATTATTTCAAACTTTTTCATTATTACTATATTTGGTAATCTGAGATGAGTGATCTTTGTTACTATTGCAAAAAGATTATGACTCATTGAAGGCTCAGATGGTTAACATTTTTAGCAATAAACTATTTTTTAAATTAAAGTATATACATTGGTTTTTTAGACATAATACTATAACACACTTAATAGACTTGAGTATAGTGTAAACTTTTATATCCACTGGACAACAAAAAACAATTCATGTTACTCACTTTATTGTTATATTTGCTTTATTGTGGTAGTCTAGAACTGAACCTGCAATATCTCTGAGGTATCCCTGTAGATATAGAACCATTCTCAAAAAGGCTGAATGCTGGACAGCTCCTTTGAGCTGTGTGTGAGTCAGGATGGTGATTGCTGTATGTTGGGAAAGAATAGGCAAATCAGGAGAAATGCTTTAATGACATATTGCCCCATACTTGAAATTAATATAGTGTTTTAATAACCACATAGGGATTCTTAATATTATGTATGCCTCGTTACAAATGCTTTATAATTCCAAATGCTGCACAAAACAATTACCAGGGGCTTGATAATACTAAGCTGAATTTTAAGATTATTTTTGAAGAGCAAATTTTAAATTTTTGGATTATTGAAAATCACCATTATAAACAGAAAAATGTACAGCTTTGTAATGAATCACACACACACACACACGCACATTTTTCCCTCAGAAAGTTCAAGAAATGATGGAATAACAAAAGCTTCTTTCATGAAACACACATTATTTTGGCATCAACGCTTCAGTAATTCCTGATGTTTCTCCTGACAGTAACTCAGATTGTTGCAATGAAGACTGTATGTTTGATTATTTGGATACCTGTCATGCATAACTGGAGGGTGGCTGTAAAAAACAGGATTAATCAAAGTAGGATTATAATTTTCTGTAACACCTGTTTCGACCAGCTGCCTCTGATTGTAGATTCTGTTCCTCTAGTCCTCCCAAATTACACAATAAAGCAATTTAGAAATCAGTGGAGAGTCCAGTGTCACTGTGCCAGAATGGAAGTCAAACATTAGAGCAGAGGAACCTCTGAGCTACCTGATTTAGTATGTTTAGATTACTCCAGAAAGAGAAGAGCAAGCACATGATATAATATACTGGAATATCCTAAAAAAGCTTTCATTAAAAAATTTTTAGATCATTTGCTTATTTTTTGTTGTTAAATTCAATTTGATTTACGGTGTAGTTTTGATCACTTGTGAAGTACTATGAGGATATAAGTGAAGTATGCGACCCAATTTCCACTCTGAAGAAGCTTACAGTGTTGCTGGGGAAACAATAGTTTAATAGCTATATCAAATATTCAAGTTCATATGTACCTAGAAATGTCAGAATAAAACAGTGATGAGGATAAGTAAGATTTCTTATGTAAAGAGCACAATGTTTATGTTTGATGAGTCACACTGCAATGGATGCAGTGCCACAAGGAGTATCTCTTTGGCTCCTGACAGATGGCATAATTAAGAGTTCACTGTCACAAATAATTTAAAGTATATAAAATCATATGACAGTTTCTGCAATATGTATGTGATCTATGATATATAATTCATATTTTATATGTGTGTGTATGTAAAAAGATAATACATGTATATACAAGTGGCAGAAGTAATATTCATATATTTTAATTTCAAAACATTTTACCTATATTCATTTAATAAGCTTTTAAATGCCATAATGTTAAAATGTCACTGTTCAATTTATCTTGTTTACTAGTTTCTTTGAGTTTCATACCTTAATTTGGAAGTAAACAAATATTCTCAAGTGCCTACACCTACTTTTGTTTTGAAATGAACTACATGCATATTCTTCCCTATACTTTGAAATATGGACTAATCTAATTAAGACTCTTTTAATGTGATAAAAATGCTAACTAGTTAACAAAAACATGATTGGCAAAGAAATAAATATATTCAGCCACTGAGGTAAGAAGATTTTACTTGAGCTTATTAGATTAGTATTCATTATGGCTTCTACTATAACACTATCGTTCCTTTTTGTTTTTTAGCCTCAAAGGATGAAAATGAAGAATTGTCTTTAGTATAAATGTTTTCTTAGTTGCTCCCCATAGTCACAAGTACTGTGGACTATGAATTAAGTTAGTTGTGAATTGAAAACAGGGTTGCAGTTGAAAATATAATTTAGAACAAAATTCAGAAAACTCAGTTTTCAGCTCTACTTCATTTTAAAAATTGAATGATAGCAATTTAATCATATACATTTTCTACTTTATTTTTAGTGTGAACAATTTGGACTCCATTTTATACTTCTAATATATAAAAACTTCTGTAAATTATTTTAAAATACCAGTATGAATAAGATTATAACTGAAACTAACTTCAACTGGGAATCAGTAACATAATATGTTTGGACCTGTTTAGGCAGCATGTATATATAGTCTTAATTGTTAACTATATAATTGCCTTAGGGAAAATCCTTGTATAATAAAAATAAAACCGTACCCAAAGTTGTAAAACCTCTTATCTTGGCTTTTACGTTGATATTTATTCATCAGACAGCAGCCGTTCCATAGATACTTGGTGAGCACCTTTCACATGCAATGCACTTAATCAAGGCAATTTGCCCCAGGGGTGGGGGGGCTGTTAACTCTGGTTTCTGCACCTGTGGAAAAAAAAGGATTGGATTTGAATCACTTTGAGGTTCCCTGCATTGTATAATGGTGAACTCAGTAAATGGTAATCTTTTAAATCTTGTTGACAGATTAAATCACAATAATGTACTATCTAGAAAACACTGCTCAAAAATGCTTATACTCTACTCAGGGATTCATGAAAAAAGAAACTATGTTAAATGAGTTTCCAGAGAATATATAAACGAAATGAAATGTAGAATATTGTTTGTGTGTGTACACATGTGCACATATAGTTTAAAATACGTCATCATTTCATGGATCTATACTTCTTCTATTTATATATTTATCGTATATTGCCTGTACCCATAGTATTTGGTACTGCCCAATAAAAATGAAAATGCACAGCAGATTTGCCCAATATATAGAGCTCAAACAGGAGGATCTTAGCTGTGATGGACACATCTATTATTAAACTCTTCAAAAAGAGTTACTTCAAAATTTCTCTGCTTTTACGTTTCTCAGCAAAATATGCTATCACTTCTTAGGACTCTCAGCAAATACATTTTTTCCAGTTTCAGTGAAAATTAAGATCTGTAAGGCAAGCATTTTCTCAAATTAGGATTTAAGAAATCCTAATTTGAGAAAATCCTTAGGATTTTCGTGCTGTGTTCATGGGATAATATTTTGGTAATTTCCAGGTTTTCAAATTTATTCCAATTAATCTGGTACAAAATCCCTTTTTTGTAAAGGTACCCCAATAAGGGAAAAGATGAATCTTCCTCATTCCTTGAAAATTTTAGATCCTGGTCATATTCTTTTCAATACTTTCTTTTTTGTTGTTGTTTGCTTATAATTTTTTTTTAACTTATGGTGGTAAAATATACATAACATAAAATTTGCCATTTTAACCATTTAAAAGTGTACAGCTCAGTGGCATAAATTCATTCACGTTGTTGTGCAATCATCACCACTATCCATTCCATCTCCAGAGTAATTTCATCTTCCCGAACTGAAATTCTGTACCCAATAACTCCCCATTGTCTTCTCTCAGTCCCTGGGTATCACCATTCTACTCTCTGTCCCTATGAATTTGATTACTCTACGTACCTCATATATGTGAAATCATACAATATTTGTACTTTTGTATGTGGATACTTTCACTTGGCATAATATCTTCAGTGTTCATCCATGTTGTAGCATGTGTCAAAATTTCCTTCCATTTTAAGGATGAATAATATTCCATTCTAAGTATATACCACATTTTGTTTACTCACCCATCAATGGCGATTTGGGTTGATTCTATGTTTTGGCTATTGTGAATAATGCTGCTATGAATGTGGATGTACAAATATCTGCTCAAGTCCCTGTTTTCACTTTTTGGGATATACACCTAGAAGAGGAATTGCTGGATCATATAGTAATTCTATCTTTAATTTTTTGAGGAAACTCCATATCATTTTCCATAGTGACTGCACCATTTTACATTACCATCAGCAATGCACAGAGCGTTCTAATTTCTCCACATTCTTGACTACACTTGTTATTTTTCACTTTTTTTATTTTTAATAACAGCTATCCTCGTGGCTGTGAAGTGGTTGCCAACACTTTCTGACACAAATTTTGTTGATTTTAGTGTCCATTTAAATGATCTTTAAAAATAACTATCCTTTTATTTCATTCCAAAGATTTTGTTTACCTTCTCTCTTTAGCTACTCACGCTTATGCTCCTAGTTGTCATCAATGACTGTCAACCTTGACATGATCTTAATGTGAACATCTCAATCTCTGGCCTTTACCTCCTTCCTTTTCAGCTCACTCCTAGTATTTCAACATCTAAAATCCTGTGACATTATTAGACCTATAATTTATTGATTTTATCAACCTTTCCCTGCCCTTCATCCCCCCCAGAGTCTCACTTTTCTTCTTCCCTATCTTTAATTTCATAATCATTTTATATTACTTAGAGTATATATATTTTACTACCTTGATCTTCATTTGCTTTGTAGTTCTCACTTAACAAAGCCAAAACCCTGTAAAATCAAACTCTCTACTTACTTTGCGACTGCACCTGTGAAGTTAAGTATGACTGGGTTAAAGCATACAATCATGTGTACTGGTCTTACTTTAAATGTGTGAATTCTAGTCTCAAGTGGGCCATTAAAGCTACCTGTCAAACCACTTGTTTCCTTTGTCCATTTGTTCTTTTATTCTCCTGGATAATTATCTCATAACTTGTCTTCTCTTTTCTCAGAGTTACAATATTGGTCCATATTCATGCACAATTGATGACTTTAATTCTTATTTTACCAAATCTAATAGATTAGTTCCTGTCACTACATCCACCTCCCATGTGCATCTCTACCTATATATTCTATGTGGTCTTATGGATAAATTCCTCTTGCTCCTATTCCAAGTGAACATCTTCACCAGTGCACTAAATCTCATCCCTTCTTACCTCCTCCTGTTCTTTGATCCACAAAATATCCCTTCTCTTTCTTCAGTTGTTATTTTTCCCGACAGTAATCAATCATTTCCTACAAAATCTATTCTTTCTCCCATCTTTAAAAGCAACAACAAAGGTTTCTCTAGTAACCCAGTATTTTTCCAGCTACAGTCATTTGAGTCTTTCCCTTGTACTAGCATCCATGCATCAGTAAACCCTTTAAAGATATCAGAATGTGACCACCTCTCACAATGTTTACTTCTGTCACCTTTGTGTAAGCTAGCAATATTTGTTGGTTGGATTCTTGCAACAGTTTTAATTCTTTTCCCTTCTTCCACCTCTCCCCTTTAAGATAAAAGCATTCACAGTGATTATTTAAAACAATCCAGGTCACTCTATACTCAAAACCTTTTAGTGGGAGGTGGAATTCTGGTATGGCATAGTGAGGAGCTTGGCAAATATTCTCCCTAAATATATATAAAACTGGACAAAACTACCAAAAGATTGTCATTTTAGTTCTCTGGAGATTGGCCAAAGTCAACAAGAAATTTTAAAACATTTATTCATGTAAAACTTCTTGTAAGTATCTGCGACTTTCTTACCTGGTGCTGCTCCCACCCTCACCAGCTGGTAGGATGGTAGTTCTATCAGAGTGAGGCATGCTGAAAAAGCCAGCAGTTTTATTGCTATATGGATCTCACTTAATTTAGAACAGGAGGCAAAAAAAAAAAACAAACACCTGTGAAAAAAGTTTATCTGATGGCATTGTCAGTAATTGATTGAAAGTATCCCAAAAGAATCATATGGTAACTTCGGATGTGAAAAATGCAACAAATGAAATTAAAACTTCAAATCTACCTAAATAAAAAATTTGAGACAACAAAAGACAGAATAAATTAACTTGAAGACAAATCAATAAAATTTATTTAAATAGGTAAGAGAAAAAGAGAAGAAAAATAAACAGAGCCTCAGAGACCAGTGAGATATGGTCAACATACACAATACATACGTTAGGAATCCAATAAGGAGAAGAGAGGGAAGGGGAAAGCAAACTATTCAAATAAGTAATGGCTGAGAATGACCCAATTTTGATTAAAAAAATTAGTCTATAGATGCTAAAAGTGCAACAGACTCAAAGGAGGATAAAAATAAAGAGATCCACGTATACACATAATACTCAACTGTTAAAAAGAGAAAGAGAGAGAGAGAATCCTGAAAGCTTCAAAAGGAAAACAAACTTTCAGAAAAAATGAAGGCCTAAGGGCAGTGGAACAGTACATTCAAATTGCTGGAAAAAAATGTCACTCTGGAATTCTGTATCCAGTAAAGTTATCCTTCAGAAGTGAAGATAAAATATATACTCAGGTAAACAAAGACTGAGAGAATTTGCGTCACACAAATCTGTCTTGCAAGAAATACTAAAGAAAGTCCCTACTCCTGACGTTCTTACTCCAGATGTCCACACAACTTTCATTGTTTTTTCAAATGCCACAGTCACAGTGAGGCCATGCCTGGAAAACCCATTTAAAATTACAGTGTCCAACCTCTGACATTTCCTGTGCCCCTTCCTTACCACATTTAGTCCTGTGCACTGTCACCATCTTGCACGCTGTATGCTTGTTGACTGTCTCCCCAGTCAGAATATGCTCACCATGAGGACAAGCATTTTGTCTGTTTTCTTTTTCTTTTTTTTTTTTTTTTTTTTGACTTCTGTACTTCACTTCTCCTTCCTCCCAGGAAGGAGAGCTACAAAAGAATTTTTTTATATATTTGTTTATTTTGTCTATTCATGGGTATGAGTCATGCACTAGAAATAGATGTTAGCCTCAAAAAGGTTAAACTGAAGATAATTTGATAGGATAAACTATAGTGGGTGAATCACATTAAGGAAACAAATAAGGGATGGTGATCCAGCGATTAGCAACATTAGACGGCAGTTACCACCCTTAGGGCTGAAGGGACAAATGGAGGGAATGATGCTACTGAAGCAGTGTGGGAATTACAGGTATGGAGGATCTGCCCAAAAAGAGCTTTAGATGCTTCCAGAGACCTGATGGGGCACAGCAGGAGAGTGTAGATAAGTATGCCAACTTCTTCCTTTTCCCTAGTCGGATCTCCAGCTGGTTACTTCTACCAGCAGAACCTAATCAGAGACTTCATATAGGTGAAACAGTCCTCCTGGTCATGGAGGAGGCAGAGAAAGGTGGAGAATGAATTTTGGGGAACAAACCAAAATTAACCAAACTATCACTGTATCTTTCCAGGGGATAAGTATGGTCTTATGGCCAAGTATGACATTAAAAAATGATTTGTGAACATCTTGAACTTCTGATTTAAGACTATATTAAAGTAAATGTATCAGATATTTTAAATGAATGTATCAGAAATTATACATCTGAATGAATATTGATGGCTTGAAAGTAACTGCCTTCCAAAACTATACATTTATTCTAACAATCATCTTTCCTTACAATTTTTGAAAATTTCCTTTCTTGTACAGTATTTTAAAAAAATCAGTTTATTTGAATGTTTTAAAAGCATTGACTTGAAGGATGTTACATATTTTGTAAACAAAGTCATAACAAAGCTAATTAATAAAGTGGGTGATCAATTTAGGAAAAACTTTTATGGCAGATATCAGGGAAACTGTGATAATGAGATTGATTCTCCAACCCTGTGTAGAAGAAGTTATTCTATTAATAATTAAAGTACTCTGCATTATATAGTCATACTACATGAGACAGTATAGTATCCAGAAAAAAATAACTAAAATTTTAATTCACTGTATATTAACATGGCAGAGAACTCTAAAGATTTAAAGTATATTTATATTAATGTAAATTTCCAGTTTCCATATTCATGGAATTTTGACCAGTATTCTGACTTGAAGTGTCTCTTGATGGTAACAAGCAGAGGCACATGACTAACCTTTTGTAATTCATTAATGAGATAACATAATTAAGCTGTTTTGATAATTAATTAAATATGTGTTTTCTTGGTTGTTTAACCAAGAACACTTTTAAAAGGTGAAACATTATATCTCTATTATAGCAATTCATTATTTTCTTTGTACCAGTCTTACTAAGGTAATAAATGTTCGTCATATGATAAACATTAAAAAGGCAGTAGATTTGGGGTTGAATACTGTTTCTGCCTCTTTCAAGTTATATGATTTTGTTTTGTGACTTAACCTTCTCTAAAACTCAGTCTCTTTTTCTGTAAAATGAGAATAAATGAGATTTTATGCCTTAGAGTAGTGTGGGGATTAAAGAATATACTAAATGTAAAGCTCTCAGAGTATTGCCTGATTTTAATTTTGTCTTCATTTTGTGAAAAGAGCAGAATGGCAACTACGTCTGACTCCAAAGATTTTGGACTATATGGTGCAATCATGGACATGCTGATATTTATCTTCTAAATATCCTTTCTTTCATAGTTTCAATTGGATTCAATTTAAATGCTTACTAATTTTTTCCCAGTAGCATAAATTTAATTTGGGAGAATGAATGAATAAATGTATTTTCAGAGTAACAAATTCACCTTTTTTCATTGAAGTAAGGGAAGAATAAGTAGATTTATTTACTCTATTTCTAAACAATTTTTCTTTAAATTTACTTTTCGAAATAAAGTACCTTGATGGCAAAATTGAGCTTTCAAAATAAATCATTATATAAGCAATATAGCATTATTACAATAGCCATAGACTTAGAAAAACACTTGATTTCTAATTTAATTTTAGTTCTCTTCCTACTTGACTTTTGACAAGTTATAAAACATCCCAGGATTCTGTGAAATGGTAAGATGATTTCTAAAGCCTCTTTCACTGCTAACAAGCATAGTCATTAGGAAAATGGGTTTTAGATGCCAAAATATTCTAGAACTGTTACTAGCTTAAGTAACTTCTGACAAGTGACTTAACATACCTGTCTAAGCCCAAGTTATTTATTTGTGAAATGTGATTAGTAATACCTCCTAACACAGAATTTGAGGATTAAAATGGATAATATATGTGAAACATTTAAAATGGTTCATGAAACTTAAGTATTTAAAATATCCATTTTGCTAATGACAATGCATTGACTTCATCAGCCATGACTTTTGCCTTCATTTTTGCTGTCCTCAAAAGAAGATGAATAAAAACAGAAGTATTAATTCTTTCAGACAGCCCAAATGTAAATGAAGTTGGAGAGTTACCTTTAGAGTAGTAGATAGGACAATTATAAAGTGCAGTATTAATGGCCCTCAAACCCTGATTTTTTGGATGGTAATGGTAATGTTGGTCAAATGTATTTCACTTGATAACTGCTTTTAATTTCTTATTTCCAATGACTGTATTTTTAGAATTACTTACAGCAAAATCATTTAATAAAGACATGAGGAAAGCAGTAGTAATAGCAGCCATTCTTTATGAAACTGCACATTCAGGGAAATATCCAGATTCCTTCATACTGACTGCAGGATTAGTAACTTAGATGATTCTGTTGAATGTATGCTCTAGTGTTCATGTCTCTGTTCGTAGACAATAATAAAATTAACCACAATAGTGCAGAAAAATAATTATATCCATGAAATACATAGAAATTTCACTCTAAATTCTCTAGAAATTGTATTATGCCTTTCAATTCTAACTACATTATTATTACAAGTCTATAGCTACAAAGTAACCATGTGGCTTTGTTTGACACATATGTCACTTTCATTCATCATTCACATCACCCCTGAAAAATATGAATAGCAATAACTTAGTTTATAGATTTATCATGATTCTAGAGACACAGTGAATATATTCTGACATATATATTTATGTATAATTTTATTAATATACATAAACATACATATATGTATTGCTTTCCTCCCCCTGTATCTACTATTATTATATCTAACTGAATCTGTTCAATTTACAAAGGAGAATTTTATGAGATTCACCATTCTTTATAGAAACAAAAATAATCAAACTTTAGAAGTTTGATTCCAAGGAACTATAAAGTTTCATTTGGTTATACGTTAGATGAGCATCACCTTTATTATGATTCCTATTTATTTTGTGCACCCTTCAATGTAACTTCTGGGAATCACACTTTATTTTCTGTCCTCACTTTTCAAATTAATGTAAGGTTAATAAAGATATTCACAAAATCCCAATTCTAATTATTTAGTTATCAGTACCACTGATTTACTTGGAGGCTACCAAACTATTTCCTTTCTTTATTTTTTCATTAAATATCATTATAGTTTTTCTAAACTCTCAGTTGTATTTTGAACAGTCTCTAGCACTTCATTTATTCTTCCAAAAGATTCGGAAGTTACGTGTAAAGTTTAATGATCTTATTTTAAAATAGTCTTAATATTTTAGTTAGAAGCATAACATATGAATCTTAGAATAATCCATAACCTATGAAGATGCTTAGTATTTTGACATAAAGAGACGTTGTACACTTGATTTTTTTATATTGAAAGCTTTATGTGGAGGGAAAATTGTTCTAATTTGTAAACCCTATTGTTAGTTGCTACCTCTCTAAAATAATATAAATGACTTATCTACTTATCTACCATACTTCTTGATTATCGATATTGACTAAATTGGATAATCTAAGCCGAAATGTTCAATGTAAAGTCTTCAAATGTATCTCTGTCATTATGTACATACACATACATTTGTTTTGTCTGTTTAATGATCGCTTCCCATTTTCATTATGCTGTTGATACTTGGTACATTTTTTTCTTTGATGTCTATTTAGATATAAATTTAGTTACTTCAGCTTTTTTGATGAGGGTTTTGCATACTTTTGCCAACAAATAGGATGTCTCTTAGTCCTCTCATGAGCACCTGGTGGAAGACCATAAACAAAAGCTCATAAATTTTATTTAGGGGGTCCTCAGATTTCACAGCTGTCATGCTAGCCCATATTCTACTTTTAAGGATTTCCTAAATTTGAGTTGCTTTTGTCTTGCCTGCTTTTATGGCTTCCACCTTCTCCTCCCATGCTCTGACAAATGTGAAATAGTTTTCAGGTCCCATTGCTCTTCAGAGGGGCTTACCAGCCTTTAGAATCCTATTCATATGTCCACCTCACCTCATCATTTCTCTAATGGGCTAAAATCTTATAATTTGTAGATTATATAGTATTTTCTTGTTATTAGGGAAAGAATAATTTTTTGTATGTGTAGATTTTTACATCCTTATTGGAAGCAAAGACACGATCAAAAATATTCTTTCAAAATAAAATTACACTATTATGTAATAAATTTGAATTAAGTATGTTTTCTTAG
This sequence comes from Pseudorca crassidens, assembly GCF_039906515.1. Lineage (NCBI taxonomy): Eukaryota > Metazoa > Chordata > Mammalia > Artiodactyla > Delphinidae > Pseudorca > Pseudorca crassidens. The sequence continues at coordinate 70,285,110 of NC_090296.1, forward strand.
TAATTTCTATTTCTCATATATTAAAAGGTTGAAATTGCATGTTCATAAGAATTCCCCCATCTGCACCTTCAATCTATTTGTTAATAATATTAGTAACAGCTAACATATCTGAAGGGCCTACTATTTGTGACACACTGTACATATTACATTAACTATGTTATCTCATTTTATACCACTGAAAAAGTTCCTATTATTATCCTCACTTGATATATGATGCACTCAGAGTTATCAGACCTCTTGCCTATACAGTCATTAAGTGGCAGAGCTGGGATATGAATCTGAAGATCTCCGGAATCTAAGTATAAAACAGATACTGTGAAGCATACAGAGGCAGAATTTGGAAAAGGAGGTCTTTAAATTCAGTTGAAGTAGCGTTAATATAGACATACATTTATATATATAGTTAGTTGAGAACCACACCTTTCTAGCAAGGCAAGATCTGAGCATTTTAACTTCATGTCCTTTCTTCCCAGATGCTGTAAGCAGTGGCATAATAATACAATATGTATTCTCATGGATAAAGGAAGAAAAGGTGTTGCAATGAAGCTTACTCTTTATTTTAATTAGTGTATTGGGAATTTGGCTTATAATCCTTTGTTTTTGATTTATTAATAGAACTCATGTCATTTAACTACCAATCGTGGTGAAATAAGGGTTTTTTTAAGCATTTTTTTTTGTCTGCTACCTATGATAAAGCATATATTTTTACTCATGATCCATTTCTCCTCTAAACCTGTAAATACATATACAATGAAGGCTTTGGAAATAATAGTTCACTTTTCATATATAATGCATTATTCTGTCCATTGTAGTCCATTTTAAAAGTGCTGATTTCAACCCACTACATTTATTTATTTTTTTATTGAGATATAATTGACCAATAACATTGTATAAGTTTAAGGTTTACAACATGTTGACTTGATGCATTTATATATTGCAATTATGATTGCCACCGTAGCATTAGCTAAGACCTCTATCATGTTATGTAGTTATTTTTTGTGTGATTAGAACAATTAAGACCAAGTCTGTTAGCAACTTTGACATTTATAATACAGTATTGTTGAATATAATAACTATGCAGTGCATTAGATCTCCAGACTTATTTATCTACTACTTGCAGATTTCTACCCTTAATGAACATCTCCCCAATCCCCTCACCCCAAGTCCCTGCCAAACACCACTGTACTCTCTGATGTATGAGTTCAACTTTTTTAGATTCCACATATAAGTGATATCATACAGTATTTGTCTTTCTCAGTCTGACTTATCTCACTAAGCATTATGCCCTCAAGGTCCATCCATGTTATCACAAATGGAAAGGTCCCCTTCTTTCTTGTGGCTGACTTAATATTCCATTGTATGTATAGAGCACATCTTCTTTATCCATTCATCCATTGATGGACACTTAGATTGTTTCCAAATCTTGGCTATTGTCAATAATAGTGCAATGAACATGGAATGTATATATCTTTTCAAATTAGTGTTTTTGTTTTCGTCAGATAAATACCCAGAAGTGGGATTGCTGGTAGTTCACATGACAGTTCTGTCTTAAAAAAAATGTAAGGAACCCACACAGTTTTCAATACTGGCTGAAACAATTTACCGTCCCACCAACAGTATACAAGAGCTCCCTTTTCTTCACATCCTTGCTAACACTTGTTATTTCTTGTCTTTTTGATCATAGCCATCCTAATGTGTGTGGGGTGATATCTCATTGTGGCTTTGATTTTCATTTCCCTAATGATTAGTGATGTTGAGCATCTTTTCATGTACCTGCTGCCCATTTGTATGTCTTCTCTGGAAAAATGTCCATTTAGCTCCTTTGCCCATTTTTTAATCAGATTTTGTTGTTGTTATTATTGAGCTGTGTGGGGTTTTTGTTATATATTTTGGGCATTAACTTCCTATCATGTGTATGGTTTGAAACTATTTTCTCCCATCCTGTAAGTTGCCTTTTTATTTTGTTGACTATTTCTTTTGCTGTGCAGAAGCATTTTACTTTGAGATAGTACAGCTTGTTTATTTTTGCTTTTGCTTCTTCTGCTTTTGGTGTCATATCCAAAAGAATCATTGCTAAGACCAATGTCAAGGAGTTTCATCTCTTTGTTTTTTTTTTAGGAGTTTTAAGGTATCAAGTCTTATGTTTAAAACTTTAATTTATCTTGAGTTACTTTTTTGTGAATGGCGTAAGGTAGAGATTCAGTTTTATTTTTCTGCATGTGCCTGTCTAGTATGCCCAACAACCTTTGTTGAAGAGACTATCCTTTGCCCATTGAGTGTTCTTAGCTCCCTTGTCAATTTATTAGTTGACTGTATATGTGGGGTTTATTTTGGGGCTCTCTGTTCTGTTGCATTTTATGTTTGTATTAGTTACCTCATATAACTACCCTTAAGAAACGGCTCATATAACTACCCTTAAAAAATGTTTATATATAGTAATTAACTTTCTTTCCTCCATTATTTCCTCCCTTTCTCTTTTCCTTTCTGTGCATACCATATGTTATTAACATTACCCATTTTATCAGCTTGGCTAATTTAGGTGGTTTTACTTGAGAGAGGTGCTTTTTTACTTAGTTTTTTGGTCTATTTTTGTATCCTTTTCTCCAACATCTTCCCTCTATCAACTTTTGTTCATATTGCTAAAAACATAGGAAAAAAATACTACTTTTTCTTTGTAAAGTGACCATTCTTTGGTCAAAATTAGAGTATAAAAAATTTAGTAGCCAACCATGTTTTATTTTGTTAATATCACTGAGAAATATGCTCTATTATAATAAAAATTGTTTATTTCACAAATGTTGAATTTATATTTGCTGAGCTATTCTTAAATATGAATTTCACAGAATATAGTTTGCTATAGCTTTGTAAAATTTTGGTGAACCATACTTATGTGTGACCTTCAATAATATGGTAATTTATTTAAATGTGCTTTACTAATTAAGAATATTTAAAATAGGAGTGTACTTAAATTACTCTTACCAATTATCTATATAAGAAATTATGAAATGATTAGTTACCATAATCAACAATCATTACTGAAATAAGATAATAAGCATCTTCAAAATACTGGCTGCCTGAATTTTTTGAATGTTCTTCTTTGGGGACCTAAATTTGTTCCCTAAGCATTTCCCTTTAGAATATTTATGGAGCAAAATGTCTATACCATAACACAAACCAAATATCCTACTAATGTCCCTATGTAAAAATAATAAACATGGCAGAAAGGAGTATATACATTTTCTATGTCAAGTATGATTTTTATCCTCCTTATGCTTGGACAATAGAAATTGAAAAAAATGTCAGGGGATCCTAGTCCCATAACCTCCCTCCAGGCAATTCTAGTAATGAAAGGCAGGTTGTTGAGAATTTTTTTCTCAGAACTCTTCAGGGCCCCAAACCTCATGACCTACATCATTAGCCACTTAGCTATTTTTCTCTTAGTCAATGACTTGAGGGGTTTTTTTGAATATGATAGAATCTCTCTCCCTCTCAATGCATTGTGTTCCCTTACTCAGTGACTATCATTACTATTATCATAATAAACAGTCTTTCATGTATTTCAAAGCAGTGATTATACTGCCAACTAGCCTTCTGTATTCTAAGCTAACCAATGTATCATTTACTTTCCTGTCTTATGGAGGTTACCCATTTACCCAAAGTTTTTCTTTTTTTCTTTTTAATGCTGTAACGAGTCAAGTGACTCAATATTATATAGTGCATGGACAATGCAGCAAACAGGTATCATTATAGATATTTGAAACAATACAACTCCAATAATAGAAGGCATTTGTTGCTTCCAGAATTATTGGAAAGGAGCATAAGACATAGGATATCACTGAAGAATAATGCCTAATAGCTGCAAGCCAGAGCTCAGAAAGTTTCCACAGTCCCCATACTATCAAACCCACCTTTTAAGAGCCTTGGTGCTGAGTCTGGACAGGGATTTTGAGTGTGGCTGCTGCAATTGCTTCCAAACTCTTACATGTCTACAACCTTGACAGCTGGTCAAAAACAATAAGAATATGGCTTCCATTTCACTTCCTCATTCTAAATCTCACATGAGTGCCTCCAACAGGTAAAGCTTAACTTATAAGTAAGGATTAGGTCTGCTAATTTGTGAAGATAAGAAAAAAATAAGAGTTGAAAAGATCTGCACTGATAAGGCAGAGAAATTGCCAAATTGAGATGAAATGAAGAACATAGGGTCAATGGGTAATGTATTTAATGGGTATTCCTCTGTGACATAATATGTTTAACTCTGTTATATTCAGCTATTATATTTGATGTCCAAAAATATTAATGGGCTGAAAAATTCATGTAATCAGTCAATGAGCATCCTATATTATATTCTTTATTCATTTTCCAATGATATTAGCTAATTAATTTATCATAGAAAAACAGTATCCAATTAAGATGTTAGTGCAAATTCGTGGAAAATTAATGGCTTATTTACTGGTGTTGGGGAAAAATAAAACACTTTAGCACAAATTACTTAAAACAATACATAAGACACAAATCAAAATTAATTCATGAAAGGTAAAATTTAAAAGTATTAGAATAACATATTAGCAAATACTTATGTAATCTTATAGTAATTTCTAAGCATCTCATTAAAACTAAAACACATAAAGGCGAATGTTGAAACTGACTGCATTATCAACTTCACTTTAATAATGAAAGTGATTCAATTTTTGATTGTTATTGAAAGACAGTCAACAAAATATAAATGGGACTTTGAAATACAGATGGAAAAGAGTACTCTTCATATATAAATCACTTTTTTTGTGTGTGGTATGCGGGCCTCTCACTGTTGTGGCCTTTCCCGTTGCGGAGCACAGGCTCCGGACGCGCAGGCTCAGCGGCCATGGCTCACGGGCCCAGCCACTCCGCAGCATGTGGGATCTTCCCGGACCGGGGCACGAACCCATGTCCCCTGCATCGGCAGGCGGACTCTCAACCACTGCGCCACCAGGGAAGCCCTAAATCACTTTTTCATATAAGTTAAAAATAGAATGTTGCTCTTAAAACGTTATAAAAAAGAGATAAAAGCATAAATATTTTGTGTAAAAAAGTTCAAATCTCATTAGTAACACATATGTAAGTCAAACTATAAAAATATTTTTCTTTGCTAATTTTATTGAAAAACACATATTTTCTATGGTGGATGTTAGAATTGGTAGAAGGCAATTTTGTATTCATATGGACATAATTCATAAGTGAATTTTTTATTAGTTTTTATTTTATAAATTTTTATTTTTAATACTTTATTGACATGTAACTATAATAGTTTCAGGTGTTTAACATAATGATTCAATGTCTGTATAAATTGCAAAATGATCACCATAAATCTGTCACCATAAATAGTTACAAATTATTTTTTCTTGTGATGAGAACTTTTAAGATCTACTCTCTTAGTAACTTTCAAATATGCAATACCATATTGTTAACTATAGTCACCATGCTCTATATTACATCTCCATGACTTATTTTATAACTGAAAGTTTGAAACTTAGATGATTTTCACCCACACTTGCCCCCTTCTCCAGCAATCACCAATCTGTTCTCTGTATCTATGAGTGTGGTTATTGTTTTTTAGTTTGTTTTTGGTTTTTTGGTTTGGTTTTGTTTTCTTTTTGTAGTTTCCACACATAACTGATAATGCTGTATTTGTCTTTCTTGATCTGACTCATTTCATTTAGTATAATGCCCTCCAGGTCTATCCATTCTACCACAAAAGGTAAGATTTCATTCTTTGTTATGGCTGAACAATATTCCATTGTATATATATGTACCACATCTTCTTTACCCATACATCTATCTTGGCAATTGTAAATAATACTGCTATGAAAATTGGGGTGCATGCATCTTTTCAAATTAATGGTTTCAGTTTTTGGATGTATAGCCAGGAGTGGAAATGCTGGGTCATATGGAAGTTCTAATTTTAGTTTTTTGATAAATATCCATACTGTTTTTCACAGTGGCTGCACCAACTTACATAACCTCCAACAGTGTCTGAGGGTTCCCTTTTCTCCACATCCTGGACAAAATTTGTTGTATTCTTTTTGATGATAGGCATTCTTACAAGTGTGAAGTGATATCTCATTGACTTTTAATGTGCATTTCTCTGATGGTTAACAGTGTTAAGCATCTTTTCATGACTGTTGGCCATCTGTATGTCTTCTTTGGAAAAAGTCTATTTCAGATCTACCCATTTTTTAATTTGTTTGTTTGTTTGAAGTTGAGTTGTGTGAGCTGTTTATATATTTTGGATATTAACCCCTTACTGGACTTATCATTTGCAAATATTATCTCTCATTCAGTAGGTTGTCATTTTGTTGATGGTTTCCTTTGCTCTGTAAAACCTTTTAAGTTTAATTAGGTCCCATTTGTTTATTTTTGCTTTTATTTCCTTTGCTTTAGGAGGCAGATCCAAAAAATACTGCCACAGTTTATATCAGAGAGTGTTCTGCCTATGTTTTCTTCTTGGAGTTTTATGGTTTCCAGTCTTACATTTAGGTCTTTAATTTATTTTGAGTTTATTTTTGTATATGGTGTTGGAGAATGTTCTAATTTCATTCTTTAGCTGTCCAGTTTTCCCAGCACAACTTAATGAAGAGTCTGTCTTTTCTCCATTGTATATTCTTGCTTCCTTTGTCATAGATTAATTGACCATAAGTATGTGGGTTTATTTCTGGGCTCTCTATTCTGTTCCATTTATCTATGTGTCTGTTTTTGTACCAGTGCCATACTGTTTTGATCTGTATGTATGCTGCCTACAAAAGATGCACTTCAGATCTAAAGACACACACAGACTGAAGGTGAGGCAATGAAAAAAAGTTTTTCCATGCCAATAGAAATCAAAATAAAGCCAGGGTAGCAGTACTTATATCAGACAAAATAGGCTTTAAAATAAAGACTGTTACAAGAGACAAAGAAGGGCATTACCTAATGATCAAGGGATCAATCCAAGAAGATATAACAATTGTAAACATATATGCACCCAACATAGGAGCACCTAAATGCATAAAGCAAATATTAACAGACATTAAGGGAGAAATTGAAAATAACAACAATAATAGGGAAGTTTAATACCTTACTCACATCAATGGACAGATCATCAAAACAGAAAATCAATAAGGTAAAACAGGCCTTAAATGACACATTAGACCAAATAGACTTAATTGATATATGGAGAGCATTCCATCTGAAAGTGGCCAAATACACATTCTTTTCAAGTTTACACAGAACATTCTCCAGAATATATCACATGCTAGGCCACAAAATATGCCTTGATAAATTTTTAAAAATTGAAATCATGCAATCATCTTTTCCAACCACAATGCTCTGAGACTAGAAATCAACTACAAGAAAAAAAAAAAAAACTACAGCAAACACAAACACATGGAGGCTAAACAATATAGTATACTAAACAACCAATGGATCACTAAAGAAATCGAAGAGGAAATCAAAAAATACCTTGAGATAAATGAAAATGAAAACACAACCAAAAACTATGGACCTTAGCTAAAGAAGTTCTAAGAGGGAAGTTTATAATGACAAAAGCTTACCTCAGGAAACAAAGACAATCTCTAGTAAACTAACTGTATGCTTAAAGGAGCTAGAAAAAGAACAAACAAAACCCAAAGTTAGTAGAAGGAAAGAAATCATAAAGATCAAAGCAGAAATAAATGAAATAGAGACTCAAAAACAGAAGAAAAGGTCAGTGAAACTAAGAGCTGATTCTTTGAGAAGCTAAGCAAAATTGATAAGCCTTTAGCTAAAATCATCAAGAAAAGGCAAAAATTAATAAAATCAGAAATGAAAAAAGTTACAACTGACACCACAGAAAAACAAATTATTGTAAGAGACTACTATGAACAACTATATGCCAATCAAAGGAACAACCTAGAAGACATGGACAAATTACTAGAAATGTACAGTCTCACACAACTGAACTGGGAGAAATGGAAAATATGAACAGACCAAATACCAGTAATGAAATTGATTCAGTAATAAAAAATTCCCAACAGAGAAAAGTCCAGGACTTGGTGGCTTCATGGGAGAATTCTACCAAACATGTAGAGAAGAGTTAACCTATTCTTCTCAAACTCTTTCAGAAAATTACAGAGGAAAGAACACTCCCAAACTCATTCTATGAGGCCATCATCTCCCTGATATAAAACCAGACAAACCAGACAAAGAAATCACAAAAAAAGAAAATTACAGGCCAATATCACTGATGAACATGGATTCAAAACTTCTAAAGAAAATACTAGCAAACAGAATCCAACAGTACATTAAAAGGATCATACATGATCAAGTGGGATTTATTCCAGGGATGCAAGGATTTTTCAATATCTGGAAATCAATCAATGCAATACATCACATTAAAATATTGAAATATAAAAGCCATATGATCATCTCAATAGATGCAGAAAAAGTTTTTACAAAATTCAACATCCAGTTATGATTAAACTCTCCAAAAAGTGGGCATCAAGGGAACATACCTCAATATACTAAAGGCCATATATGACAGATCCATAGCTAACATGATACTCAGTGGTGAAAAGCTAAAAGCATTTCCTCTAATATCAGGAATAAGACAAGGATGCCCACTTTTGCCAGTTTTATTCAACATGGTATTGGAAGTCCTAACCACAGCAATCAGACAAGAAAAAGAAATAAAAGGAATCCAAACTGAAAAGGAAGAATTAAAACTGTCACTGTTTGCAGATGACATGATTCTCTACATAGAAAATCCTAAAGATGCCACCAGAAAGGTACTAGAGCTTGCAATGAATTTGGTAAAGTTGCAGGATACAAAATTAATACACAGAAATCTGTTACATTTCTATACTCTAACAACAAACACAAATAACAATCAGAAAGAGAAATTAAACCTGTTTCATTCTTTTGCATGTGTCTGTTCAGGATTTTCAACACCATTTATTGAAAGACTGTGCTTTCTTAGCATATATTCTTGGCTCCTATGTCATAAATAAATTGAATTTATTTATCTATTTATCTATTTATTTATTTCTAAGCTCTCTATTCTGTTCCATTGATCTCTGTGTCTGATTTTATGCCAGTACTATATTATTTTGATTATTATAACTTTGTAATACTATTTGGAATCAGGGAGTCTCGTCCCTCCAGTTTTGTTCTTCTTTCTCAAGATTGCTTTGGTTACTTGGCATCTTTAGGTTCTATACAAATTTAGAATTGTTAGTCCTTTTTATGTGAAAATGACTTTGGAATTTTGGTAGGGATTACATTGAATCTGTAGATTGCTTGGATAATATGGACATTTAACAATATTAACTTTTCCAGTCAATGAGCACAGAATGTATTTTCATTTCTTCTTCCATTTTATAAATTAATAGCATACTTTTCAATAGCCTTTCACCATTGTAGTTAAATTTACTCCTAGGTATTTTATTCTTATTGATGCAATTGTAAATGTGATTGTTTTCTTAATTTCTCTGATAGTTTGTTATCAGTGTAAAAAATTCAGATATTTGTATAGTGATTTTGTACTGTACAATTTTACTGAAATTGTTTATTCTAGCATTATTTTTGTGGCATCTTTAGGGTTACTATATATATTTGTAAACTACAAATAGTGACAGTTTTACTTTTCCCTTTCCAATTTGGATGACTCTTTTTTTTTTTTTTCTGGCCTAATTGCTCTGGCTAGAACTTCCAATACTATGCTGAATAAAAATGGTGAAAGGGGAATCCTCGTCTTGTTCTTGATCTTAGAGAAAAAGCTTTCAGCTTTTGACCATTATGTTAGCTTTGGCCTTTTCATACATGGCTTTATTTTGCTGAGTTATGGTCCCTCTATGCTCACTTTGTTGAGAGTTTTTATAAATGGATATTGAATTTTGTTAAGTTCTTTTTCTGCATCTATTTGGATGATTATATGATTTTTATGCTTCATTTATTTATATGGTATATCACATTGATTGATTTGCAAATATTGAACCTTTCTTTTATCCCTGGAATAAATCCTTCTTAATTATTGTGTAGGATCCCTTCAATATATTTTATATATCTTTAATATATAAATTTTTTTATATTACTGAATTTGGTTTGCCTATATTTTGTTGATTTTTGCATCTTTGTTCATCAAGGATATTATCTTACACATAAACATATCAGGGACTCTACAAGTTTTGGTTATTTTTAAATTTTCCTGAAGACCTTCTTTTTGCACTCTCCTAATCCTGTGATCAGGGTTAGTTATTTCACAGTAAGTCCTTTTCTTTCTTGGTTTATACCTATTTTGTGGAGAAGAACATCCAGAATTTCTGGAGGTACATTCTTGGTAATTTACTTATCAAAAATCATCTTTACTGAATTCATACAATTAATGATTTGCCTGTTTTCAGATTTCTAAGTAAATTTATCCCCCCAAATGGGAAGGCATTGATCTATTGTCTTCCAGCTACCAGTGCTGCTATTCTGACTTTTAATCCTGTATGTGGCCTGTTCTGTTCCCTCTGGCAGTTATTGTGACCTTCTCCATGTCCCTACTGTCCTGAAATGTCATGATAAAATGCCATAGTATAGTAGTGTAGGATTTCAGGGGCACTTTACAAACCACTTTAGTCTGAAAATTAATGTCCTTAAATTCTAGGAAATTTATTTAAACTCTTATTAAAAATTGCCTCTCCTTTATTTGTTTTTATATTTCCTCTTATTTAGCTTTTGATATTTTAGGGCTGATGCTATAATTTTTAAAATTTTTCTCTCCTATTTTCCGTTGACTTAATTTTACTCTAATTGTAAATATTTTTTCTCAACTCTACCTTCCGTTCTTTAGTGTGTATAACAGGGCTTGTGAATGGAAGTTTTTATTATAGGAAGTTCTCTCTGACCCTTTTCACTGGGAGTTCTAAGATTTCACTATCTTCTCCAGAAAGAATATCTCCAGTTTCTGCTTAAAGGATATAAACTTGGCTTCCAGAATTATTGGGACATAATGGGGTAAATGCCTAGGGGTGTTAATATTGGGGGAGAAAGAGAATGGATGAACTTTAAACTCCAGCATTCTCTGTCTCCAAATAGTAAAGCTGGGTGATGATGGAATGAAACTACCCATAACAGAAATATGAAAATTAGAAGTTACAGCTACTTTGAAAGCAAGAATAATGCCCTTGGCTGTTGAATTTGAAGTGATGTTGAGAAATCAAGTGAGAATATGTCAGCCAGAGATAAGTATGGGCATAAGGGTCTTACTTAAGTAGGACTAATTTTAAAGTTAAAAAGATTCTCTGTTCATCATTAATTACTTACGGTTATCTTAAACTTTGTGTGACTATTTTGACATCTAACTGTATTGTTTTTCAGTACACAATGATGTCTTTTTTAAAAAAAGCATGCCTAGCCTATTTCTTCTCTTAAATATATATATATATATATATATATATATATATATATATATATATTCTGAGTGTCATTAATGGTAGATATTATCTCAGAGTATAATCTTTATCTAATTATACCATAACAATGAAAATACTAGAAACAAGGTTTAAGGTAGAAATGTACTGGCTAAGTGCAAAGACTTAGCCATTTGAGCTATTAATACAAAGACTATGAAGACTTATTTTCACATGAAATGTTTAGTAGAATCAGAACATCAGGGCGGCATACACAGAGGGCATTCTTCCTCAGCAATGAGGATTATACTATGCATTTGGCCACTGCTACAGTTTATATGTTCACTGCGATGCCATCTGTTAAGGTTGATTGTGCAGTGACCTTAGGCAGTCTGAAACCTGTTCAGTTGAGCCTGTATATAGAGTTCTGGGTGGGAACCAGGAGGACAGATGGTAGGATTGGAGATGAGGAACTTGTTTGTTACAGCTGATGAAAATCATTCTTCTTGCCAAAGCCATTAAATGTGATATCCTTGGCACAGCATTTCTCAACAAATAGAGTGTCCCCCTTGGTGGGTTAGCTGCAGGTGAATTGAAGCATTCAACAGTCTCTATTTAGGTTTGCCTAGTTCCTTACATTTACATCTCTGATCGCCTAAGACTAAGTCAATGTTCAGCAGCAGGGCACTCTGTGCTTAGTAAGTACAGCATTTCACATAGTAGTTTTCAAAATATACATATACAGTGGGTAGTGCAAACTGGACTATAATTCTGCAGCTAATTAAAAGAGGTTATAAATAGATTTAATTGAATAGCACCAAATAGAGATGAAAAACTTCTATAAAACTGAATAACAATTTCTAGTAAATCAACTCACATTTCATATCCATAGGAAGATTTGTGTTAAAATTGTTTAAGAAAGTATTAAAATCACTGTATAGGAAATAAATATGTTTATGATGAGACAAGATAATTATTGCAAAGTGGCTTTTGCAACTTGGAAAGCAGAAAAATTTGCCCACCCACATAGGCTTTCCCTCTCCATATTTGACAAACCCCAAAATGCTACTCACTTGCAGAATTCATATCTAAGCTATATAAACAAGAGAGTAATTTTAAAGTATTCTCTTCAGCAAAAGATATTTAAAATTCAATATGAAAAAGTGAACAATATAGGCTATATCAACTTTTAGAATTAAAAAGTAAACAAAGTCTGGAAGTGGCTTTCACTAATCAGATCTGTTTCCTTAGAAGTTTCACCTAAAGCATATCAGACATACGTCTTATTTTAAATATAGGTAGGGAAGTAGTATGACAGCAGTCTGTAGGTAATATATTTCAGTAATCTGTATTTTGAAACATACATACAAAGAAATACATCATTTTATTATTGTTTATATAAATACCTTTGTGTACATTGTTAGGCAACCTATTTTCCCTTTGGTTAATATATCTTGTAGACCTTCCTGTCAGCACATTGAGTCCTTACTTCATTCTTTTGAAAAGCTGTATAAATAGCAGCCATAGGATGGATGTCATGTGATTTACTTAGTCAGGTCCACATGACTGGACATATTGGTTGGCTTTAGTAATTTTTCTTCTTCCTTTGGTATTACTGACCATGTTGCAGGAATATTCTTATATATGCTTATTGTGCCCATATTTGACTACTTTCTAGAGAAGATATATAGAAATCTGATGTTTCTATGAAAGAATAGGTGAACTTGAACGTTAATATTTCCATATCTCCTGCCAAAGTGGCTCTACCAATTTAAACTCATAGCAGCTGCGTATGAGATTACCATTTTCCTGCGAAGTCAAAAACAACTAATCAAAAAAGATATTTTGATGTTTGCTAACTAGAGGTATGAGAAATATATATATTCATTGTTTTCCTTTTATTTCTATATGAATATGTTGCTTTTCCCTCTTTAAGTGATTAACATGAGAGAATACTCATTTATTCATTGGTATGTGTGTATGTTCAATAGATAACTATTGATGACCTATCTTGTATTTGGCATTGATTATATAATGGTGAGTAAAGTTGAGACAATTCCTGACTTCTCAGAACTTATAATACAATGAGAGTTTTAAAAATAAACCAATTTTATTGATAATTATTATTTTATGTATAATAAATAATCTTCACCAAGTCTTATTTCCATTTATTCTGTTATAACTGTGATTTTGCCCTTGATTCTATTTAAGAAGTTATGTGATTTTATGATTCTTTTGAAGGAACAAGCTATTTTATTAGTATCTTAATTTCAGGTATTTCTTGCTGTTTTAATGTTTATTTTTTTCACAATTTAACTTTATGTCTTTTATGTTGTTCTTTCTCTAGATTCCCTAATTGAATACTTCATTAATTTATATTTTTCTTGATTTTTCTTTAAGCTTACTGTTAAAACTGATTTTTTCAATTTTCATTGAAAATTTGGTAGTTTACTCCACTAGATTTTTTTTCACATCTTTATTGGAGTATAATTGCTTTACAATGTTGTGTTAGTTTCTGCTTTTCGACACAGTGAACCAGCTATATGTATGTCTATATCCACATATTCCCTCCCTCTTGAGCCTCCCTCGCTATCCCACCCCTCTAGGTCTTCAAAAAGCATCGACTTGATCTCACTGTGCTATGCAGCAACTTCCCACTAGCCATCCATTTTACATTTTGTAGTGTATATATGTCAATGCTACTCTTTCACTTCATCCCAGCTTCCCCTTCCCGCCCTGTGTCCTCAGGTTTGTTCTCTATGTCTGCATCTTTATTCCTGCCCTGCCACTATGTTCATCAGTACAGTTTTTTAGACTCCATATATATACATTAGCATACAGTATTTGTGTTTCTCTTTCTGACTTACTTCATTCTCTATGACAGACTCTAAGTCCATCTACCTCACTACAAACAACTCAATTTTGTTCCTTTTTATGGCTGACTAATATTCCATTGTATATTTGTGCCACATCTTCTTCATCCATTCGTCTGTTGATGGACATTTAGGTTGCTTCCATGTCCTGGCTATTGTAAATAGCGCTGCAGTGAACATTATGGTACATGACTCTTATTGAATTATGGTTTTCTCAGGGTATATGCCCAGTAGTGGGATTGCTGGGTCATATGGTAGTTCTCTTTTTAGTTTTTTAAGGAACCTCCATACTGTTCTCCATAGTGGCTGTATTAATTTACATTCCCACCAACAGTGCAAGAGGGTTCCCTTTTCTCCACACACTCTGCAGCATTTGCTTAGATATTTTGATGATGGCCATTCTGACTGCTGTGAGTTGATACCTCATTGTAGCTTTGATTTGCATTTCTCTAGTGATTAATGATGTTGAGCGTCCTTTCATGTGTTTGTTGGCAATCTGTATATTTTCTTTGCAGAAGTGTCTATTTAAGTCTTCTGCCCATTTTTGGATTCGGTTATTTGTGTTTTTGATATTGAGCTGCATCAGCTGCTTGTATATTTTGGAGATTAATCCTTTGTCAGTTGCTTCATTTGCAAATATTTTCTCCCATTCTGAGGGTTGCCTTCTTGTCTTGTTTATGGTTTCCTTTGCTGTGCAAAAGCTTTTATGATTCATTAGGTTCCATTTGTTTATTTTTAGTTTTATTTCCATTACTCTAGGAGGTGGGTCAAAAAGGATCTTGCTGTGATTTATGTCATGGAGTGTTCTGCCTATGTTTCCCTCTAAGAGTTTGACAGTGTCTGGCCTTACATTTAGGTCTTTAATCCATTTTGAGTTTATTTTTGTGTATGGTGTTAGGAAGTGTTCTAACTTCATTCTTTTAAATGTAGCTGTCCAGTTTTCCCAGCACCATTTATTGAAGAGACTGTCTTTTCTCCATTGTATATTCTTGCCTCCTTTGTCAAAGATAAGGTGACTGTATGTGCATGGGTTTATCTCTGGCCTTCCTTTCCTGTTCCATTGATCTATATGTGTGTTTTTGTTTTACTAGCTTTGTACTATAGCTTTGTAATATAGTCTGAAGTCAGGGAACCTGATTAGCTCTGTTTTTCTTTCTCAAGATTGCTTTGGCTATTTGGGGTCTTTTGTGTTTCCATACAAATTGTAAAATTTCTTGTCCTAGTTCTTTGAAAAATCCCATTGGTAATTTGAAAGGGATTGCATTAAATCTGTAGATTGCTTTGGGTAGTTTAGTCATTGTCACAATGATGATTCTTTCAATCCAAGAACATGGTCTATCTCTCCATCTGTTTGTATCATCTTTGATTTCTTTCATCAGTATCTTATAAATTTCTGCATACAGGCCTTTTGCCTCCTTAGGTAGGTTTATTCCTAGGTATTTTATTCTTTTTGTTGCAGTGGTAAATGGGAGTGTTTCCTTAATTTCTCTTTCTGCTTTTTCATTGTTAATGTATAGGAATGCAAGAGATTTCTGTGCATTAATTTTGTATCCTGCTACTTTACCAAATTCATTGATTAGCTCTAGTAGTTTTCTGGTGGCATCTTTAGGATTTTCTATGTATAGTATCATGTCTGCTGCAAACAGTGACAGTTTTACTTCATCTCTTCCAATCTGTATTCCTTTTATTTCTTTTTCTTTTCTGATTGCTGTGGCTAAAACTTCCAAAGCCATGTTGAGTAATAGTGGTTAGAGTGGGCCCACTTTTCTTCTTCCTAATCTTAGAGGCAATGCTTTCAGTTTTTCACCATTGAGAGTGATGTTGGCTGTGGGTTTGTCATGTACTGCTTTTATTAGGCTGAGGTAGTTTCCCTCTATGCCCACTTTCTGCAGAGTTTTTTTTTATCATAAATGGGTGTTGAATGTTGTCAAAAGCTTTTTCTGCATCTATTGAGATGATCATATGTTTTTTAATCCTTCAGTTAATATGGTGTACCCCATGGATTGATTTGCATATACTAAAGAATCCTTCCATTCCTATATAAACACCACTTAATCATGGTGTATGATCCTTTTAATGTGCTGTTGGATTCTGTTTGCTAGTATTTTGTTGAGGATCTTTGCGTCTATGTTCGTCAGTGATATTGGCCTGTAATTTTCTTTTTCTGTGACATCTTTGTTTGGTTTTGGTATCAGAGTGATGGTGGCCTCGTAGAATGAGTTTGGGAGTGTTCCTCCATCTGCGATATTTGGGAAGAGTTTGAGTAGAATAGGTGTTAGCTCTTCTCTAAATGTTTGATCAAATTCGCCTGTGAAGCCATCTGGTCCTGGGCTTTTGTTTTTTGGAAGATTTTTAATCACAGTTTCAAATTCAGTTCTGTGATTGGTCTGTTCATATATTCTGTTACTTCCTGGTTCAGTCATGGAAGGTTGTACTTTTCTATGAATTTGTCTGTTTCTTCTAGGTTGTCCATTTTATTGGCATAGAGTTGCTTGTAGTAATCTCTTATGATCCTTTGTATTTCTGCAGTGTCAGTTGTTACTTCTCCTTTTTCATTTCTAATTCTATTGATTTGAGTCTCCTCCCTTTTTTTCCTGATGAGTCTGGCTAGTGGTTTATCAATTTTGTTTATCTTCTTAAAGAACCAACTTTTAGTTTTATTGATCTTTGCAATTGTTTTCTTCATTTCCATTTCATTTATTTCTGCTGTGATCTTTATGATTTCTTTCCTTCTGCTAACTTTGGGTTTTTTTGTTCTCTCTGTAATTGCTTTAGGTGTAAGGTTAGGTTGTTTATTTGAGATTTTTCTTGTTTCTTGAGGTAGGATTGTATTGCTATCAACTTCCCTCTTAGAACTGTTTTTGCTGCATCCCGTAGGTTTTGGGTCATTGTGTTTTCATTGTCATTTGTTTCTAGGTATTTTTTGATTTCCTCTGATTTCTTCAGTGATCTCTTGGTTGTTTAGTAGCATATTGTTTAGCCTCCATGTGTTTTTACAGTTTTTTCCCTGTAATTGGTATCTAGTCTCATAGTGTTTTGGTCAGAAAAGATGCTTGATATGATTTCAATTTTCTTAAATTTACCCAGGCTTGATCTGTGACCCAAGATGTGATCTATCCTGGAGAATATTCCATGTGCACTTGAGAAGAAAGTGTATTCTGTTGTTTCTGGATGGAATGTCCTATAAATGATGGTTAAGTCTATCTGGTCTACTATGTCATTTAAAGTTTGTGTTTCTTTAGTTTCTGTTTGGATGATCTGTCCATTGGTGTAAGTGGG
The DNA here is from genome assembly GCF_039906515.1 of Pseudorca crassidens. NCBI lineage: Eukaryota > Metazoa > Chordata > Mammalia > Artiodactyla > Delphinidae > Pseudorca > Pseudorca crassidens. The sequence continues at coordinate 70,302,649 of NC_090296.1, forward strand.
GTGTTAAAGTCCCCCATTATTATTGTTTTACTGTTGAGTTCCCCTTTTATGGCTCTATTTGCCTATGTATTGAGGTGCTCCTATGTTGGGTGTATAAATATTTACAATTGTTATATCTTCTTGGATTGATCCCTTGATCATTATGTAGTGTCCTTTCTTGTCTCTTGTAGTAGTTTTTATTTTAAAGTCCATTTTGTCTGATATGAGTATTGCTATTCCAGCTTTCTTTTGAGTTCCATTTGCATGGAATATCTTTTTCCATCCCTTCACTTTCAGTTTGTATGTGTCCCTAGGTCTGTACTGGGTGTCTTGTAGACAGCATATACACGGGTCTTGTTTTTGTATCCATTCAGCCAGTCTATGTCTTTTGGTTGGAGCATTTAATCCATGTACATTTAAGGTCATTATTGATATGTATTTTCCTATTACTTTTTTAAAAATTGCTTTGGGTTTCTTTTTGTAGGTCTTTTCCTTCTCTTGTGTTTTCTGCCTAGAGAAGTTCCTTGAGCATTTGTTGTAAAGCTGGATTGGTGGTGTTAAATTCTCTTAGCTTTTGCTTGTCTGTAAAAATTTTGATTTCTCCATTGAATCTGAATGAGATCCTTGCTGGGTAATCTTGGTTGTAGCTTTTTCCCTTTCATCACTCTAAATAGATCCTGCCACTCTCTTCTGGCCTGCAGGGTTTCTGCTGAATGATCAGCTGTTAACCTTATGGGGATTCCCTTGTATGTTATTTGTTGCTTTCCCTTTGCTGCTTTTAATATTTTTTCTTTGTGTTTCATTTTTGTTAGTTTGATTAATATGTGTCGTGGTGTGTGTCTCCTTGGGTTTATCCTGTATGGGACTCTCTGCACTTCCTGAACTTTATTGACTATTTCCTTTCCCATGTTGGGGAAGTTTTCAATTACAATCTCTTCACATATTTTCTCAGACCCTTTGTTTTTTTCTTCTTCTGGGATGCCTATAATTTGAATGTTGTTGTGCTTAATGTTGTCCCAGAGGTCTCTGAGACTGTCCTCCATTCTTTTCATTCTTTTATCTTTATTCTGCTCTGTGCCAGTTATTTCCACCATTCTGTCTTCCAGCTCACTTATGTGTTCTTCTGCCTTACTTATTCTGCTCTTGATTCCTTCTAGAGTATTATTGTGTTGCTCATTACTGTTGGTTTGCTCTTTAGGTCTCGTAGGTCCTTGTTAAATGTTTCTTGTATTTTCTCTATTCTATTTCTGAGCATTTGGATCATATTTACTATCATTACTCTGAATTCTTTTTTCAGGTAGTTTGTTTCCTTTTCATTTATTTGGTCTTGTGGGGTTTTTTTTTTAATATATTGTCAGAAATTCGGAGTATTTATTTATTTATTTTTGGCTGTGTTGGGTCTTCGTTTCTGTGCAAGGGCCTTCTCTAGCTGCAGCAAGCGGGGGCCACTCTTCATCATGGTGTGTGGGCCTCTCACTATTGCGGCCTCTCTTGTTGCGGAGCACGGGCTCCAGACGCACCGGTTCAGTACTTGTGGCTCACGGGCCTAGTTGCTCCGCGGCATGTGGGATCTTCCCAGACCAGGGCTCAAACCTGTGTCCCCTGCATTGGCAGGCAGATTCTCAACCACTGCGCCACCAGGCAAGCCCAGTCTTGTGGGTTTTTATCTTGTTTCTTTGCCTGCAAGATATTTCTCTGTCCTCTCATTTTGTCTAATGTACAGTATTTGACGTTTCCTTTCCCTAGGCTGCAGGGTCGTAGTTCCTCTTGCTTCTGTTCTCCACCCCTGGTGGTGGCATTGGTCCAGTGTCTTGTGTAGGCTTCCTGATGGGAGTGACTGGTGCCTGCGTTCTGGTGGGTGGAGCTGAGTCTTTTCCCTCTGATAAGCAGGGCCCTGTCAGCTGGTGTGTTTTGAGGTGTCTTTGAACTTAGTATGACTTTAAGGCAGCCTCTCTGCTAACAGGTGGTGTTGTGTTCCTGTCTTGTTTGTTGTTTGGTGTGAGGAAACCAGCGTTGGGAGCTGCAGGCAGTTGGGTGGAGCCGGGTCTTGGATTCAGACAGAGGCCTCCATGAGAGCTCTTGGTGATTAATCTTCCCTGGGGCCAGGAATTCTCTAGTGGTCCAGCTTCCTGGATTTGGTGCTCCCACCCCAGAGGCTCAGGCCTGACTTCTGGTTGAGGAACCAAGACGCCACAAGTCACTGGTCCTGGCAATAAAGGGGATTAAATAAATAAATAAATAAAAAGACTAACAAAAACACCAACAAATGGTAAAAAGTAAAATCAAACAAACAAAAACAGAAACATAGAAATGCACACACACAAAAGAAACAAAAAGAGAACCAAATAAAATAAAAGGCAAGAGAACAACCAGAGAAACAAAAGAACCCAAGAATGAAATCAAACAATTAAGAAGAAAACTAACAAAAACACCATGCCAAAAAACAAAACCAAAGCAGAGTGCCAATGGAAGAATGAAGCAAAGAAAGAAAACAAACTGACAAAAGTGATTTAAAAAAAAAAGGAAGATTGAAAGGGGATAGAAGACAGAAAATCAATGTAGAAATAGAAATATAAAATATTTTTAAAAAGTATATTAAAGAAAGAAAGAAAAAGGCAAACAAAACCCCAGAGAAATGGTAAAAACAAAATCAAACAAAAACAGAAACAAAGAAACACACACACAAAAGAAAAAAAATAGAACCAAATAAAACAAAAAGCAAGACAACACCCAAACAGGAGAATCCAAAAATGAAATCAAACAATTAGAATCAGAACTAAGAAAAACCTAAAACCTAAAAACAAAACAAAAGCAGTGTACCAACTGGGGAATAAAGCAAGGAAATAGAACAAACCAATAAAAGTGATTTTAAATAAAAAGGGAAAAACACAGAACAACAGAAAATCAAAGTAAAAATAGAAATATGTTAAAAAAATGTTATAAAACACAAAGATCCTAAAAGACTAAATAAAAAAAAACTAAAACAAAAAGAAACAAAAGAAAGAAAAGAAACAAACAAAGCCAGAACCAACAACAGAATGAATAAAAACATAATAAAATTAAGAGTAATAATTATGTTTCCCTCCACTCTAAGTGTCCTTGCACACACCATGAGCCACAGCCCACCTCTGCCTGCCACCTCCTCCTCCTCTGCCTCTGGGCTGGTCTCTGGACCTGCTGTGGGCCCTGTGGGGACCACTCAGACTCTGATCTGCCCCAGTTCCTGCCTGTGCTTGCCCCCAAAGTCCACAGCTGCAAGAGCTAGACCGTTTCCATTTGTGGGAACACTCATTGTCTGCTCAGATATTCCACAGACGCAGGATCTACCCAGCTGATCGCGGGGATTTAATCTGCAGCTTGTACAGCTGATGGAAAGATTTTTGATCCTCTTCCTTAGTTGCCCCATCCCTGTGGTTCAGCTTTGGTTTTACCCCCACCTCTGTGTATGGTCCACCCACAGAAGTCTGGTCCTGAGGCTGCCTTGGAGCTCTTGAGTCTGCCCCAGTCAGGACAGGGCACGGAGGTGGTATGACTGCTTGGATCACAGGAGTCCCAGTGGCGCCAAATGTGCAGGGAAGCCAGCAGCCACGGGTGCAATAGATATAGCCCTAGTGAGGGCCTTTTCAGCTGCCCAGCATAAGGCACAAGAGGGACAGCCCTGGCCGGGCTTTTTCTGGCACCTGGCAGCAGGCTCATGAAGGCCAGCCCTGAGAGGGCTTCTTTTATTGATCGTTGGCAGGCACCAGCGTGTAGGGAGAGACAGGCTACAATAGTGGCTCCTCCCCCTGCATGTGACTCAGCAGTAGCACCCTGCTTCCATGGCAGTCCAGTCTTCTTCTGTAGGCATTCCCTGCTGCAGATTTCCTCCCTCCCATCCCCTCAGTCCATCTCTCCACAACCAACACTAGTTCTCACTCTGGGCCTGTTCTCCAATCCCCACGCACCAGCTCCCAGCCCCCTTGCACACCTGTGAGCATACATTCCAGTCCTGGGCACCTAGGGCCACAGTACAGACTGTCTGTATTTCTCACCCTGTCCAGTTTGCCACAGATCAGCTGCTTCACCCACTTTCGACAGCCTCAAATGCTTCCCTTCTGTCCCAATCGATTTCCCCATTGCAGAGGGGATTTCCCCAAATTTGGGAATCTATCCTCTACTTCAGCTCCCCCACCCTGGGGTGCAGGTCCCGTCCCGCTTCCTCTCCTCCTCCTTCTTCCTTCTTTTTTTCATCCTACCCAGTTATGCAGGGATGTTTATAGTCCTTTCCAGTGTCCAAGGTCTTCTGCTAGTGTTCAGCTGGTGTTCTGTGAGAATTGTTTCATCTATAGATGTATTCCTGATGCATCTGTGGAGTGAGATGAACTCCACATCCTCCTACTCCTTCACCATCTTCTGTCCTCAGTCCGCTAGATTTTTATTAAACTTTGTGCTCAGGGTCTCTCTGGAGATTGTTCTCATTATGTGTGCCCAGGCTGCAGTCTGAAGGGGCTGAAGCGTCAACTACTAGAAAAAGGAAGAGACAATAACACATGCCATAACTCTGCCTTATTCTAGTCCTCAGAAGCAAGTCACAAAATCCAGTATATTAAATATCAAGAGGCAGGGATCATGAGAGCCCCTCCTTGAAGCTACCTTCCAAAGTGTATATCGAAATTTTGGTTTTCTGATTCTTGTGAGAATAAATTAGAGACATTGTGCTCTTTTACCTCTAAATATTTCAGCATGTAATTCCAAAGAACAAGGATATTCTCTTACATAACAATAGTGCCGCTATCAAAATCAGGAAATCTTATGTTAATACACCAGAGTTAACTTATCTACAACTCTAGCCAATATTCACATTGCATCAACTGTCTCAATGATTTCCTTTACGGCTTTTAAAAAAAAATCTAAAATGCAATAAAGACTAAAGAATGCAAAAATCTAAGATGTAAAATTAACTTTAGTCACGCCTCTTTAGTTTCTTCTAATCTAGAATACCCCTCAATTTGACTTTCTTGACTTTCACATTTGGAGGAGTGCAGGTGAATTATTTTGTACACTGTCCCTCAATTTGGTTTATCTTATATTTCTTTTTTACTGAATTCAGGTTATGCATTTTGGCAAGAATACCACAGAATGGTGTTTCCATCTGAAGACGTGGTATCATTTGTCCCAGTAAAATAATGATGTTAATTTTGGTCACATTCTTTTTTTTTTTTTTTTTAACATCTTTATTGGGGTATAATTGCTTTACAATGGTGTGTTAGTTTCTGCTTTATAACAAAGTGAATCAGTCATACATAAACATATGTTCCCATATGTTGGCCACATTCTTAAGGTGGATATTTTCAGGTTTCTCCTGTAATTTTTTCTTTAATAAATAATTTGTGGGTAGACATTTTGACACTGTGCAAATATTCTCTTCTTCATTCATTAAAATGTCACACAGTAGTTCTACCATCTTTTAAAATATATATATATATACTTTGTTCTTTTTCATATTCTTTTCCATTATAGTTTATTACAGGATATTGAGTATTGTTCCCTATGCTATATAATAGGACCTTGTTGTTTATCTATTTTATATATAGTAGCCCAAACTCCTGATTTACCCCTCCCCCTATCATCTTTTGATGACTCTCTAATTTCATCATCTACTATATATTTTAGCCAGTATTCTAGAGTAAGGAAGAGTGTTCTTTTCTCCCACATTTAACTGATATTTTATGCATTCATTTATATCAAGGTGGATTCATGCACGCCTATTTTGTACATTGGGTTATCATTCATTAGGATGAATATTTACTTGGATCAAATTCTTCCAAATTTAGCCAGTGGGAGCCCCTTTAAGGTACTTTTTTTTTTTAATTTATTTATTTTTGCTGTGTTGCATCTTCATTTCTGTGTGAGGGCTTTCTCTAATTGTGGCAAGCAGGAGCCACTCTTCATCACGGTGCATGGGCCTCTCACTATCGTGGCCTCTCTTGTTGCGGAGCACAGGCTCCAGACACGCAGGCTCAGTAGTTGTGGTTCATGGGCCTAGTTGCTCCACGGCATGTGGGATCCTCCCAGACCAGGGCTCGAACCCGTGTCCCCTGCATTAGCAGGCAGATTCTCAACCACTGCGCCACCAGGGAAGCCCCCTTCAAGGTACTTATGTCCTTTATATATTTCCAGATCATTTGGGGGAACATTTTCTAACTTTCACATGCAGAATTATTCCAGGCTTATCTTATACTTACCATCTCTCCCCACCCTAAAACCAGCTGGTTCTCAAAGGAATACTGGTTCTTTTTAGTGAAATGTGGTAATTTTTTAATATAAGAAACAATTGAGGACTTCCCTGGTGGCTCAGTGGTTAAGAATCCGCCTGCCAATGCAGGGGACACGGGTTCGAGCTCTTGTCCGAGAAGATCCCACATGCCACAGAGCAACTAAACCCATGCGCCACAACTACTGAGCCTGCACTCTAGAGCCCGAGAGCTGCAACTACTGAAGCCCACGTGCCTAGACACCCTGCTCCTCAACAAGAGAAGCCACCACAGTGAAAAGCCCGCGCACTGCAATGAAGAGTGGCCCCCACTCGCCACAACTAGAGAAAGCACACGTGCAGCAACAAAGACCCAATGCAGCCTTAATAAATTTATTTTTTTTAAAAAAAGATCTAAACTAAAAGAAGTTCACCCTTTTCTCCCAACCCCCACCCCCACCTCTTGCAACCACCAATCTCTTCTCAGTATCTATGAGATTGTTTTGGTTTGTTTTTTAAGATTCTGTACAGAAGAGAGATAATACAGTATTTCTTCCTCTGTCTGACATATTTCCCTTAGCACAGTGTCTTCAAGTTTCGTCCATGTTGTTGTAAATGGCAAGATTTCATTCTTTTTTATGACTGAATAATATTTCATTGGATACTTTATATATATTTATATCACAATTATTATACCATACATATACATACATACATATATATATATATATATACACAGCAATTTACTTTTCTATTCATTTATCTGTGTACACTTAGGTTGTTTCCATATATTGGCTATTATAAAAAATGCTGCAATGAACATGGGATATATATCTTTTCAGATTACTGTTTTCATTTTCTTTGGATAAATACACAGAAGTAGAATTGCTGGTAGCTGATATGGTAGTTCTATTTAAAAATTTTAAAGGAACCCATATTGTTTTATTTATTTATAATAAATTTATTTTATTTACTTATTTTTGGCTGCATTGGGTCTTCGTTGCTGTGTGAGGGCTTTCTCTAGTTGCAGCAAGTGGGGGCTACTCTTCATTGTGGCTCATGGGCTTCTCATTGCAGTGGCTTCTCTTGTTATGGAGCATGGGCTCTAGGGAGTGTAGGCTTAATAGTTGTGGCTTGCAGGCTCTAGGGTGCAGGCTCAGTAGTTGTGGCAAATGGGCTTAGCTCCTCCGCAGCATGTGGGATCTTCCTGGACCAGGGCTCGAACCCATGTCCCCTGCATTGGCACGCAGATTCTCAACCACTGCACCACCAGGGAAAGCCAAATCCATAATTTTTAAATGCTGGCCTAACCAATTTAGACTGCCACCAACAGTGCACAAAGTTCCCTTTTTTCCACATCCTTGCCAACACTTGTTTATTGTCTTTTTGATAACAGCCACTCTAACAGTTGTGATGTGATATCTCGCTGTGATTTTGATTTGCATAATTAGTGATGTTGAATACCTTTTCATGTACCTCTTGGCTACCTGTATGTCTTCTTAGGAAAACCGTCCATTCAGATACTCTGCCCATTTTTTAATCAGATTTTTTTTAATATGGAATTGTATGTGTTCTGTATATATTTTGGATATCAGCCCTTTATCAGACATATGATTTGAAAATATTTTCTCCCTTCCATAGGTTGCCTTTCATTTTGTTGGTTTCCTTTGCTATGCAGAAGATTTTTAGTTTGATGTAGGCCCACTTGTTTATTTTTGCTTTTGTTGCCTTTGCTTTCAGTTTTGAATTCAAGAAATCATCACCAAGATTAATGTCAAGGAGTTTACCACCTATGTTTTCCTCTAGGAGATTTATGGCTTCAGGTCTTATGTGCAAGTATTTAATTCACTTTGAGTTAATTTTTGTGTATGGTGTAAGATAGTGGTTCATTCTTTTGCATGTGGCTGCCCAGTTTTCCTAACACCATTTATTGAAGAGACCGTTTTTTCCTCATTGTATTCTTGGCTTTTTTTAAATCATAAACTAATTGACCATATGTGCCCACTTTATTTCTGGGACCTTTATACCATTGATCTATATGTCCATGATGCCAATATTACACTATTTTAATTACAATGGCTTTGTAATGTGGTTTAAAATCAGGGAGCATGATGCCTCTGGATTTCTTTTCTCAAGATTGATTTGACTATTCAGGATTTTTGTGGTTCCATATAAATTTAGAATTGTTCTATTTCTGTGAAAAATACCATTGGGCTTTTGATAAGGATTGCCTTAAATCTGTATATTGCTTTGTGTAATATGAACATTTTCATAGTTTAATTTTTCTAATCTATGAGCATGGAATACTTTTCCATTTATTTGTGTCTTCAGTTTCTTTCATTAGTGTCTTAAAGTTTTCAACATATAGGTCTTTCACTTCTTTGGTTAAATTTCTAAATATTTTATTAATGCTATTGCCAATGAGTTTCTTTCTTTATTTCTCTAATACTTCATTATTTGTGTAAAGAAATGCAGATATTTCTCTGTTGATTTTTGAATCCTGTAACTTTATTGAATTCATTTGTTATAACAATTTTTGATAGATTCTTTAGTTTTTTTAATATATAATATCATGTCAACTGAAAATAGTGACAGCTGTACTTTTTCCTTTCCAATTTGGATGTCATTTATTCTTTTTCTTGCCTAACTGATCTGGCTAGGACTTCCAATATTATGTAGAATTAAAGTGATGAGATAGACATCTTGTCTTGTTTCTGATTTTAGAGGGAAAACTTTCAGCTTTTCACCACTGAGTATGATGTTAGTTGTGGATTGTCATATATGGCCTTTATTTTGTTGAGGAATGTTTCCTCTATATCCACTTTGTTCAGACTTTTTATCATAAATGGATGTTGAATTTTGTCAAATGGTTTTTATGCATCTATTAAGATGATCATATGATTTTAATCCTTCATTTTGTTAATACAGTTTATCACATTGATTTGTGGATGTTGAACCATCCTTACATCCCTGAAGTAAGTCCCACTTAATCATGGTGTATAATCCTTTTAATGTATTGTTGAAATTGTTCTGTTAATGTTTCATTGAAGATTTCTGCTTCTGTGTTTATCAAGGATTTTGACCTGTAATATTTTTTGTGTGGCATTTTTGTCTGGTTTTGGATTCAGGGTTATGCTGGCCTTTTAAAATGTATTTGGAAGAGTTTCCCCATTTATTCATGTTGCTGTGTGTTTCTTCCTTTTTATTGTTTAGTATTCTATTTTACAAATATACTAACATGTTTATCTATTATTGTTGGACATTGGGTTGTTTTAGTTTTTCTACTGTGAATAAATCTGCTATGAGCATACTTTTACAACTCTTTTTTGTAGGCATATATTTTTATTTCTCTTGGAAACATAACTAGGATAGAAATGTGTGGTCATATAGTAAATGCATATTTAATTTTGTATGAAATTGCAGGACTTTTTTCTTCAAAGTCATTGTACTATTTTACCCTCCTGTCACAATCAATAATATATGAGATCATTCCATATCCTCACTAAAAATGCTGCTGGCTTTGTGGTCTTAATTTGCATTTCTTTGATGGCTAATGGTATTTAATATCTCTCTAAATGCTTATTTGCCATTCATATACTTTTATTTGTAAACTGTTTGTAGAAGTCATTTTACTTATTTTTAATGAGTTATTTGCTTTTCTTTATTGACTGTGGGTGTTCTTCATATATTCTAAATATAAATCCGTTGTCAGATATATATGTTGTGAATATTTTCTCCTTATATGTTGCTTGAGGGAGTGGGTGACATTCTTTTCAATAATAATGATAATAATTATAATAAGATATTTTATCATTTGGTGAGGACCTCTTATGTACCAGGTGTTTGAATAAGTACATTAGACACTATGTCATGTAATTTTCACATTGATATCAGAAAACTTCTGGGAATTTAGTTAAGAATATTATTTTTATTATTAATACAAATTTGTTTTATCTTATTTTACTTATCACTTCTATATTTTCCATAATACTTTTTATTTTAAAAACATTAAGTTTATAGATATATGTTTTTGAAAGGATAGAATCCTTTTTTTGAGAAACTTTTTCTCTTTTGAAATGGAAACCTCATGAAATGCTCATGCTCCTACTTTTTTTAATCTTTCTTCTCTGTGTTCTGAAATAATTATCATATAAGTCTTCAGTGTTTCCATTAAGTGTTGTTGGTAAAACTCCTTTGAGTTTATTTCCTCAGCAATTAATTTTCATATCTATGATTCTCTTTTCTCAGTTTTTCTACCGTAACTTCTCTTTTTATGTACATACAGTTCCCTTTTGAATCAAATTGAAAATGTTAACTTTAGGAAAGTTTTCCTTTTCCTTTTCTTTTGTTAAGTTTTTTCAAAAAGGGACATTTGTTATGATCTCATATATGATGCCCACCCTTTAAACTCCTGAATCAGTCTACTCCCTCTATTAGAAGAGGGTCTATAATTGCATGGAATTTGGAAGTGATGAGGATTTTGTTAAAGAATCTTAATCTTACATAGGCAAAAAGAAAAGAAGGTAATTTTCTAGTGATTGTCTATCTTTATATATTTTTAGTCTGTACTGAGTAAGGAATGCATAGAAAATACACAGTATTTTGTCTTCCAAGATTACTGTAGAACACTAAACTAAATTATGTGTATTCCCTCTTTAACTGCCTTAACAGGCAACATCCATGGGAAGGCTGAATATTTACAGTAATTAATGTCATCTATAGTATGTGAAAGATGGAAGTAACAATACTATGTACAATAGAGTTGAGAATCTATCCAAACTAATGTGCTTAGAACAACTGTTGTTCTTTTTTTAAATTTTTATTTATATTGGAGTATAGTTGAGTAACAATGTTGTGTTACATTCAGGTGTACAGCAAAATGATTCAGTTATACATATATATGTATCTTTTTTTTAAGTTCTTTTCCCATTTAGGTTATTCCAAAATTTTGAGCAGAGGTCCTTATGCTATACAGTCATCCTGGTTGGTTATCTGTTTTAAATATAGCAGTGTGTATATGTCAATCCCAACCTCCTAGTCTATCCCTTACCCCCACCCTTCCCCGCGTAACCATAAATGCAATCTCTACGTCTGTTTCTGTTTTGCAAATAAGTTCATTTGTATCATTTTTTTTAGATTCCACATATAAGTGAGATCATATGATATTTGTTTTTCTCTGTCTGCTTTACCTCACTTAGTATGATAATCTCCAGGTGGCATTATTTCATTCTTTTTAATAGCTGAGTGATACTCTATATATATTCTACATCTTTCTTATCCATTCATCTGTCAGTGGACATTTAGGTTGCTTCCATGTCTTTGCTATTGTAAACAGCGCTGCAATGAACAGTAGTGTGCATGTATCTATTCGAATTATGTTTTTCTCCAGATATATGCCCAGGAGTAGGATCATAGAAATTTGTAGTTTTTTAAGGAACCTCCATACTGTTCTCCATAGTGGCTGTACCAGTTTACATTCCTACCAACAGTGTAGGAGGGTTCCCTTTCCTCCACACCCTCTCTAGCATTTATTGTTTTTATTTTTTGATGATGGCCATTCTGACCGATGTGAGGTGATTTGCATTTCTCTAAAGATTAGTGATGTTGAGCATCTTTTCATGTGCCTCTTGGCCATCTGTATGTCTTCTTTGAAGAAACGTCTATTTAGGTCTTCTGCCCATTTTGGGACTGTGTTGTTTGTTTGTTTGATATTGAGCCTCATGAGCTGTTTGTAAATATTGGGGATTAATCCCTTGTCAGTCGCATCATTTGCAAATATTTTCTCCCATTCTGTGGGTTGTCTTTTTATTCTGTGGTTTCCTTTGCTGTGCAAAAACTTTTAAGTTTAATTAGGTCCCAGTTGTTTATTTTTTATTTTATTTCCAATACTCTAGGTAATGGATCAAAAAAGATATTGCTGCAATATATCTCAAAGAGCATTCTGCCTATGTTTTCCTCCAAGAGTTTTATAGTATCTGCTCTTACATTGAGGTCTCCACTATATAGTCTTGCCTCCTTTGTCCTAGATTAATTAACCGTAGGGGCATGGATTTATTTTGGGGCTTTCTATCCTGTTCCATGGATCTATATTTCGTTTTTGTTCCAGTACCATACTGTTTTGATGAGTGTAGCTTTGAAGTATAGTCTGAAGTCAGGGAGCCTGATTACTTCAGCTCCTTTTTTTTTCCCTCAAAATTGCTTTGGCTATTTGGGGGTCTTTTGTGTCTCCCTACAAATTAAAAAAATTTTGTTCTTGTTCTGCAAAAAATGCAATTGGTAATTTGATAGGGATTGCATTGAATATATAGAATGCCTTGGGAAGTATGGTCATTTTGAAAATACTGATTCTTCCAATCCAAGAACGTGGTATATCTTTCCATCAGTTTGTTTCATCTTCGATTTCTTTCCTCAGCATCTTATAGTTTTTGGAGTACAGGTCTTTTGCCACTTTAGGTTGGTTTATTCCTAGGTAGTTTATTCTTTTTGGTGTGATGTTAAATGGGAATGTTTCCTTAATATCTCTTTCTGATATTTCATTGTTAGTGTATAGAAATGTAAGAGATTTCTGTGTATTAATTTTGGGTACTGCAACTTTACCGAATTCATTGAGCTCTAGTAGTTTTCTGGTATCACCTCTAGGATTCTCTATGTATAGTATCATGTCATCTGCAAACAGTGACAGTTTTACATGTTGTTTTCCAATTTGGACTCCTTTTATTTCTTTTCTTCTCTGATTTCCTTGACTAGGGCTTCCTAAACTATGTTGAATAAAAGTGATGAGAGTGGACATCCTTGTCGTGTTCTTGATCTTAGAGGAAGTGCTTTCAGCTTTTTCACCATTGAGTATGATGTTTGCTGTGGGTTTGTCTTATATAGCCTTTATAATGTTGAGGTAGTTTCACTCTATAGCCACGTTCTGGAGAGTTTTTATCATAAATGGGTGTTGAATTTTGTCCATAGTTTTTTCTGCATCTATTGAGATGATCATATGGTTTTTATTTTTCAGTTTGTTAATGTGGTGTATCATATTGATCGATTTGCATATATTGAAGAACCCCTGCATAAATCCCACTTGATCATGGTGTATGATCCTTTTAATGTATTGTTGGATTTGGTTTGCCAGCATTTTGTTGAGGATTTTTATGTCTATGTTTATCAGTGATATTGGACTGTAATTTTCTTTTTTGTGGTATCTTTGTCTGGTTTTGGTATCAAGGCTATGGTGGCCTCATAGAATGAGCTTGAGAGTGTTCCTTCCTCTGCAGTTTTTTAGAAGAGTTTCAGAAGGGTAAGTTTAACTCTTCTCTAAATGTTTGATAGAATTCACCTGTAAAGCCATCTGGTCTTGCACTTTTGTTTGTTGGAGTCTTTTAATCAAAGTTTCGATTTCAGTACTTGTGATTTGTCTGTTCATATTTTGTATTTCTTCCTGGTTCAGTCTTGGGAGATTATACCTTTCTAAGAATTTTTCAATTTCTTCTAGGTTGTCCATTTTATTGGTATATAGTTGCTTCTAGTAGTCTCTTATGATTCCTTGTATTTCTGTGGTGTCTGTTATAACTTCTCCTTTTTCATTTCTAATTTTATTGATTTGAACCCTCTCCCTTTTATCTTGATGTGTCTGGATAATGGTTTATCAGTTTTGTTTATCTTCTCAAAGAACCAACTTTTAGTTTCGTTGATCTTTGCTTTTGTTTTCTTTATTTCTATTTCATTTATATCTGTTCTGATTTTTATCATTTCTTTCCTTCTGCTAACTTTGGGTTTTGTTTGTTTTTCTTTTTCTAATTGCTTTAGGTGTAAGGTTAGGTTGTTTATTTGTGATTTTTCTTGTTTCTTGAGGTAGGATTGTATTGCTATAAACTTCCCTCTTAGAACTGCTTTTTCTGCATCCCACAGGTTTTGGGTCATTATGTTTTCATCGCCAGTTGTTTCTAAATATTTTTTGATTTCCTCTTAGATTTCTTCAGTGATCCATTGGTTGCTTAGTAGTGTATTCTGTAGCTTCCATGTGTTTGTGTTTTTGGCCTTCTTTTTTTCTTGTAGTTGATTTCCAATCTAATAGTGTTGTGGTCATAAAAGATGCTTGATATGATTTCAGTTTTCTTAAATTCATCGAGGATTGCTTTATGGCTCCGCATGTGAACTATCCTGGAGAATGTTCCATGTGCCTTTGAGAAGAATGTGTATTCTGCTGGTTTTGGATGGAATGCTCTTTTAATATCAGTTAAATCCATCTGTTCTAACGTGTCACTTAAGGCCTGTGTTTCCTCAATGATTTTGTCTAGATGATCTGTCCATTGATAAAAGTGGGGTGTTAAATCCCTCACTATTCTTGTGTTACTGTTGATTTCTCCTTTTATGGCTGTTAGTATTTGCCTTAAATATTGAGGTGCCTCTATGTTGGGTGCATATATATTTACAATTGTTATATCATCTTCTTGGATTGATCACCTGATCATTATGTAGTGCCCTTCTTTGTCTCTTTCAACAGTCTTGAGTTTAAGGTCTATTTTTTATGATATGAGTATTGTTACTCCAGCTTTCTTTTTATTTCCATTTGCATGGAATATCTTTTTCTATCCCCTCACTTTCAGTCTGTAAGTGTCCTTAGATCTGAAGTGGGTATTTTGTAGACAGCATGTATATGGGTCCTATTTTTAATCCATTCAGCCATTCTATGTCTTTTGGTTGGAGCATTTAATCCATTTACTTTTTTTTTTCTTTTTGCGGTACGCAGGCCTCTCACTGTTGTGACCTCTCTCGTTGCAGAGCCCAGGCTCCGGACATGCAGGCTCAGCGGCCATGGCTCACAGGCCCAGCCGCTCCACAGCATGTGGGATCTTCCCGGACCGGGGCACAAACCCGTGTCCCCTGCATCGGCAGGCGGACTCTCAACCACTGCGCCACCAGGGAAGCCCTAATCCATTTACTTTTAAGGTAACTATCAATATGTATTGTTCTTATTGCTATTTTGTTAATAGTTTTGGATTGGTTTTTGCAGGTTTCTTTCTTCTCTTCCTCTTTTGTTCTCTTCTCTTGTGATTTGATGACTAAATTTTAGTGTTGTGTTTGGATTCCTTTCAGTTTGCGGTTGCCTTGAGGCTTTGTCATAGCAGTCTATGTATATACAAGATTGTTTTAGGTTGCTGTTCTTTTCATTTCAAATGCATTTCCTATACCCTGCATTTGTACTCTCTTCTTCTCACGATTACTGTTTTTGATATCATATTTGTGTGTGGATGATTGCATACCTTTATTGTATGTTTGCCTTAACCAGTGAGCTTTCCCATTCATAATTTTCGTGTTTCTAGTTGTGGCCTTTTATTTTTCCCACCTAGAGAAGTTCCTTTAGCATTTGTTGCAGAATTGTTCTGGTGGTGCTGAATTCTCTTAGTTTTTGCTTGTCTGTAAAAGTTTTGATTTCTCCGTTGAATCTGAATGAAGGCCTTGCTGCATAAAATATTCTCATTGTAGGTTTTTCCCTTTCATCACTTTAAATATATCTTTCTCCTCCTTTCTGGCCTGCAGAGTTTTTGCTGAGAAGTCAGCTGATAACTTTACAGGAATTCCCTTGTATGTTATTTGTTGCTTTTCCCTTGTTGCTTTTAATATTTTTCCTTTGTCTTTAATTTTTGTCAATTTGGTTACTGTGTGTCTCATTGTGTTCCTCCCTAGATCTATCCTGCCTGGGACTATCTGTGCTTTCTGGACTTGGGTGACTGTTTCCTTTTCTATGTTAGGGACATTTTTAGCTATTATCTCTTCATATATTTTCTCAGGTCCTTTCTCTCTCTCTTCTCCTTCTGGGAGCCCTGTAATGTGAATGTTGGTGCATTTAATGTTTTCCCAGTGGTCTCTTAGACTGTCCTCACTTTTTTTTTCATTGTTTTTCTTTATTCTGTTCAGTGGAAGTGATTTCTCCACTATTCTGTATTCCAGCTCACTTATCTGTTCTTATGCCTCAGTTATTCTGCTGTTTGTTCCTTCTAGTGTATTTTTCATTTCAATTATTATATTCATTCATCTCTGTTTGTTGTTTAGTTCCTCTAGGTCTTTATTAAACATTTATTGTGTCTTCTCGATCTGTGCCTTCATTGTTTTTTTGAGATTTTGGATCGTCTTTACTATCATTGCTCTGAATTATTTTTCAGGTAGATTGTCTATCTCCACTTCACTTAGTTGTTCTTCAGGGGCTTTATCTTGTTTCTTCATCTGGGACATATTCCTCTGCTGTTTCCTTTTGTCTAACTTTCTGCGATTGTGCTTTCCATTCCACAGGATGCTGGGTTATAGTTCTTCTTGCTTCTGCTCTCTGCCCCCTGGTGGGTGAGGCTGTTTAAGAGGCTTGTGCTGTCTTCCTGGTGGGAGGGACTGGTGCCTGCCCTCTGGTGGGCAGGGCCATGTCAAGCGGTGTGTTTAGTGGGCAGCTCTGTGCTCAGGAGGACTTTAAGCAGCCTGTCTGCTGATGGGTGGTGCTGTTTTCCTGCCCTGTTGGTTGTTTGGCCTGAGGTTTCCCAGCACAGGAACCTACAGGCTGTTGGGTTTGGCCAGGCCTTCTTGAGAAAATGGTAACCTCCAGGAGGGGTCACACTAATGAATACTCTGCACAAATACTACTGCCATCGTCTTTGTCCCTGCAGTGAGCCATAGCTGCACCCCACCTCTGCAGGAGTCCCTCTAATACTAGCTGGTAGGTCTGGCCCAGGCTCTTATGAGGTCACTGCTTTTTTCCGTGGGTGCTGGTGTGCATGAGACCTTGTGTGCACCCTTCAAGAGTAGAGTTTCTATTTTCCTTAGTCCTGTGGAATTCCTGCAATCAAACTCAGCTGGCCTTCAAAGCCAGATTCTCTGGGGGCACTTCCTTCCGTTGACAGACCCCCAGGCCAGGTGGGACTCAGAACTTCCCTGTGGGAGAACTTCTGTGGTCTAATTATTTTCCAGTGAGTGGGTCACCCACCCGGTGGGTTTGGATTTGATTTTATGGTGTTTGCGCCCCTTCTCCTGTCTTGATGTGGCTTCTTCTTTGTTTTTGGATGTAGGATATCTTTTTTGGTACGTTCCAGCATATTTTTTGTTGATGGTTGTTCAGCAGTTAGCTGTTATTTTGGTATTTTCATAAGAAGAGTTGAGCTCACATCCTCCTACTCCACCATCTTGTCTCCATGCTTAGAACAACTGTTATAGATTCAGGTGCAACAGATTCCAACAGATCCAATATTTTCATCCCACTCCCTGCCTTACCTCACTATTCAGCTCCCCACACCCTGATCTCTAGGTCATGAGATCAAACATTATGTTAGGGAATAGCAGAAAAACACACTTTATCAATGTTAGATAAAGATGGTCTGGGCAGACATCCCTCTGGGATGATAAGGTCCTCCTCCTAAGGCACAGGAGTTTGGAATACAACCTGATTTCAAAAACCTAGATTTCAGCACTCACTCTGACTTGAGTTGGCACTTCTATCTAGGCTATACTATGAAAATCCATTAGTGGGGTCTTTGTGTTTTACCATAGTGCCAATATTCATTTTCAGGCAGGTTCCTTTTTCTACTTAGCTGATTGTTCCATCTCTCATTCTGGTTTATTTCGTATCTAATTTCTTAAAATGTCAATATTTGTATGATGTTCTCTTGATGCTTGCTGGAATATATAAGTTGTCCTGTTAAATTTATTTGATCATTTGAGATTTAAATACAACCATTTATTTTGAACAGAAACTACTTTAGGAAAATAGATAGGGCATTTTGTAAAATATTTGGTTTTTGCAGTAATTATATATTTGAAAGATGTTTTACACTCAGAAAGTTCACCTTCTATAAACTGTCATATTTTCTCATAAAACTAGTAGTTTTTCAATGTTAGTGACTCCTTAGAAAAGGAAGGTTGTGCTTGCCTAATTTTGGTTTATAATAGTTAAATATGAGATTTGTGTAGTTTGAATACTTCAAACTTAAATGGAAATAATCTTTATAGTAATTTAGCTTTATTATTATTTGCTTTATTTATTATTACTAAGATCAGAAGGACTGAGAGAAGTGAGGTGGCAGTTGGAACCACAGAAGTGTCTCAGTCTCTGTTTTCTGGGCTTGCTGTGAGTGCTCACTAAAAGAACAGGGCTTAGCAGGATTTGCTCTTCATTCAGGATGACTCTTAGTGGAAGAATAATACTTGGGATCATAGATCTCTAGTGGGATCTAAATCTTATTAATTTCAGAGACAAGGAAAGCTGTGTCTCAAAGGACCCTGCAACCTAAACTTAACCCTCTGAGTTATGGGATGTCAGCTAATTGCTACCGGTGTGTCTGTCCTTGACTTTGCAACTGTCCTGCTTTTTCACTGAAGGATGGTTTGCACATTAACCCATTATCAGTTTTTTTAATGTAACCTTAGCTGTACCAATTGTACCAAAAATTCCTCGGAGATTCTGACTTGTGGATGGTGCTCAGTCATAGTTTCCAGTTCTGGTACAGAGCTAGGAACTACTTGTGTATTTGGTTGCATAGGCAATAAAATACAGTGAATACTTAGCACAAATTCTAGAATTTGACCATCTACATTTGAATTCATGTTCTGCCAGTTATTTAGCCTTGTGGACTTGGGAACATTGTTAAACCTCTCTAAGGCTTTGTTTTCTATGTTTCTGAAATATAATAGAGTAAATGAATCTATTTACATATATATAGATGTATATATCTATATCAGAGCCTAACACATCATAGCACATAGTAAATGTTATACATTTACTATTTTTATCATTCCCACTGAAATTTGAGTTAATGTGGACCTCCACACTTTCAGATCCAACATGTAAGAAGAACTTGGAATAAATACAGCACACATACACTCTCACCATCTATGCATATCATATTCAGACTACAGAAAACCAAAGATAAGGAAAATCTTGAAGGCAACCAAGGAGTAACAAAATATCTTAATTAGAGGGAAACAAGGAAGAAATGTAACAAATAGAAAACAGTTACAAGATGATAGATATCAATCTATCTTAATAAGAAATGTAAATGTGAATAATCTAAATGCAGCCATTAAAAGATAGAAATTCTAGGGCTGGATATGCAGTTTCTTGACAAAAAATTAAAAACCAGTTAAAAACTTAGATTAAAAGTAAATCCTGGGCATATACCAGGAGAAAGTCATAATTCAAAAAGATATATGCACTCCAGTGTTCATTTCAGCACTACTTACAATAACCAGGAGATGAAACAACCTAAATGTCCATCAACAGAAGAATGGATAAAGAAGATGTGGTACACATATACAATGGGATATTACTCAGCCATAAAAAGGAATGAAATTATGCAATTTGCAGAGACGTGGATGGACCTAGAGACTGTCATAGAGTGAAGTAAGTCAGAAAGAGAAAAACAACTATCGTATAGTATCACTTGTACGTGGAATCTAGAAAAATGATACAGATGAACTTATTTGTAAAGCAGAAATAGAGACACAGGTGTAGAGAATGGACGTATGGAGACTGGGGTGCAAGGTGGGGTTGGATGAATTGGGAGATTGGCATTGACATATATACACTAATGTGTATAAAATAGATAACTAATGAGAACCTGCTGTATAGCACAGGGAACCTACTAGATGGTGACCTAAATGGGAAGAAAATCCAAAAGAGAGGGGATATATGTATATGCATAGCTGATTCATTTTTCTGTGCAGCAGAAACTAACAACATTGTAAAGCAACTATACTCCAATAAAAATTAGTAATAAAGAAAGTAAAGGGATTGATAAAGATACACCATGCTAATACTAATCAAAATAGGAGAATATGCTTTAGTTGTTACATTATCCAGAACTCAACACATACCCTTCCTCCTGCTATGTGAGGGGAAAGGCTGATGTATCTGGTATAATCTTTGAAGTTACTCTCATTTTCTTTTTTAAAATAACATTATCAGGATTACTCAGAGTTGGTTATCTGATCTGCTTCTGAGAAATTCCCACATTATCCTTAACTCATTTTTTCTTCAGCTTAAAATTTCTGCCTCCCTGAAGTCTGATTTAACCATGTTCCATATGCAAACTAGCTAGGAGTTTTAATAACCGTGATCTCAATGAGAGTTAACAGTGTGACATGGCTTTCAAAAGACAGCTAATGCATTATACATTTTATTCAAAGAAATATAGTATTCAGAATAAAGAAGGAAATAGTTTTACTATTTTGTGCGTTAATCATACATCATCTGGAATATCATTTTTGTTCTTTGCATCACTTTTAAGAGGACATTGATAATGCATAAACATGTCCTGAGATGGGTGACTGAGATTTTGAAGCCATTTCAAATAAGGAAATTTTGAGCAATTAGAAACTAAGACATTTTAGGGAAGCAGTATTAAATGGCTAAATAAAATTTGATGGACTGGCATTCTGGAAAAGCAATTATACTCAGTTGGATATAATAAGGGAGGAGACTTCATCTTAGGATAAGGAGAAACTTCCTCATAATTATAACTGCCCAACTTTAGAATGGACTGTGTTTTTAGATAATCATGAGCAACCTGTCATTGGAAGCATCCAAACAAAGAATGGATGCCAGTATGCCTGGGATGTTGCTATACTGGTCTATTTGTAGCATTGTAGAAGTTGAGTTCAATGAGCTCAAAGGTCTCTGCTAGCTCAAATGCTCTGTGGTTCTATTTTAAAAGCCTTTGAAGCTTTGCTATTTATCAGCCAATGAAATTAGTCCTTGTTAGCCTGGAAGTATTTAAATCTTTTTTTCTTTAGACTCATTTATGTGTGTGTGTGTGTGTGTGTGTGTGTGTGTGTGTGTGTGTGTGTGTACATACAACTTAAGACAAATTTCTCCTTTCTTCACAAGCCAAATCTTTTAAAACCCAACAGTAACCATTCAAGGTAATGTGTGAATGTGTGTGTGTATGAATGAGATATCATGATACCTTGAAGACAGTTGTCCACCATGAAAGTTGTCCACCACCCAGTGATAAATGTGGTTGATAACTACATTTTTTTAATGTTCTTTGGAAAATATAAACACAGTTGAGGTTATATTATAAATGAAATTTTATGTCATTCCCTTTATCAATAAAAAATCTAGGTACTGTAGCAGTGAGTTTGAGCATAACTTTTGGAAACCATAAGCTTGTTACCTGGCCCAGCCATTAGTTGAAAGAACTTGGTCAAATTACCTAACTTGTTTTTTCCTGGGATCTAAAATAAAGAAAGTAAAACTGAGATAATAGTATTGTTATTAGGATCAAATGTCATATAGTGCATATCGAACTACTATGATGTCACTCAGTATATAATAGATTCAGACTAAATAATACTTAATATAACATAAGCCCTTTCCTTATCCTATCATTTAAAATTTAATTTTAATGTCTGCATAATATTTTATTCTATGAATTAAGCATGATTTATTTCCATCTTTCTCAAACCTTTTTTTACTGTTGAATTGCACAAGGTAGAGAAGAGTAAAATAATGTTTCTTAAGAGTTTCTATTACAATAAAAAACAGCCTCTTATTGAAATTTCTCATGTTTTCTTAGTATAATATTTTCTGATGACATTTGAATTTTTACTTCATGGTGCAGTGCTTGTTTTAACAGAAATATAATGTAATTTTCCCAAAACTTTTAAATTAAATTCATTTTTAAAAGATGAACCTTGTTTATTCAGTAATATTCCATGTTAATAATCTTATCTGGTAACTTGTAAAGTGTAAGTTTAAGATCTCACTAGTGTGGGTGATTTTAAGATAGTTCTTTTTATACTAAAGTGAGCCTATAGGGGTAGTATACAAAGAATATTTAATCAAGAGTGGTCATTAATTTTAACATTTTTTTAATCAGAGAAGGAGGCCTTATACATTTTTCTTTGTAAAACGTGTAATGCATTTTATAACTAGATGTTTATAAGTGAGCTCTATAGTTTTGGGAAAAATCATTTTTATCATATTTTTATTTAAAATACTTATGGATTAAATTTGCAAATAATTTATTTAGAATACTTATATTTTCAGTTATGTTTTCTTTATAAAATTCTGCTATCAGGGTTTGATTCTTTACCAAGTTAACTGGGGATTTCCTATATAGCGCATATATCTGTATTTAATGTTTATATATCTTGGAGTTATATGTTACTTGGATTTACAATATAAACATACTCATCTCTGAAACCTTATGCAATATTATTTTATATACTAAATCTTATATACTGAAACTATACTTGATACCAAATATATTGAAAGATAAATATCAAATGCACACTTTTTTTTCTATTTGTGCATGGCTGTTCATAGTTATTGTTTTTTCATGTTTTTTACTTATTTTGACAATTTTGGTAATATATACTAATTGTAGTATTCAATTTCAATGGAATTTTTATTACTATAGAGTCTTCCATAATTTCTCTGAAATTCTGTTTCTATATATTTTATTGATTTAATTACATAATTATATTCTTCATATTTTCCATTAACCTATTTTTCCCTTGATAATTCTATTGTATTTGTTTTCTTATTTTAGGAAACTTCATTACTTCCAGTTGTTCTGTTACCTCTAAAAATGTTCTCTCCATTTTTTAGTTAAAAGGACAGATTATATTTTTCTCTTGCTCTAATAATTGAGGTCTCATATTTTTATATATATTTAAACAACCTCCAAGAAAAAGGAAAAAAAATCTCACTAGTATCCAAGTAGCTATATTTCTATGGTAGCAACTTTATTCAAATTTTGAAAGTCAATTTGTAACAAAAAATGTAGTATCAATCGTGTGATTCTATTTGTTATTTCTCTCTTTGTTCCTGTTGCACTTTGTCTTTACTTCAGGCAGTCTCCTCTATTTCTATATTGAGAAATAATTGACATAAAACTTTATATTAGTTTCATACAAGCAACCTCATTTTATAGGGCTTCAGCTTTATTGTCCTTTGCAGATATTGCTTTTTTTTTTTTTTTTTTTTTACACATTGAAGGTTTCTGGCACTTTGCACCAAGCAAGTCTATTGGTGCCATTTTTCCAACAGCATTTGCTCATTTTGTGTCTCTGAGTCACATTTTGGTAATTCTCATGGTA
The DNA here is from genome assembly GCF_039906515.1 of Pseudorca crassidens. Taxonomy (NCBI): domain Eukaryota; kingdom Metazoa; phylum Chordata; class Mammalia; order Artiodactyla; family Delphinidae; genus Pseudorca; species Pseudorca crassidens. The sequence continues at coordinate 70,325,933 of NC_090296.1, forward strand.
TTTCAATCTTTTTCATTAATATTTGTTATGGTGACATGTGATCAGTGATCTTTGATGTTACTGTTGCAAAAAGATTGAAATTCACTGAAGGCTCAGATGATGGTTAGTATTTTTTAGCAAGAAAGTACTTCTAAATTAAGGTCCATACATTTTTCAGACATAGTGCTATTGCATACATAATAGACAATAATGTATACATAACTTTTATATGCAAAAATTTGTGTGACTCACTTTACTGTGATACTTGCTTAATTGTGGTGGTCTAGAACCAACCCTCAATATCTCCGAGATATACTCTGTACAACATAATGATTCAATATCTGTATATATTGTGAAATGGTCACCACAAGTCTATTAACATTTGTCATAGTTACAAATTCTTCTGTTGAGAACTTTTAAGATTTATTCTCTTAGCAACTTTCAAATATGCAATATAGTATTAGCTACAGTCATTGTGCAGTATGTTACATCCCCAAGACTTATTTACTTTATAATTGGAAGTTGGTACCTTTTGCTCACACCCAGCAACCCCCAGCCCCCCACCTCTGGCAACCACCAATTCGTCCTCTGTATCTATGGCTCAGTTCTTTGTGTTTTGTTCTTTTTCTTAGACTTAATATATAAGATTGTATGCTACTTGTCTCTGTCTGACCTGTTTCACTTAGCATAATGGCCATCCATATTGTTGCAGAAGGCAAGATTTCCTCTTCATTATAGCTGAATAATGTTCCTCTGTGTGTGTGTGTGTGTGTGTGTGTGTGTATACCCACACACCACATTGTCTTTATCCATTCATCTGTTGATGGACACAGGTTGCTTCCATGTCTTAGCTGTTGTAAATAATGCTGCAGTGAACATAGGGGTGCACATAATTTTTGAGTTAATGTTTTTGTTTTCTTCTAATAAATACCTACAAGTGGAATTACTGGATGGTAGTTCCATGTTTAATTTTTAAGGAACCTCCATGCCATTTGTATAGATGCTGCACCAATTTACATCCCACGAACAGTGCAGAAGGGTTTCATTACTCCACATTCTTTCCAATTGTTTTATTTCTTGTGTTTTTGATAATAACCATCCTAACAGGTGTGAGGTGATATCTCATTGTGGTTTTGATTTGCATTTCCTGATGATTAGTGACATTGAGCACCTTTTCTTGTACCTCTTGGACATATGTATGTCTTTCTTTGGATAAATGTCTATTCGGATCATCTGCATATTTTTTAATCAGATTTTTTTTTTTTACTATTGAGTTGTATTAGTTCTTTATATTTGGATATTAACCCCATATTTAATATGGTTTGAAAATATTTTCTCCCATTTGGTAGATTGCCCTTTCATTTCACAGATGATTTCCTTTGCTGCACAGAAGCTTTTTAGTTTGCTGTATTACCATTTGTTCGTTTTTGCTTTAGTTGCCTATTCTTTCGATGTTGAATCTAAGACATTATCACCAACACCAATGTCAAAGAGCTTACCACTTATGTTTTCTTCTAGAATTTTTATGGTTTCAGATCTTACATTCAATCTTTAATCTATTTTGAGTTAATTTTTGTGTATGCTGTAAGATAGTTGTTCAGTTTCATTCTTTTGCATGTGGCTGTCCACTTTTCCCAACACAATTTATTGAAGACACTGTCTTTCATCATTGTATATTTTTGGCTCCTTTTTTGTAGATTAATTGATTATGTATGTGTGGTTTTATTTCTGTGCTCTCTATTCTGTTGTATTAATCTATGTTTCTGTTTTTAAGACAATATCATACTGTTTTGACTACTACAGCTTTGTAATATGGTTTGAAATGAGGGACCACGATGCTTCTAGTTTTGTTCCTCTTAACATCAGTTTGGCTATCTGGAGTATTTTGTGATTCCATAAAAATTTTAGGATTGTTTGTTCAATTTCTGTGAAAAAAAGTCATCTGGCATTTTGATAGAAATTTCAATGAATTTGTAATTGCTTTGGATAGTATGGGCTTTTTAACAATATTAATCTTTCCAGTGCATGAGGACAAATATATTTTCATACATTTATGTTTTAGTACATTTTTCATCAGTGTTTTATCATTTTCAGTGTACTGATCTTTCACCTTAGTCAAATTTATTCCTCAGTATTTTATTGTTGTTGATAGTTCCTTGTTATGTATGGCAACACACCTTTTTGCAAATAGTGACAGTTTTCCTTCTACCTTCCAATTTTAATAATTTTACTTCTTTTTCTCACCTAATTGCTCTTGGTAGGACTTCTAATACTATGTTGAATGAAAGTGGTGAGAATGGACATCCTTGTCTTGTTCTGGTCTTAGAAGAACTGCTTTTAGCATTTCATAATTGAGTTGATGTTAGCTGCGGGCTTGTCATATATGGCCTCTATTCTGTTGAAGTATGCTTTTCTTCTATACCCACTTTGTTGAGAATTTTTATCATGAATGGACTTGGATTTTATCAAATGCTTTTTAAGTATCTATTGAAATATGATTTTTATCCTTCATTTTGTTAATGTAATATATCACATCGATCTGTGGATATTGAACTTCCATTGCATTCCTGGAATAAATCTCATTAGATTATGCTATATGATCCTTTTAATGGTATTGAATTTGATTTGCTAATATTTTGTTGTGGATTTTTGCATGGGTGTTCATCTGGGACTTTTGCCAGTAATTTGCTATTCTTGTGGCATCCTTGTCTGGTTTTGGTATCAGAGTAATGCTGGTCTTGTAAAATGAATGTGGAAGGGCACCCCCCCCACCACCATCTTCTATTTTTTGGAAGAGTTTGAGAATGATTGGTGTTAATTCTTCGAGTGTTTGGTAGAATTTACCAGTGAAACCATCTGGTCCTGGACCTTTGTTTTTTGCAAGGTTTTTAATTATTGGTTAAATCTCTTTACTGGTAATTTGTCTGCTCAGATGTTCTGCTTCAAGATTCAGTCTTGGTAGGTTGTATGTTTCTAGGAATTTACTCATTTCTTCCAGGTTGTCCAATCTGGTGGCATATAATTGTTCATAGTAGTCTCTTATGATCCTTCATCTTTCTATTGTATCAGTTATGATATCTCCTTTTTCATTTATGATTTTTGTGAGTCTTCTCTTTTCTTCTTTGTGAGTCTAGCTAAAGATTTGTAAATTTTGTTTACCTTTTCAAAGAACCAGATCTTAGTTTCACTGATCTTTTTGATTCTCTTTTTAGTTTCTATTTCATATATTTCCACACTGATATTTACTTCCTTCCTTTTACTAACTTTGGCCTTGTTTGCTCTTCCTCTTCTAGTTTCTTAAAATGTAAAGAAATTTGTTTGAGATTTTTCTTGTTTCATGAGGTAGGAATTTATTGCTATGAATGTCCCACTTAGAACTGCTTTTGCTGCATCCCCTAAGTTTTGGGATGTTGTATTTCTATTTTCATTTGTCTCAAGGTATTTTTTTCTTCTCTGTGGATTTTTTCTTTGATCCTTTGGTTATTCAGTAGCATGTTGTTTAATCTCCATACATTTGTGAATTTTCCAGTTTTCTTCTTGCAGTGATATTTAGTTTCATAGAACTGTGGTCAGAAATGGAGTTTGATATAATTTCAATGTTTTTAAAAATTTATTAAGACTTGTTTTGTGGCATAATATGTAATCTTTCCTCTAGAATGTGTGCTTGAGAAAAATGTGTATTCTGTTGTTTTTTTGATGGAATTTTCTCTAAATATATATTAAATCCTTCTGATCTACCATGTAGTTTAAGACCAATGTTTCCTTATTCATTTTCTCCCAGGATGAGCTATCCATTGATGTAAGTGAGGTATTAAAGTTCCTTACTATTACTGTATTGCCATCTATCCCTTAGGTGTTACTATTTGATTTATATATTTAAGTGCCCCTCTGTTGGGTGCAAAAATACTTACAAATGTTACATTCTCTTGTTGGTTTGACTCCTTTACTCTTATGTAATGTTCTTCTTTGTCTCTTATTACAGTCTTGTTAAAGTCCATTTCATCTGATGTAAGTATAGCTACCCCAATTTTCTTTTGGTTTTCATTTCCATGGAATTTCTTTTCCACCCATTCACTTTCACTTTGCATGTGTTCTTACAATTGAAAGAAGTCTCTTATAGGTAGCATATTGATGGATCTTGTTTTTTTAATCCATTTAGCCACTGTATGTCTTTTGACTGGACAGTATAGTCCCTTTACTTTTAAAGTAATTATTGGTAGATATGTGCTTATTGCCATGTTGCTAATTGTTTTCTGGCTGTTCTGTTCCTTCCACTAGTCTTCTCTTGTGCTCTTCCTTTGTAGATGGGTGACTTTCTGTAGTGGTATGGTTAGATTCCTTACTCTTTATCTTTTGTGAATCTATTATAGGTTTTGCTTTATGATTACAGTGAGGCTTACTTATAACAAATCATATTAATAACAGTGTATTTTAAGTGGATATCAACCTAAGTTTTAATGTATTCTAAAGCTCTACGTTTTCTCTCTCCTCATTTTTTATGTCACATATTACATCTTTATATATTCCTTAACCAATTGTTGTAGTTATAGATATTTTTACTACTTTTGTATTATAACTTTTATATTAGCTTTATAAGTAATTAATCCTTTACCTTGATTATATATTTACCCATCAGATTTATACTTTCATATGTTTTTCTTTTATTAATTAGTACCCCTTCTTTTCAGCTTAAAGAAGTCCCTTTAACATTTCTTGTAAGGCTGGTTTAGTTGTGATAAACCCCTTTAACTTTTGCTTGTCTGGAAAACTCTTTATCCTGCCTTCAAATCTGAATAACTTTGCCAGGTAGAGTTTGGTTGGAAGTTTGTTTTGTTTTGTTTTCCTTTCAGCATTTTAAATACATTGTGCCACTTATTTCTAGCCTGGGAAGTTTGTGCTGCAAAATCGGCTGTTAGTCTTATGGGGGTTCACTTATATATAGCAAGTTGTTTTTCTCCTGCAGTGTTTAAGATTTTATCCTCATCCTTAACTTTTGATATTTTAATATGTGTTTTGCTCTGGGTCTCTGAGTTGATCTTATTTAGAACTCTCTGTGGTGCCTGAATCTGGATGTCTGCTTTCTTGCCTAGGTTAGGGAAGTTGTCAGCCATTATTTCTTCCAGTAAGTTTTCTGCCCCTTTCTCTCTTCTCCTTGTGGCACCTCTATAATGTGAATGTTAGTCCACTTGATGTTGTCCCGTATGTCCATTAAGCTATCTTCACTTTTTTTCCATTGTTTTCTTTTTGCTGCTTTGATTGTGTAAGTTCTATTGCCTTGAGAGTTTACTGATTCATTCTTATGGTTTATCCAGTCTTCAATTGGCATCTTCTGGTGGATTTTTTAGTTCAGTTGTTGTATTCTTCATCTCTGTGTCTTCTATCTGGTACTTATATTTTATATCTCTTTGTTGAAGTTATCACTATATTTATCCATTCTTCTCTTTAGTTCAGTGAGCATATTTATGACCATTATTTGGAATTCTTTATCAGGTACACCACCTATCTTCATTTTTCTGAGTTTTTGTGTTGTTCTTTCATTTGGAACGTATTTCTCTGTTTCTTCATTTTCTTTGACTCTCTGTATTGGTTTCTTTCTAAGCATTAGATAAAACAGCCACCTTTCTCAGTTTTGCAAGAATAGCCTCATGTAGGAGATGAATCTTATCATTCAGTCCTTCCCCAGCTCTTGATTTTCTCTCAAATCTTTGTAATTGTTCCTGAGGCCTATTTAATTTTTAGTGGCTCCCAGTACTTGAGGGTGTGCCAAGACCTGTCAGGGTCCCAAAGGGGAGTATCTCAGTCAGCATCCAGATTCAGGCTGATTGGAAGACCAGACCTTCAGGCAGCAGCTTTTAAAGTACCCAAATATATATGGTCCTGTGGGACCACAAATGTAAGTCCTGCTGGCCACCAGAGCCTGGTGATCTAGAGGTGTCCCCTCAGTGAGGAGTGCACACCAAAATCAGAGTACCAGATGAGTGTGCAAGTTCCTCTCCAGGGGATACTGGTGACCTGGAGAAAGGGAGAAGGAAAGCACAAAGATGGCATCCACTGGCCGCCATCCCTGGAACACACCTTAGTAGGACCTTAGGAGTGTGCCAAACCAAGTCTGTCCCTCAGGCTGAAGCTTCCAGATAAGCAAATATGCCTCTTTCACAGAAGGACTAGGGGTGTGTTTCAGTCTGCTGCCTGTGCAGTGCCCTTGGGGTGGTAAACTAAGACCTGTCTTTACCATTGTTATAGTCCTATGGGACCCAGCAACGCAAGTCTCCCTGGCTACCAGAGCCAGTCAGTCAGCAGGCATCCCTTGGGCAGCAGCCACAAAAACCAGGCACTACACCTGTGTAAAGGCTCCCCTCCTGGAGATACAGGTGCTGTAGAGCACAGCAGAGGAAGAGTGCAAATAGAGTGCCCACACTCTGTGGTCTCTGAAAAGGATTACAGTCAACCTTAGATGTGTGTTTAATTAGAAGCTTTTTTCACAGAAAGGCTGGGCTCCTCAGACTATATATCCTCTTGCTGTGCCTAGTGGGGGTAGAACTCTCACTAGGGTGAGAGTGGTACCCTCAAGTGTAAGCCCCACTAAGCGTCGGAGTCAGGGAGTCTTGACATGTTCCCTGGGTACTAGTCACAAAAATCAGGGCACCTGAGGAGGGTCCATGCTCCTCTCTGGGAGATACTGATAAGCTGGATAGAGGCAGAGGTACACAAAGATGGCACCTGCCAGCCTCCATCCCTGTAATTTACCCCAGCAGCCCCCTAGATGTGTGTTAAATTAGATTTCTGCCCCACAGGCAAACAAACACTTCAAGATAGACAAGTGAACCTTTTTCACATCAGGTCTGGGCAACTTCCAATCGATTGCGTCTGCACTTGTACCTGGGGCAAGTGAGTCAGAGCACGTAAGTTCTTTAAAAGCCATTTCTCAGTTTTCTATAGCCTTGTGGATGTAAGCCCACTGGTTTTCAAAGCTAGATGTCTTGGGGGCTCCTCTCTCAGGTGCAGGTCTTAAATGTTGGGGAGACTGATGTGGGGTTCAAATTCTTCACTCAGCTCCAGGTGTTCAGTTCCCTCCTGCTTTTGGGTGAAGTTTATGGAGAGATTGTGTCTCAGCCTCTTTTATCTGCTTTGATGTGGATTTTTTCTTGTTTGCTGAATGTGTAGGAGTTACTCAGTTTTTTGTTTGTTTTCAGAGGAAACTATTCCATAGGTGGCTGTAGATTTTGGTGTCCTGTGGGAGGACGTGAGTTCAGGATCTTCCTATGTTACCATCCCAAACTAGAACTCCCCTCATCTCCAATTTTGAATAGCAAATTACTAAACTAAAAATTATATTTTTGCTTGTGATATCTGTTTAGGTGAGCTAAAGACCTGATTTGCCTCCTTGTCTATGTTTCAAGTGTTTGAGGATCAAAATATAATAGAACTGTAAATAAATTAGGTGTCAATCTAATAGACTTCAATTTCAGCAAATAAAGAGCTAAATTTCAAACTTTAAACCGAATGAAATAACATATAAAGGAAAGTATTAATGAAGAGTTCTGAGCTTGATATACGAATTTTAAATATATTCTGTTGCCCTCAAAATATGAATGTGCAATTTCTATCATATGAATTGACCCATATAGAGATTTCTTAGAAGTAAAACAGATGGCAGAGTAGTGCAAGTTTGTAGGTAATTTGACAAAATAAATAAAAATTTATATATAATGAAAGGAGAGAACCATCCCAAGCCATTGTTTTCAAAAGCATGTAAAATTCTATCTAGTTTAGACTTAGCCTTAATGAGAAGAGAATCCTGGGAATTACAATCTTGACTAACTGTAAACTCAGCAAAGTGTGCAAAATGTGGTTAATAAAGTTAAAAGACCTTAATAATAACTCTTAATATGGTGGGATAAGGGCTAAATGGTCACCAATAAAATAGGCAATGCCCTACATATTTGTTTTCTCCTAGTACTAGACATGGTGTGTAGAGCTAAATGAGGGACTTATTTGTCAGCTATTAACTAAAAAGTTCTTTTCATGTGTAACATACATATAAATGAGTTCACAAGTCCTAAATGCATACATCAATGAGTTGATATAAACATACCACCATCATGTCATGAAATAGAGTAGTAAGCAACACTGAAAACTTCCATTGCTTCCTCCCAGTTTCTACATCTGTCCTTCCAAAAGTTGTCATAATCTTGTGTTCTAACCAGTTTATTTTTACTTTTTTATTGAACTCTCTATATATTATATTTTACTGAATATTTTATGTCTTTTTCAGTTAATGTTATGTTTGTGATATTTAGTCATGTATGTGATATTTATGCATGTCTAAAGCTTGCTAATATATGATATTCCATTGAATATAATAATTGTTTCTATCCATTCTATACTCAATAGAAATTTGGGCTATTATAAATAGTAGTTTTCTTTTATACTTTTTTAAAATACAGTTTTCTTTTATATTGTATTTTGCCTTTATTCCTAGGTATTAGATAATTTTGAAGCTATTTTAACATTTAAAGCTATTTTAACATTTAAAATTATATTTTTTATGTTTTCTGTCTGAAATGTATGAATACTATCAATTTTGCATGTGGAATTTATGTTCAGCAATCTTGCTGATGAATTCCTTGTAGATTCTTTGGGGTTTTCTACAGAAAGAATCATATTGGTTTTCAAATAATTGTAAGCTTATTGTTTATTTCAAGTCCTTATGCATATGAATTTTTCTTTCCTTTTTATTACACTATGACCTCAAATGCAATATTGAATAGAACTGGTGACAGCTAACATTCTAATAAATGTTCCATCAGTCTAATTTTTAAAGCCAGTCTATTCTTGGATATAATATCTCTTTTTATTTTTTGAATGATTCTAAGAACTTCTTTTCAGAAGTTTTTTTCCAATTTAACTATGAAGCTCCTATAGGTGATTTTTTTGTACTCATCCTTCATTGGAGTTCATAATAGTTTTTAAGCTGTGGCTAAATATTTTCTTCATCTTCAAAAGACAGTCAGTCATTGTCTCTTCAAATATTGTTTTTGTTCCATTCGGTCTCTCTCTGTTTCCTGTCATTATTTTTGTAGTTCCCTGTGCTCTGCCAAAATTCAAAATCTTATCTTCTAATTTTTCAATCATATTAAACAGTTTATTTCTAAAATATCCAAAGCATATATAGAAAAGCCAATGTAATATTCACATATCCAATATGTATAATATATACATGTCCATTTCTAACATACTTAAATTTTCTGTGCATCTGTTTCTATTGTTCATTCGTTCTTTTTGTTTTCAGTTTGTCATGTGCTCTTTTCCTCTCATCTGCCAAAAATTACCAAAGTTTTGATTCAACAACTAACAAACACTGCATATAAAAATATACATTTGGTATTCTGGATCATGTTTCTTCTCCAGTCATTTAATTTTTTAATTGCATTAGCCTGTAAATATAGACATTCTAGATTACCTTAACCCAGTCAGAGGTTATGATTCAAAATTAGGCTTCTTTTCTGTGAGGGCTTGTGTGTTTCCTCATCCAACTTTTCTCCTGTGCTGTAGTCCTTATAGGGTCTCAAACCAAAAATGAATGTGGATTTTCCGGATTTCTTCCTTTACCGTTACACCTAGGATGAAGCTTTTACCTACGCTTCTTCTAATTCACCTTTCTCCTAGAATGGAGAATTTTGTAAGGTAAGGTTTCTTTCGCTCTCATCACCATGTACTAGATGAGAATTCTATTTAGCTTCTAAGTCTCTCAGCTGCACTTTCAAAACCAGCAATGGATAAAAGTGGTGTCAAAGCCAGGTTTCTCTCTTTGGATTTTTATTCTTTTCTAGATCTTAACCCCAGAATTCCTCACTGAATTGGTAGCTCTCATTTCTCTTTAAGTAAGTATATTAAAAATACATTTTCCTAGTCCTCTAGTTATTTTCAGTAGGAAGTTTGGTCCAATCGATTTCATCTTTTTTATTGAAGTATTTCAGTCTTCTGAAGACCTAGAGATAAACTTTCACCAGAGAAAAGCCTAAAGTAGATAATGCCAGCTCACAGCTAAAAGACCATCACTCATAAGACCAGTAAGAAATAGGACTACACTCTGTTCTGTCTCTAGTCTGTTTATCTTACTCACCTAGTTGCCTGGAAAAAAAATAAGTCCCATGAGAGATCTTTGATGAAACCAAATATAGTAAAAATCTGAACATAGTTGGAGAGAAAGTTCAAGGAAATAACATTGTGCATAAACTTTGGGGGTTTTTTTCTGCTAGCTGTTTTACCAAGTAGCTAAATAGATGAACAAAGAATTGCAGCAAGAGTAACACAGAAGACTCTAACACAGAAGACTCTAGAAGACAGATTTGTTGAAAGAATAGTCAATTTCCAGAGGACTGGTAATTAAATAGACATTTCTATATACTTAGAGATATTTTATAAGCAGATGAACTAGTCTGAATAGTCTAGATTTAATGACAGTAACAAATGACACCCATATCCTAACAGTTTATTTCTAAAAGTAGGTATATTCCATGAATAGGTATATTCATGTTGCATACCCAGCACATGTAAGCTAGAATCTTTTCTCTTCTCTTAGTCACTTGGAAGCTTGGACTGATTGTGACTTCCTTTTGAAGCAGGGGCAAGAGGATACAGCTGTTAATATTTCCTCAAGGAAACAGCATATATTATGTCTCCGTAAATTTCATTTGTCAAATCAAAATCCCATTATTACACACAACTTAAAGTGAGTAGACGTTTCATCTTTCTGTATGTTTGTAAAGCACATGATGAAAATATTTACTGACCAGTGGTGGACTGTGATAGCCACTAAGTCTCTATACCCAATATTTTACTCTCTCTGCTTTTAAGTTAGATATCACAGATGGTTTCAGTCAATGGAATGTGAGTTAAAGTAATATTCGGGCAGATGCTTAAAGATCCAGTAAGCAATTTTCTATCCTCTTCATCCCTCTCCTACAGTGTTCCAGGTAGATACATCAACCTGGATCCAGGGTTGAGGATGACTGACAGAGGATAGAGCCTTGGTCAACATTTAATGAACATTTAAAATGAGCGAGGATTCCAGACAAGGTGACGGAGTAGAAGGACCTGAGCTCACCTCCTCTCAAGAAAACAACAAAATCACAAAAAACTGCTGAACAACCATCGACAAAAAAGGACTGGAACCTACCAAAAAGATATTCTACTTCCAAAGACAAAGAGAAACCCACAACGAGATGGTAGGAGGGGTGCATTCATGATACAATCAAATCCCATATCCACTGGGTGGGTGACACACAAACTGGCAAATAATTATATCTCAGAAGTTCTCCCACAGGAGCAAGAGTTCTGAGCCCCATGTCAGGCTCCCCAGTCTGGGGTTCTGGCATCAGGAGGAGGAGGCCCCAGAGCATTTGGATTTGAAGGCCAGTGGGCCTTGATTGGAGGTACTCCACAGGACTGGGAGAAAGAAAAGACACTCTTGGAGGGCACACACAAGGTCTCCTGTGCACCACGACCCAGGAGAGAAAGCAGTGACTTCGTAGGAGGCTGGGCCATACCTACCTGCTGGTTTTGGAGGGTTTCTTGGGAAGAAGGGGGGGGTGGTGGGGGGGGGTGGCTGTGGCTCACTGCAAGGACAGTGGTGGTGGAGGTACTGGGGAGTACTCAGTGGCATGGGCTCTCCTGGAGGCTGCCATTTTGATGCCAAGACCTGGCCCTACCTGACAGCCCAAAGGCTCCAGTGCTAGGATGCCTCAGGCATCCAACAAACAACAGGGCAGGAACACAGCCCCTCCCATCAGCAGACAGGCTGCTTAAGGTCTTCCTGAGCTCACAGCCTCCTGTAAACATATCCCTTGACATGGCCCTGCCCACCAGAATGACAATACCCAGCTCCACCCACCAGTGGGCAGGCACCAGTCCCCCCCCACCAGGAAGTCTGCACAAGCTTCTTAGACAGACAGCCTCACCCACCAGGGGGCAGACAGCAGAAGCAAGAGGAACCATAATCCTGAAGGCTGTGAGACCACAAACAGAAAATTAGACAAAATGAGATGGTGAAGGAATATGTTACAGACATGAGAAAACAATCTACTTGAAAAAAAATTCAGAGTAATGATAGTGAAGATGATCCAAGATCTTGGAAAAAGGATGGAGGCACAGACCAAGAGGATACAAGAAATGTTTAACAAAGATCTACATCTAGAGAACAAACAAAAAACCCCAGATGAACTACAATACAATAACTGAAATGAAAAATACACTAGAAGCAAGAAATAGCAGAATAAATGAGGCAGAAGAATGGATAAGTGAGCCAGAAGACAGAATGGTGGAAAAAACACTTCCTCTGAACAGAATAAAGAAAAAAGAATGAAAAGAATTGAGGACAGTCTCAGAGACCTCTTCAACAAAACCAAATGCAGCAACATTTGCATTATAGGGGTCCCAGAAAGAGAAGAGAGAAAGTGCCTGAGAAAATATTTGAAGAGATAATAGCTAAAAACTTCTGACATGGGAAAGGAAATGATCACCGAAGTCCAGGAAGTGCAGAGAGTTCCATACAGGATAAACACAACGAGGAACATGCTGAGACACATATTAATCAAACTGAAAAAAATTAAAGACAAGGAGGAAATATTAAAAACAAGGGAAAAGCAACAAATGACATACAAGAGAATTTCCATAATGTTAGCAGCTGATTTTTCAGCAGACTACAGGCCAGCAGGGAATGGCACAATATGTTTAAAGTGATGAAAGGGAAAAACGTACAATCAAGAATACCCAGCAAGGCTCTCATTCAGATTCGAAGGAGAAATCAAAAGCTTTACAGACAAGCAAAAGCTAAGAGAATTCAGCACCACCAAATCAGCTTTACAACAAATGCTAACAGAACTTCTCTAGGCAGAAAAGTCCACAACTAGAAATAAGAAAATTATGAATGGGAAAGCTCACTGGTAAAGGAAAACATACAGTAAAAGTAGGAAATCATCCACACACAAATATGATATCAACACCAACAATCGTGAGAAAAGGAGAATTCAAATTCAGGATATTGAAAATGTATTTGAAATTAAGAGACTAGCAAGTTAAAAACAATCTTGTATATATGTAGACTGCTATATCAAAATCTCACAGTAAACAAACCAAAAATCTACAATAGATAAACACACACAAAAAGAAAAAGGAATCCAAACACAACACTAAAGACAGTCATCATATCACAAGAGAAAAGAATAAAAAAGGAAGAGAAGAAAAAAGACCTACAAAAGCAATCCCAAAACAACTAACAAAATGGCAATAAGACGATACATAACAGAATAACCTCAAATGTAAATGGATTAAATGTTCCAACCAAAAGCCATAGACTGGCTGAATGGATAAAAAATAGGACCCATATACAGGCTGTCTACAAGAGACTTACTTCATATCTAGGGACACATACAGACTGAAAGTGAGGGGATGGAAAGAGATATTCCACGCAAATGGAAGTCAAAAGAAAGCTGGAGTAACAATACTTATATCATAAAAAATAGACTTTAAAATAAAGACTGTTACAAGAGACAAGGAAGAAAACTACATAATGATCAAGGGATAAATCTAAAAAGAAGATGTAACAATTATAAATATATATGCACCCAACATAGGAGTACCTCAATATATAAGGCAAATACTAACAGCCATAAAAGGAGAAACTGATAGTAACACAATAATGGTGGGGGATTTTAACACCCCACTTACATCAATGGACGAATCATCCAGACAAAATCATTAAGGAAACACAGGCCTTAAATGACACATTAGGACTGACGTATTGATATTAATAGAGCATTATATCTAAAAACAGCAGAATACACATTCTTCTCAAGGGCACATGAAACATTCTCCAGGATAGATCACATGCTGGACCATAAAGCAAGACTCGATAAATTTAAGAAAATTGAAATCATATCAAGCCTCTTTTATGACCACACCACTATTAGATTAGAAATCAACTACAAGAACAAAACTGAAAAACAAAATACAAACACATGGAGGCTAAACAGTATTGCTACTAAGCAGTGAATGGATCACTAAAGAAATCAAAGAGGAAATCAAAAAATGCCTAGAGACAAATGAAGATGAAAACAGAATTACCCAAAATCTCTGGAATGCAGCAAAAGCAGTTCAAAGAGGGAAGTTTATAGCAATATAATCTTACCTCAGGAAACAAGAAAAATCACAAATAAACAACCTAACCTTATACCTAAAGCAACTAGAGAAATTAGAACAAAAAGACAGAGTTAACAGAAGGAAAGAAATCATAAAGATCAGGGCAGAAGTAAATGAAATAGAAATGGAAAAAGCAATCAAAAACATCAATGAAACTAAAAAGTTGGTTCTTTGAAAAGGTAAAATTGACAAACCTTTAGCCAGCCTCATCAGGGAAAAAAATGGAGATGGCTCAAATCAATAAAATTAAAAGTGAAAAAGAAATTACAAATGACACCACAGAAATACACAGCATCATAAGGATACTACTAAAGGCAACTTTATGCCAATAAAATGGACAACCTAGAATAAATAGAAAGTTACAACCTTTCAAGACTGAACCAGGAAGAAATACAAAATATGAGCAGACCAATCAGAAGCACTGAAATTGAAACTGTGATTTAAAAAATTCCAACAAACAAAAGTCCAGGACCAGATGGCTCCACAGGTGAAATCTACCAAACATTTAGAGAACAGTTAACAGCTATCCTTTTGAAACTCTTCAAAAAATTTGCAGAGGAAAGAACACTCCCAAGCTCATTCTATGAGGCCACCATCACCCTGATACCAAAACCAGACAAATATACCACACACACATGCACACAAATTACAGGCCAATATCACTGATGAACATAGACACAAAAATCCTCAGCAAAATATTAGCAAACCAAATCCAACAATACATTAAAGGTATTATACACCACAGTCATGTAGGATTTATCCCAGAGTGTGATACACCACATTAACAAAATGAAGAAAAAAACCATACATCATCTCAATAGTTGCAGGAAAAGCTTTGGACAAAATTCAACACCAAGTTATGATAAAAACTCTCCAGAAAGTATGTACAGAGGGAAGCTACCTCAACATAATAAAGGCCGTATATGACAAACCCACAGGTAACATCATTATCAACAGTGAAAAGCTGAAAGCATTTCCTCTAAGATTAGGAAAATGACAAGGATGTCCACTTTCACCACTTTTATTTAACATAGTTTTGGAAGTCCTAGCTACAGCAATCAGAGAAAAAAGAAAAAAAATCCAAATCAGAAAAGAAGTAAAACTGTCCCTGTTTACAGATGACATGATACTATACATAGACAATCCTAGAGGTTCTACTATCAGAAAATCCACTAGAGCTCATGAATTAATTCAGTAAAGTTGCAGGATACAAAATTAATACACAGAAATGTCTTGCATTTCTGTACACTAATGATGAAAGATCAGAAAGAGAAATTAAGGAAACAATCCCATTTACCATTGCATCAAAAGAATAAAATACATAGGAATAAACCTACCTAAGGAGGCTAAAGACCTGTACTCCAAAAACTGTAACACACTGATGAAAGAAATTGAAGATGACAAAAATAAAGAAAACTATACCATGTTCTTGGATTGGAAGAATCAATATTTTCAAAATGTCTACAGATTCAATGCAATCCCTATCAAATTACCAATGGCATTTTTCATAGAACTAGAACAAAAAATTTTACAATCTGTATGGAAGCACAGAAGACCCCAGATAGCCAAAGCAATCCTGAGAAAGAAAAATGGAGCTGGAGGAATCAGACTCCCTGACTTAGACTATATTACAAAGCTACAGTATTCAAAACAGTATGGTTCTGGCACAAAAACAGAGATAGATCAATGGAACAGGAAAGAAAGTCCAGAGATAAACCCACGCACCAATGGTCCCCTAATCTATGACAACAGAGGCCAGAATATACAGTGGAGCAAAGATAGCCACTTAAATAAGTGGTGCTGGGAAAACTGGACAGCTACATGTAAAAGAATGAAATTAGAACACTCCCTAACACCATACACAAAAATAAACTCGAAGTGGATTAAAGACCTAAATGTAGGACCAGACACTGTAAAACTCTTAGAGGAAAACATAGGCAGAACACTCTTTGACATAAATTGCAGTAAGATCTTTTTTGACCCACCTCCTAGAGTAATGAGAATACAAACAAAAATAAACAAATGGGACCTAATTAAACGTAAAAGCTTTTGCACAGCAAAGGAAACCATAAACAAGACGAAAAGACAACCCACAGAATGGGAGAAAATATTTGCAAATTAAGCAATTGACAAAGGATTAATCTTCAAAATATACAAACAGCTCATGCAGCTCAATATCCAAAAAAAAAAAAAAAAAGCAACCAAACTGAATGACCCAATCAGAAAAACAACCCAATCAGAAAAAGGGCAGAGGACCTAAATAGACATTTCTCTGAAGAAGACATACAGGTGGCCAAAAAGTACATGAAAAGATGATCAACATCACTAATTATCCGAGAAATGCAAATCAAAACTACAATAAGGTGTCACCTCACACTAGTCAGAATGGTCATCATTAAAAAGTGTAAAAACAATAAATGCTGGAGAGGGTATAAGAAAAGGGAACCTTTCTACGCTGTTGATGGGAATGTAAATTGGTACAACAACTGTGGAGAACAGTATGGAGGTTTCTAAAAAAACTGAAAAAGAACTACTAATGTGAGCCAGCAATTCCACTCCTGGGCATATATCTGGAAGAAAACCATAATTCGAAAAGATACATGCACCCCAAAGTTCATTGCAGCACTATTTACAATAGCCAAGACATGCAAGCAACCTAAATGTCCATCGACAGAGGAATGGATAAAGAAGATGTGGTACATATATACAATGGACTATTACATAGCCATAAAAAAGAATGAAATAATGCCATTTGCAGCAACATGGATGGACCTAGAAATTATCAAACTATGTGAAGTAAGTCAGAGAAAGGCAAATATCATATATCAGTTATATGTGGAATTTTAAAAAATGATATAAATGTACTTATTTATAAAACAGAAACAGACTCACAGACTTCAAAAACAAACTTATTTTTATCAAAGGGGAATTGTTGGGGGGAAGAACAAATTAGGAGTTTGGAATTAACATATACACACTACTACATATAAAATAGATAATCGACAAGGACCTACTGTATAGAACAGGGAACTCTACTCAATATTCTTTAATAACCTATATGGGAAAAGAATCTGGAAAAGAATGGATATATGTATAACTGAACCACTTAGCTGTACTCCTGAAACTAACATAACATTGTAAATCAACTCTACTCCAATATAAAATAAAAATTAAATTTAAAAAAAGAAGTCACTTGCTATTATATAGTCTCATTATCACTGACATTGAATTTGATCATTTGCTTAAGGTCATACCTGCCAATTTTCTTCACTGATGAGTTTTACTCTGTTATTAATAAGTAAAAGAAATTTTGAGGAGATATTTTAAGACTATATAATATCCTGTTACCCTTCAACATTTACCCACTAATTATTGCATCCATGGCCTATTCTTATATAATTTATAATGATGATGATGTTTGAAAATGGCATTACTCTTTCTACATTTCTTAGTTGATTTTCTACTGTTAGGAGGAGGTTTCCCTTTACCATTATTGATGATTAATTAATATTTTTATAGACTCATGTATTCTAATTTTATTATATAAGCTAGAGTATATTATTAACGTTTGTAATTTTGTTGCTCAAGCTATCTCATATTTGGCCAGTTACCTGTTTAAAGTGGCGTTGGTGACCTATTAACATACCTTATCATTAGTTAAGTGTTTTGTTACTTTGTAGTACAGCAAAGTATGCCAGGATATTCTTATTCTTTCTGTTCCCAGCGCTGGAGTCAGTCATTTCTCCAAGGAGCTGAGATCATTTTAGTGGAGGTTGGTATTTAGAAACAAATGTTTTTGAACACTTTATGTACTCATTGCTACTGGATGTCATTGCTTCTAGACCCTCTCAGAATACAGAGCATATACATATATAACATATTTATCTTTTTGAGATTCATGCTGATATTTCCAATTTCCAGTTAAACACTGCTGTGTTCTTTCAGTTCTTACTTGTGTCTGTATTCTTTTCTCCAGTAGTATAAAACTGGTATCCATTACACATGATATTTTATTTGTTCATTCCTAAAGTGCATAAAAAGTATTTTCTGAATTGCTATCCCATACTACTGGGAAAAAAGAGGGAGAGTAAACAAAAGCCTATTAATTAGAGTCACTATTTGTTTAAAGTGCTTTTTGGCTTTAGCCAGAGGGCCTGTTGTCCAGATATTCCTCTATAGTTAATTGAATTGTTCTTATTTATTTTTCTTTACCTTCAGTTTGGTTATGTTGTTTACTTGAAATAGTTTTTTTTCACATATTCATGTTTGTATTCAAATTTTTTTCCTATTTTTGCCAAGTATGTGAATGGTATACAAATATAATAATATTACACAGGAGAATTGGTGATTGCAGCTAAGTTTAATTTTTATCCTCCAAGTTTTTATCTTTTTTCCTACCTACAAGCTTTTTCCTACTCTACAGCTAAGAAGAGATACTGTTGTCATAGTAACAACAAAGAACTATGAAAAATTGAAGATTGAATTGTTTTCCACAGAAGATCTAGTTAAAGTTATGTAACCTTCCTGTACCTCAGATTCAATAATCAGGGGTTTGAATTTCCAATTTCTAAAATTTTAGAAAGAGTATAGAACAGTTATGAAGAGGGCAGGTCATAGAACTAAGTGGACTGGCTCTCATTCTTTCTTAGTGGTCCTAGATAAATTATTTAGCCTCTCTTTGCTTCAATTTTATCATATATACAAGGGGCTAATATTAGTACGTAGCTTAAAAGGTTGATAGGCTAATCCTTATTAACATCAACCAATACAGAGATTAAAACATAATAATGAGGTTGGTTCAAGATATGAAGTAGGAAGATCCTGAACTCACCTTCCCTACTGGATGCACAATATCTACAGCTCATTTGAAACAATTTCCTCTGGAAAAATACAAAAACTAGCTGGGCAACTCCTACACATTGGACCAAACAGAAAAAAAATCATTGAAGTGGGTGGGACGGGCTGATACATAATCCTGCCTTAAACCCCACCTCCAGCAATGGCAACCAACAATCAGGAAGTAATTAAAAATCCAGAGTTTCATCCTGATGAGTGAAGGATCCCCACATCAGACACCACAAATTTTAAAACTTGCACCTGAAAAATAAGTCCCCAACATATAACTTTTAATGCCAGCATTGCTTTCGTCCACAAGCCCCACAAGGATAAACCAAACCAAGAAGCCGTTCTTAAAAGACTCATGCAAGGACTCATCCATTCTGTTAAAGATGGGAAAGTGGAACTTGCAGTCAGAATATCATTTTATCATTTAAAATCATTTTAAAAAGTAGAGAGAGATTAAGTGATTCAAGACATTAACTGGAGGAGCATTTGCATTATAGGGCTCCCAAAAGGAGAAGTAAGAAAAGGGGCATAAAGTTATTACAGGAAATAATGGCTGACAACTTTTCTAACTTGAGCAAAAAAAAAAAATAGACATTCAAAATCTGAGAGCCCCAGACAGTCCAAATAAGATGAACCCAAAGACCCACAACAGGGCTTCCCTAGTGGTGCAGTGGTTAAGAGTCCGCCTGCCAATGTAGGGGACACGGGTTCGTGCCCCGGTCCGGGAAGATCCCACGTGCCATGGAGCAGCTGGGCCTGTGAGCCATGGCCACCGAGCCTGCACGTCTGGAGCCTGTGCTCCGCAACGGGAGAGGCCACAACAGTGAGAGGCCCGCATACCGCAAAAAAAAAAAAAAAAAAAAAGACCCACAACAAAACATATCACATTAAAATGCAAAAGTTAAAGATAAGGAGAGAGTCTTAAAAGCAACAAGAGAAAAACACCTTGTTCTGTACAAGGAAACTCCCATAAGAGTATCAGCAGATTTTTCAGCACAAACTACAGACATGAAGGGAATGGCATGATATTTCCAAACAGACTGTTATAAATATAAGTTGTTATATGTAAGCCTCATGGTATCCGTAAAGTAAAAACATAATGTAGACATGAAAAAATAAAGAGAAAGGAGTTTAAGCATACCAACACAGAAAATCATAAACCCATAAAGGAAAACAGCAAAAAAAGAGAAAGAAACAGAAGAACTACAAAACAACCACAAAACAATTAACAAAATGGCAGTATATACATACCTATCAATAATTAAATGTAAATGGACTAAACTGTCCAATCAAAAGACATAGAGTGGCTAAATGGATAAAAAAATGAAACCCATCTATATGCTGTCTACAAGAGACTTATTTCAGCTGTAAGGACACATGCAAACAAAGTGAATCTATGGGAAAGATATTCCATGCAAATGGAAAACGAAGAAAGCTGGGGTGGCTATATTTATATCAGACAAAATAGACTATAAAATAAATACTGGGGCCTTCCCTGGTGGCTCAGTGGTTAAGAATCTGCCTGCCAATGCAGGAGACATGGGTTCAAGCCCTGGTCTGGGGAGATCCCACATGCCGCGGAGCAACTAAGCCCGTGAGCCGCAACTACCGAGCCCGTGCGCCACAACTACCAAGCCTGTGTGCCACAACTACTGAAGCCCATGCGCCTAGAGCCTGTGCTCTGCAAGAGAAGCCACCTCAATGAGAAGCCCATGCACCACAACAAAGAGTAGCCCCCACTCACCACAACTAGAGAAAGCTTGCATGCAGCAACAAAGACCCAACGCAGCCAAAAATAAAAAAATTTATTTAAAAAAACCCAAATGCTGTAATAAGACACAAATAAGGGCATTGCATAATGATAAAGGGGTCAATCAAACAAGGATATTGCATTTGCAAATTTTTATCCACCCAAAAGCATGGTTCAACATCCACTGATCAATGTGATACGTCACATTAACAAAATTAAAGATAAAAATCGTATCATCTCAATAGATGCAGAAAATCATCTGACAAAATTAAACATTCTTTCATGATAAAAACTCTCAAACTAGAATATAAGAAATTACCTCAACATAATTAAGGCCATATATGACAAACACACAGCTAACTAAACAGTGGTGACAAGCTAAAAGCTTTTCCTTTAAGATTAGGAACAAGTAAAAGAAGGAGAAAGCAAAGAGAACTGTATCAAAAAAAGAAAAAGATTAGGAACATGATAAAGGTGCCCACTATTACTACTTCTGTTCTACATAGTACTAGAAATCCTACTCAGAGCAATTAGGCAGAAAAAAAAAATAAAAAGCATGAAAATCAGAAAGGAAGAAGTACAACTGTCACTACTTGCTGATGGCATGATATATGTAGAAAACCCTCAAGACCCTACCAAAAAACTGTTAGAACTGATAAATGCATTCAGTTAAGTTGCAAGATACAAAAGGAATATACAAAAAAAAAAAAGGGTTGTGTTTCTAACAAACTATCAGAAATAGAAATTAAGAAGACAGTCCCATTTACAATTGTATCAAATAATAAAATACCTAGGAATAAATTTAACCGAGGTGGTAAAAGACCTGTACTCTGAAAACTATAAGATGTTGACTAAAGAAATTGAAGAAGACATAAATAAGTGGAAAGTTATTCCATACTCATGGAAAAATTAATAAGGTGTTAATATGGATACTCTTTAAAGCAATCTACAGATTGAAGGCAATCCCTATCGAAATTTAAATGGTATTTTTCACAGATATATAACAAATTTTTTTAAACATCTTTATTGGAGTATAATTGCTTTACAATGGTGTGCTAGCTTCTGCTTTATAACAAAGTGAATCAGTTATACATATAGATATGTTCCCATATCTCTTCCCTCTTGTGTCTCCCTCCCTCCCACCCTCCTTATCCCACCCCTCTAGGTGGTCATAAACCACGGATCTGATCTCCCTGTGCTGTGTGGCTGCTTCCCACTAGCTATCTATTTTATGTTTGGTAGTGTATATATGTCCATGCCACTCTCTCACTTTCAGAACAAACAAGTTTTAAAATGTGTAGGGAACCACACACACACAAAAAAAAGCCAAATAGCCAAACCAATCTTGAGAAAGAAGAACACATCTGGGGGGTATCACACACCCTGATTTCAAAGTGTATTGCAAAGCTTTAGTAATCAAAACAGTATGGTATTGGCATAGAAACAAACACAAAAATCAATATAATGCAGTAGAGAACACAGAAATAAATCCACACATAGGGTCAATTAATTTATGACAAAGAAGCCAAGAATATACCATGGAGAAAGAACAGTCTCTTCAATAAATTGTGCTGGGAAAATGGATAGCCACATGGAAAAGAATGAATCTAGATGACTCTCTTACACCATACAGAAAAATTGACTCTAAATGGCTTAAATACTTGAATGTAAGACCTGAAGTCATAAAACTCCTAGAGGAAAACATTGGTGGTAAACTCCTTGACATTAGTCATGAAAGCAAAGGAGACAAAAGCAAAAATAAACAAGTGGGACTACATCAAACTAAAATTCTTCTGCACAGCAAAGGAAGCCCTCAACAAAATGAAAGGCAACGTATGGAATGGAGAAACATTTGCAAATCATATGCCTGATAAAGGGTTGCTATCTAAAATACATACAGAACTTCTACAACTCAGTATTAAAAAAAAAACAAATCTGATTAAACTTTGGGCAGAGGATCTGAATGGACATTTTTGGACAAATACAGATAGCCAAGAGGTGCATGAAAAGATATTCAACATGGCTAATCATAGGAAATGCAAATCAAAACCACAATGAGATATCACATCACACTTGTTAGAGTGGCTAATATCAAAAAGACAAAAAAATAACAAGTGTTGGTGAGGATGTGGAGAAAAGGGAATTCTTGTGCACTGTTGGTGGCAATTGGGGCATCTGCTATGGAAAACAGTATGAAAGTTCCTCAAAAAATTAAAAATAGAAATACCATATAATCAGCATTCCACTTCTGGGTACTTAATCTGAAGAAAAGGAAAACTTGAAAAATTTTATGCATCCCCAAGTTCATTGCAGCATTATTTACAATAGCCAAGACATGAAGCAATCTTAGTGTTCATCTGTGGTTGAATGGATACACACACACACACACACACACCCCGAAATATTGGTCAGCCATAGAAAAGAAGGAAATCTTGCCATTTGTGACCACATGGATGGACCTGAGGGAATTATGCTAAGTGAAATAAATCAGACAAGGAAAGACAAATACACATGATCTCACTTATATGTGGAATCTAAAAAAGAACAAAATAAAAAAGGACAACCAAGCTCACAAATATAGAGAACAGAATGGTGGTTTCCAGAGGCGGGCGTAGGGAGTGGGTGAAATGTGTGAAGAGTATAAAATGGTATGAACTTCTAGCTATAAAATAAATAAGTCATGGGAATGTACTGTACAGCTAGTGACTATAATTAACAGCACTATGTTGCATTTTTGAAAGTTGCTGCAAGAGTAGATCTTGAAAGTTCTCATCACAAGAAAAGAAAATTTGTTAGCTATATTGTGACAGATGTTTACTAAACTTACTATGGTGATAATTTCACAATATATACAAATATAGAATCATTGATATAATGATATAAACTGAAACTAATATAATGTCAATTACACCCCAATTTAAAATAAATAAAAATAAAAGCCAGTAACAAAACCATATAAATAATAAATGGTAACTATTATTATTCTCTAAATTTTGTGATTCTTCTGACAATAATTAGACTCCAATATCTTTACAGACCCTAATTTACTATGTTTCTATATTCTGATAAAGTAAATTTTTCATAAGCATTAATTAATAATATATCTGCATACCAATATGGAAACATAAATATAGCAAAAGAAACATGAAACGAAAAGATAATAATACATTTAACACCAAAATTATGTGGCTGTACATTTTCCCAGAGGAAATAGAAAGATTTATATGAAATTGATTTAATAAGATTTTCACATGGAAGAATTTTGTATGGTGTTTTGAAGGGAAGGTAGAGGAATGAATTTGCAGAAGAGGAAGACAAAAAAGGGTTTTATTAGGGCTTGTAGGCAGGGAAAATACATTTTGTTGGCTAGATAAAAACTTGGGTCAGAGCTTGTAATTATATGCCCGAGTACTGTAAGTTTATATACTTGCTTAACATGTAACATTTGACTGAAATGCTATATGCATTCTATGCTTTCATAATTTTTTTATAATTATTTTTATCCCTCTCGACAGGTTCTTTCCTGGTTGACACAATCTGTTTAAGAGCTAATTTTCTGTTTTTAGGAAACAAACCAAGAAATTCCAACTCTAAACAATAATGTAGAATTATAGTTGTCTTTGTTGAAAGTTGAAGCTGAAATTAGCTTTTCAGCCTTTCTGATTTTCATTTGCTTTTCACTGTGCTTTTGGGGGGGCACCCATGCATTCATATAACAAAAGTCTGTCAAGATTTTGAGGAGAGTTTATATGCCAATTTTGGACTTCCATTCTCTGAATATCTTCCTTTCTGAGCATTTTCCTCCTAAATTTCCACCCTCTGGAAGCCCCAAATTCTTTCCTCTGATGCCTCAAGTCAAAAAGTCTGGAGTTTTCTGCTTGAGTTTAGCTGACCCACTCCATGTGGACTAAGGAGTGCCCTCCAAACCACATAAATACAGCTATCACCTCTTTTGTTTCCTTAATTCAAGGGTCAAATCGACTCCAGTCTCTGCCAGATTTTAGTTGCTCTCCAGTGCCTTCAAGTAGTTGACTTTTAAAATATTTCATCTGGAGTTGTTATCAGAGAGAAGTTTAGTCTGATATAACCTATTCTTTTATTACCAGAAGCTGGAATGATTTTTAACTTTGAAGATAACACAATTGCCTTCTGAATTCTATTTTTGCTAATGAGCAATACACTTCAGTCTAATTATCATTTTTATAGGTAAGTTCTGATTGCTTTTTAATTACTCTCATTTTCATTGGTTTTCTTCAATTTCCCTGTAGTGTGGGGTGTGTGTGTGTGTGTGTGTGTGTGTGTGTGTGTGTGTGTGTGTGTGAGAGAGAGAGAGAGAGAGAGAGAGAGAGATGTATGATTCAGTATACTGCTTCAATCTCAGAACTCATTTCTTAATTCTTCAATGTTCTTAATTTTTCCTTTGAATGTAATCTCTCCTGATTTTCACTGTTACCTATTTTTGGATCGAACTTCTGGCATTGCCTTATTAATAGGTCTCAAAACTTCTACCTTCCTTCCCTCAATGGTCCATTCCCAATATACCAGCTGGAATGATCCTTTAACATAAATCAGGTCTCAGATCTCATTCCTTTGCTTTTCAAGACCCACAAATGTCTCCATAAATGACTGAATCCCTTTATAATTCTTACAGTTCCTTACAATATGTGGTATCTGACCCCATATCCTAGTCCTGTTTCTCACAATAGCTTAAATCCTACCTCCTTGCTCTTTGTTGGACATACTATATATGCTCCTAACATAGGGTGAATGCTCTAGTTCTTCTTTCTGCCTGGATATGGCTCTAATAGCTATCCATTTGACTAAATTCCTTAGTCCTTTCAGTATTTTTTTTTCACATTTCCTCTTCTCAGTGAGTCCTCTCCTGAACCACCCTATTTGGTACTGTAATTGGCTCCCACTCTCACACCTGGTTAGGATGTAACTTCACAAGGATGAGACTATGTTTTGTTCACAGATGTATCCCAAGTGCTTTGGATGGAGGCTGTCACATAGGATATAAATATTTATTGAATGAATGAATGTGTGACAGTTCTCATCAATCTATCCATCATGTCTCTTTACTATTCTTTTATAGTTTTCATACCTATCTGTTTTGCATTCTGGATGATTCCCAAAACTATCTACTGATGGTCTAATTCTCTCTTCCCCTGATCTATCTGTTGCTTATATTATCTTAATTAAGAGACCTAAAATATGTATAACTATTTTTACAGCAAGATTTCCTTTTGTTTTTTACTTCATGTTTTATTGATACTTTATGTTACTGCCTTTCATTTCTATATCTGTTATTTCTTCTTGTGGATATTAAATATAGTTTAAAAAGTTATCTTTCAAACTATTTTATTATGTTTACTTCTTGATGTGAGAATTATTCTCCTTATTTTTTCTAAAGTGTTTCTTCTTAATAGTAGTATTCTTCATTATATGGTAATTTTTGAATGTGAATTTCTTCAAAGGGGTTATTTTCTATGGAATCACTATGGTTTCTGTGTTCTAGTGGCATTTTTATCACCCCTATATGATTGTGTTTATTTGCTACTGCCAGGATTCTGTGTATTTCCTCCATTGCTGAACTACTTTTAAATGAATACATTTGCTTGGAATAACTTTAAAATACCTACTAGCTTTAAACAAGCATGAAAGACCCTTCCTCTTTTAAAATTCTTTCTCCTTTAAAATTCTATCTCTGATCCTGAGGGTATGCCAAGTTCCACTGGCGCCATAACTTTATAGGTTCAGTCTACTAAATTTTCTCACTTTGTCTACCTAATTCTATTCCTACCTGACACTTGACAATTTCTGTTTCTTGGTTTTACATTCAGCTGTTATTTTTAAAATACATTTTATTTTATTAAATATTTATATGTATTTGAAGCTTGAGAACTCCTGTCATCAAATGCATGTAAAAATTCTCTTTATAGTAAGTCACCTATTTGTTTAGCTACATGTAACTTGTAGCCTGCACTACATACCCTTGGCAAAATACACTGCAATCACACTAAACTTCTCATTTTCAAAAACATTACAAATAGTCTTTCCTGTATGAATTTATACATGCACTTTACTCTTCTTGTAATTGCTTTCTTTAATTATCTTTCTTAAATTCTTCCTGAAAAACTCATATGTATCATTAAACACCAAATGAAAATTCTCCTCTGTGGAGGCATCACTGAACATCCCAATATGCCCTATATCTGGTATTTATGTGTGTGACCTCTGAATCAAATTGTGTATACCCGAAGAGTGGAAGAAAAGTGTTATGCTTTGCTCCATAACTGCTCATCACAGTTACTCAATAAATAATAAATTAAAAGAATTTAAAATGTAATTAAAAAATATAAATCAAGTTTTGGAAGCAATATTAGGTCTAGCTCCTCTCCCTTCAAATTTTAACTATTATGGGGCTTCCCTGGTGGCACAGTGGTTGAGAGTCCACCTGCCGATGCAGGGGACACGGGTTCGTGCCCTGGTCCGGGAAGATCCCACATGCCACGGAGCGGCTCGGCCCATGAGCCATGGCCGCTGAGCCTGTGCGTCCAGAGCCTGTGCTCCACAACGGGAGAGGCCACAACAGTGAGAGGCCCATGTACCGCAAAAAAATAAATAAATAAAATAAAATAAAATAAAATTTAACTATTATGGACTATAATGAAGTTCTAAGAAAGAATGTTCTCTGGTATGTTCTAGTTGTTGCCATGTTTGCCTTTCTCTTTGTGAAACGTGTAAGTATGTATTAGTCTTACATGAACTAACTCAAACATTAAAGATTTTTATATCTCCTCAAAACTAGAGAAAAGAGATAGTTACTTATTACCTTTATACTTGCCATGTACTGTACAAATACATTCAATACAATCACAACTCTAATTTTATCCCCTGCTTCTTATATTTCCATATTAGCAAAATTAAGTGGATGCTTAAAAAAATCACAAAATTTTAAATTTGAATGCAATTTAAATTCATAGAATTAGAAAAGATTACCCTCAAATATAGAGGTATGGTATATAGATAACCAGTTTCAAGTAACAGGAAAACCAAGCTCTTTTTTATTTTAAATACAAAGATACTGGCTACCTTCTCCAGTGATAAATTTGATTCATGGGGAAAGTTAACTTCACCTTAAATTGATCTCTTGCTCCAGATGACTAGAAATACTGTACCTAGGTACAACATGTTTTAAGAATTATTCCTAGGCAACCAATGTAAGTGCACATTTCATTTCACATAGTAAACCCAGAATTTAAAGGGAAGACTTTTGATTGGGTTAGACATATCTCAATGCATAATATCATACACATAATAAAGACTGACATGTAGACTAGTGAATGATGAAAAAGGGTTATATCTACTGTGCACCCAAGCATTTCCATAGAGTAACATCAACTTAAATATCTATACATGGACATTTTAATTTTTCAGTTTATGAAAATGACTATTTAATTTCTTATCAGTTAAAAGCCATCAAATATCTGTATATGTTTTTCACATATAGTCAAAGTGCCATATATGTGTGTTTGTTTGTATACATATATAAATATAAATTATATACACATAGACACACAGCGTGACACCAATTACTCAGTTGTGGGAAGGAGGAGAAACAAATGTGGCCTTTTCCTATCCACTTCCAAACAGATTCACAGGCTTATCACCACTGTGGGAAAGTGAGATGTTAGACTGTCTTTTAGTCCAGCTTGGAGCATATGCATGGGGCTTTCTCCCCAGGGCACTGTGTCAGAACCTAGAGATAAGTGTCAGAGAAGACAGAGAAAATACCAGAAAGCTGAAGATACTGGGAAGAGGTCGGACTACAGAGATCTTTGAAGCTGTGAGCAAAGGTTGACATAAGCTCTACTAAAGGCCACCATTTACTCTGGTTCCTAAGAGGCCAAGAGAGATTTGAATGGATGTATTGAATTCTCCATATGAATGGGAATTACTGAAAGTCAAGGAGTAGTGAAAGGAGTAGTAAATTCTTTTTCTATTATGATATAAAAAATTTATATATGAGGTCAGTAAAATCAAAGGCAAATAACAGTGGAATAAGGGACTTCAAAAAATTAGAGGAAATAGAACAATTAGATTTTGATCAATCAATACTTTTAAAGTAAAAGTGTAGTAAAAACAATACTAATAAAAATCTTTAAACACATAGGATGGTAGGAATAAATTTAATGTGTATCATTTCATGACATGTGAAAGGTTGGAATTTTCTTACTAACAGGGGAAAAGTTACATTGCATTAGTAAACAAAATGCAGTTCTCTACTGTTACAAAGAAAACACTTAAAACAAGATAGGAGAGAAGAATCAAGATAGCGGAGTAGAAAGACATGGACCTCCCCCCACAAATACATCAAAAATACATCTACAAATGGAACAATTCTCACAGAACACCTACTGAACACTAGCAGAAGACTTCAAACACCTGAAAGGACAAGAAAGATCTCCACATAACTGGTAGGATGAAAGGAAAAAAAAAAAAAAAAAAAGAGGAAGCATGATGGGACCTGCACCTCTGTGATAGGGACAGAGTAAAGGGACAAAGTAGGTGATTAAATAGTTAATCCCACTAGGGGATTGTAAGTAGAGAAAAATGTACC
This sequence comes from Pseudorca crassidens, assembly GCF_039906515.1. Classification (NCBI taxonomy): domain Eukaryota; kingdom Metazoa; phylum Chordata; class Mammalia; order Artiodactyla; family Delphinidae; genus Pseudorca; species Pseudorca crassidens. Next base: position 70,355,332 of record NC_090296.1, read on the forward strand.
AGATACCCCTGTAAATTAATGATCACTCAGGAAAGCAGGTTTGCTTAACCACAAAACCAAGCAGGCTTGCTTAGCAATAAAACCATGCAACAGAAGCATGAGACATGCCCCAAAACAATAAAACAGTGGTAAAATGAGACCCACATCCTGCCCAGCAAGGTCAGTAAGTTCATTATCCCTAGGACTCACTCCTCTGCATTCACTAAAAACAAAAATATAAGGAAAGGGCGACATGCTGAAACCTGAGATGATTTACCATATTTTAGTATATGTTACCACCTTTTTGCTCATCTTCATTGTGCCATGACAGTCCCAGTTTGACCATGTAGGGTCAAGAAAACTCCCCTGCCTGGTGTGAAAGAGGAACTGATGATGGAAGCTTGAGGTCTGCTTAAGAATGAGGAAGAAGGTAGTCTTGTCCCCCTTCCCACTTTTCCTTTGATTATAAAACTGTAGCCCAATAAGTTCTTGGCATGGCACCCTCTTGCCCACCCACTTGTAAGCCTCACAAGCGTCCTATTCTAAAAAATCACGTCTTATCTATCACTTTGCCTCTCTCTGAATTCTTTCTGTGCTGAGACATAAAGAACCAGAACAACTCCTCCCCTGAGACACATTTCTGCAGTTTCACCTGGGAGGGAGCTGAAAAAGAGGAAAGGTTCCTACACCCTGGCAAGTTGTCTCGCCAGCGGGGAGCTCAGCTGGGACCAAAAGGGAGCTTCAGAGGCTGAGAGGAGGGTGCAACAAGTGGTTTGCGGCAGGCAGAACAGAGAGAGATCTACACAGCCATTTTTGTCCCAGCCTGAGAGACACATGTGCTGGTACGGGGAGAGGCTGGGTGCTGGAACTCGGGGTTTAGAGGACAGACCCAGGGAGAGGATGGGTGTTGACTGTGCAGAGACAGCCTGAAGGGGCGGAGTGTGTGGTACAACAAATGTGAGTGTTCGCAGAAGCAGCCCAGGCCCACCATATAAACAAAGCACCACTGTTGAGTGGCATGTGAAGGGTGGGGCCGCCGTAGCAGCCTCTTCTTCCATGCGCCTGTCCCTGCCTTGCCTCTGCTGGCTCCAGGAGAGCGCACCCCAGCCATCGCCTTGTCATGCTTGTGTGCCCTAGCCACCACCTCGGCCAGCTCCACACCCCCGGCTGCTGCCTTGGTGGGCTCCCACCTGGGCGGGCTTATGCACCGCAGCCACCACCTCAGGGGGCTCCCGCACCAACTGCCACCTCGGTGGGCCCTGGAAACAGATGCCAGAGGGTGGCCCACATGCAGAGGTGGGGCTGAAACCACAGCTGAGCCCCAGGAGCCAAGTGACTTAGGAAGCAGGGCTGAAATCTCTCCCCGCAGCTGTGTGAGCCACAGATTTACACCTCCGCAGCCAGCTTTGTAAATTCAGCACATGTGGGACAGACAACAGGTGCTGCTGCGGCTGGGAAGGGTCTGGCTTTAGCAGCTGTGGGCTTTGTGGGCATGTGCACATGGGGACTAGGCCAGGCTAGGGTCTGAGCTGCCTCCATAGCTCCCAGAGTGGGTCCAGATGCACGACTATTGCGGTCCTGGGACCTGACTTCAGTGGACCTGGCTGGCGGCCTTGTGAAAAAAATGTCTGAGGACACCAGGGCCAACTGCTGGCCTTCCCATGGTTGAGGTGGGGCCAAGGTCAGTGCCAACAACAGTGTACTTTGTAAGCCTGCAAAATGGGTACAAGATGACACGACATAGCACACACACCAGTGAACAACTCCAGTAAAGGAATACTCAGTGGCTCCTCTCCCAGTGGGAGCACTCCAATCCTGCCTACCTTGCATCGTATCTCAGAAGCGCAGCTAAGAAACAAATCTAGGGGCTTCTACTCCAACAAGTAGGGAGCAGACCCTGTCTCTGACAGGGCAGTGACAACCACAGAGCAAAGAGGAGGACCCGCTCAATATCCAGTGCAGGCTCTGGTCACCGCAACACCAGTCACATCTCCTATCAAGGAAAGGATGGACAGTATGTACTGAGGAAAGAGGCGGCAGCCATCCATACTAAAAACTGCTTTCGCATCAAAAGATATTAAACCCACACAGGCTACACAGGGATGTTCCCACATAAAAATAGTCCTCTAAGACCACAGTAGATAATTGTTTCTCCTAAACTCATAGAACAAAAGAAATATAAATAAAATTAAGAAGCAGAGGAACCACTCCCAATTAAAAGAGCAAAAGAATTCCCCTAAAAGAGCAAACAATGAAACAGACCTCTTCAGTCTAATAGACACTGAGTTCAAATAGGAGATAACAAAAATACTGAAGGAATTAAGAAAGGCTATCAACAGAAATGCAGATGACTGTAAAAAGGAACTAGAAACTATAAGGAGGAGCAAAGAAAAATTAGAAAATTTATTTGCAGAGATGAAAGCTGAAGTAAAGGCAATGAAAAGCAGGATGAACAATGCAAAAGAATGAATAAGTGATCTGGAAGACAGAGTAATGGAAATCACCCAATCAGAACAGCAGACAGAAAGCCAAATAAAAAAAATGAAAGCAATATAAAAGATATATGGGATAATATAAACTGTGTCAATCTACCCATGATAAGGATTCCAGAAGGAAAAGAAAGAGAAAAGGAGATTGAAAATGTATTTGAAGAAATTATGGCTGAAAACTTCACAAACCTAAAGAAGGAAACAGTTATCCAGATACAGGAAGCACATAGGGTTCCAAACCAGATAAACCCAAACAAACCTACACCAAGACATATTTTAATTAAAATGGCAAAATTTAAAGATAAAGAGGATTCTAAAGGTATCAAGAGAAAAACAAGTGTTAATTATAAAACAAGACAGTAGAAATGTTGAAAGTGAGAAGAAACAAACCCTTAGCTCTCATGATCTCATTCTTTGTACAATAATTGATAAACAATGTCAGAAGGAGAAATGGTTGAATAATTCATGACACATTGACATCATAGAATATTCCATCCATTATACAGAATGGCAGAGTGGTATATCACTGACTGTAGGATTCTACCTAAATATTTTTAGTTAGAAAAACTTTGAAGGATTTTACTTAAATATTTTCAACATTTAACACCAAAATATATAAAGTAAATATTATCACACTTAAACAGAGAAATGGACAGCAATATAGTAAGAGTAGGGGAATCTAATGCCCAATTTTAACAGTGGATAGATCATCCAGGAAAAAAATCAATGAAAAATATTGACCTTAAATGACATTTTAGACCAATTAACATATATACAAAAAATTCCATACAAAAGCAACAGAATACACATTCTTCTCATGCACATATGGACTATTCTCTAGGAAAGATTGTATGTTAGGCCACAAAACAAGTCTTAATAGATTTAAGAAGATTAAAATCATATCAAGCATTTTTTCCAACTAAATGGCATGAAACTAGAAATCAATCCTTCTCAAACTCTTACAAATAATTGAAGAGGAAGGAACACTTCCAAATGCATTTTATAAGGCTAGCATTACCCTGATAACAAAATTAGACAGGTATGCCATACAAAAGTTACAGGCCAATATCCATGATGAACACAGATGCAAAAATTCTCAATAAACATTATCAAACTGAATTCAACAATATATTAAAAGGATCATACACCATGATCCAGTGGGATTTATTCCACAGATAAAAGGATCGTTTGACATCCACCAATCAATCAATGTGATACACCACATTAACAAAATTAAAGATAAAAATCATATGATCATTTCAATAGATGCAGAAAAAGCATCTGACAAAATTAAACATGCTTTCATGGTAAAAATTCTCAACAAACTAGGAATAGAAGAAATTACTTCAACACAATTAAGGTCAGATATGATAAGTACACAGCTATTTAGTGATGACAAGCTAAAAGCTTTTCCTCTAAGATCAGGAACAAGATAAGTGTGGCCACTATCACCACTGATATTATACACAGTACTAGAAATCCTACTCAGAGCAATTAGGCAGGAAGAAAGAAATAAAAAGCATGAAAATCAGAGAGGAAGAAGTACAACTGTCACTATTTGCAGATGGCATGATATGATATATAGAGAACCCTAAAGACCCTACCAAAAAACTGTTAGAACTAATAATTCAGTAAGTTGCGGGATACAAAAGCAATATAAAAAAGTGTTGCATTTCTATACACTAATATCAAATTATCAGGAGGAGAAATTAAGAAAATTTTCCTATTTACAGTTGCACCCAAAAGAGTAAAACACCTAGGAATGAATTCTACCAAGATGAGGAAAGACCTGTACTCTGAAAACTATAGCCCCTTAATGAAAAAAAATATTGAAGAAGACATTAATAAATTTAAAGCTATTTTAAGCTCATGCACTGGCAGAATTAATATGGTACAAATTTGTATACTACCCAAAGAAATCTACAGATTCAATGCAATCCCTATAAAAAGTTAAATGGTATTTTTCACAAATACAGAAGAATTTTTAAATTTGTATGGAACCACAAGAACCTCAAATAGACAAACCAATCTTGAGATAGAAGAACAAGCCCAGAGGTAACACACTCTCTGATTGCAAAGTGTATTGTAAAGCTTTAGTAATCAAAACAGTGTGGTGTTGGCATAAAAACAGAAACATAAAGTAAGAGTAGAGAGCCCAGAAATAAAACCAGACATGTATGGTCAATTAATTTATGACAAAAGGCCAATAATATACCAGAAAGAACAGTCTCTTCAATAAATTGTGCTTGAAAAAACTGGACATCCATATGCAAGAGAATGAAACTAGACCACTGTCTTACACTGTAGACAAAAGTAAACTCAAAATGGATTAAAGACTTGAACATAAGACCTGAAACCATAAAACTCCTAGGTGAAAAAATAGATGGTAAACTCCTTGACATTGGCCTTGGCAATGATTTTTTGGTTTAACAATAAAAGCGAAGTGACAAAAGCAAAAATAAATAAGTGGGACTATATCAAACTATAAACCTGCACAGCAAAGGAAACCATCAACAAAATGAAAGGCAACTTATGACAGGGAGAAAATATGTGCAAATCATATATCTGATAAAGGGTTAATATCCAACATTTATAAAGGACTCATACAGCTCAACAGTAAAAAAGAAAAAAAAATCTGATTAAAAAATGTGCAAAGCATCTGAATAGACATTTTTTCAAGGGTGATATACAGATGACAAACAGATACATGAAAAGGTGTTCAACATCACTAACTAATCATCAGGTAGATGTAAATCAAAACCACAATGAGATATCACCTCTCACCTGTTAGGATGGCTATTATCAAAAAGACAAGGAATGACCGGTGTCAGCAAGGATGTGGAGAAAAAGGGATTCTTGTGCCCTATTGGTAGGAGTATAAATTATGCAACTATTATGAAAAACAGCATGGAAGTTCCTCAAAAATTAGAGAGAATTACCACATGATTCAGCAAATCTACTTCTGGGTATTTATTCTAAGAATACAAAACACTAATTTAAAAGATGCTCTCCTCTGTGTTTATTGCAGAATTATTTACAATAGCCAAGACATGGAAGAAATCTAAATGTCCATCCATGGATGAATGGATAACAATGTATGTATATACAAAGGAATATTATTCTGCTATAAAAATTTAATGAAATCTTGCCACTTGTGACCACATGGATAGATCTTGAGTGCATTATGCTAAGTGAAGTAAGCAAGACAGAGAGATCTCACTTATATGTGGAATCTAAAAATAAATAAATTAATAATAAGCTCATAGATACAGAGAACACATTGATGGTTGCCTGAGGTGGGGGGTTGGGCATGTTGGGGTAAACTGAGTGAAGATGGTCAAAAGTACAAACTTCCAGTTATAAAATAAATATGTCACTGGGATGTAATGTACAGCATGGTGGCCATAGTTAATAATACTATATTGCATATTTGAAAGTTGCTAAGAACATAGATCTGAAAAGTTCTCATCACAAGGAAAAAAAAAAGTGTATAACTATGTATGGTGAAGGATGTTAACTAGACCTGTGGTGACTATTTCAATATATATGTGTGTGTGTGTATGTGTGTATATATATATATATATATATATATATATATATATATATATATACACACATACACACACACACATACCAAATCATGTTATACAACTGAAACTAATATATTGTTATATGTCAATTATATCTCAATAAAAATGAAAGTAATTAATTAATATTTAATGTAACTATGACTCTGGATGGATTTAGTTTTGTTTTCTGTTTGGCCCCTTGTTTTTTCATCCTCTATTTTGTTGATATTTTAAAAAAAATGGCTTTGCAAATTTTCTCTATTTGTTTTCTATTGTGTTGATTTCTACTCTTTATTATTTTCTTCCTTCTAATAGCTTTGGGTTTGCTTTATTAGTTTTCTACCTGCTCGTAATTTTTGGTATTTTAATGACTTTTTTAATATAAGTAAAAAATATATATGGTCATTGAGCATAGTCATGAGAGTTCCTTCAAAGTACTCGTTCTTCTTGAAAATTAGTCTTATAATTCTGGTTTTGTATGCCAAGTATTTTTGAACTCTATTATTTATATATTGAATGTTTTTTTTGTGGAGACTCTGACTTTTTACTCCTCCAAAGAGTACAGATGTTTTAGTTTTAGTAGGCAATTAACTTTCTCTCTCTTTTGTTTTTTTTGGAACAAGCGTTTTTGTTTTTTTAATTGAAGTTTAGTTGATTTATAATATATTTTCAGGTGTACAGCATTGTGATTCAGTATTTTTATGGATTATACTCCATTAAAAGTTATTATAAGATAATAGCTGTAATTCCCTGGGCTATACATTATATCCTTGTTGCTTATCTATTTTATACATAGTAGTTTGTATTTTTTAATCCCATTCCCCTATTTTGTCTCTCCCATTTTCCCTCCTCCCTCTGTAACCACTAGTTTGTTTTCTATCACTGTGAGTCTGTTTCTGTTTTGCTATATACAGCAATTAACTTTCTTAAATTCACTTTGCAACCTCTGTCTTTCCTTTGATTGGTTTTGTCATTTTTGCCTTAGGTCAAGCCAATTTGAGTCCACTTCAACACTCTATGATTTTCAGCTCAGTTAGAGTTCAGGAAGAATTTATACACAGCATTTGGGGCTCTTCTTCTCTTGATCTCTATTTTTTCAGGTCACTCCCTCTTGTCTTTCCAGCTATTCCGGTTGCCCTGCTCTCTGGATTTTCCGCTCCAAAGCATAAGGGTATGTTACCTGAGTTTTAGTACCCTGCAGCATGCTGCAACAGTTGTCTGCCTTCAGGAAAAAGCCCAAACTTGGAAAACTCACCATGTAACAGACTCTTTTCCAAAATTTGGACTACTCTCCAAAATCTACCTGCCTTTTCTCCTCAAACATCGTGAAGTTTCATTTTGTATTTTTTCAGTTTTTATTTGTTATCTTCTGAAGAATTGCTCTGTTAGGAATTTACTACATAATAATAGAAACCAAAATCTGGGAGCAATTCTTTAAAATATCTTTTTTTAGAGAATATGCATTTTCCCACATAAATTATATAGGAAATAATAATATTGATAATTAGTCTCATCATCTAATACCTAAATTTATTGACTTTTCATATCTATTGTAAGGTAATCTGTATATTGATTTTTTTCCAAGTGGCAATAGGAAATATTAAAGCAATGCAATCTGGAAAGATGATGGGTTTGCTAATTCATTTGCTATTGGAATAAATATAATTATGATCTCTGTAGTATAGCGCTACCTATATTTCTTTGGAACAATGTTGAAATTCTCATTTTTCCACAGTAGCTTAAATAGTAAGCTTTAAGATGAAGATCACAAACATATTGCAGTTTAGGTAGTCTACTTACTTACATTACTATAAACCACATACGAAGCTGATGTGGATATATGTAATACAATATACAGTAAGGTAATATGTAAAGTGATATAAGAAAGGGTTCCTGGTGTATTAGCATAAATATGAGAGAGATTAGACCCCTTTAATATTATTTGGTGATATATTTTAAAGTATCTGGAAGGTAGATATAATTTTCAGTTGTCATATTTAAGTGTATAATTGTTAATAAAATATTATTTGAGAACTGTTTCATTTTAGTGAACATTTTTGTCCAATAATAAATTTTACAATTATATACCAAGGAATGAGTTTAAATTTTACATAGCTAATAATTTTCAGTTTTATGGCAAATTATTCCTTATAATAATAATTTCTTCATTATTTAAGAAAATGAATCAAGATGAAAAAATGAAGAAATGATAAGCTGAATTTGGGCATAAGGGATTAAATTGAATTAGTAAACTTAAGCTATTTTAATGCAAACATTTTCAATAAGCATTTTATCTATTTTTCTATTTAGCTTTGTTCCAGTGAAGTACAAATGGCATCTAGGAAGAATCAGATAGTTTAAAACCATTAAGTGGGAAAAATGTTCACTTTTACTTTAGATTGGAACTTTTAAAACTTTATTTAAAATTAAAGATTATTTATAATATGTGAGCATAGGAATAAGTTACCTTCTCATTTGACAAGATTCAACAGCAAGATGAAGTTGGGTGAAACGTTGCTTTTAATAAGAGCTTTCCAAAGAACAGGCATTTGCAAAAGACAGATGGGTGGACTAACTGAGCTAAGTGTATTAGAATCTGCTCAGATATTGGTTGGATGTCAGCCAATACGTTGACACATGGCCACTGGGTCACTGAGTGCTAAGACCAAGGGTTAAACACTCCATACATAAAATGGCAATGTATTGTTTTAAGACATAATTGGAGTGAAATGTACAATTTATAGCATCTTTCTTTAAGTGGTGGTTTTAGTTATGTCCCAAATGTGGCTGTTGCATTAAAGTCTTTTTCTTTAAAAATTGCATAAACAAGCCCTTTACTCCACCTTGCAATTCCTTACTGTTAATGTGAAGAATTTTTCAGTTCACTAGGAATAGAAATTGAAAATATAAATAGAAATTGAAAAACCTCGAAACTGGCCTTTTTTTTGTAGTTTTTGGCAGATGAAAAAAATTAAACAACCCAGCAATGAAAATAAATTGGTATGGTTGGCCACGAGGTAATATCAGTACAGGGGGAACAGAGAATATAAATTTCTGCTCAAACTGATACAATAAGAAAGGCTTAATAGGCAGATAAATTTCATCTCCACTATAAGCATTCTTGCTAATTGGAAATGGAGTTTAAGTTGCCTGGAATAAGGTCAGGTTATGTGATCCAAACATAATGGTGTATAACACTTGAAAAAAAACAATCTGTTTTCTAACATGACAAGAATGGTGTGCAGTTAATAGTAGAGGGGAAAAGGCCAGTCTTTTCAGATACCCTTGACTTCACCTAGGACAAAAAAAAAATCACTTCTGCTGCTGTGAGCTACTTACTTTCTTCCTGGTCATTATTGTTTAGTTATGTTTTAGTGATGAAATCTATCATTACTGACTTTATTGATGTTAAAGTTGATTTATTTGTGTGCCTGTTGAATAAAAAGAGCATTGTGTCTGCATTCACATTGCTGAGTACTTGAGAAAGAAAGTGTAGCTTCAACTTAATTGTCTTTTGCTGGTTCACTTACCCTCTAATATCAGTTTGAAAACAAAAAGTACCAAATCAAGTGAAGAACTGCTAGCCCTAAAGTGTGTGTTGGCTCACTGTTTTTGTTGTTGTTTGATGTTGTAGATCAAAGAATTTAAATTCACTTGTAATTTTCAAACATTACCACCAGAAAGACATATCTATTTAAAACAGAATTCTGTATTTTAACTCTTTGCCAGTTGTTCCTTGGATACCAGAAATTGGTAAAAGGTAAACACCAAATTATGACCAAACATCCCAATTTATTTTCATTGTTGTTTTTTTCTTCCATCTGTCAAAAAAACACAACAAAAAGGCCAGTTTTGAGGTTTCAATTTCTATTCTTTGTATAAATAAATAAACAATGAATTAGTGAAATTTTCATTGTTTAGAATTATTAATCTGTCAGTACTTGGTTTATTGGGTAACTGGATATTTTATCTCCTCCTATTAATTGTTTTGTGGGATCAAAAGGGAGGCACTGGGGTGCCTGGGATAGCCATTAGACCATGATACAAGAGTAACTGTCCTAGCCATCCCAGCTCCCTCCCATTTTCTTATATGGGTGTTTCCTCTATTAAAATATATTCAAATGTAATTCTGTCTTGGCATCTGCTTTTTGATGGACCAGGACTAGCTCATCTACCATGCAATATTGATTTCAAAATTCCTAATGGAAATCGTAATTCAAAAATTCAAAATTCCTAAGGGAAATCATAAGACTAGTAGCAATATTTAAAAATATTTAACAACTAGTACAGTACAGGCATCAGTGAATTCAAGTGGATGCCAACCAATCAAAACAAACACTAGCTGTAAAAGATTCTGATGGCTGAAATGTAAAGAGTGCCTTAAAAGGAATACATATTTACTGTGAGATTTTATAGTAAAAATGAGCAGGAAATACTGAACTAAATGATTTTTAGTATTCATTCAAGTGATAGAATTTCATGAGCAATACCAATGTTAGTTTTGTATAATATTAATAAATTTCAAGGAAACACTCCTTTGCTGTAACTTCATTTTACTATACATTCATTTTATATTGTTCCTTAAAGGGTCTCACACTTGGTGACTTAGCCACTTCCCCATGCATTCAAATATAAATATCATTATATGGGGAAAAAAAGGAGAACAAGAGAAAGAACAAGAATGTATGAGAGAACTAAATCAACTGCTTAACTGACATTGAAATTCCATTCTTTCAAATCTTTGTTTAGTTCTCAGAACAATGCTGCCTCAATTATATAAATTTCTAACATAATTTCAATTTTTGATGAAATTTTAATTCTTAGGTCATAAAACCTGAGAATCAGGCACTCACAGTATTCTGTAATAACACAGAGTCCATGTTGTGAGATTAGCAAGAACTGGATTGGCTCTCTTATTTAGTAAATGTGGGGCCCATGGCAAGTTATGCAGCTTCTTTATGCCTCAGCTTCTTATAAGTAAAATGGGGGAAATAATATTACATATTTTTAGATCTGTTTGAAGACTAAATGAAGTATTTCATGCCAAATGTAGAGAACGATGACACATAATATGTGTTTAACTAATGCTAGCTGTCATCCTCCTCATCATCATTATCATCAAACATTATATTAAGCCATCTAGCTGAACTATTACAAAGAATATGAGTCATATTTATCAGAAATCTGAAATTCTGAGCAAGAAGCAGCATTCATGCTTGCATCTGAGCAAGTAAGGAGAATAGCTATTCTCAGTTTATAACAGGCAGTAAAAGAGAGGTTCATTTTTTCTATTTAATGAACACTATTTTTTTCTATCTAAAAGAATTCTCATTCAATTTCCAAATAAATGGTATTACAAATTTTTATTCTTGATGGTTTAGACTTAAACTTTTTCCAAGTGACCTATGTCTGATGAAGAGAAATGGAGACTGTGTTTTTATAATGAGCTTTCTTAGGTAATTCAAAGAAAGTTTAGCAAGTGTATTAGTTCATGGCAGCCAGAATACTGGAAAGTATAATCTTCGGAAGAAAAGGGTCCATAGAAAGCTATTTTACAATGCTGGTGTTTTGTGATGCTCTCATCTGTAAACAGTAAATATTATTGAGTGTCTAGGATGCATGGGCTTTTAAGGGACAACATAGTGAGAAAAAATAAAAATTTGAATAAGGAATGTGAGTTTTTCTATACTTGTAAAGGTTAGATCTATTATGTTTTGGAATGCTGCTTATGCTTTTCTGTAAAGAGTAGTCTTAATTACTTGACAAGTGCTACCCTATGATCAAAACCCTGTTTAATCCTGAGCCAAACCCAAAGGTATAATTATGTTCTAGATCTTCCCTTTAAACTTAGGAAGTTACAAGGCTGTTCTATTATAGAAAGGTATTGGGCTTACAGACTGTAAACTCAACAGAACCAGTATTAGCCCGAGGAGATTGCAAAATCCAGGGTGACAACTAGTTTGCTGGAGCTTCTCACTACTGCAACCTGACTAAACTGCTCCAAATCCCCAAAGGTTGACTTAATACTGCCTTAACCTATATGAACAAATTATCATTCTCCCTGACATAGTTTCACACCTGGAAAATGAGAAGCTAGGCATATCAATGAATAAGGGACTTGAAACATGTATAACAAAACAACAATCAATATTCACATTTTCATTAATTTATTCATTAATTCATTCAAATAAGTTCGGATATTTTATCTATGAAAGGCATTGTGTTGAGCACTGGTATATCTTGTTGAAACTGGGCTATTTTGTGTTGCTAAACAAATATAATGTGTATGAACTAAACAACAGTATGCATTCAACAAATATTTATCAAGTATCTCTCACACTGGGTCCTGGAGTTTGAAAAATTATAAATCAGACATAAATTCTGCCCTCCAAGAACTTAAAGACAAGTGAATGATGAGGTAAGACACAAATATACTGCAAACAACACAAAGTAGGCAATTATAAGTGCCGTAAGAGAGGTAATACAACGATTAGAAGACAGAATACATATGAAGAAGACTTTGAGGAGGTACATAAGAAAGTTAAAAAGGTAGATATGGAAGAAAGTGTAATCTAGGTTGTGAAATATTGATGGTATGGATGCTCATGCATGTGTACACCAGAAATATCATTTGATTGAAATATAGAATGGGTGATACTATGATCATTAAGAATTTCATTCAAACTTCACCATCATCCTGAAATATCCCTAAAAATATAGTAAAAACCCTATAAAAATTCTGTATTCTGTAACAAAAGGTTTTTACCGACAGAATTAACTTATGCTTTAGAAAGATATGCTTTGGAAAGATTAATCTGTTAGCAGTGTGTTGGATGAAACTGGAGAGGGTAGAAATTTAGAGGCAAGAAACACAGTAAAGTAATTATTGTCAAAACAAGGTTTAAATTTGGGTGATGGTAGTTCCATGTTTCATGGATTCACATTGTAACATCTCTGAAGGATTTTTTTTTTTTTTTTTTTGCGGTACGCAAGCCTCCCACTGCTATGGCCTCTCCCATTGGCGGAGCACAGGCTCTGGACCCGCAGGCTCAGCGGCCATGGCTCACGGGCCCAGCCGCTCCGCGGCATGTGGGATCTTCCCAGACCGGGGCATGAACCCGCATCCCCTGCATCGGCAGGTGGACTCTCAACCACTGTGCCACCAGGGAAGCCCTCTGAAGGATTTTTTGAAGCCATATAAAATAGTTATCCTCTTATAAGTATTGGCATCTAGAGTAATTGTTTACATGTGTGTATCTCCTAGAAGTAAGTGACAGTCTCTAACCACTGGTCCATTCTCAGCCATTTCACCCTGGTTACCAAGAGGAAAACGTTCCATCAAATCTTTCAAGTTCCTTCTTAGCAATGGTAAATGGATAGAGCTGGAGAAACAGTACTGACACAACTAACTGTAAGACTTAGATTAAAATGCATTGGAGAAACAATAGAGATTGCTATCCTGAGGTGCTATTGTGCATATAGACCAGATTTAAATGTTTTATATGTAATTCAAATTATGGCCTCATCTAGTCTATGTGACATAAAATGTACTGCCAATTCCTCTTAGATCTTCCCCCCAGGTTCCCTAGGGGAAATCTTGACAAAATGTCGCCCAATTTTAATTATTCCACACATTATTCTCATTGTTATAATCATATAAGCAGTATAGGCAAGATAATAGAGTTCGGCCCACTTAGTCTAGTCTTGGCTCAATTCTGCTTCATTGTGCCAAAGTCTAACTCTGTTTTTGTTTTAACCAATGATTAAAACATGAAGAATACACACATTTATATCTTCGTCCTAATTTTTCTCTTTCTACACATGATCTTGGTGACTTGTATAATTCCCTGCAATTCACTGATGTTAAAAAGACTAATCCTGACACATCGCCCTCCACTAATATAACAAGTTCAAGTTTTGAATGCTGTGTGCACCCAACATTCTCCTATTTTTAACATATCTTTAAGAATAGAGCCAATTTTTACTTTATTTGTTTCATTTACTTTTCCTCATATTATTTTATTGTTACATCTGATTACTAACACAAGAGTGATGTTAATACCCTATTTTAGAATTATTCAAAATAAATTACAGAAAATATATTCCAAAGAATTCCCTTGATACCTCTGGAAACAATATCTTTTGATTACCATAAATAATTCTGACCTGCATCTTTTCTCTCATTGTTGTCAGAGTGCCAGTCACATTCTCTTTAACTTTCCTCTAAATTTACACTCTCTTGCCACTCTGCTTTATTAGATATATTTTATCATTTACTTTTTGTTTAGGAAATGTTAAAAAGAACGTTTTAACCAGCACAATTAAAATGTCCTTCTATTTTAAGGTAGGAATAAAAACAATTTCCAGGTTGAACACTTTGCAGTTTGTTACATTATGTACTCCAATTACCTCGTACTAAGAATTCCTAAGTGAATTTCAATTAAACACATATAAAGGATGCTGGTGCTGGCAAGTGCCATTCTGGAACACTCCCTCTAGCTTATTAGTGCTGGGACCTAACCCCCCTCACCAGTCTTTTACCTCCAGTACTTGGATACCTCAGGCCAAACCAAGCAGGTAGTCAGATAGGGACACAGCCCCACCCACCAGCAGGTCTGCTGCCTTAAGACCCCCTGAGACCACAGCTGGCCTAGGTCCCATCCACGCACACCAGTGTGCCAGTACTACCCCCAGACCCCCAAGACCCAGATCCACCCAACAGAGGCCAGCACTAGCCCTGGAATTAGCCTCACAAACCAGTGGGCAGGCACCAGCCCCAGGACATTCTCAGCCTCAGCCTGTCCATCAGCATGCTGACATAACTCTGGTACCCCAGGGCCCTACAGTCAGAGACTTAGGACCCAGCTCTGCCCCCCAGTGAGCCAGTATTAGCCCCAGAACCCCTTAAGCCTTGACCCTGCCCATCCAACCATGGACCAATGCAAATTTTGGGACACCCCAGACCCTGCAACCAGCTGTGTCAGGAATTAGGAACCAGCCCCACCCACTAGCAGGCCAACACCAGCTCCATGACCCCTGGGCCCTATTGCCAGAGACCCCAAGACCCAGTTCTGACCACCAGGAGACATAGTGATCAAGTGATCAGTCCAAGAAGAAGATATAATACTTGTAAATATCTATGTACCCAACATAGAAGCACAAAAATACATAAAATATTAACAGACATGAGAAATTTACAATAACATGATAATCATAGAGGACTGTAAAACCCCACCTACATCAATGGACAGATCATGCAGACAGAAAACTAATAGGGAAACACTGGCCTTAAACACATTAGTCCAAATGTACTTAATAATTACATATAGAACATTCCCTCCAAAAGCAGCAGAATACACATCCTTTTCAAGTGCACAGGTAAGGTTTTCCAGGATAGATCACATGCTAGTCCACAAAACAAATCTTATTAAATTTAAGAAGACAAATTATATCAAGTGTATTTTCCAACCCCAACACTATGAGATTAGAAGTCAACTACAAGAAAAAAAGTGCCAAAAAGAAAAAAAACAAGAAAACGTGGAGGCTAAACAATATGCTACTAAACAACAAATAGATCATTGAAGAAATTAAAGAAGAAATAGAAAAAATACCTGGAGATGTGAAAATGGAAACAAAACAACCCAAAATCTATGGGACACTGCAAAAGCAGTTCTCAGAGGAAAATTTCCCAAGATTGAACCAGGAAGAAATAGAAAATATGAACACACCAATTACCAGTACTGAAATTGAATCAGTAATTTAAAAAGTCTCAACAAAAAAAAGTCCAGGACCAGATGTCTTCACAGGTGAATTCTACCAAACATTTAGAGAAGAGTTAACACCTATGCTTCTGAAACTATTCCAAAAAAGTGCAGAGGAAGGAACACTTCTAAACACATTCTATGAGGCCACCATCACCATGATACCAAAAGCAGACAAAAATCCTCAACAAAATATTAGCAAACTGAGTTCAACAATACACAAAAAGGAGGATACATCATGATCAAGTGGGATTTATCCCAGGGATGCACCGATGTTTGACTAGCCATAAATCAAACAATGTAATACACCTCATTAACAAATTGAAGAATGAAAATCATATGATCATCTCAATAGATGCAGAAAAATCTCTTGACAAAATTCAACATCCATTTATAATAAAAATTCATCACAGAGTGGGTATGGAGGGAACATATATCAATGTTAAAGAAGACCAAATATGACAAGACCACAGCTAACATCTTTTCCTAAAGAAGACATACAGATTGCTAACAGGCACATGAAAAATTTGCTCGACATCACTAATCATCAAGGAAACACAAATCCAAACCACACTGAGGTATCATCTCACACCTGTTAAAATGGCTATTACCAAAAGACCACAAATAATAATTGTTGGAGAGGATGTGGAGAAAAGCAAACCCTTGTACACTATTGGTAGGAATGTAGATTTGTGCAGCCACTATGTAAAAGAGTAATCAAAATATTAAAAGAACCTACTGTATGACCCAGCAATCCACTCCTGGGTATTTATTTGAAGAAAATGAAAACACTAATTAGAAAAGATATAAGGACACCCGTGTTCATTGCAGCATTTTTACAACAGCCAAGATATGGCAGCAAGTTAAATGCCCATCAACAGGTAGATTTAGAAGATGTGTGTGTGTGTGTGTGTGTGTGTGTGTATGTATATATATATATATATACACACACATATATACATACAGTAGAATATTTTATATATATACATGTGTGTATATATATATGTATACACACACATACACACACACAGAATATTACTCAGCCATCAAAAAGAATGAAATCTTGCAATTTGTGACAACATGGGTGAACCTAGATGGTATTATGCTAAGTGAAAAAGTCAGAGAAAGACAAATACTGTATGCTTTCACTTATATGTAGAATCTAATAAATGAACAAACAAAACACAACAGAAGCAGAGTTATATATACAGAGTACAAAAAGATGGTTACCAGAGGAGATGGGGTTAGGGGTAGAAAGAAATTGGTGACGAATATGAAGAGGTTAAAAACTTCCAGTTACAAAGTAAATGAATCATCAGTATAAAATGTACAGTGTGGGGAATACAGTCAATGACTAGGTAATATCTTTGAGGTGACATATCATAACTAGACTTATCATGGTGATCATTTTGAAATGTATAGAAAAGAATTATGTTGTATAACAGGAACCACCATTGTGTTCTAAGTCAATTAAACTTCAAAACAACATATATACATACAAACGAATTCATAGAATATAGAACAGGTTTGTGGTTATCAGAAGCAATGGGTCTGGGGAGGGGGAATTGGACGAAGGCAGTCAAAAGGTACAAACCTCTAGTTATAAGATAAGTACTAGAGATGTAATTTACATGATAAATATAATTAACACTTCTGTATGTTATGTATGAAAGTTGTTCAGGTAAATCCTAAGAGTTCTCATTACAAGGAAAATTCTTTAATTTTGTATCTGTATGAGATCATAGATGTTTACTAACCTTACTGTAATAATCATTTCATTATGTATGCACGTTAAATAATTACACTCTACACCCTAACTTATACAGTGCTGCATATCAATTATTTCACAATAAAACTGGAAGAAAGAAAGTTTATGTTTGAAAGATCAATAAGTAGTTCAAACCACAATACAAAAATACAATTATATTTAAATTACAATGGAAAAAAATAAGACTTAGATACAGATTCAGGAGAGTTACCATGTGAAAAAGAAAGCAAGAAACAGATTGCAGTGGAAACCATATATAATAAAATATAATTTCTCTGTGCAGAACTCTCTGTTAAAACTGAGTTTATAGATCAAAATGGTTCATGGAGATCCAGAAAATATTGATTGATAAATATACATGCCTCAGGATTTTCTGGTATAATTCTGGTATGTGTGTGTGTGTTTGTATCTATTATATATATATGTATGTCTATATCTAACTAGCACATATTTCCTACAAATTAAAAATGGATAGTATCAGACTTCTTATCTGCAAATCTGGAAAACAGTTTGGAGCAATTATGGACTACTGAGAGAATATTATATACAGTCCATATATCATTCACTGTCAAAATAAAAGATATTCACAGACGTGCGAGGGTCCAGAGAATACCTCATCTATTTCATACAGGAAAATTCTTGATAAAGAATTCTAACCTAACTACACATTTGACCAGCACTTTGAGATAGAGAAGAAGGAGGTAAAACACTGGTGAACAATATAGTTGTATCTAAATGTGTAAGAGTATACCCTCTTAAATCAGGATTCTTTTAAGGAAAAAAAAATGTTTTAAGAAAAATTCTAACGGTAATAAATAAATTAATACACCAAATTGTCCCAGGATCATAGGAAAAATAACATGTTTCAAATGTCTTACTTAAAAAGTGTTGGAGAAAAGTAGGAATGAGAACGTATTCTAAAAGACTTATTTGGTGGGGAAAGCAAGAAGAGCAAACAAATTAGAACACCTGTGTGGGTGAAATAATCAGTATCTTCTCATTATATAATGATATATATATATGTGTGTATATATATATACTTTTTGTAATGAACATCATATAGTTCTCCTGATTAACAAGGGGAAAATTCAAGGGAATAGCAACTTGATCAAATCAGTGAAGAATAAAATCAAGGGAGTAAAAGAAAAAATTCCTAAAAAAACTAATACACACAATAAGATGAAATAAGTTTACTTAAAGTAAATAAGAGCTGAAATTTCTAGTTGAAATATGGAACCTATTGGCTTAAGTTTAAAAACAACTCATCTATAATTAACAGACTTAAAGAGATACAGAAAAGTTGAAAATGAAAATGTGGACAAAGAGGTACAGTTAAATGCAAACAAACAAAGCAGCAGCAGTGATATTAATATTAGATTAGATCACATTGAAAGGTAAATGTGATTTAAAAGATATATAAATCTTGTAAGGTAAATGTGATTTAAAAGTTATATAAATCTTATAAATTAGCAATAAACATTATATTTATTTATTCAACAAATATTTACTGAGCACATATTTTGTGCTAGGTTATGTTATTGGCACTGGATGTACCTCTATGAGAAATATCAAACAAAAAGAAATCCATATCCTCCTAGAGTTAGTTCACATAATAATGAGTATCATCTGAAAGTGGATTAAAGATTAGATAGGGATTTACTTGGTTTTATAACAAAAAAATCTGGAGGAAGGTAGAGCTGGCATTGTGTTAGTGGTTCACGAAAATAATCATATCATTATCTCAATAGATATAGAAAAGTATTTGACAAAATTTAATACCCTTTCATAATAAGAACTCTCAACAAATTAGGAATAGTAAAAGTTACCTCAACATCATAAAGGGCATATCTGATCAACCCAGCATGAACATCATACTCAATAATAAAAGGCTGAAAGATTTCCTCTAAGATGAGGAATAAGATAAAGGTGCCCACTCTGACCACTTCTGTTCTACATAGTACTAGGGATCCTAATTAGGAAGAAGAAAATTAAAGGCATCCATTTGGAATGGAAGAAGTAAAACTGTCTGCAGATGACATGACCTTTTCTATAGAAATCCCTAAAGATTCCTCCAAAAAGTTGTGAAAACTAATAAATGAACGAAGTAAGGTTCTGAGATGTGAAGTCAACATACAAAAATCAGTTGAGTTTCTATACACTAATAAAGAAGTGTCTGAAAAAGGAATAAAGAAAGCAATCTCATTTACAATTGTATCAAAAAATAAAAATAAAATACCTAGGAATAAATTTAACTAAGGAGGTGAAAGTACTGTTCTCTGAAAACTATGACAAAGATGAAAGAAATTGAAGACCCAAGTAAGTGAAAAGATATCCTATGTTCATTTTGGAAGAAATAACATTATTAAAATGTCCACACTACCCAAAGCCATCTATAGATTCAGTGCAATCCCTATCAAAATTCTAATGACATTTTACACAGAAATTTTTTTTTAAAAAATCCTAAAATTCACATGGAACCTTAGAAGACCCTTATTGGCTAAAACAATCTTGAGAAAGAAGAACAAAGCTAGAAGTACCACACGTCTTGATAGCAGATTATATTACAAAACTATAGTAGTCAAAAAAGCATGGTATTGGCATAAAAACAGTCACATAGACCAATGGAATAGAATAAATAGCCCAGATATAAACCCACACTTATACAGTTAGCTAATTTTTGACCAAGGGAGCCAAGACTACTCAGTGGAGAAAGGATAGTCTCTTTGATAAATGGTGTTGGAAAAACTGTATAACCACATGCAAAAGAATGAAAGTGGACCCCTGTCTCACACCATTCACAAATATTAACTCGAAATGGATTAAAGATTTAAATTTCAGACTTAAAATCATAAAATTTCTGGAAGAAAAATTTCTTTGCCATTGGTCTTGGCAGTGATTTCTGTGTACACCAAAAGCACAGCCCAACAAAAGCAAAAATAAATAAGTGGGACTACATCAAACTAAAAAGCATCTATATGGTAATGGGAACAGTCAACTAAATTAAAAGATTCCTATTGAATGGGAAAAATATCTGCATGATAAATGGTTAATATCCAAAATATATAAGGAATGCATACAACTCAATATCAAAGAAACAGCCCAATTAAAAAATGGATAGAGGACCTGAATAGACATTTTTTCCAAAGAAGACATACAAATGGCCAACAGGTACTTGAAAAGGCTCTCAATATCACTAATCATCAGGGAAATGCAAATCAAAATCACCATGAGATATCACCTTATATCTGATAGGATGGCCATAAAAAAAAAAAGTAACAAATGTTGCTAAGGGTGTGGTGAAAAGGGTACCCTTCTACACTGTTGGTGGGAGAGTAAATTGGCACGGCCATTATAGAAAACAGTATGGAGTTTCCTCAAAAAATTAAAAATGAAACTATCATATGATCCAGAAATCCCACTTCTGGGAATATATCCAAAGGAAATAAAAATCAGTACCTTTAAGGGATATCTGCATTCCTGTGTCACTGCAACATTATTCATAATAATCAATATATGGTAACAACCTAAGTGTCTGTTGATGGATGAATGGATAAGGAAAATGTAACAGATAGGTAGAGTGATGGATGGATAGATAGATAGGGATATAGATCCATGTATTATGGAATGTTATCTTGTCATTAAAAAAGAAGGAAATCTGGTCATTTGCAATAGCATGGATGCAGCCGGAAGACATTATGCTAAATGAAACAGGCCAGGTACAGAAAGACAAATACTGACTGTATGAATTCACTTATATGTGGAATCTTAAAATGTTGAACTCATAAAACCAGAATAGAACTGTAGTTGTCAGGGACTAGGGGGAGGGGAAAATGGGGAGATGCTGTTCAATGGGTACAAACTTTCAGTTATAAGATGAGTAAGTTCTGGGGATTTAATATACAGCATGGTGGTTATAGTTAATAATACTGTATTCTACACTGGAAAGTAGCTTAGAAAGTAAATTTTAAGTGTTCTCATCACACACAAAATTGTGGTGACTATGTGAGGTGATGGATGTGTTAACTAACTTGATTGTGCTAATCATTTCACAATGTGTATGTATATTAAATCATCACATTGTACACCTTTTAAAAATCACATTGTACAACCTAAACATGTACAATTTTTATTTGTGCCTACCTCAAAAAAGCTAAAAATAAGAGTATCTTTCTTGTTACATATTTATAAAAATATTTACAGAACTATTAATAAAGAACTCTTATTTTTTATTGAAGTATAGTTGATTTATAATATTGTGTTAGTTTCAGGGGTACAGCAAAATGATTCAGTTATATATATTCTTTTTCAGATTATTTTCCATTATGTTCTATTACAAGATACTGAATCTAGTTCCCTGTGCTATACAGTAAATCCTTGTTGTTTATATATAGTAGCTTGTATCTGTTAATCCCATAAAAAACAAACGTATAGTTACCAAAGGGGAAGCGGGGGCGGGGGGGATAAATTAGGAGTATGGCATTAACTTATGCACTCTTTTAATCATTTTTAAAGTAAAGATTTTATAGCCCCTTTCTCTGAACGCAACCAAATGTAATTAGAAATACATAATAAAGATAGACACAGAAATCTTTACTGATTAGAATTAAAAGTAACCTCTTATGTAATACTTGGTCCAAAGCAAAAATCAAATTAGAAAACAGCATATATCTAGAAAGCGGTGAAACAAAAATTTCATGCCAAAATTTATAAAACAAAGAAAAGCCTATACTCAACTGATACTGTTTAATTTAAATGCCTTCATTATTAATAATGGGGGGGGGTCTTAACATAGAGGAAACTGATATTTGTCTTAAAATTACAGCAAACAAGCAAAGTATAACTAAGAAGGGTGATTAAATAAATTTTGAAAAAATAAACGAAATAGTAAAACAGGTAGATAAAAGTATTATGTATAAGAGATTAACTGGGAAGAGAAAACGGGGACTGACAATATTGTGGAAATCAAAGGAAAAGGAAAAGTCTGAGAGGTATCATAGAAATAAGAGCAAAAATCAGAACACCAAAGAAAGAAAAGAGAGAAGGAGAGGACGAAAGACAGGCAAGGATGTAGCAGAATTTAGTTTCATGGGGGATGTGGATGAGAGAGTTTAGGGATATTTTTCAAAGGAAATTATAGCCTATTGAAAAGAATCCATAGCATAGAACTTATGGTAAGTTATGAAATATATTTATACTAGTATTACTTTATGATGGATTAGAAATATATTTTTAATAAAAGTATTAACACCATTTTTACAACTTTCCAACTTAGAAGAGTCAGTAGGTAACCTTATATTCCCCTTCCTCCACAACATACATTTTGCTTCATGTATTGGCAAGAATTAGGGTGATAGTTACAGTGCCTTTACTTTGGGACAGAGAATATTATATTAGAAGATTCGCTGAAGAAAGATTATGAACATGATGATAAGGCAATTACATAAAATATGTATATTTCATAAAGATAGCGTTCCCTTATCAATTCATCTTTTATGAATATTTTTTAGTGTTTTGAAATAATCAGCACATTCCTGAGTCGTTAAGTACAACTAGAGTAGTCAAGGGAGGAGGCGAAATTATCATTAAACATTCACTGACCAAAATTAATTAGTCCACCTACCACATTAATTAAATGGCTGGCCTTGTGCAGTCAGCAGCTCTTGGTATCGACAATGTCAGAAGAGTGAGACATAGTGAAAAAACATGGACTTTGATGTCCCGCTAAACTCCTGAAAATGCTGGCTCAGCCCCTGAAAAGATGAACTTGAACAACATGTATAATTTGAGTCTTATTTTCCCTCTCTTAAAAGAAAGATAATGACCACATCATAGAGCAACTGTGAAAATTCAAATAACTGATCTCTGTTTTCTCTAGCACATAGTAGGTGCCTCATAGAGGGCAGTGGGCTTTTTTTCCTCTGGTGTATTGGATAAAGGAAGATGATGTCATGGATATAGATTTGGGTTTTCATAGAGAAGGAATTTTACAATGAAGAGGAATGATAATATGCCCCCTTTTCTATATACATTTCTATAAGTAAATATTATAAATAACACTCTCAGTGTCTGCACTTTTGTAGTATCATTAAGGGAAAAACTGATTTGGTTTTCCATTGCCCTTCTCAGTTCTAAGTTTTCTGAGTTCCTCTCCTTGCTTATTTTAATACTGCATTGTCAGTCAAAACCAACTTTCAGCCTTTTGTCTTTGAAAGCATTACACAAGATTGCACCAAACCCCTGCCTGCCCTAACTTCATTTGGTGTCAAAAAGTTATCTTAGCATCAACTGTGCTGTGGTTCCTCCTCCTAGCCGTAGCAGATAAAAATCCTTTAACTGCACGTATTAGATATTTGCTAATTAAATACTCCATGGGAAAGGATCCTGCCTGGCATTTTGTTCTCTGACTTGGTTGAGTTTCTCTGGTGCCTTCTTTAAGCAATTATTCACCCAATCTCCTTTATCTTTCAAGAGCTGAGTGGGGACTCTGCATAAGAGAAAGTCTATATAAAAGAAACTTGACATTTTAACTCAATTGCATAACATCTGTTAGTCTTTCTAACCTTATCTTAAAGGGAGAGTTTACTTTATAATTCATGTGAACCTTTCAAACAATATTGTAAAAAGAATTGATCAAAACTGGTTTAAATTACAAGAATGAGGCAGTTTCTTACAAGTTTTCCTGAAAGTTGAAGTCTTAGTTCATTTCCATAGGAATTCAAAATCACTCGTAAGGGGCTTCCCTGGTGGCGCAGTGGTTGACAGTCCGCCTGCCGATGCAGGGGACACGGGTTCGTGCCCCGGTCCGGGAAGATCTCACATGCCGCGGAGCGGCTGGGCCCGTGAGCCATGGCCGCTGGGCCTGCGCGTCCGGAGCCTGTGCTCCGCAACGGGAGAGGCCACAACAGTGAGAGGCCCGCGTACCGCAAAAAAAAAAAAAAAAAAATCACTCGTAAGGATGCCAGGGAGAGAAAGTAAGTCTTTGCCAGTAGCACAGTGATATTAATAGATAACTGTTCCAAGGGTCAAATATAAGAGTCTTACAAATTTTTTTCACTGTATTTATATATTGGCAATGGTCCTATAACAGAGACTATCAGCCACATAGCCTGCTTCATAATCTCAGGTCTGTGATACTCACCAGGCATTATTCATTGGCAAGTTAGGATTTGGGTGAAGTGTTGATGAAAATCCACAGTAATAAAAATCTCACAGATGTGAAGTCAATTACAGTATCAAGTGAAGTTTGTTATGAAGAGATACTTGTTATTAAAGTATCCACGCCTCAACAAGGCTGACCTTCTCAAATGCTAGTATGTCACAAGGCATGAGATTTAAAAAAAATCCAATAACAAGTTTCCCCACTGTGGTTTCAATTGCCTTTTCAGATCTCCCACAGTGTTCTGTTTCAGTCTGAGATAATGCAGACAGTTCTGGTCCTCAGAGGGTCAAAGTGGCATGTATTTACACTAGAGCAATCATAGAAAGAATTTCTACCTTGATCAAATTATCTAGATATATTTTTACTCAAATCTTTACTCCATTTGGTTTGTGTAGACATAGTTTTAAACTGCAGAAATTGAAAACCTTTTTATTTCTGTATTTTTCCTAATAAGATGACTCATGTATGCTAGGGGATCAAAAAGTGGTTTGCCATTCTGGTGAGGAAGTTCACAGGAATACTCAGGTAATTTGACACTTCATAGTACACCATTAAAATAAGCATATATATACAGTAAAATAGATACGTTCTGTTGTTTCTCCTGTTTGAAAAAGAGCTTTCTTACAAAAGTTGTGTTAAACAAAAAAAATTTGAAAGGGTATTCTTTGAAAACAGAAAGTTGGTAGATGTCACTTAGAAAACCATGACCTTTACCCATCAGTACTATTTACATGCTCCTTTTCAGTACTACCATAACAAACCACTGCATATCTTTATTGTATTCTTGGCATACTTTATAGTAACTTTCAATTTATTCTTATGAGCCCAAGCTATTTTCTAACAATTTGGAAGAGGGGAAATGTTTTATTTTCTTATATTTTCAAAGTAATATGCCTAGCCCACAATAGTCACTTCTTAAAATTTGGAATACCACTTGTCTTGGTGAGTTTGGGCTGTGCTATAACAAGATACCATATACTAGGTGGCTTAAACAATAGACATTTATTTCTCACAGTTCTGAAGGCTGCAAAGTCCAGGGTCAGGGTGCTGGCAGAGTAGGTGTCTGGTGAGAACCCTCTTCCTGGTTTACAGAGAGCCATTTCCTGGTTGTATCCCACATGGTGGGAGGTGGGGTAGGGAGATAGCTCTAGTCTCTTTCTCTTCTTATAAGTACACTAATCTCATCATGAGGGCTCTAGCCTTGTGACCTCATCTAAACCTAATTATTTCCCAAGGGCCCTACCTCCAAATACCATCACTGGGGTTAAGGTTTCATCATATGAATTTGTGGTGAGGGGATACAGACATGCAGTCCATAACACCACTAGATTAGTTTAGTTAGAATGGGATACAATACGATTTGTGTGTGTGTGTGTGTGTGTGTGTGTGTGTGTGTGTGTGTGTGTGTATGTGTGTGTGTGTGTGTGTGTTTCTGTGCTATTGTTTTTTTCTTAGTAAATTATAAAACATGGAGTAGGTCCCCCCAGTAGACTGTAAACATGTTGCCAGTTTGAACTCACAGGATAATGGGACTTGATTCTCCTTCTCTTACTAAGTCCAAATGACTTTTTCAATTCCGTCAGGGCAATGGATTCCAGAAAGCATTAACTGAGCCTGACAAAGTTTCACCCATCATTGTTTAATATCACAGAACAGTGCTTTTCTCTAGGCTACAGTTTCATTGCTGCTGCCGTTCGCTTTCTTGTCTCATTCTGCAATTTTTCTAAAATGACATATTCTTCATGTTTAATCATAAAAAATTGAAGGTAATAACTTTAGGCATACAAAACCATTGATAATTGTCTTGAGTTATATGGTTACTATTGTTGATACAAAGTAAGAGTGCGAAAATAAATTTAATTTTTAACTGTGATTTTTTGAGTCTGAACTCTCTGTTTTTGATCAGAAGTAAGGAACATATTCTTGCCGTTTTGGAGTATGCCCAGTCTGACCCAGAAATAGTTTACTACTTGGATATTTAAGAGATAAGGACACTTCTGATTTATTAGCAACTTAAGCAGTTGTCAATCTTGTTGGGGCATTTTGACCCAAAGTAAAAGAAAAAAATTATTTTCATAAGTCTTCTGTGGGAACTCCTAAGACTTAATTTTAAATAGATAGAACAATATAGTAAATGGAAGAAAATTTCCCAATAGAAGAAAAAAATTAGGGCTTCAGAGAGAAAGAAAATCAAGATTGGAATGCAAGCTTGCAAATACCTCCTTACCTAGGAAAACTAATGACTTGTGCCAGATGAGGAATAAAGAATTTCGACTTCATTTATTACTGCAGTTTACCTCCTAAAGTGACGGCGGGCTGGTTTAACATGCAGTCAGTTACGAATGCAACATCGATAAACAAAACTCAAATTCTCCCAGATGAGACGTTCAGATAACGATGCAGGTGGAGAGTATGAGAAGTTATACAGAGTGACTGGTTCGTAACTCAAAGTAATAGTTTTGCAGAGACAAAAAATCCCCTTCACATGCAAAAGAAACTAGTGTTAAGAGAGAAAATAGGAGGTATATATATTTTTCTGTCTCTAAAGATGTTTAATAGAAAAGCACTTCTATATGTTTTTAGGAATTGGGAAAGAAGTGGATCTTAGAGACTTTTGTATACTATTTAATCCCTATACATCTTCCACTTGAACAGCTATGTGGCTGGCATTTTGAAACTAATGTCATCACTTATAAACTTGGAAGGAATTTCTAGTCAAGTATTTTAAAATGCCTACAATTGTTTTTAAAGAAAAGAATATTAATATAATCATGATAATGAGAATGAATTATTTTTGTGATGTAACATACATTAATTGGTAGTGAATAACAATTAATTAGGTAGTAAAAACTCGTCTCTTTCTATCACTTATCTTTAAGGGACAAAAATATTGCACCTGAGAGACACCTGAATGAAGAACAAAGTTTATTTAGTATGTGATCTAGACACTGAGGGCTGAAATATACCAAAATCACAGCAGTTTTATTAGCTGTGATCCTCAAAAATTGGGAAGACTAAAAACATATATATGTATGTGTGTGTATATGTGTTGTATATACATGTGTGTATATATATATATATATATACATATATATGAATCACATATATATATAAATCATTTTACGTCTTACAAATAATAAAGATAGTTTTAGTAGATTTGTTTTGTTAGCACTTTTTTAAAAGGGAATATCTAATTTCAAATCAATTAGGAATTCTGTTTCATAAATTAGGTTAACTCCTTACTCATACTTTCCTATGTTTCTAAAATAATAAGACCCATTTAACTATATGTCCCTGAACTCAAATCTGGTAAGTTTGAAGGGAATAGCAACCCTCAGACACAGGCTGTTAGTCATAAGTTAAATTGGGCTGAGACTAGCACAGCTTTTGGTGAGGAGAGCCTTTGAAAAATATTGAGCTGGTCATCTCCAGGAATTACCAGGCCATGGTGACACACAGCAGGGCAGGACTCACAGATGTCTTTGAAGAAGCCCCTGGCTGTGGTAGAGAAAAAGAATCTGTGATTACAAGGTTGTTTCATCCTGAAACTAAGATGCTTTTATTTCATTCTAGCTGAGAGAAGCTGAGTGTTCTTTCTAATAAAGGTGGATGTTAAACTCAATTAGGCAGATAGTAAAATCTATCTGGGAGAGAAGAATTTGACGGTGTAGTTTTCGCTGAACGTATGAGGTAGTAAACTGGAATAAGCAGGAGTCTAAGGAATAAACATTCTCAGATTATTTCTCTAACCTACCAACCAAATGTATCTCTTCCATGTATTTCTCAATCTACAGAAATTAAAGGGAAAGAGAGGGAAAAATGCATAAATAAGCATTTGAGTTCAGTTTTGAACTTCTGCAGAAAATTTATGTAGTATATTTTTATAGGCATCTTACATGTTTCTTTGTATATTTTTTAATGCTAAAAGAAACAAAATAAGAAGTTGTGCTTTTGTTAACACTCTAAATTTGGCTTGTGAAATAACTGTGATATTTAAAAGCATTTTGAACGTTGATATACAAAGCATGTTAGTGTAGTTGGTCAAAAAGAGGAGCCTGCAAGATTTCTTTAAATTTTATGTCCAAGGTAAACAAAGCAAGCCTATTTATTCTGTAGCAATGTTCATATAACTCTTTAGTGATTTGCACGCTGCAGAAGCCCTGCATCACAGACCTCTGTATTTGGTGAATCACAAAGCCGCTTACCTAAACAATCTTATTTTCATCAGTGGTCAAGACAATATGAAAATAAGTCATTTTTAACCAAAATTCTGAAGGTATCTAATCTGGAAAACTAGCCATGCAGCACACTGCCACAAGGTGGGAGTAAAACCTTTGATTGGTTTAAGAACTGGCCTTCGCTTTTTTTTTTCCCCTTCCAGTTCAGTGTGAACAAAGACACAAAACAGGCTTGCTTTAAACTTGAATGAAATAACATAGGTTATTTATTCCTTATTGCTAATTTGCATACCTTGAGATTTGGAATGTCTTTGCACTAAAATTCGAGGATCAAATATAGTAAATATTGATGAAGGAAGTGGTTTAATAGTGATTTCTTTATCTCCTTTATTCCTTGCTAATCTTAGTGCCTTTTCCAAACTATATTTTAGGGACTATAAGTAAATCATTTGAAAAGAAGTTGTACTAAAACACTCCTCCTTTTGTATAGATGATAATGAATATTACTAATGCTCTCTACTAATGAATATTTTGAAGATAGCCTCACTCTATAAATTTTTCCTATCATTTTATATCTGCGTAGTAATGAAGACAGCTGTGTACATGGGAACAATAAATTAAACAATACTACGAAAATATATAATGATCTTGACCTTTCTAAGGAGTTGAATGATTAAAATGAGTTTTTAAACATTGCTTATTCTAGAATAAACACAACGCAGGGCTACAGCATACAGTTCTATTGCTTTTGTTTGCTTTGTGTTTGAATAGATTGCACCAGTTATGCTCTGTGTGGTTTGTAATTATTAAATTCACTTTGAAATACTGGATTCAAACTTGCCAATGTTACGTGTTTATGTTGGGGCTGTAAGTACACACAGACACACACGTGCCTTCTGAGACAGAGGACTTGACACTTAGGCTAGCAAGATGAGCCACCTCAAGGCAGTGGAGACTCACCAAGGTAACAGTGACAAACCCATGGGATCCTGACTAGTGCTAAATGAAAAGGGCTGCCATACCCCTTGAATAAAAAGATACAAAGATTGAGAAAAGGCATAAATTGGCCGGCCAATTTCCATTTCTTGCCTCCTGCTACATATGAATAAAGGATGGGATAATGGATGGAACTCTTGTCATTGCTACTGATATTAGATTTTGTGGAAAGATTTCTCCAAACCAGTCTTTTTATTCTACTGAATTCTAAATATACAACAAATCTAGGAACACATCACTTACATTTTTTTTTTTTTCAATTTTTCCCCCAATGATAACAGTGGCAAGAAAGACAAAGTAGTGCCTAAGGCCATGGAATTGAGGCTTTGCTGAATGGATGTGCAGAAACACAAATAAAATAATGCATAGATCTCAAGCATAAATTTTGCTGTCTAAAGTCTGAAAGAATGTTACATTTATATATTAAGAAAAATTTTTTAACTGAGTGAATATTTTAGAAGTTTGAGATATATGGATAAAATCTATTTACATAATGAAATACCACTAGAGCATATACTAGGTGACTTCGGATGTTGTACTATAAAAATCCATTTGAGTATCTCATAGTTAATGTTCCACAGAATTACTGAGTGCTATGGTCTCACAATCTAGCGAGTATGATCTATTCCAGGGTCACTGTTTAATCTCTTAAACATGTGACTTGTAGAATTGGCTGATAGAAAATGAAGGAACAAAACAATTAATTTTAAAAGTTTAGTCAGTGGCTGGTGTTGATTCTAGGTAACTCAGGAAGGATACAGACCATCAGGTGTTAGCTGTTATTTATAAAGGAATATTATACATAAACTGACCAATGGGTTCTTTGTAAATTCAGCATATTCTTTAGTACCTACTTACCATGTTTATTGACCCTAAGATGTCATTAATAATAAGATGTACCACTATTTTGTGTTAACTAAGATAGAAAAATATTATTTATTAAAGTATGATCCATCATTAATTGTAAGATTCATCTAAATTTCAGATATGTGAACATGTAAAAAGAAAGAAGGAAGGAAGGTAGGCAGGCTTTGGAAAGCCTGAAGTCAAGTCACTGATACAGCCTGAAGTAGAATCAGACGTTGTTGGATCGTTCTGAAGCCTCCCATATTTTATGTGAAGCACCTAATTAGATAGAAACTATAATGGTGTTGGGCTGAAGTTTGTGTGAAATGATGGAGGATAGATTGTGCAATGAGACTTATATTTATTTTAATTTAAAAGTTTACCACTATATTCTAAAAACTAAAATTTAAGAAAGTAATATAATAAAATGTCCAAGTGCTTAAACTTTCCATACAGGAATCTTATTTTATATAACTGAATAGAAACTAAGTTATAAAGCTCAATTTTAATGAACTTGAAAAACATGATGGTCCTGGAGTCAAGGAATCTCAGACCTAGAATTAGCCACAAAGGGATACTACTGGTCATATTATGGTTTACACTAAAGTCTCTTCTAGTGCTACGTTTTACATGAATGCATGATCTGTTTAAGCTGTATCCTTATTTCTCTTATGCCAATTAACATCTATTATCTAGATTTTTAAATTCCAATTACTTATTGATCAAGTAATGTATCATTTCCTGAAAAACATTTAAGAATGAAGAAAGAAAAAAATCACTTAGTTCTTAAATTCCATGCCCTGATATAAAATTGCATTATACATCCCAGAGAAAACTTGTACTAGATTAGCTGTCATTTAATTGGTTTATCAAACTACAAATGATTTACTTTTATGAATAAACTCCTTAGCAAATACCAAAGCCCCTATATTCACCTAGTTATAGCTAAGTGAAAAGTCAAAAGTGGAAGTACCTAGGCAGCTGACTTAATTCGATTGTTACTGTTGTTTTTACTTGGATTTTCCTAACGTGGTTAAAAAAGGAACCCATTATTTGTCTCGAGATGTCACATGAAAAATAACCTCCATTTTACATCATTGATATTAGTGTTTTGATTTTTTTGTGTGAAGTAAAAGATATTCTTTATAGTTGTATAAATTCCTATACAGATATTAGGTTATTTTCCCTAGTATTATAATTGATTCATCCACCAGAGGCTGCAATTGGGCTTTTTGCAGATGAAAGACAATGGGAAATAGCAAGTCTGTGCAGAATATGAGAAAGCTAGCCATTTATCTACTATCTGTTATATATCTATCTATACAGATTCGTATGTAGAACAGATCAACTAATAATTAAAAGTCAAGTGAGAACTCCCTTAGATATTAGATTTGGCTTAATCTAAAATTGCATGGAAAATGAATTAGCAAAACAATCATCACATACTTATTTTAAGTTCCATTTCAGATATCAGTTTCTTTTATGGCCAAGCCTGACTTCCTAAAATTCCTTTTACATTTTCCACCACTCTTTTGAATTACCAGAGCTGTAATTTTTACATGAACCACATTTTGTCTCACCAGTTATTTTTGGCCCCTGTGGTCTGAATGTGTGAGACACATTATTTTTTGCAGCCTGAGGACAAGAGAGTACTTCCAGAGAACCTTGGGAAGACACATTTAAAATAAATCCTTTTTTTATTTCTCCTCATGTAAAGTATTTGTGAATAAATAAACATGCATTTGCTGAAAAGAATAGCAAAAATTTGGTCCCAGCCCGCATTCTCAAGTCATTTCCTTACTGTGAATTATCATACAGATTGAGTTGTTGGTATCAAAGCCTATTTGAATTTTTTTGTTGATAAAAAGCTCATATCCAATTCAATAGGAGATATGAGATACGTTTTGTGCTTAATAGTGTTTCTCTTTAAAAGTGCAACTGTAATGAGCGATGGAATGAGAAGACAGAAAAAAAAAAAACTATCAAGTATTACAACAACCAGACACAAATTACTTTAATCAGAAATACTGCCATGTACAAAGAAGAAATCTAAGACTGGAAGTGTTAAGTTTTATGTATGTACACAATAGCACTTTTGGATAGCTCCCAAAGGCATAGGTCTTACTACTTTCAAAAAGTACCCACTATTAAGGTGACATAGGTCTTGTCCCTTGAGCCTCCTTAAAGAAACAACAACTGTTCAGTAGCAGTGTAACAGATGTTAAAAAGAATCATTAGCAATCTAATGTTTTTCTGAGCAGATGTCCCACTTCTGCTGTGGCTAACTTTGGGGGGAGTGAAGTGAGATACAGTGAGAATGGGAAAAAGGATGAAAAGTTGAAAGGAATGATAATAAGTAGACCTTCATAAGAATTACTCATCTAATTATATCAAAAGGAGGATTGAGGTGCTGTGTTTTTTAATTGATGCTGTTGATGAAGAACTAAGGTAAACAAGCCAAGGGAAGAATTAAACTCACTTTGCTCCACTGACTTGGCACATAGCTTTGGATCAATAAGAGACAAGCAGTATTATAGAGAAATTTAATGCTAAAGTTGCAATTGTGCGCTTTTCAATAGATATCAATAGGGAATCAGAGGCTAAAAAAGGATCAGTGGAAAGAATGAAAATGAGGGAAACCAGTCCACCTACGAGGCGAACCTATGAAAGGAATAAGAGAAGTTATTAGATTAGGTGACTGTGGTGGTAACTTTATTTCCTTAGGGGCAAAGATAGGAAGATTTTTCTCAGGCATTTTTTTCCTCTGAAATACCTGAACTGGAAAGAATTCTCTGCGTAGAGAAATTGCCTTCAACCAAGTCTTTCCTAATTTTGAAATTTGCTTTCTTACCAACAGAAATGTAGATATATGTTAATTAACTATCTGTACCTTAAAAGGACCATTCTTTTAGTGTTTGAGAGTAAAGGGAAAGAGGTACTAGATGAACATAATCTTTCTTATAATTTTATCTTTCAAATGAGTAAGCAAAATAATTATAGGCTGTAGTAAACTCATTGTCATTAATAATATAGAAAACTCGGTGAAAATATAAATTATGCATTTGATATATTTTATACACCATGAAATGCATTTAATAACAGTTCGACTTTGTCCGTATATAACCAGACTTCTGATTCAATCATTTTAACACAAGATTTTATGACACAAAATTATATGGCAGCAACAGAAATTACTTCTGTTAGAAGTAATTACTTCTTAAAATGTCTGATTAAGTAGACATTTTAATACATTGAAAGTGTGAATTTATGTTGCATTTAAAGAACCTAGAAGGCAAATCCCTGTTCTGTAACATAAATTCATATTTACTAAGTCACGTGCTACCATTTCACTTTTTTGTCTCAGTAATAAAAGGTGTGAGGACAGAGGACCATGCTAATATCATATTGGGGGAAGAGTAGTTTAAAATATCGATTTTGAGTGACAAATGACATTTATTCATGCATTCATTCAACAAATACTTACTGGAAACCTATTCTACACCAAGCAATGTGTTAGATGCTAAGAATTACAAAGATTAAGGAAAAGTTACTACTCAAAAGTGGCTCACAGTCTAATGAATGAGAAGCTTAGTCCCTAAACAAGATAATACCACACATAAGTTATGCACTTGGGGAATAGTGAGCTCTGAGAAGGCAATGGAAGCCACATTCCTACTAGAGACAGGGAGGAAGGACTCAGAGAAGAAATAAAGTTTCAGTTCTGGTAGTCAACTGAATTTAGTTAGTTGAAGTGTGGAAAGTTCTTGTAAATCATCATAAATTATGTATTGATTTAATTAAAATGTATCCACCAAACTCTTCAAAATACAGTCTTTCTAAAGCCATTTGGATCTTGTTTTTTCTCAACATCAATGTGTTCAGTAACATTATCCACAGTATTTGAGAAGTGCCATGATACAAGAGAAGGAATGGTGGCGTACACTTATCATGCCCCTCAACAGGCAAGATAACTTCATCGACTGAATTACAAAGTCCTCTAAGACTTGCAGCTTTCCTATTTCTCCAATATTACTATACATAACTTAGAAAGGATAATGCAAAACCACTCAGTT
This sequence comes from Pseudorca crassidens, assembly GCF_039906515.1. Lineage (NCBI taxonomy): Eukaryota > Metazoa > Chordata > Mammalia > Artiodactyla > Delphinidae > Pseudorca > Pseudorca crassidens. The sequence goes on from NC_090296.1 coordinate 70,390,150, forward strand.
ACTCATCTAATGTGGAATCCTAATATGGCATTATTTCTGAAACTGATGTATGTACACACACACATATATATATATATATATAAATGTATGTAATTGGAGAATAATTAAACATTCTTAAGAATAGTGCATTTAATAAGAACTGCCCTGATAGTAACCATTATAATAATAACAGCAACAGAAGCAAACACTCATGTAATACTTAGTGCATGCTAGGTATCCTTCTAAAGGCTTTACATATATTAACCCATATTACTCTCACAACAGTCCCATCAGGTAGGTGCTGCTATTATCTCCATTTTACAGATAGGTAAACTGAGACAAAGAAAGGTTGGTGTTAGCTGTCCAAGGTCACATAGCTAATAGATGGTGGAGTTATATTTTAAAAACCCAACCTGGTTCTAAAGTCTGTGCTTTTAACAAATCCACTGTATCTCTCTGCTGACTAAAAGATGAAAAGGAAAAGTCTTCCATTTCAGGTAATGCAGATGCTAGGAGGAAGAAAAGGGAGCAAGAGGAAATCTTCACCCTATAATATTAATTCCTAGAATATCTCTTAACCTTTATCATTATTTAAAAAATAAATACAGCAGTGCAATATGTGAATAAAAGAATATTGTTTTTAGAGATTTTAAACCAGTTCACTAAAGGAAGAACATATTAAAATACAAGTTCTTTTAAAGTTAAAAATTTGTGGACAGGCCCTAAACACTGTTTCTGTTCCCCAATCACAATTTCTTGAAAAGAAACTTTGGATCTTGAGATGAAAAAAGATCTATTAGGTCATCTTGTCCATCTCACCGCCAGTAGAGAATTGCTCCTGACAGTAAAGAAGTTAACTTATTGACAGCACTCTTTAAGCAGCGATTTACCAGGTGAATCCCTAAAGGCAAGAATGACTTCTCTGGTTTATCTGTGCCTTCTTATCATCAGTATAGTTAGGGGGCCCCTTCAATCTTCTCTGCTGGATGAGGAAAGGGACAGGATTCTTAAAAATGTTTCTAAACTGCAGTGGATTAAACATACAGCTAATAGCACTTTGATAGTTTAATCTAGGATCACTGCTCTTCCTTCATATTTAGGCTAGCATGTGCATGCATGTGTGTGCATGTTTGTGTAAGATATTTGACAATGACATTCTACAATATCAAAATTTATTTTATAAATACATTTAATATTCTGTTTAGTAAATAGGAAAATATGTGTGATGGGCTAACAAAGAAAATATAGGAAAATGGATGACCCTTCAGCACATTCTGAGTAAAGAAGTCTCATTGGCAAAATTGTGGACTTTAACCAATTTCTTAGTTCTTTAGAATGATACACTTAAAAGGCAAGAAATTTACCTGGGTTTCTTCTTTCAGTTCATCATTGGCGCGGCTGTCATCATTTTCTCTATCATATTCTATACAATTATTTTATATAAAGTAGTTGCCAAGAAGTAGGTGTGTTATGAACTGTTCAACTAACACTAGTCTCTTTAAATTTCATGACATTTTTTTAAAAAAGGAAACAGTACCTCAATGCTCTGACTGGATGGCCTAATCCCATTGTTACTGCTTAGATATGTCTGGTTTGAACTCTCACTCACTAACTACTCAGAAGTTGTGTTAACAAAAGAGCCAATAGTCTGTACAGTGGAACAAGCAGCTTTACCTATATCATATGAACTACCAAAAGGGCTTATATATATATATTTTTTTGGCGGTACGCGGGCCTCTCACTGTTGTGGCCTCTCCCGTTGCGGAGCACAGGCTCCGGACACCCAGGCCCAGCAGCCATGGCTCACAGGCCCAGCCGCTCCGTGGCATGTGGGATTTTCCCGGACCGGGGCTGGAACCCATGTCCCCTGCATCGGCAGGCGGACTCTCAACCACTGCGCCACCAGGGAAGTCCCCAAAAGGGCTTCTTACCTCAAAATATATTCTACTCCTGCCAGTTTCTGAACGCATGCATTATGTCCAGATGCCACCAATAAATGCAAATATTATACATTGATCCCATATCCTCTATTATGGTAGACTCCCAGACTGCTGTGTAACATTAGCAGAGAGCAAAAGAATCTCAGAAATAATAGAAGGGAGATGGAGCAAAAGGAAGGTACTGGGCAAAGGGTTCTTCTGGAAAGTCATAGTTCAGAGGAGTCTCAGAGGAAGGAGAGGAAGGATGAGTGGGGGAGAAGGAAGAATGTTAAGAAGAAAAATAAACAAAAAACTTTGCTCGTATTTTATCTAGTATTTGACACGAATGCCAGGAACTATAGCCATAAGATGGTGGTCATTGGCTACTGAGGTTATAACCAAGCTTATGACTCTGATTTTTAGCTTTAAAATACTCAGGAACTTTGAATAAGACTACAGTGACTTTAACCTGGGATATCTCGTTCTCTCCGTCCCTTCATTTGGCACTTGGTTACTGGAATAGGATTGTACTTGGCTTCACTTTAAATTGCTCTTTCATGATATTATAGACCTATAGTCTAATTGTACTTATTAACAGTTTCATGCACTTATGACATTGTTTCAGAAATTGGGTAAAGATTTTTATGCCATTGAAATATTTGTTTCCCAGTGGTTATTTTCCCATTTCTTCCAGGGGTTATTGCAATAGCAATCATCATCATCATCTCTCTGTAGTCTCTGAACTACTGCTGGTCTAAAGCAGAAGGATAGAGAAAAGAGAATAAGTTATAAATGGATTTCTGATGTGAATTTTTACTACCATTAATATTTTGGGGATGATCTAGAAAGAAGGGAGCAAAGATGACTCCGGTGTTCTTGCCTTAGGTTAAGTCAATATCAGTAAGTGAGACAATAATTAAAGGAAAAGGAGATAAAAAGTTCTTAATATAATTTTGTATATGGTGAGTGTGAGGTTCCTGGAAGATAACCTAGATACATATTTCTTGTGGATGTTTTATGATGGTATGGAAAAAAGAGATGGCACAAATTTAGGAATCACCAGCATACAGGAAAGCATTGGAGATATGTGAGATATAAGGTAGTGTATAGTAAACCATTACATTGAAAATATTTCAGATCAAGTTTTATAGTGTATTAATAAGCATTCAGCTTCAAAAAAAGAACGCATAGAGGCTATATCTGGCAATTTCAGTAACTGGTAGGTTTTCATAATTTTTTAAAAGAGGATGCCCCATAACTCTTTTAAAAGTCATAAATTCAGTAGAATTTCTTCCAGTATTCACCATGCAAAAAGGCAAAATGATAGTCATGTTACTGATCGTGCTTTTGGTGACTAATGGGACTTGAACGCATGCATTATGTCCATGCATTTGGAAGAGTGATAGGACATGCCACTGTGCTTTATTTGGAATCACTGAAAATTCACATTTGCCATTTTGGTTTGTAAAACCCCATGGGTGAAACCTCCATGTGATAAACTGAATGTGGGGAAGGAAAGTAGTGCAATGATCAAAATCTTAGAATTAAAATGATTTCCTGTAACTGCCTGCCATCCATTTGAAAGAGGGCCTTTGGAAATGCACCAAGGTTAAATCTTAAGGGAGGACATAAATCTAAGTCCTGCTGTCTAGCATATATTCTAATGAGGAGAAGACATTTGTTTTAAAAATGATTCCTATCGGAGGAGATTGAGTTCAACCTTAGATTTTGCTTTCTAGGTAGGAAGTCAGATGCTGCTGCTGAGATAACAGTGCCAGCGCTGGTGACCTCCCCAAACACTAAAGGGACAGCACTTCTTTAGTGACTGTGGGTTCAAAGAGCCCCTTTTCCGATCTGCTCAGAGATTAAATTCCCATTTGGAAATTGCCCCATCCCTCTGAATTAGAGAGCTGGCTTACCCTTGCTTGCTGAAATGAAAGTCAAAGTCTACCATATCAAATAGTATGGCTATATCTGGTTCACCTTAGACAATATTCTGTTGATGCTATTGTGTAGCTATCATTGGTCCTACTCACTTACTATCCCATGTGTGGACCCATTATTAAAGTTTCTGTAAAACGCAGCATTGTTCATATTGATCCATTAAACTATGTATATATCTACATAACATCTACCAGTTTAAACATGGAAGGGTGGTAAATTCCTCACTGGTCAGTAATACTCTTGAATGAGACATAAAGTGACAACAGACAACTGGTATGGCTCATCTTGCCTAGGGTCCCCACCTCCACACTTGGATTAATAGGTTTCTTAGCATTATTAAAAACCTGTTCGCCTAGTTCATGGTAGAAAGTAGAAAACTGTGCCCAGTAGAATATTTGCTTAACAAGTGTGTGAACAGAATAAAAGGTGGGTAGCTTTAAGCAGTGCTTCAACCTTTATACCATAATACCACTAAAACAAAGGAAATGACATTTCACATGTTCACAGTTAGGCAGGCTTTAGATTTGTATTTTAAGTTGTCGATAAAATGAAAAAGTTATGTGATAATTCAGTATTTTCCATACTGGGTTCCTTTTCCTTCTTAAAACAATGTTGTTGTTTTTTTTTTAAATCTAAACTTTTGTAAACCCTAACAGGGATAACTAACATATTAAATGTGAGCACATCATTTATGCTGTAGCTAACTTGTAGATACTAAACAGCAACTTAGGAAATGACTGCCTCTATCCATTTCCTTTTAAAGAGAGAGAAAAATACCTCTTTTAAAATGTATTTATTTATCGTCATTTTTACAGATGTAAAAATGAGGCTGTACTCTGAAGCCAAGTATTTAAGATTCTGTTCAAAATAATTAGCCAAACTAAAACACCTTTATAAAAATTCTACTTTGGTCAATTTGCAAACACTGTGAGAGTAAAAGTCAATTGTATTAAATTTTGTGCTTGTGGTGTAATTGGTTTCCAGTTGGCAAATACACATTAATAATAATTAATTATAATCTAAAAACCCAGTTACCTATCAAAGATGTTGATAATTAACTGAATTTGAATATCTGGAATGTTTAAGATTCCATAACGCATTCCACATTTAATTGAAGAGAACGTCTTATGCATAACCCTGGACACTATGAGTGTACAGACTGTAAACTACTTTTTTTTTAAAAGAAAAACGTATTGTCTTTCTCCTTATTGGTCTAATCTGACAGTTTGTGTGGTAAAGGTAATTTTTTTTTCTGTGCTCTTTATGCATACACTGTTTTTTGTTATAGATATTTTTCGAAGCAGATCATTCTATACTTATTTCTTTTTATAAAGTGGGGGCCGCTCTGTAGGAGAGCCATTCTTGTCACTGAACAAATCTGTACCTGTGAATCCAATCCAATCCAATCCTCCCTGTGAAAGGGAGGAAAAGCACAAAAGGGAGAGAATATAAAGCATATCTGTGTGGAGCAGAGGACAATCAATTAGATTCATTATCTACTCTACATTCCAGTCACTTCTTTAAAAGAAAAGAAGTACATAATACTATGGCAACAGTTAGACCTGCAGTCTGTTATGGTATATAATCATTAAGAGGCCTTCAGCCTCCCCTGAAAATAGATATGAAAAAAATTCACAGTGGTTGCACAAACTCCCTACATTTATGCTGATTAAATGACAAGTTTGTAATTTACAGGTGTCTTATTGCCATGGGAATGCAATCATACAATTCCATTTTAGAATTCAAGGGCTTTTGAAACATGCTGCATGATTGTTAGCTGGGCTCCAAGCTAAGATTAAATTGAAAGGGTGGCATGTAGATTTTAGAACATGGTGTTGACATTTACTGGCCAATCATATTTTGCAACACTCCTGCATGACAGCAGATGTTGACCTTTCAAGCTTTCCCTATCTGCTTTCACACGGTACCTGCAGAAATTAACATAACTCTGCTTCCTGCTCTATGCTGCTATTAATGTCATCTGGGAATTGAGATTCATGAATTCAGTTATTACCCAGGCTTGAGACCCATTTTATACTCTAAGCACAGAACTAACAGCTCCTGGGAGCTGGTATTTTTGGATGTTGCTTCAACTACCTTTGTGGTTGAGGGATAGCTAGAAGCTATGGAGTAAAAAATGCCATAGGGAACAAGAGGAGAAATAGGCAGAAGAGGACAGTTCCAAGGAGAATGCTAAGGGCCATAATTGCAAATATATGGGATAGGAGAGCTTAAAACACAAAAAAGATACATTCTAAGTAAGTCAAATAATGGCGTGAGTTTCACTTCTCTTGTTAGCTGAACCATGAAAATGATACCCCTTAGAGTCTGTGTGCAGTGAGCTTCAGGGTTTACTCCACAATGCCTGGGGCCTCTATTATAGATGATTTAGGAGAGAAACAGTCTGAGGTAAAGATGTCATAGATAGCCCTTAGGACTTCTGTGCATAATCGTGAGCCAAATTCTATAGTGCTTCCTTCTAAATAAAAATCCTACAATTCTCTGTTATCTTGTCAGGTATTTTTTGTTCAGTTTTTCCTAAGCAGAGAAGCTCTGCTTCTTAAATATTTTGAGGGGACTGTTAAATGAAATTCTGACATATTTTCTGGGACAGGAATTAGCACCTCTTATAAGTCCAGTTAACACAGATATCATTACAATAAATCATATCTCTAGAAATTGGTAGACAAAGTTATGACATTATCAAAATTTGCAGACTGTAAAGGAGGGTTCTGAATTTTGCTTAACCTTTTCTCCAGGTTAGCCGTATGGATTTAGTACATTTCCTGCCGTTCTGTCTTTTAAGGTCCTTGAAGAGCATCTGTGAAGTATCTTAGTCACGGTTCTGTGAATCTGGTCTTTTGAGATACAAACAGATGCATTTATCTCAAATAGGAATTGATTAAGAGAGCTCAAGATGTCACCAATGAGATATGCATATATAGGCTACTTCAATGGCATTGCTCTGACTTACCCTCCAGCAAACATTCTGTGCTGATTTGCATGTTTCAGCCACGGTGAATTTTCCAGCAGTTTCGCTGAAACCAGCACCTCTTACCACATACATGAAATATACAAGCAGCATGATTTGAAGGGTCAAGACCCACCCTTAAAAAAATATCTTTCCAACTCAAATCTGCTGTGCTTGAGATCTGATGTTTTGAAAGTAATTTATATGTATGAATGGCTCGTTTAATACAAAGAAATGCCCTTGGGGTAGGTGATAACAGTGTTACTAGTATTTTCCTGTGAATAAATTGGCCTGGTCTCTTTCTTGTTTGAGAGGAAGGACCAGTGAAGATACACATATCCGAATGTCAGATGGACATCTCCTACTGGATATCCTATAACACCCCAAATTAAGGAAGTCCAAACGTGAACTGGTCATCTTCAGCCCCCAACCATTTGAATTTACTTTTTCTCCTATACCAGAGAATGTGAGGTACACTTTCATCTTTGTCATATATTATTATACCATTTGGATTTTATCCTGAGAGGAATTGAGACAGACTGTAAATAGGGGAGTCACGTGATAAAATCAGTTTTTAAAAATCATTCTGAGTTATAGGGTGAAGAATTGGATGGAGATGGGCTGAGCATGAGAACAACACAAGTAAGCGGGGGACATCTGGTCTGTTACTGTACTAATCCAGAAGTGATGATTTTCTTAAACAACATAGACTGGTGATCAAGAGAGGTATCCAGGCTTGAGACTTATTAAAGAAATCTGAACAGAAATTGACAGTATATATATATATATATATAAAGAGTGATATGGGTGGGGGAAGAGTCGGAAATGACTTTCTAGTCTTTGCTTCTAAAATGCAGTAGCTGCTGGTGTTTCCCATTGAGGAAGGGGACACACAGCAAAAAAGGTTTGGGGGAATATATTGACTTCATTTTTAGACATGCAATTTTAAAATCCTGTAAGCTAACCAGCTGGACCTAATTCTTTCAGCTTCTCCAGCCACATATGTGTTTTTCACAAAACACCACATAAAATGGAATCTCTAGCATTCTTTTTGTTCATGGTCCAAATTGGAACTTGCTTATTCCAGGGCCTTCTAGAAGAAAGCCAGTGTGGCAAAGAAGAAGGGTTTGGTTTGTGAAATACAAACTAGTTGGGCCCAAGTCCCTGCTCTGCCTTTTGCTTGCTGGGTGATCTTGGATGAAACACTTTGCATTTAAATTTCTTTATCTTTAAACTGAAGCTGTTAAACCCATACTGGCATATAATAAACACTCAAATGTGGTAGTTTCTATTTTTTAATACTCATTTTTAAAAAATGAGTATTGTGGTTACAGTTTTTCCCTATTTTTCCACTAAATAATACTGAGAAGAATAGAGATTACATAATTTTATAGGAGGATGTAAAGATATTCTTACAATTTATGAATATTGACCAATTTCTGATAAAGACAAAATTGACAATTTGCCTTTAGAAGCTTTTAAAATATTTCTGCTAATGAAAATGAACCCCTCTTTACTTTTCTAGGCCTCTTAATCAAGACTGTCTTACAAGAGAACCTGATTTTGGAAGGCAAACAATAAAGCATATGTATATTAAGGCAGAACTTTAGATAGGTCAGTGTTTCCTAGGATAAGAAGCAGTTAGGTTTGCATGATCTATGTTCAGAGTATAATAAATTAAGAAGAATTTATGAACAAAAGCCCAAAGTGAGAAACTACAATAAAGTTCTTGAGTTAAATTTTCAAAGGCAAGTTAATTTTTGGAAGTGACTTTCCAAAATATCTCATACATACAAATGCTGAAATATGTCAAAAATAATTTGTATATAACAAATAGCAATTCTTTGTCTATTATATGTCAGGTGGTAGAGAAGGTAAATCCTGTTCATTCTTCCCACACTTCTTCTTTCTTACGCAGAAGACACGTTTCACACTTCCATTCTGTTTCCCATGCTTCTTCCACACTCTCTACTCTCTTACAACATTCACACAAAACCTGATCTCTAAAATTAGCCATGTTTTACTAAATAATGTGATTACTTTGCCTTAAATATTGAAGCCTATCTGCAGTCTCTCTCTTGTGCTTTGTGTCCCCCATATAGCCAGTGCATTGGGCAGAACCTGACCACATCCTATCCTTTTCTTCTCTGTTCTCTGTCACTCAGCCACAACAGAGTTAAGAGGTGATGCCAGAGTTTGCTTAGAAGACTTGGCTGTCTTAATTGTTAGAGGAAGGGAAAAGGAAAGCAAGAAAATCTCCATTCCAATTTTAGGGAAGCTCTGCATTAGGGGGGATTGAAAACTTACCCAGTACTTAATAAAGCGGTGTTTTCCTTCCATTTGATTATTGATCTTTGAAAATAGCTTTCTGAGTAGGGAACTCCAAAAATAAAAGGGTAAAGTGGTAAGGTCATGAAACCTCTCCTGAAACTTTTTATCTGCTGTGTTTTATCAGGTGTCAGATGGAAACATCCAGGTCCAATAGGAACAGAAAGGCAGCTTATTCCCAAATTTTTCTACTTTTTGTTTGGAATTATACAGAACCACACACAAAAAGTGGAAAAAATACAAACTACTCTTCAATAAAAGTATGTGAGGAGACCCACTCTTTAATTTAAATATAAGTGTAGTTGAAAACAGCTAAGCCCAGGACAAATGATGTGAGCAGCCACAGTTGTATGGCACTGTGCTAAGAAGATCAGGGTATGTATAGGAGCCTAAGGTTGATAGCAAGTATACTCTCCTGGAAAATATGTAATTTCTGAGCCTCAAGTGTTGTGAGGCAGATTGAATCAAACAGTGTTCAATCCCTGAGGAAGTAAAAGCAGAGAAGGGAGAAGGAAGAGGTAGTAAGAGTCTGGGGTCCAAGGTTTGATCATGGAAGAAAGAAATGCCTTTGAAACTAAAGGGAACACTTGGAAAATAGAGACTATCCCCTTTATTGGGCCAGATCTTGAGATAACTTAAGAATGGAAGGTCTTCCAATCCAGATCAGATCCTGAATGCAAGGTAAAGGTTACACGGTCACACAGAACAGCCATCTTTTAAAGAAGAGTCATCATTATAGCAAAAGAATTGGGAGTCCTTAAACACAGAAACCTGACAAAGTTCACCCTTCACCCTTCCAATGACATTTGATTAATATATGACCAGGGAAATTCAACTAATTCAAATACAAGTAACAAAAAGGGTAAATATAGTATTCCCCCCCAAAATTATAAGAAAATGGTAATAATAGCATACATAAACAATGAATAAAAGAAAAACTAGAAAACTATCTATATGAAAGGAATATAAAAATAATAGGCCAACTATTTCAACATGACTTTAAACATATATATGTATATACACATATATATACTTTAGTGAAATCATTAATAAGAAATAAGTTTTTTTTTTTTTTTTTTTTTGCAGTACACGGGCCCCTCACCGCTGTGGCCCCTCTCGCTGTGGAGCACAGGCTCAGGACGCACAGGCCCAGCGGCCACGGCTCACGGGCCCAGCCGCTCCGTGGCATGCAGGATCCTCCCAGACCAGGGCACAAGCCCATGTCCCCTGCATTGGCAGGTGGACTCTCAACCACTGCGCCACCAGGGAAGCACAAGAAATAAGTTTTTAAAACAGAAATATAAGTACTCAAAAAAGATATGGCTAGATAGCACAAGGAAGAAACCATCAAAATTTAGGAAATAATTTAAAAAAATAAAAAGGCAAAATTGTTTCAGAAATTGTCTAAATTAAAAGGGAGAGGATGGAGAATAGAATCCTGAAAAGAACAGGAAAGAATGTGTAACGTAAAATTGTAAAAAACTAATAAAATGAAAAAAAAAGAAATGATACAAATAATTAGTGGTTAGGAAGAATATGAAATTCAGAATAGAGAATACAAGCAAAGAAGATTGATCTTACATACAAATGGAATCCACAAAGTAGAACTTGAAAAGAGTGAAAATAAATAAACATAAGTCAAACAATTTCCTTAAAAAATGAATCTACATATTAAAAGGTCACAAAATATTAACTAAGAAGAAACATAATCTAGTAAATTTATTAGGGTTATAAAAAGAAATAATCCTTTGGGCAGCCAGAAAAATTAAATAAAATTCACTTGTAAAGTAATTAAAATTATCAGATTTCTTCATAGCATTATAAGGCAGTGAAAGAATACCCACAAGATACTAAGGAAAGAAAATGTGAGATTTCATAACCAGCCAATCTCTTCTTCAATCATATAGGCCATAGACAAACAGTTTTGAGCCTGGAAAAAGTGGGACAAGTATGACAAAATATGGTATAAATACTATTCATTCTGCCAGTTGAGTAATTATATTATTAACATGTGGTGAAAAAATGGTGGGAAATTTATCTCATATCAAGTAACTGGACATCTATGATGTCCAGAGAGAGGTTTATAAAAGAATTCAAGCTAAATATGTTGTTGATGTTGATCCAATAAGAATATAGTATTGCCTCAATATAATAAAGGCCATATATGACAAACCCACAGCTAACATCATACTCAGCAATGAAAAGTTGAAAGCATTTCCTCTAGGATCAGGATCAGGAATAGGACAAGTCACTCTCATGACTTTTATTCAACACAGTGCTGGAAGTCATAGACACAGTAATCAGAGAAGAAGAAGAAGTGAAAGGAAGCCATATTAGAATACAAGAAGTACAGCTGTCACTGTTTGCAGATGACATGATACTATACATGGAAAATCCTAAAGACTCTACCAGAAAACTACTAGAGCTCATCAATGAATCTGGTAAATTTGCAGGATACAAAATTAATACACAGAAATCTGTTGCATTATTACACACTAACAATGAAAGCTCAGAAAAAGAAATTAAGGAAACAATCCCATTTACCATTGCATCAAAAAAGGATAAAATACCTAGGAATAAACCTACCTAAGGAGGCAAAACCCTGTATTTTGGAAACCATAAGATGCTGATGAAAGAAACTGAAGATGACACAAACAGATGGAAAGATATACCACATTCTTGGATCAGAAGAATCAATATTGTCCAAAATGACTATACTATCCAAGGCAATCTACAGGTTCAATGCAATCCCTATCAAATTACCAATGACATTTTTCACAGAACTAGGACAAAAAATTAAAAATTTTTGGAAACACAAAGGACCCTGAAGAGTCAAAGCAATTTTGAGAAAGAAAAATGGAGCTGGAGGAATCAGGTTCCCTGACTTCAAACTATACTACAAAGCTACCACAATCAAAACAGTATGACACTGAAACAAAAACAGGCATAAAGGTCAATGGAACAGGATAGAAAGCCCAGAAATAAACCCATAGCACCTACGGTCAATTAATCTATGACAAAGTAGGCAAGAATATACAACGGAGAGAAGACAGTCTCTTCAATAAGTGGTGCTGAGAAAACTGGACAGCTACACGTAAAAGAATGAAACTAGAACATTCTCTAACACCATACACACAAAAACCTCAAAATGGATTAAAGACCTAAATGTAAGATCAGATACTATAAAACTCTTAGAGGCAAACATAGGCAGAACACTCTTTGACATAAATCCCAGCAATGTCTTTTTGCAGCCATCTCCTAGAATAATGGAAGCAAAACTGAAAATAAACAAATGGGGCCCAATTAAACTTAAAAACTTTTACACAGCAAAGGAAACCATAAACAAAACGAAAAGACCAACTATAGAATGGGAAAAAATATTTGCAAACGATGTGACTGGCAAGGGAATAATCTCCAAAATTTTCAAACAGCTCATACAGGTCAATATCAAAAAAACAAACAACTCAATCAAAACATGGGTAGAAGATCTTAATAAACATCTCTCCAAGTAAGACATATAGATGGCCAAAAGGTACATGAAGAGATGCTCAACATCACTAATTATTAGAGAAATGCAGATCCAAACTATTAATACAATGAGGTATCACCTCAGATTGGTCAGAATGGCCATCAACAAAAAGTCTAAAAATAATAAATACTGGAGAAGGTGTGGAGAAAAAGGAACCCTCTTATATTGTTGGTGGGAATGTAAATTGGTACAGCCACTATGGAAAACAGTATGGAGGTTCCCTAAAAAACTAAAAAAAGAGTTAACATATGATCCTTCAATCCCACTCCTGGGCATGTAACTGGAGAAAACCATAATTTGAAAAGATACATGCACCCTCATGTTCATTGCAGAACTATTTACAATAGCCAAGATATGGAAGCAACCTAAATGTCCATCAACAGATGAATGGATAAAGAAGATGTGATATATATATATATTTACAATGGCATATTACTCAGCCATAAAAAGTATGAATTATGGGGCTTCCCTGGTGGCACAGTGGTTAAGAATCCACCTGCCAATGCAGGGGACACGGGTTTGAGCCCTGGTCCAGGAAGATCCCACATGCTGCAGAGCAACTAAGCCCGTGCACCACAACTACTGAGCCTGTGCTCTAGAGCCCGCGAGCCACAACTACTGAGCCCACATGCCACAATTACTGAAGCCCACGCACCTAGAGCCTGTGCTCCACAACAAGAGAAGCCACCGTAATGAGAAGCCTGCACACCACAGCAAAGAATAGCCCCTGCTTGCCGCAACTAGAGAAAACCCACGAGTGACAACGAAGACCCAACACAGCGAAAAATAAATAAATTAAATTAAATTAAATTTAAAAAGTATGAAATAATGCCATTTGCAGCAACGTGGATGGACCTAGAGATTATCATACTAAGTGAAGTAAGCCAGGCAAGGAAAGACAAATATTGTATGATATTGCTTATATGTGGAGTATAAAAAAAAAGATACAAATGAATTTATATACAAAACAGAAATAGACCCACATACGTAGAAAACAAACTTAATGTTATCAAAGGGGAAGGGGAGGATACATTAGGAATTTGGGATTAACAAATACACACTAATATATAAAAAATAGATGACCAACAAGGACCTACTTACTGTATAGCACAGGGAACTATACTCAATACTTTGTAATAACCTATAAGGGAAAAGAATCTGAAAAAGAATATATATACATATGACTGAATCACTTTGATGTATAACTAACACAACATTGTAAATCAACTATACCTCAATAAAAAAAATATATTGAGTGACAGAAAAAAGAAGTGATCAAGGTTATTATATATGGTAAAAGACCTTATATATATATATATATATATATATATGTATAAATAGGAAACAAAAAAAAATCATGATAGAACTAAATTCAAACATTATTTGATATACAAATAAATATAAATGGGCTTAATTTGTATATTAAAATAAAAGATATAAATAAAACTAAATTAAAAATCAAACCTTATCTCTGTGCCAAAGATAAATGACAAAAATAATATAATTTATAAATGTTAAAAATAAAAGGATTAAAAACATATACCCAGTAAATGCAAATAAAAAGTAAGTTGGGACTGCATCCTTAAAATCAGATACAGTAGAATTAAGACCCAAATATATTAAAGGAAAAGGAGAGCACTTTATGAAGATAATATACACATTTAATAATAAATATATAATAGTTATAGCTTTCCACATGCCAAATAACACAGCAAAAATACTAAATTCCAAATATTTGGTAAAAATACAATGATGAGGTTGTGGGGAGGAAAAAAAGCCTTTTCATATACTGCTGAGGTGAATGGCAAATACTGCATTCTCTATTGGAGATAATTTGGCAAAAACTGTAAAAATTACATTTACACTTTTTACTGCAAGGCATTTATACTACAAATATGCATTCATACATGAAATAGCTTATTTGTAATATTCATTGTTATATTGTTTATAATAGCAACAGACTGGAAACAATTCAATTATCCATCCATTTGGAACTGGTTAAATAATCCATGGCACATGGGAAATTTTCTAGGTAGGATGCGGAACATTCTCTAATATATATGGTTAAGTGAAAAAAGCAGGTTCAGAACAGTGTGTGTATATAGATGTATGTGTAGATAAATATATATTACCGTTTCATAAGAAAGATGGGGACTAGAAATATATATATTCATATATGCTCACATTTGCTTTAAGAGATCCCAGAAGGATGTACCCATAAACTAACAAAATGGGTTCCTATGGAGGTGGGGGATAAGTGAGAAACAAGCTGGATGGTGCAGGAGGAGACTAAGACTTTGCGATATACGCTCTTCTTATGTTATTGTGTTTTTTAAATCATATAATGTACTACATATTTTGAAATTAATCTGCAAAAGCAAAATAAAAAGTATTGCACAGTTTAGGGGGATCAATAAAACATGTCCTCTGCTCTCAAATAGTGTCTATGTAAGAAGGCAAAAAGAAGGTGATTACAAATTTTATAATAAGTGGTGAAACAAAAGAACAAAGTATTATGATATTTCATAGGATGGGTAGTGTTATCTGGGTAAGGATGATAAGAATATTCTTATAGGAAAATTTGCATTTGAGCAGGTCCAGCATCTTAGGTGTTAAGACCTGTGCTATTATTCAGAAGAGACCTACACTTGGTTTAATGCTCCATTGTTGCAATCTTCAAATTTTAAATAATTTTAAATAAGTGGCCCTATGTTTTCATTTTGAACTGGGCACCATATATTATGTAGTCAGTCGAGCACAGGAGATAGAATTTAGGATTAATATTTCCTCATTTTTATCCTCTGAACACTAGGGTTTCTGAGAAAACCTCTGGATCAATGGATAGGTGTGATATAAAGGGAAAAGAAGCATATGAAATATTATAATTCGTATTACTTGGTAATTCTGATTACTATGATTTACATTTTAATATCTGATTCCTATTTTTAAATCTGCCTTATCCCATCCTATACAGTACTTAACATAATATGACATAGTAAATGACTACGAATAAATATTCTAGAGGAAACTGTCATTCTAACAATGGATATTAAAAAGCAGGGACTCCAAAATTTATATTTAGATGAGTCACAGGGACACAATAGGATTGGAAAGGATGGGTCTGCTGGATTTCTTTAAAAGTTGTACTTGCCTCTGGCCAAGACCATCTTTACATTCCCTTCAGGTTAACTAAATTTTAGACAGGTTTCTTCCAGTCTCTGGACCCCTGACTTTCCTTTTCTTAGAGAATTTAGTTTAGAAAGGTTGTAATTATAAATTCTTTCTCTACCCCTCTGAGATGTACATCTTTTTAAAAGCTTCTTGCCTGTCTTACAACCCAGAAATGTCTTTCTCAAGGACCCCCTGGACCTCCTTTTGAAATTTAAACATCAAGGAATGTAGAGTCCCTATTTCCTAGTTTCTGTGGGAAGATAGGAGGCTAACTTCTCTGGGGTGTCTTGCTCCAAGTTGTAAAACTATTTTCTATCTTGAAGATATATGAAAGTTTACTTTTCCTTTAGGTAAAACCCATAGCCACACAAGTGGCCTGAGACCCCGACACCAGCTCTTAAAAGCTCTCCAGCTTTCTGTTTCAGTGGAATTGGGTTCAGACTGAGTTCTGATCTCTAAGCCCTTACTGCAACATCCTTGAGTAAAGTCTTCCTTGCCTGTTTAACTTTGTCCTTTGTCTCAGTGATTTTTGTTCTGACTGTAGCATTTTATAAATGTTCAGAAAATGTTTGTTGTCCATGTCAAAAGAAGTGCTGATAAAGATTATGGTTTTGTAGAGGAAATGTGGAAATTGGGCAAAACTATTATCCCCATGCCTGATTAATCATGTCTTTGAGGACACTCGGTGAAATGTAATTTTAATAGATTTAATATGCTAATAATTAAGCAAATATTTTATTAGTAACAATATATAAGGCACCCACAATATTTATGTTTCAGAGTGGATTGAAAGTGAAATGGGATTAGAAACATTGTCCCAGCCTTTATATAGATGGCCCCTTTCCTGGTCCTTGCAGCCTTAAGATTGATCAATGAGTTTTGTTTCCTGGCCTGCTCTCTGCCAGCAGTTGCCTGATGGTGATTTAGCTTTCCTTTTTGTGCTTGATGTGATGCCATATTTTTCTTAAGATCCTCTACATCTCAGATGTGATTTTTCAAAGCATTCGTTTTTCATGCAGTGCTTTTGCAGGTCCCCCCTCCATTTTTAAATGCTGAGTATTATCCTCACTGCTCCAAAGAAATGGACCTCATATTTCAACACCTCATCTAATAGGATTTTTGTTTCTGCTCGGATGAAATGTGGCTTAGATATATTTATTTTCTATACTCCTCTGCTTGCTGGGAAAGCGCATACCAAGTAATGTGAATGCATTCTTTGTTTCTCTATTGAAGAGTGTTTACAAAGAAAAAAAGAGTGACTCTGTATCCAAATTAAATCTTTGGCACAGAGTTCCACCTAGTTAAACACCTAAATATGCCCCCTGCAGAAAATTAGGTGCTGAATTGTGCACCAATGTCCTTAAAGGCATTAATTAGACCTTTAATTTTATCATGTGGGAAATGCGCCCCAGTTAAGAAACACCTGGTGAAAGACAAATACGAAAGGAAACAATCAAATTTAAGTCTCGATAAACAGCACGGAAATAGTAAACAATATGCATTGTGATTAAACAAACAGGGAACTACAGACATAGAGGAAAAGGAAAGAAGACTCATACAGAGGTTTCTACCTTCAGGTATGAAATTAAAACGTGAATTGCATTTTTAAAATAAATATTCCCAGAAAAGAAAAAGGTTGCCCTGTTTTTTGAGGCAAAAATCACCTTGGGGCTTCCCTGGTGGCACAGTGGTTGAGAGTCCGCCTGCCAATGCAGGAGACACGTGTTCGTGCCCCGGTCCGGGAAGATCCCACATGCCGCGGAGCGGCTAGGCCCGTGAGCCATGGCTGCTGAGCCTGCGCGTCCGGAGCCTGTGCTCTGCAACGGGAGAGGCCACAATAGTGAGAGGCCCGCATACCGAAAAAAAAAAAAAAAAAAAAAAAATCACCTTGGACTCATTTAAAAAGTATTAATACCTGGTATTGAATGGATTTAGGTGTACTCCTTAATTTAAATGGCCTTTTTTAAGAAAAATTTACTCAAGTAGATGAATCATTCCTACTGAACGTCACTAATACAGAAATTTAAGAAATCCTTCAAGACAAAACATTCATGGTAATTCAATGTTTCTAAATACAGTAACTATTCAGGACAGAGTAATAGTAAAAATATTTTCTAATGATAAATATATGCAAATATATACCTATAAGTATATATACATATATCATATGTGTACATTACACACACACACATATGTATGTATACATAATTATTAGTGGCTTTCATTGAGGAAAGAGATCATATTTCCACATGTTATTTTATGCTCTAAGTTGCCCCCACCTACAATCTACAAATCATTTGGAAAGCATTGCTACTGAAGGGTAAAGACATACTGGGTCCCAATATGGGACTCCTTGAATTACCTTCAACAGTTGTTAGTAGGGAAAGAACACAAGCATGAATCATCAAGTTCTTCCTCAGAACACACATTTCGAACTCTGGCATTGTGAAATATAGGACCATTGCATGTCCTAGAAATACAAAATTCCTTTTTGAACTTAAGATGTGGTTTTCTTCTTCTTCTTTTTTTTTTTTAATCTTTTGGCCGCACGACATGTGGAATCTTAGTTCTCTGACCAGGGATTGAACCTGTGCCCCCTGCATTGGAAGCATGGAGTCTTAACCACTGAACTGCCAGGGAAGTCCCTGGTTTTCTTCATTTTTTATTCATGTCTTTAACTTTCTTCATTCTTTCAGAAACCATTATTCCTTTTGTTAATTTATCTAAAATAAATTTGTCAATAAAATAAAACAAATTCAGAAATCTCTTATTTTGATATTACTACCATAGCATTGCAGAAAAAATAAGCAAATAGAAGTTGCACCCCTATGTAAATACTGAATAAAGTATTTCAGATATTTAGATATGAATAGGAAAACCTATATTTTAATATAATTTACACTGTTTTGATTGCTGTATCACATTTAGTAAAGGGAAAAAAATACATGTAAAGCAGGAACAAAAAAGTTTTTTTAAAGGGTTGGATAGTAAATACTTGAGGCTCTGAAAGAGGTATCTAGCCCTAGGCCTGCTGTTTGCTAACCTCTGTTCGACTAGGTCGGGGATGTGATGACCAAAGATGAGGGAAAATCTAGTTTCTCAACAGATTCATTGTTTTGGTCAAGTTGCTTTCCTGAAGACAAATCTAGCAGAAATGGGCTTAAATCTCAATATGTTGGATTTTAGGACTAACCAAGTATAAGCCTCTTACTAAAGAAGGCTGTAATTTAGTTTTTTAATTGTAAATACATTGTCTTTCCTGACAAAACTTCCCTGACAAAGTTCAACATCCTTAGCATCAGGTCCTACGTGACTTTGCTCCTTCCTATCCTCCTGTCTTTCACTTAATACTCTCTCACTGAACCCTTTGTTTCACGATTCTGTTTCACGATTCTGTCTTGTTTGCCATTATTAGATTGCCCTGCTTTAGCTCACACATGCCATCCCAGCTGTTAATATTCTCTCTACCTGGAGTAGCATCAGGACTGACATAGTTCACTTTTTTTCATCCCATAATATTCTCTTTATAAGCTAACTCCACTGGAAGGGGGTGATGTTTACAACCTTACCAAATTGGGTTAGGTACTTCTCTCGTCTCCCCAGCAGATTATCTATGGCTTTACATCTCACTTAAAACAAGCTAACAAAAACCTTTAATTTTAGAACAGTTTTAGATTTATGGGAAAAATTGTGAAGGTAGTACAAAGAGTTTCCACATACCCACACCAAGTTTCCCCTATTATTAACATCTTATGTTAGTATGGTGAATTTGTGATAACTAATGAACCAATATAGACACAC
This sequence comes from Pseudorca crassidens, assembly GCF_039906515.1. NCBI lineage: Eukaryota > Metazoa > Chordata > Mammalia > Artiodactyla > Delphinidae > Pseudorca > Pseudorca crassidens. Next base: position 70,409,792 of record NC_090296.1, read on the forward strand.
TATTATTGACTAAGTCCATATTTAATTCAGATTTTCTTAGTTTTTCCTAGTGCCCCTTTTCTGCTCCACAATTTCATCCAGGATACACATTACATTTATTTTTCGTATTTCCTTAGCCTCCTCTTGGCAGTAACTAGATACTCAGACTTTCCTTGTTTGTGATGACTTTGGCATTTTTTGAGAAGTACCGATGAAGTATGTTGTAGAATATCCCTCAGTTAGGATTTGTCTCACATTTTTCTTATGAGTAAACTGGGATTATGTATTTTGGGGAGGAAACCCATAAAGGTCAAGTGCCATTTTCATCACATCAAATCAAGGATATATACTGTCAACAAGACATCACTCTTGATGTTAATCTTTATCATGTAGCTGAGGAAATATGAATTGTGTTTCTTCAACAGTAAGTTACTCTTTTATCCTTCTTTCCAAACTATTCTTTGGAAGGAAGCACTATGTACAGCCCATGCTCAAGGAGTGAGGAGTTATGCTCCATCTCCTTGAAGGAAGTGGTAGGCACAAAATAGCCTGCCACAGATATCCATGTCCTAATCTCCAGAACTGTAAATATATCATTGTACTTGGCAAAGAGGAATTAAAGTTGAAATGGATTTCAGGCTGATAATCAATTAACCTCAAAACAGGGAGATTATCTTGGATTACCTAGGTGGGCTCAAGTAATTACAAGTGTACTTAAAAGTGGAGAAGAGCCAGAGAGATGTGACTTTAGGAGAACAGTTACTGAGATGCAGTGTTGCTTGCTTTGGTCATAGAGAAAGGTCCATTAGCCAAGGCATGTGGGTGGCTTCTAAAAGCTGGCAAAGACAAAGAAAATGATTCACCCCGAGGACCTAAAAAATGGAATGCAGCCCTATTTAGTTTTTTTTTTTTTTTTTGCGGTACACGGGCCTCTCACTGTTGTGGCCTCTCCCGTTGCGGAGCACAGGCTCCGGACGCGCAGGCTCAACGGCCATGGCTCACGGGCCTAGCCGCTCCGTGGCGTGTGGGATCTTCCCGGACCGGAACACGAACCCGTGTCCTCCGCATCGGCAGGCGGACTCTCAACCACTGCGCCACCAGGGAAGCCCCTATTTACATTTTGAATTTTACCCAGTGCGACGCATGTTGAACTTCCATCTGGCAGGACTATAAGAATGCTGGAGTATCTATGTAAGTTATTTGAGATTTTTCTGCATGGGAGAATTAGCACTTCTCCTCCAGTTACTTATGTATTCACTACCCTATATGAGTGTGGACTTATAGATATCTATATTTTGAGTTATAAACCAACGCTATTTTATTTAATTTGTTTGTCAAACTATTCTAGTTTTGATCATTTGGAGCTCTTTCAGTTGGCTCCTGTGTCCCTTTGACATACCCCCCATTAGTGTGAGAGAGACAGAGAGTGAGAGTGTGTGTAAGTATGTGTGGGTATGTGTGAGTGTGTGTGTGTGTGTGTGTGTGAGGGGATGGATGTTTACTACTTCCTTATGTCAGGCAGTACAAGCTGTTTCAGGTTCATCTTATATATTTCCTACCTGAATCCTAGAATCAGCCAGTTCTATAAAGAACCCTGGTTCCTTTTACTGTAGAACAGTATTAGAAATCAAGATCCAGAAGGTAGATGTGCTTGTTGCTACTGGGGTGTCCTTCCTCCTATGTTCTCTGCCTGACAAAGCAAGGGTTTATATGTGTATGTACTAATCTGTGTATATAAACATGTCTATAAATATTTCTATATGTAAGAATCTATATTAAGGTGAACATGAGTTCATATCAATGTCTTCAACTTAGGTATATTAACACATGGTCTTTCTAGCTTTTTCCCACTCCAATAGTGAGAAACCTGGTTCTCACCATCCCTCATCAATTCACTGACTTTTTAAATTCTAGTATATATGAGTATATTAGTATCAGAATAGTTAACCTATATCCTCAGGGAAGACAAATTTACCAACTTTGTACAGTGCTTATGTGCAGTTTATTTTGCACTGAATCTTAGAGATTCCACTCATTTCCAAATTTACTTAGCTCAGCACTTTTTTCCCCACCCTGTTCTGTGAAGTGGTCTCAGACATATGTAAGTGAATGATTTTTTCAGGTCCCATATTATATTTGCATCAAAGATAGCATGGTAAAAATATATGAGATATATGAAAAATATGTGTCATTCTTTGTTTATCTGAAATTCAAATTTAATTTGTTCATGTTTTTAATCTGACATTCCTACTCCTTCTGTTCTGGAAATGCCTCATTTGTATTAGTCATATCTTCAATCTCTATCCTGAAATTCCAACCCCAGCCCTAATAATATCTACAAAACACTAAATTTTGTGTACATAATGACTAACTGCAACAAGAAAATTAAAGAACTGCTTTCTTGACAAAAGGATTTGCAAAGATGTAATATTGGTTGTGAAATATCCCAAAAGGATATAATAAATTAATGTCCCTAGGTGAAGTTTAAACACAGCATAGGTTGCTAGAGTTAAAATCATTAAGATAACCCAAAAGCTTTTCAAAGCATAAGTTGATTGGTAAAAATATCTTCTCATTAAATAAGAAAGAAGACTAATAAAGTTCCCAAAGTTTGTTTTTAAAGCTTATAATATCAAACACTTTTGAAATAGAGTGATTACAACATAAATCCCTTTGAAAGTGAAGGGAGTCAAGGTGAAAGAGGGAAAGTTATAATTTTTTAACAGTGTTAAAAATGGTGTTTTCAATTAAGCAGTCTCTGGTAGCTTTGTTATAATTTTTCTAAGAAATTGGTTGAGGTCATATGACTTTTAGATATTATTTTTGACTATTCTATGAGGTGACCTAAGACTCCTAAGAATGAAGGTGGTGACTAGCAAATACAGAATTACTTACTAAATTTGGTTTTTAAAAAACCCACTAATTTAATCAATGGATATACCTAAACTGCAAAGCTCTAAGCAAAAGACATTATAATTATATGCATAAAAAGTAGGAAAAGCAGGCTTCCCTGGTGGCGCAGTGGTTGAGAGTCTGCCTGCTAATGCAGGGGACACGGGTTCGAGCCCTGGTCTGGGAGGATCCCACATGCCGTGGAGCAACTGGGCCCGTGAGCCACAACTACTGAGCCTGCTTGTCTGGAGCCTGTGCTCTGCAACAAGAGAGGCCACCATAGTGAGAGGCCCGCGCACCGCGATGAAGAGTGGCCCCTGCTTGCCACAACTAGAGAAAGCCCTCGCACAGAAATGAAGACACAACACAGAAAAAATTAATTAATTAATTAATAAACTCCTACCCGCAACATCTTCTTAAAAAAAAAATGTAGGAAAAGCAATGCAACTGAGTAGCAGTGATGAATTTAGTAAGTGAAATGGTAAGGAAACATCAGAATTCATTCTGGTTGGGGTAGGGTGTGTGGATGAGTAGGTGTTGTTGAATTTTCTATTTCAAATATATTTGAAGCTAACTGGAAAACCACTAGTGTGTCATGGATATTCAAAAGTTTTACCTGACTATACACTTTCATTTTTTTCCAATTACATGTGCTTATCTAAAAGGGGTTATTTACTTTCTGTTTTGAAATTATTCTTGTTTTTTAAGATAAAACCTAAAAATAAGTAAATTGGGCAATCATATCCAAAGCTTTAAAAATGTTCTATTTTAAAATAACCTTTTCAATAATTCACTTACTTATCTTGCCTGTAAAATTCCAATATCATGCAGAACAAACTGCTCATATATCTCTCCCAGATGGAAGGTTGAGAGAAGTTATTACTTAATGGCAGAATAACAGCACTTTAACTTTTCTCTTTGACCTCTTTATCTGTGGTGAGTCAGTAAACAATTATCTTAATCACTGCTTGTGTTGTCTGAGACAGGTACTATGCCTTTCTGCTTTCTATTAATAGAATGCGAGCGAAGGCAGCTAGGGACTATAGATCCGTGCTGTTGATAAATATTCACTTTTAAACATTAAGAACAATCACTAGATTTCCAAACTAGCCATATTCCTTAAGCACACTGAATATATTAAGCAAATTTTAAAGAATGTTTTAATAGTATTATTAGGGGTTGAATTGTGCCCCCCAAATATTCATATGTTGAAGTCCTAAGCCTCAGTACTTCAGAACTTCTCTGGAAAAATGATCATTGCAGATGTAATTAATTAACTTAAGAAGAGGTTATACTGGAGTAGGATGTGCCCCTAATCCAATATGACTGGTCTCCATATATGGAGATGTTCATGTGAAGACAGAGACACAAGAGAAAATGCCAGGTGAAGCCAAAGGATTTCATCTACAAGCCAAGAAACACCAAAGATCGCCAGCAAACCATAGTCAGCTAAGAATAATCAAGAAAGGAGTCCTCTACAGGTTTCTGAGAGAGCATGGCCCTGCCAACACCTTGATTTTTGACTTCTAGCCATAAGAGCCATAAGACTTCTAGCCATAAGGACAATAAATTTGTCCTTATGATACTTTGCTATAGCAGCCCTAGGTAAGTAGTACATGTGTCAATATATTTTGGATGAGTTTCTGGGTCTTCTACTCTTGTCCATTGATCTAGCTGTTATCTCTACATGAATGACCACACTGGCTTCTCTCTCTCTCTCTCTCTCTCTCTCTCTCTCTCTCTCTCTCTCTCTCTCTCTATATATATATATATGTAGCATTATATTTTTATTATTTTTATTATATTTTTTATATTTATTTAGGTAAGTCTTCCACTATTTTTTCTTCTTCTTCAAAGAGAAAAGTCTTGTATATTCTTGGTCCTTGAGGATTTTATATAAATTTGTAATCATCTTGTCAAGTCCACAAAAAGAAGCCTATTGAGATTTCAATTTACATTTCATTGGCTCTGTAGAATTTTGGGGGAAAATTTGATAACCATACGATATTAAGCCTTCCATGGTAAGAAAATAACATTTACTTTCTGTTTATATCTTCTTTAATGTTCTTCTGTATTTTTAAATAATTTTCTCATGTGTGGCTTTTGTTAAATTCACTTCTACACAATCTATAAAGTTGACGCTAATTTTAATAAAATTTATCTTTTATGATTTTTATAGATAGGTATAATTGGATTACAGGAATATAGTTGATTTTTATATATTGACTTTATATCTTAAAATATGCTAACCTTTAAGTTAAATTTTCTGTTCTAAAACTTATTTAATTACTTAAGTTAATAAATTTCAGTTCCAAATGTATATTGGATTTTTTGTAAATCCAGTTATATTATCTACAAATAATGGCAGATGGTTTCTTTTTTCCTAACCCAAACTGTTCCCTCCTTTTTCTTTTTTTAATGACTTGGCTCCTACCTCCATTACAGTGTTTAATGTATATAGTGTGAGTACACCTTTGCTGTACTACTGATCTCAAAGAGAAAGATTTCAATGTATCAACATACATAAAAGTTTTGGGAACTATTGTAATTTTTTTCAAATTTTCCTTAAAGTCATAAAAGTGGCATATTAATGTTTCCTGCAGATGGTTTCACACTAATATGTATTTTTTAAACATTGTAAACATTTTATATACTTTACAATATTCTGATCATTTCAATACCTGAAGTTTTAAGGGATATGTTTATGCAAGGTTGAATTCTTTTGTTTGTTCTCATTCTTAGTTTTTCTTTTGTGTTTAGTAATATCTGACTGTGAACTGACCATTTATCTTGAAAAAATATTTGTAGGCCTGATTTCTGAGAGACCTAAAATGATGGTTCATCCTTTGAAAATGATTTGCATTTGTTTCTCTTAGGCACCTGGGTATAGTAGTAGTCTAGAAGCACTTTAAGCTAGGAAAAAAAAAATGAGTTACAGTTTTTCTTTAACTACTTAGAAAATGTTAACTAGGGCTTCATGTGACTTCCATTGGTCAATAAAACGTAAGCAAAAGTGACATGTCCCTTCAGGGCAAGATCTTAGTTTGCCCTATCTTCCCTTCCCTCTACCACAATAACCAGCAATGTTTCAGACTGATCCTGCTCCATCAGCCTAGGTTCCAGTAGGAAGAAAACCTGGATGCAAACCACACTGTCCATGTTGTGAGTCAGAAATATATCTCCACTGATACAAGCCAGGAAGAGTTTGAGTTGATTTGGTACTACCATATAACCTAGACTATCTTGACTGATAGAGGCAGTGACTAAGGTCAATAAAGAGGCACAGGGGGATGAGTTTTGTTACTCTCACACTATGATTCAGAATTATTTCATCTAAGTATGACTGTTTGTGAGAAGACTGCTCCCTAAGTTTTGATGCTATGTCATAAAATGGGGCTCCCAGGGCATGATTTATGGAGCCTAGGAGACTTATATGTTGTTAGCAGGCAGGCTTTTAAAGCTTGGAGAACTGCACTGCCTTTCCTAGGTGGTAACGCACTAAGCCTTAGCTCAAGAAACCTTCTGAAGCTTCTTCTCGCATTCCTTAAGGCAGAAGAATAAAGCACAGAAAATGTCAATTACTTCACCATTAAACAAAAAAGGCATACATAATCATATTTACTAACTTTCCATATAATGTCTTCTAAAGCTGGTTATCGTCCATGAAGAATAATGTCTAAACTTTATTATAAAACATTCATTTTTCTTCATGTAAGCATCCCATTTCCTGACACAATACTCTTTAATCTCTAATTTAAATGAAAGTCTTTGGGAAAATTGTTTTCATAGACATAAGCATAAAATATGAACATAATTTATGCTCAAGACATAAAAGTCCTTTCCATTTTGGGGCTCTTTCATTTTTATTCCTGTCTTTTCCTTTGAATCTATAGCAGTGGAAAAAAATTGGTCAACATAGATAGTATAATTTTTTTCTTTTGTCAGTGTCATGGCCTCCTTTATAAAAGGTGCACAATACCTAGAATCTGAGGGACTGTGCCAGTCTGTGACTTCCATTCAGATCAGTTTTAGGGATGCTTTCTCCAGATGGGTTCTTTGAATTCCAACAGGCAGGTTGGCACCCAGCCAGTACAAGTCTATGGAGCTGCAGCATTAGGTATTGTTACCAGCTGTAGAATCACGGTGCTTGTTGTGGAAGTTGTCAACTGTTACCTCTTCCAAAGACCACTTCCCATCTTGCTTTTGTTAGCAAAAAATAAAATTCTAGGCGTGCTTGTTAAATATAAGTGAAATTCAACAAATGGCTACAGTGTTATAATGAAAACATTTGCTCTGTGGCCAGTGTTTGAAAACAGGAAAGACTACCTGAGAAGTGAGGCCTGAATCCATGTGTGTGAAAACACGTCACTGCTCCTTTAAATTTAATCTGTGTCACTGGGGCAATTAACACTCACTAAACTGGAAGAAACAATTCTGAAGGAAATGGTGTGAATAGTTACCCATCATTATAGTGTAAGATGTAAAAAAAAATCCTATGCTTCTTTCTTGTTTAGATCATATAAATAGGTACCATAACAGATGATGAAATTAACAAAATCTGAACAGAAATAAACTGAATTTCTAGGCCTATAATCTTATATATAGTTTTACGATTTCTTCACTAAAGATAAATAGCTTTCTTAGTTCTAGATTCCTATAAAAAGTTATATATATAAAGTCACATCTATCTATCTCTCTATATATTCAAATATTCAGCAGTAATACCTACCAATTACTCAGATTTTGTTAAGTGTCAGACATCGTACTAAGTCCTTTATAGCTCTGTGTTGCTGCAGAGATTCTGAAGCCTATGTTACCTTCATCAAATAGCTTACTTAGTGTGATAATTATATATGACATACTATGCTGATACTATTACAATTATAGAGAAAATAAGAATGAGCCAAAAGGAAAAAGAAATGCTTCACAAATATGTTTCCTTTTGTTATTATGAAAAGCCATATCTATAGACACTTCATTATTATACTCATAATTGAAAATTCTTCTTAAAATGCTTATTTTGAGGTCAAGATTTACATGAGGAAAATCTCCCAAGTAGACCTAATTTTTTGCTTATAGGTTAGCAAACTATCTGCCTATAAATTTGTATTATAATAATATTCACCAGCTTCAGGATAAACGGAAGGTAAGGCAAAGTGGTCAATTAATCTTAACTCTTTCAGAATTTTTAATAATATTAAAAGGTAAAAATTTCTTTAGATCTCTCTAAAATGGTACATTCTTGATGGACTGAAACTTATTCATCTGTGTCAGAGTTGTTACTCAAGACAGCAGAGTACAAATCAAATCCTTGTATCAGTTACATACAAAGTCTAAGACAAAGAGTTTGTCTTTGCAAAAAAAAACAAAAAACAAAAAAACTGTGTTGCTTATAAATGTAAAAGTTCCACTTTAGGATGGCATATGGTGACCATATAATACCTATCTAGGCAATTGTAGTGGGACAAGAAGTTTTGTCTTATTTGTAATTCTAGCTACACCATCCAACCCTGTTTTAGATGGTGTTAATACTAGGAGCTGGTATACCTGTCAAATGTACACATGAAGTAATGCCAGTAGATGCTACATCTGTCAAAATGGCAACCAATATTCATTTGGCTATCACCATTAACTTTGCCAACTTGCATCCCTGCCATTCTCCAGACTGTAGCAGCTTTCCTAGGAAATTTACTGCTCTGTTTCTCTGCTCAGTAGGCTAGAGCACAACTGATGGTGGGAAGTAGCACCAGAAGAACCACTTTAAGGCTCTTGCTAAGGAAGTGGAGTGTAGGTATAAAAAGAATCCAGACTTTGGAGTCTATATTTGTGTTCAAATTCCTGCTCTCACACTTTTTAACAAAATGTGTGACTCTGTATCTAGTTATTTGAACTACTGGTACCTCAGTTCCCTCATCTGTACAATGAGAAAACACATTTAACTCACAGTGTTTTCATGAGGGTTAAAAAATGAGTATGTACATAAAAGTAACTAACATGTAAAACCTGTAACTCTTTCACAGCAGTCATGGAACCAATTCTCTAGTATGCCCCACCCACTCTTGACCTGAAACAGTATCAACCAAAGGTAGATATTTTATAGGACACACTTTAAGGAAAAAATTGTAAATTCACTAACAAAATAAAACAGGGGTTTATGGGGGGGTTGTTTTGTTTTTTTGGTTTCTTTCTGGAAAGGAAGGGTGACAGAAGAATGGAAAGGCAGCTAAAATCAGGCAGGAGATCAGAGCATGGATTGCAAAATAGATGAGGAAAATCAGTGGTTTCTCTTTAAAGAAAATTATCAAGTATTCATTTTTAAGTTGTTTATTTGCTATAAATCTTTATTACATAGGTAGATATTCAATAAAGTTTAAGACATGAATGTCTTCTATGAGTATATATGTGTGTGTGCATTTACATGCATATGTTTACAAAAGAAGGAAAAGGATTTCATTCCACATCTGTGTATAGGCAGTAAGGAACAGTGACACCATATGGGATGATGAGATATCCCTAAACTGAATTACTTCAGGCAAAGGAAGACCTTGGTAACCAGAGGTAACCGTGAAAAAAATCTTCACAGAAATCTTACATGAGTACTGGAATATCCTTACTCTGCAGATAATGGAAAGATTTAGGTGACTTTATTTGACACTAGATTTACAATAGCTATCTCTAAATGAGTGGTTAAAAACATATCATTGAATAGCTATAGCTATCATTGAATCATTTGAAGAGCTTTTTCCAAATAAAGATTCCAGGCCTCAACTCAATTATCATAGTTCCTTGCAAGTAGAACCTAGGAATATATGAAAAAAATATATAAATACGTCCTCTAATGATTCTATTGACTCAGCAGAATTTGGCATTACCAATGAAAAGGTGCTCAATGTCACTAATTATCAGAGAAATGCAAATCAAAACAATGACATATCACACCTGTCAGAAGGGCTATCATCAAAAAGTCTACAAGTAACAAATGTTGGTAAGAACGTGAAGAAAAGGGTACACTGTTGGTGGCAATGTAAATTGGTGCAGCCACTATGGAAAACAGTATGGAGCGTCCTCAAAAATCTAAAAATAGAACTATCATATGATATAATAATTCCACTCCTGGGTATGTATCTGGAAAAAATGAAAATACTAATTTGAAAAGACATATACACCCCAGTGTTCATAGCCACTCTATTTAAAATAGCCAAGACATGGAAGCAACCCAAGTGTACATCAAAAGACAAATGGATAAAGAGTATGTGATACACACACTCACATACATGCACACACACAGAAATATTATTCAGCCATAAAAAAGAACAAAATTCTGCCATTTGCAGCCACATGATGGACCGAGAAAATACCATGCTTAGTGAAATGAGTCAGATAGAGAAAGACAAATACTGTATGATATCACTTATATGTGGAATCTAAAAGATAATACTAACAAAGTTTATAACAAAATAGGAACAGACTCACAGATGTATAAAACAAACCAGTAGTTACTGGTGGAGAGAGGCACATTAGGGGTATGGGATTAAGAGATACAAACTACTATGTGTAAAATAGATAAGCAACAAGGATATATTATATAGCACGGGGAACATAGCCATTATCTTATAGTAACTTTTAATGGAGTATAAACTGTAAAAGTACTAAATTACTATGCTGTACATATGAAAATAATATATTGTAAATCAACTATATTTCAATCAATCAGTAACTTCCTTGTATTTCTTTTTATTAATATAATCTCACTTATATAATAAAAATAAATCAATCATCTGTAAGGAAAAAAAATACCACAGGCAACACTGAAGATGGGTGAGATGGCACAATGTAGCTATTCCTGATCAGAAATTTTGTAAATGTTCTCTCTCTAAAATCTCAGAAGGCTGTTGCACTAAAATGTATTCTAAATGTCTAAGTCCTGATAGAAGCCAAACCATCAGGGAAGTACATGTCAGACTGTGATGTATTAAGAAAATAATAATTCTGCTGCTAATAATTCTGGTGATGATAATATGTCACCTACTGATGACATTTGAAGTTGTTACTGGGGCAAGAAAGTGGGACTCTAAGGAAGAGTGATGATAATGAAGAGGTGGAAGGTAGAAGGTTGAAGATAGAAGCAGTTATAAATAGAGACTGAAAAAAGCAACAAGATTCAGGAGCTCAGAAAGAAGGGACCAAGTTTTAATCTATTACTGGAGTTTTAGTTGTCAACATTTAATATGGAAATTGATGGAAAACCACAAATGGTTTGGTGAAAAGTGTGAAGTGTCTTCTGTAGATAAGCATAAACAAAATGATTCAGCTTTTCAAAAGAAAGGAACAAATAGAATGCTAGTCAGATTTTACAATTAAATAACTATGAAAGAGATATGAAGATAACAATGGGATTTTCACAGTGAGTTAATTCATGAGTTAACTATGCAAAGGAAAGAGCAGGTCATTTAACCATTCAACCAGTACTACAAGGCATAAGAAGATAATTCTGATCTTTGAATCAGGAGACTAAAGTTTTCTCCCTACTCAGACATATATATTTTACACATAAAAATTAATTTCTCTATGCCTACTGCTAATTTACTGTTGGTTAAAATAGAGGCTGAAGTAAATGGTCTCTAAGAGCCTTCTAGCTCTAACATTACACATATAAAATGGTAAAATTATAATCTAGAAAATTTTAGGTGTATTAAAATGTGGATTTTAATTAATAATAATGTATTAATATTGTTTTATTAGTTGTGTCAAATACAATACTAATATAAGATGTTAATAATAGGGGAAACTGAGTGTGGGGTATACTGACATTCTTTGTACTATCTATGCAATAATCCTGTAAATCAAAAACTGTTCTAAAATGTTTACTTAAACATGATAGAGATGTTAAAATAGAAAAAAAAAATTGATTTCATTCTGAAGGCTTTCTCCTTGATTTGGAGATGGTCGTCTTCTCCCTTAGTCTTCACAAGGTCTTCCCTCCGTGTATGTGTCCTAATCTCTTCTAAAAGACACCCATCTAATGACCTCATTTAACTTTATTTATTTATGGCTGTGCTGGGTCTTTGTTGCTGCACACGGGCTTTCTCTAGTTGTCGTGAGCGGGGGCTACTCTTTGTTGTGGTGCACAGGCTTCTCATTGCAGTGGCTTCTCTTGTTGCAGAGCACAGGCCCTAGGCATGTGGGCTTCAGTAGTTGTGGCATGCGGGCTCAGTAGTTGTGGCTCGTAGGCTCTAGAGCACAGGCTCAGTAGTTGTGGTGCATGGGCTTAGTTGCTCTGTGGCATGTGGGATCTTCCCGGACTAGGGCTTGAACCCACGTCCCCTGAATTGGCAGGCGGATTCTTAACCACTCTGCCACCAGGGAAGTCCCTCATTTAACTTTAATTACCTCTTTAAAGACCCTAACCCAAATATAGTCACATTCTGAGTGCTGGGGGTTAAGACTTCAACATATGGATTTTGAAGGGATTCAATTTAGCTCATAACAGAGACTAAGAAAAGATAAGTTACTAGCTCCATGTTACACTGCTACCTGATGATGGAGCCAGGAGTCAAATCTACTCCTGTCTATCCTGAATGCTTATGGCCTTGAGAACTATACATCTTTGTCTAATATTTTTAGGGAGCTTATTGGTAAAATACAATAGGGGCTCTCTCTAAATTTGTTTAAAAATATTTAGAGAGTCCCAGAATCTGTTCTAGATACATAGCATTTAAACTAATATATAGATAATCTTTCCCCTTGAGTGGCTTGGTGTAGTTGGAAAGCAGACAGTTACTGTATACTGCAAGTGCTATAATAGAAGTATGAATAAGGTGCTAAGTGGAGAAGAGGGAAAAAGTTGTCAACTTGATCTGAGAGATGGGTAAGAGCTAGATATAGGGAAGAATCAAGAAATCTTTAAAGAAGTTGATATTTAAACAGAGTAGGAAATAAGTAGTAATTCACCAAGCAGATTATAATGGTTGATGTAGAAAGGATATTGTAAGTCCCATTGTACATTATATGTTACTACCTGGAGATGTGACGGACTATGATGTATTTCATTAGTTGCCGTGGGAGTGAAGTGTTAAAATAGGGTAGCAGATTGCTCCCACTGTCATGGGCTCCAGGAGTGCATGTGAGCCATTGCATCTGCACACCCCCTATCAAAGCTAGCACACACTGAGGAAAGAGGTGAAGGCATCCATACTAAAAGCAGCCCTGTGCCAAAAATATTAAACACACACAAGCTGCAGAGGGACACTCCTGCATATAAATAGCATTCCAAGACCACAATAGATAATTGCTTCCCCTAAACTCACAGAGTAAGAGAAATATAAGTAAAATGAAGAAGCAGAGGAGCCACTCCCAGTTAAAAGACCAAGAGAATTCCCTTGAAAGAACAAACAATGAAACAAACCTCTTCAGTCTAATAGACATCAAGTTCAAAAAGGAGATAATGAAAATACTGAAGGAATTTAGAAAGACTATCAACAGAAATTCATATTACTGTAAAAAAAGAACTAGAAATTCTATGGAAGAACCAAGAAAAATTAGAAAATTCATTTACCAAGACAAAAGCTGAGCTAAAGGCAATGAATAGCAGGATGAATAATGCAAAAGAATGATCTGGAAGTGATCTGGAAGATCTGGAAGTGATCTGGAAGACAGAATAATGGAAATCACCCAGTCAGAACAGCAGACAGAAAGCCAAATTAAAAAAAAATGAAAGCAACATAGAAGACATATGAGATAATATAAAGTGTGCCAATCTACCCATAATAAAGAGTCCAGAAGGAGAAGAAAGAGAAAAGGGGATCAAAAATGTATTTGAAGAAATTATGGCTGAAAACTTCCCAAACCTAAAGAAGGAAACAGATATCTAGGTACAGGAATCACAGAGGGTCCCAAACAGGATGAACCCAAACAGACCTACACCAAGACATATTATAATAAAAATGGCAAAAGTTTAAGATAAAGAGAAGATTCTAAAGGCAGCAAGAAAAAAACAAAGAGTTAATTACAAGGGAATCCCCATAAGGCTATCAGCTGATTTCTCTACTGAAATGTTGCAGGCCAGAAGGGAGTGGCAAAATATATTCAAAGTCCTGAAAGAGAAAAATCTTCAACCTAGAGTACTCTACGCAGAAAGATTATCATTTAGAATAGGAGGAGAGAGAAAGAATTTCTCAGGCAAGCAAAAACTAAAAGAATATAGCAATACTAGACCTATCCTAAAAGAAATATTGGAAGGTCTTCTCTAAATAGAAAAGAAACAAGAAGATATAGAAAAGAGGAAATCAATTGGAAAGTAAATCACTTAAATAAGCCAGTACATAGATTAAAAAGAGAAAAAAATCTATCTGTGAAAGCAATGATAGCTGCAAGGAACAGCAAAAGGTTAAACATGAAGATGTAAGAAAGGACGTCAAAATCATAAAATGTGGAGTAGGAGAGTAAGAAAATGTAGATTTCTTTTTCTTTTAGGATGTATTTGAGCCTATATGACTATCAGTCTAAGACAAATAGATATAGAAAGGGTAAACATGCTTGACAAACAGGGTAACCACAAATCAGAAAAATACAATAGAGTCAAAAAAACAAAAAAAGAAGACAAGCATAAAATAAAAGAAAATCATCAAACCACAAAAAGAAAAACGAAAAGGAAAAGAAAGGAACAAGGAAGAAACAAAGAAGCAACTGGAATACAAGCTTTAACATGGCAATAAATAGATATCTATCAATAATTACCTTAAATGTCAATGGGATAAATGATCCAATCAAAAGACATAGAGTGGTAGACTGGATAAAAAAACAAGAGCCTAGAATATGCTGCCTGCAAGAGACCCATTTTAGGGCAAAGGACACACATAGATTGAAAGTGAGAGGATGAAAAAAGATATTTCATGCAAATGGAAATGACAAGAAAGCAGCGGGCACAATACTCATATCAGACAAAATAGCCTTTAAAACAAAGGCAATAGGGCTTCCCTGGTTGCGCAGTGGTTGAGAGTCCACCTGCCGATGCAGGCGACGTGGGTTCATGCCCCGGTCCGGGAAGATCCCACATGCCGTGGAGTGGCTGGGCCCGCGAGCCATGGCCGCTGAGCCTGCGCGTCTGGAGCCTGTGCTCCGCAACGGGAGAGACCACAGCAGTGACAGGCTCGCGTACCGTAAAAAATAAATAAATAAATAAATAAATAAATAAATAAATAAATAAATAAATAAATACAAAGGCAATAAAGAAAGGTAAAGAAGGACACTATGTAATGATAAAAAGATCAATACAAGAAGAGGATTTTACACTCTTTCAACATACATGCACCTAATATAGGAGCACCAAAATACAGAAAAAAAAATACAGACATAAAGGGAGAAACTGACAGGAATACAATACTAGTAAGAGACATTAAAACCCCCTCATGTCAATGGACAGATCTTCTAGGTAGAAAATCAATGAGGCAATAGAGATCCTAAATGACACAATAAAACTGTTAGACTTAACTGATATTTTCAGCACATTATATACCCCCCCAAAAAACCCCCCACAGAATACACATTCTTTTCAAGTGCACATGGAACATTCTTTGGGATTGACCACATACCAGGGCACAAAACAAACCTCAACAAATTTAAAAGTATAGAAAGTATTTCAAGCATCATTTATGACCATAACAGCATGAAACTAGAAGATCAACCACAGAAAAAAATATTGATTACATGGAGACTAAACAACATGCTATTAAAAAACCCAATAGATCAACAAGGAAATCAAAAAGGAAATTGAAAAGTACCTTGAAACAAATGACAATGAAATCACCACCATACAAAATCTATGGGATGCAGTAGAAGCAGTTCTTAGAGGGAAGTTCATAGTGATACAGGCCTTCCTCAAAAAACAAGAAAAATCTCAATTAAACAACCTAACCTACCACCTAAAAGAATTAGAAAAAGAACAAACAAAACCTAAAGTCAGCAGAAGGAAGGAAATAATAAAGATCAGAGGAGAATAAAATAGAAATTTAAAAAACAATAGAAAAAAATCAATAAAACCAAGAGCTGGTTCTTTTAAAGGGTAAAGAAAAATGACAAACCTCTGGCCAGGCTCACCAGAAGAAAAGAGAGAACCCAAATAAAATAAGAAATGAAAAAGGAGAAATATCAACCGATACCACAGAAATACAAAAAAAAAAAAAACTGTAAGAGAATACTATGAACAATTTTATGCCAACAAATTCAACAAGCTGGAAGAAATGGACAAGTCTTTAGAAACATACAGCCCACCAAAACTGAATCAAGAAGGAACAGATAATTTGAACAGATTTGAACAGATCACTAGACGTGAAATAGCATCTGTAATTAGAAAAACAAACAAAAAAGCTCCCTACAAACAAAAGTCCAGGACCAGATGGCTTACAGGCAAATTCTACCAAACATACAAAGAACTTTTACTGATTCTTCTCAAACCCTTCCAAAAGACTAAAGAGGAGGGAACTCTCCCAAAGACATTCTATGAAGCCACCATCACCCTGATACCAAAAACGGACAAAAATACCACCAAAAAAGAAAACTAGAGGCCACTATCTTTGATGAATATAGATGCAAAAATTCTCAACAAAATATTAGCAAACCAAATCCAACAACACATATAAAAGATCATACACCACGACCAAGTGGGATTCTTCCCAAGTTCACAAGGATGGTTCAGCATATGCAAATCAAACAATGTGATATACCACATCAACAAAAGAAAAGACAAAAACCACATGATCATCTCAATAGATGCAGAAAAAGCATTTGATAAAGTTCAACATCGATTCATGATAAAAACTCTTACCAAAGTGGGTATAGAGAGAACATATCTCAACATAATAAAAGTTATTTATGACAAACCCACAGCCATATACTCAGTGAAAAGCTGAAAGCCTTCCCACTAAAATCTGGAACAAGACAAGGATGCCCACTGTCACCACTTCTATTCAACACAGTAGTGGAAGTCCTAGCCACAGAAATCAGGTAAGAAAAAGAAATAAGACGTATCCAAATTGGAAGGGAAGAAGTAAAATTTTCATTATATACAGATGACGTGATACTGTATATAGAAAACCCTAAAGACTCCACACAAAAACTACTAGAACTGATAAATTCATCAAGGTAGCAGGATAAAAGATTAACATACAGAAATTGGCTACCTTTCTTTACACCAACAATGAAATATTAGAAAGGGAATATATTAAAAAAAAAAAAAAACCTTTTAAAATCACACCAAAAGATAAATAAAATACTTAGGAATAAAATTGATGAAGTAGGTGAAAGACTTATATGCTGAAAACTATAAAACATTAATAAAGGAAATTAAAGATGATTCAAAGAAATGGAAAGATATCCCATGCTCACAGATTGGAAGAATTAATATTGTTAAAATGGCCATACTGGGCTTCCCTGGTGGCGCAGTGGTTGAGAGTCCGCCTGCCGATGCAGGGGACACGTGTTCATGCCCCGGTCCAGGAGGATCCCACATGCCGCGGAGCAGCTGGGCCCATGGGCCATGGCCACTGAGCCTGCGCATCCGGAGCCTGTGCTCTGCAACGGGAGAGGCCACAACAGTGACAGGCCCACGTACCGCAAAAAAAAAAAAAAAAAAGAAAAAACAAATGGCCATACTACCCAAAGTAATCTACAGATTCAATCTGATCTCTATTAAATAGCCCATGACATTTTTCACAGAACTAGAACAAATAATCCTAAAATTTATATGGAAACAAAAAGACCCATGATTGCCAAAGCAATCCTGAGGAAAAAGGACAAAGCAGGATGCGTAACCGTCCCAGACTTCAAACAATACTACAGAGCTACAGTAATCAAAACAGTGTGGTACTGGCATAAAAACAGACATATGGTTCAGTGGAACAGAATAGAGAACCCAGAAAAAAACCCACACATATATGGTCAATTAATCTTCAACAAAGGAGGCAAGAATATACAATGGGAAAAAGAGAGTCTCTTCAGAAGTGGTGCTGGGAAAATTGGACAGCTGCATGTAAATCAATGAAGTTAGAACACACCCCATACCATAAACAAAAGGAAACGCAAAATGGCTTAAAGACTTAAACATAAAACATGACACCATAAAACTTCTAGAAGAGAACATATGCAAAACATTCTATGATATAAATCATACCAATGTTTTCCTAGGTCAGTCTCCTAAGGCTTTTATTTAGAAATAAAAACTAAAATAAACAAATGGGACCTAAAAAAACTTACAGGCTTTTGTAGAGTAAAGGAAACCATAAACAAAACGAAAAGACAACCTACAGAATGGTAGAAAATATTTGCAAATGATGCAACTGACAAGGGCTTAATCTCCAAAATATACAAACAGCTCACACAACTCAACAACAAAAAAACCAAACAACTCAATCCAAAAATGGGCAGAGACTTAAATAGACATTTCTCCAAAGAAGACATACAGATGGCCAACAGGCACATGAAAAGATGCTCAACATCCCTAATTGTTGGAGAAATGCAAATCAAAACTACAATGAGGTACCACCTCACACCAGTCAGAATGGCCATCTTTAAAAAGTCTACAAATAACAAATGCTGGAGAGGGTGTGGAGAAAAGGGAATCCTCCTACACTGTTGGTGGGAATGTAAGTTAGTGGATACACTATGAAAAACAGTATGGAGGTTCCTCAGAAAACTAAAAATAGAATTGCCATATGATCCAGCAATCCCACTCCTGGGCATATATACAGACAAAACTATAATTCAAAAAGATACACGCACCCCTATGTTCATAGCAGCACTATTCACAATAGCCAAGACATGGAAACAATCTAAATGTCCACTGATACATGAATGGATAAAGAAGTTGTGGTATATATATACAATGGAATACTACTCAGCCATACAAAAAAGAATGGAATAATGCCATTTGCAGCAACATGGATGGAAGTAGAGATTATCTTACTAAGTGAAGTAAGTCAGAAAGAGAAAGACAAATACCACATGATATCACCTATATGTGGAATCTAAAATATGACACAAATGAACCTATCTTTGAAACAGTAACAGACTCACAGACATAGAGAACAGACTTGTGGTTGCCAAAGGAGGGACGGACTGAGAGTTTGGGGTTAGCAGATGCAAACTAGTACATATAGAATGGATAAAAAACAAGGTCCTACTGTATAGCACAGGGAACTATATTCAATATCCTGAGATAAACCATAATGGAGAAGAATATTTTTAAAATGTACATATATGTATAACTGAATCATTTTGCTGTGTACCAGAAATTAACACAACACTGTAAATCAGCTATACTTCAGTTTAAAAAAAAAACTAAACTTGAAAAAAAAGGTAGCAGATGAGTTAAGCAGCATAGTAAGAATCTGAAAGTCCTGTAGGTTCTGTTACAGGTTTTGATTGTATTTCAAGGGTAATGTATTTCCAAGATTGTTTTAAATAGGGAATCAGAATAATATTTATTTTAGAAATACTGTACAGCCACATGAAGAATTTTTGAAGAGGGCTAAACTGATGGCAAGAAAATTTTAAAGAGTATTTCAATTATATAAGTTAGATATGATAAAAACTTTGATAACTAAAAAGAAAAGCACATGAATCATAAATGTTTAAGAGACATGTAAGAGATGTAAACGTGTACATTAGATTTCTATTTCCTACTTTGATGGAGTAACTTATCTCAGTACAACCCTCCCACTTTTCAGACAAAATAGACTTAAGAAGAATTACTAAGGATTTAGAGGGTTATAATTTCAAAATTATGACATGCTAATTAATGGGAAAACATAACAATTCTAAATTAATTTGAAATTGTGTGTGTTTCTGAGTGTAGCAAAAATAATCAATTAAAAAGAAGAGGTAGAAATTGTTTGATATTTAAAAAAAATTCTCATAGTACCTGATAGAAGAAGCAGAAAAGAATCAGTAAGGCTTAAAAGAATTTGAACAATTCAATCAACCAAATTGAGATAGTTATACTCATAATATATTCAACAGCTGTAGAAGACAAATTCATGTCTGGTACACAAAATAAGCTATATGTTGACCCATAAAACTAGTCTCAATAAATTTCAAAGGAATAGAATCATATGTTTGTTTTCTAACCACTTTGCAATTAAAAATAAACCTCCTATTATATTTAGTTTGTGAAATTACAATGTGTCTAATGTAAGTAGAAGGAAGAAACTAATATATATAAGAGCAGAAATCAGCATTATATAGAAAATGTAAAAAATTAAGAAACTCAAGATATCTAAGAGTTTATTCTTTGAAAAGATTAATAAATTTGATATATCTCTAGCCAGACTCACCAAGCAAATGAAATTACCAATTACCAATTTACCACAAATTACCAATATCAGCAATAAAAATAAGGTAACAAATCCTACACACACTTTAAACAATATGAGGTTACTATGAAAAAAACTTATGCCAATATATTTTACAATGTAGCAGAAATGGACAAATTACTTGAAAACTAAAATCAGTAAAACGGACACAAATAGAACATCTAAATACTCCTAAATCTGTAAAACAAATTATACCTTTAATTTAAACCACACAATAAAATCTCCCTCAATGACCAGATTACTTCATTGCTGAATTTTTCCAAATACTTAAAGAAGTATCAATATCAATTATATATATATATATATGTATATATTTAAAATAAGTAGAGTGAAAATGTCCTAAAACATTTTATGAAGTCACCATAATCTTGTACCTAAACCTGAAAAGAGCAATGCAAGAAAGGAAAATTAAAGGTAATATCTCTGTAAGCAACATCAAAAATCCTAAGTAAGATGTTAGCAAACTGAATCTAGTGATGTACAAAAAAGATAACATATCATGACATAGTGAGATTTATCTTAGGAAAGAAGAGATAACATTTGAAAATCAATCATTATAATTCAATATACTAATAGAAAAAAGGATAAAAGTCATATTTTCTGCGGAGCAGCAAAAGCATTCAAGATAATTAAAATCTGTTTTGTGATTAAAATAATGACAATAACAAAATCCTCTCAGCAACCTTAGAATAGAGAGGGACTTAATCTGACAAAGATATCTAAAAAAGAGAAACATTTTTTTAAAAGGAGCTAGCACTATACTTAGTGGTAACATGTTGAAAGCTTCCCCCATTGGAGACTGGAACACTATTCACTACTCTTTTCCTAGTCAACATTTTCCTGGAAGCAAGGAAAAGAAATGTTAAAAGTTTGGAAGGAAGAAGGAAACTGTATTCAAGGAGGTTATGATTCTCTTACGCAGAAAATTCTAAAGGCACTTTACATATGCAGTTAGAATTAACAAGTAATGATAAGTAAAGATAATAAGGCCTCTTGATATAAGACAAAGTAATCAATATCATTTCTGTATGCCAGAAAAAAGAAATTGGAAATAAAATTAAATAAACATTTGCTATAGTACAAGTTACATCAAATTCCTCAGAATAAATCTAACGGAAGATGTGCAAGCTCTCTATCAATAAAATCATTGAACATTGCAATAAAAAATTGAAGACCTAGATAAATGAAGATATATGATATGTTAACAACTATAGCACTGTAAGATGTTAGTTCTCTCCAAATTGATCTATACATTGATTGCAATACAAATAAAATATTCTACCAGGATTTACTTGTGAAGATTAAGGTGATTTATACTTATATGAAATTTAAAGCACCAGAGAAGAACCAAGATAAACTTAAAGAAGGGAGTTGAAGACTTACACTATGAGGTGTCAAGACTTATTATAAGTTGACACTAATTAATATGGTATAGATATTGACTAGAACATTGGAGTAGAGTCTAAAAATTATAATTCTATGTAAATACAAATTCTATGTAAAGAGTCACTTTACTTATGAAAAAGACATGTCTGGATTCACGGGTCAAAGGGTGGTCTTATTAAAAAGTATTTCTGGGTCAATCAAATACTTCATTTATAAAAGCATCTTGACTCTTACCTCACTTAAGGCACAAATGAACACTGGGTGAATTTTAAACATGTGTATGATAAAACAATAAAGATCTAATCTAAGTGATAATGTTTAAAAAGATTGTAATCTTGAGTTATCAAGTGTATTTCAAAGTAGTAAACAACAGCAATAATCATGAAATAAAAGAACTTGTAGACATTATTAGATTTGCAAATTTCAGTCATCAAGACACACTATTAGAGTAAAAAAGCCAAGATACAGAGCAACAGACATTATTTGCATCACGTTTGTTCACAAAGAGCTTGTATCCAAAATATATTTTAAAATATTTTCCAACAAAGCAGTAAGATGAAAGCAAATGTTTAATTTAAAAAATGAACCAAAATCTCTAATAAAGAATTCGTCATAAGAATAACATATGAAAGCCACATTAGTTATCAAGGGAATGCAAATTAAAAACCTGTAAGATATCACTTAATTATTATCAGAATGGCTAAATTTTTTTTTTTTTACAAAACATGAAAGTTTACAGTACTAAATATTTGTGAGAATGTGAAATAATTGAAATTCTTATATTTTTCTCATGAGAATATAAACTGGTACAACTTTGGAAAGCTCTTTGTTACCATCATTAAGCTGAGCATGAACATGTCTCATGTTCAGTAATTTCACACTCTATGTATATTCTCAACAGAAATGAGTTCACACGTTTACCAAAAGGCATATATTGAAGTATTCATAGCAGTACTATTCAAAAGTGCCAAAAACTGGCGGAAAAATTAAAAATCCACCAAGAGTTCAATAGATAAATTCATTGTGGTATATTCAATTAATGAAATAATAATGAGCAATAAAATTAATAAACCACAGTAGCACACAAAATAGATGAATGTCATAAAATCAATTTTTTCAGTGAAATAATCCAGATATAAAGTCGAACACATTGTATTACTCAATTTATATAAATATCAAGTCAGGCAAACCAATCTCAGATGAAAACAGGACTGAGAGAAGATAAATTTGGTTCATCCTGATTTCAAGGGAAATGTAACAGGAAACAATAGGCAAGAGGCATACTTTTCTATATCAAGAATTTCTGTACATTTCTATTTCCTTCCTAGCTACTCCCTAAGAGAAAAGAAGTTACCAGTCTGATTGAGATATTGTCAGGATATTCTTTAAGTCATATTTCACTAGTGAATTTGGTGACAGAGAATTAAAATTTCCTTTATTATGTATGGCTTCTGTTCTCTTATAGTTCCTGTGCCATGTGTTAAGAAGTACTAGGCAGGATTTGACAACTTGAATTCACAATTGGTCAAGTGTCACCCTCTCTTCTTTGTTAACTGTTCTTGCATACAGTGGTGGTTAAATAATAAAGACTATATTTATTAGCTGTGCCACGTGAAACATGATTTTGCTCAACAGACAATGTGCTCAAAGAAATATTCACTTTCTAACCTGTCTTACAATTTGCAGTACATCCTTGTGACAAGCAGTTGAATTATAGATATACACTGAAGCTAGATTCAACAGGATTTCTACCAGATGATATGGAATATGAGGGGAAAAGTAATCAAAGATGATAACAAAGTTGTTGAAATGAAACATTGGAAGGCTGATGCTGTCAACAACTGTGATGGAGAAGGAAATGATTGAGTAGATTTTGGAAAAAATTTTGAGTAGATTGAGTAGATTTTAGAAAATGAGTAGATTTTCAACATGTTAGCATTGAGAGTTTAATTATCTAGCTAAGGGGAGACATAAGTGGGCAGTCAGATATATGAGTTTGGAGTTCAGGAAAGAGGATTGAAACCTGGGGAATTTCACAAATAACAGGTTAAGGAGAAGATGAAAATCCTGCAAAGGAGATTAAGAAGAAGTGATTAGTGAAATGGGGAAGGGGAAAAAAAAAAGACATGGTGTCCTCAAAATCATGTGAAGGGGCTTCCCTGGTGGCGCAGTGGTTGAGAGTCCACCTGCCGGTGCAGGGGACACGGGTTCGTGCCCCGGTCCGGGAAGATCCCACATGCCGCGGAGCGGCTAGGCCCGTGAGCCATGGCCGCTGAGCCTGCGGGTCCGGAGCCTGTGCTCCGCAATGGGAGAGGCCACAACAGTGAGAGGCCCGCGTACCGCAAAAAAAAAAAAAAATCATGTGAAGAAATATTATTAAGGATCAAAGAATGATCAACTTTGTCTAATGCTTTTATTGATACAATAAGATGAGGACAGATAATTTGTCATGGGAGTTAGCAAAATGGAGGCCACAGATTTTTTTTTTTTTAATTCCTTTTGGCAATTACTATGGCATAGTAATGTTGCTTTCTGTTGGGTGTATATATATATATATATATTTTTTTAATTAATTAATTAATTTTGACTGTGTTGAGTCTTTGTTTCTGTGCGAGGGCTTTCTCTAGTTGCGGCGAGCGGGGTCCACTCTTCATCGCAGTGCGCGGGCCTCTCACTGTCACGGCCTCTCTTGTTGTGGAGCACAGGCTCCAGACGCGCAGGCTCAGTAGGTGTGGCTCACAGGCCTAGTTGCTCCGCGGCATGTGGGATCTTCCCAGACCAGGGCTCGAACTCGTGTCCCCTGCATTGACAGGCAGATTCTCAACCACTGCGCCACCAGGGAAGTCCCACAGGTG
Source organism: Pseudorca crassidens (assembly GCF_039906515.1). Classification (NCBI taxonomy): domain Eukaryota; kingdom Metazoa; phylum Chordata; class Mammalia; order Artiodactyla; family Delphinidae; genus Pseudorca; species Pseudorca crassidens. The sequence continues at coordinate 70,434,270 of NC_090296.1, forward strand.
ATCTTTTGAAGATAAGTTTCAATGGCACGGCAAAGGCAAATGCCTGATTAGAGTTGAGTTTAAGAGGAAATAAGAAATGAGAAATTTGCACAACAGTCCCAGCAACTTTTTTGAGAAACTTTGATGCAAAGGGAAAAAGGATGCGAGAAATCAGGCCAGAGAAGATTCTTGTTATTGTTCTTTAATGTATTTCAGATAGGGTAAATAATTGTATATCCATATACTAATGGGATGATCCTGTAGACAAGGAAAATTTGATGAAGATGGAAAAATATGGGGAAAAAAAACCCACTGAAGCATTGCCTTTGAGTAGATAAAAGGACAGTATATTAAAAGAGAGATTATTTTTAGATAAGAGGTTGAATAAATTCATTTATGGAAACAGACATATTCGGGCATAGATTCTTGTAGCCAGGAGATCAGGTGGCAGAGTCTGTAAAAGTTCTGTTTTGATTAATATCTTAATCCTCCTTAGTGAAGTGGGAAACCAAATCATCAGCTGAGAGTAAGGGGATAGGTGTCAGATTTGAGGGCAAAGGGAGAGGTGTGAAACAGTCATTTGTGTGGAAAGCATATTAGAACATTAGTACATCAGTATTTAGGAATGCATAGCATGATTGCCAGGTGCAACAAAGGCTCATTTGAGGTTTGTGTTTGTGAATTTAACTCAAGAGCAATCCGTGTAGCTATGTGCTTTCTCTAGCTCCATTTCACTGAATGAATGCAGAAACCCAGTAGAAGGAATTGGATTGTGCTCTGTTCAGGTAAGTAGCATGGAGCAAGATAAGTATAAAGAGTGTTCTCATTGATTTGAGGATTTAAGCTAGGAAACATGGGGGAAAGAGGAAATTGAGGGCCTGTGAAAGCGTGATAGAATCAATGCATTGGATATTCTTCTGGATTAAATGATTGCTGAGGATGGGGTAAGAGAGAGAGTGTGACTTCTGATACTGGAGGTGGTGATCTGAGAGAGGGATCCATGGTGAATTTGAGATTATGGAGGGACGGAACTCACTGGAAAATAAGTCTAGTGTATGAACGTGGCTGAAGTGAGATGGAGGACAGAGTCATTTGAGGATAAGTGTTCAAGACATTGCTAAGCAAGCAGTCTATATGTGAAAATCATTAGGAATTGGGAGGAAAATCATGTCGAAGAGAGTGTGATTGAACCAGGACCAGGATGGTCCTCTAACACAGAGGTATAATTATTGATAAAATCTTTTGACAGGACATTCAGAGTATGTGTGTGCAGGGATAGTGCTCTAGTGTCAAGACCTAAAATCCAGTGCATCTGGGCTCCTTAGTCACACTATGGATGATCTGATGAATCTGGCAGTGGGTCTGGCTTGACAATCCTTTGATTATTTTATTGGCCATTTTTATTTCCCATGCCAGAACACAGAAGTAACTAATGTAATGTTCCAAGGCTATGTTATACCTTTTAAAAGATTATAAAGCTTAAAAATGTCCTACATTACATTGTAATAATTATCACATTGTCTTCTAGTTCAGCCGCATTTCAGCTAACATTGTATAGCTCATAATAAGCAGTGAAGGCTCCTATTCAGAGAATTGAATATTCTAAGTTTTGTTGCTTATGTTTGGGGTCATATAGAATTCTCGCTCAAATGCAGGAAATACAAAGATAAAAAGGAACTATTTGAGGAGGACAAATTTAGGCTAAACCAAAAAAGCAGCTTTCAGAAATTTAGAAGATCTCTGAACTCTAGACAATGTGTGAAAACAAATGAAAAAGCAAACCCTAATTTTATACTTCCACTGAAGTATTTTCACCAGCCCTTATTCAGATCGAAATCTCAACATTTGCCACTTGCTAGTATGAACAATTTCTCCCCTAAGCCTTCCTTAAACTCTCTTTTTGCTTTACCTTCCTGGCCTGATAAACGCCCCATTTCCCTTTCCCTTCCCTCACCGTTTCTCCTTCCGATTTTCCACCTATTAATGATTAGAGCTGGATCAAGTTACTCAATCTCACTAAGCCAAAATGTTTGATCTGTAAAGTCTGTAAAATTATTCATTGCATGAAAATGTTGGGATGATTAAATGAAATAATAGAAGCAAAGCACCCAACACAGAGCCTGACCCATGACACATACATATTAGTTCTGTCTCTTTTCCTTTCCTTCTCTAGCTTATCTTCCTTAACAGTCACTTAGTTGTAAACACTCCCCGTGTCTCTGTCACACCTCTTTTTCAGAGGACCGAGTTATTTGAACAGCTTAATTGTTACATAAATAGGAATGATTCTTAAACCTACAACTCCAATTCCGACCAAGAAACTCTAGCCCCATAATCTCTCGTTGTCCACAAGATTTTCACTTTCATAAATCAGTCACCTTCAAATCAATATAAAAAGAGTCAAATTAATTACATCATTTTGCTCCTTTCAAATCAGTCATCTCCCCCCTGTAAACAGCTTATTTCTCTCAGTGGCACTTATATTCACAGTAACTCGGGCTAAGGGTCTTAGATAACCTTCAGTTCTAAAAGTGTGATTATTTTAATGAAAAAGAAGAGTGGGTAGGGGCGTTAACTTTCACTTGTAGAAAAGTTAAACTTCCATTTTAATGAACTTTGAATGTTCAGGTAAATCAACTATTTAATTAAAATTTCAGTAGAGAAGGAGTACCTCATTCAAAGTGAAGAAATAACCCGTTTGATACACTGCATTTTACAATAAACGCTATCTCTTGAAGGGCAGGGGGAAAAATGGTGTCACAGAGCAAAACAGATACCCTGCTGAAAAGAATATCCAAATTCAGAAATGCCAGGCTACAGAGCAATGAATACCCTGAAGACAATTACATATAATTTAGAGGTATTTTCTAGTTTGTTGTGTAGATCACGCAGTAACAGAGGCTTTGTGTGCATTTATAACTGCCCAGAGAATAGACTAGAGTAGAATGGTAATATGTGTGTATTATAACAAGCAATTCTTTTGATAAACCTGGGGAGGAAGATGGAGAATAAGAGAGGCAAATGAGACGGCTTCTGTGTGCTGGGAATAGCAGATGAGCAGCGCCACTATTGCTTCCATTTGGATAATGGGGCTATCTCTGACCGCTGTTATCTACTCTCTGGGCAGCTGGATAACAGGACAAAGGTAAAACTATTCTATTCCTGCATGACAGAAAAGCCTCTCTAAGCTCTTTCTCTAACAGCCATTGAGTCTTTCCAAATTGCAGTGAGAAACATCACTCATCTAGTACAAGCCTACTTGCCTACACAGTAGCTTTGAACAATTCCAATATATTCTCCTGAAACAGACAGACATGTGCTCACTTCTTCACAATGCTCTATCATTAAAGGAAAGTAATGGAAGATAAAATGCAGAATAGCTAGACCTATAATGTATAACAGAAGGCATCTCTATAATAGCCAAAGTGCTTCATATATTGGAAGTCGTTTTCTGTAAGAGCTCACGACGAAAAGGAAGGGGAATTATAACATGAAAATGAAGGTGGGTGATGCTTTAAAGCAGCGATGTGTTGTTACATGTCATTGGTTGACCTCACCTGTTTCTTTTTTAATGCAGAGTGAAAACTTAAAACACTTACTCAAAGTGACTGAAATGAATTCAAACTTTTTTTCCTCTCCAACCCATCATTCCTTCCTCCACAATCATATAGAGTACCATATTTGGGAATAAGATAGGGAAATACTAATTCCTGTCATTTTATATATACATGTATATGTACCATGTTTATGCATACATTTATATACATGCATATCGATATTTCACGTGCATTCTACATACACACACAGAGACACTTTTTGTGATTTTAGGAAAAAGAGTACCATAAAGTAAATTGAGCCTAGTTAATACAACTAGACATTAGATATTTTTATATTTGAATTGAAGGGAGAAGCTACTACTTGTGGGGAAATAAATTGAAAGTGCTTTATAAATTTGAGGGTGAGTGATGATATTTGGTGCTACTTTTTTAGAGGAAGCAATGTGGTACCAGGGCCAATTCAGTCTCTGTCATCTAAATGACGTGACCAGTAGATGTGGTGATGTCAACTGAACTGCACGTGTAAGTTCACAGAGGAGCAAAAGGTGAGAAGGTACAAATCAGAATCTGTAATCAGTAACCTATAAAGTTCTCCTTCTCTATAGATTTTTTTTGCTTAAATGTATTATGATCACTTTTGATTTTATTTCTATACAGAAAAGGTAAGGATTATTATGATTCCAACCTGAAAATATGGAAGATTGAGACCAGGGCACTATATATTTTGAATAACTATCTGCAAACCAGCATTTTAAACCAATCTTACTTTTATTTTATATTTATACTTTACTTTTATTTTATATTTATACTTTATCTATTGCCTGCTGCTGAGGGAATCTGTTTTATATATCCCCTTCTATTTTTCTCTATCTTATTCTTCCTTTATGGAATAAAAAAGAACAGCCACGTGATCAGTTGTTTTTGACGTTGATCTTAACTTACATTCTCCTTAGTCAATCAAATTACTCCATGTCATGGTTCCACTGAGAACTATGTCATAAAATAAAGCAGTGTGTGTGAAGCTTACAAATTTATTTCTCATCTGAAAACTTTGTAGTGCCTTTGAAAAACAACTTTTTAAATACTTTACAAGCTCTTACATTAAGAGCAGGCAAGTATTTGAAAATATACGTTCTTTCAGAAAATGGAAACTTACCTTATATTCTTGCTGTTGTTTAAACTTTGGTAAAATATTAAGAAGCCTCTGTTATTAGAGAAGAGTCATATTGTGGCTTGGCTTCATCAATGAATGATTTAATTACAGTTTACCAAGAAAAAAATCAGTCATTACTAATTTATATAGTGGATCAGTGCCTAGTTTATAGAGTTTAGGTAATGAGCTCAGAGGGTGGTTTGAGAGTGAAAACAAGGGTCCATTAGGTTAGCTAAAGAGAAGTTGTGCTCTAACAATTAGCCAATTTAACATCTTCACCCTGAAATCAACTAGCCAATTCACAAACCTATCACCACCAGCAATACTTATGACTCAGATTGCCTCTACCTTCTTCCACTTATGGTGCATATACTCACTAGCATACCCAAAATATTTAAAAATTGAATCCCTGTAAAAATTGATTAGTGATCTAGAGATGGCGGAGATCATGCTCTTCTTATGACCCAAAATCCATCAGGGATTCTGACTTAACATTCATTCATTCATCGTTTCTTAATCACTTATTATATTCTGGGGACTGAGCCAATAGGACTCCAATTCTAAAAGGGAAGACTTATTCTAATACCAACTTTATAAAGTAGAGTGATAAATACTTGAAGAGATACAAAGTGCTACAGACACAATTGGTAAAAACCATCCTGGAATTCTCACGCGTAACTTTATTCAAGAAGGGACACTAACAGATGCTAGAAGAAGGGTATAATTAGCCAGGCAGAAAAGCTGGATGAGGAGTTAGGGAAGTGGACATTTCAAAAGGAGGGAACAGTTTTATATACATACATACATGTGTTCATGCATGCATGCAATATACATATTTTCCTATTCTACCAGGAGAAAGGAGATGACTGGATCAGAGAAAAGGCTATTGATTACTCTCAAAGCAACTTAGCAGCAGTTTGTATGCATCACTTTCCCAATGGGCAACACAATGAGGGTCAGAAATTCATCTGCGTGTGCAGCAGGGTTGCACCACTAGGAAGGAACCCTAAAATTATGAAACCCAAAGCATATATAAGGTGGCTCACATACCTGCCCCTTCTCCTTTCCAAAGAGAGACAGAGACAGAGAGCAAGAAAGAGAGACTTTTATTCTGGAATATAAACAAAGCTTTTCCTGTTCAGGGCAAGAAGGATCTCTACTCTGGCTCTAAATCTCTTGGAGCAATATATTATCTCTAACTTCTAAGGCATGGCTGCCATTCAGTCATCCTTCAACCTTGTTTTTCAGTTATTTTTGCTCAGAAATCCTGGACTGTGTACAAATGTGAAAATATTTGTGGAGAACTGTCTCTCAACAGATACCACATGGGAAAAGACATGGAAGCTTGAAGTGCTATTTCTATTTAAGGAACAGAACACATTTAAATACTGACACAAATTATCCACATGGGTATTATTCCATTGTGGAATAATATTTGAAAGGAAGAAAAATTTATTTGACTTCAAATTAGAGAACATTTCCAATAATGCCATAATATTTTCTTATCCTTTCCAATGAGTCAACTGCTCTATATAATATATAATAGACACGATCAGCCCAAATGATGCCTTCACTTTTGTGCACCTAATAGGTTAATTTTAAGTTTACCTTTTATTTAATGATAATAATTCTCCTAATATAAGGTAATTTTTTAAAATGTGATGTCATTTTAGTCAATGAAAGTTTGAGAAAGGGAGCAAGTCAGCCTGTGAACACTGGCTGCAGTAGCTCTTTACTATTAAATTGATAGGTATTGTATCCATAAAGTTGTCATGATAGATGTGGGTGCAGACTGTTAGCCTGGACTCCTTGATGTTCTTAGATCCAGCTTTCTTAGAAGATAAGGGCAAAACGTGAGCTATGTTAAGAGAAGTATTACCTTGACCCAAGCTGTATGTTAGGAAGGGAGTGATGTGAAGCAGGGCAGAATTATGATGCTGAAAAGAGATTCTGACCTGGGGCATTATAACAGATAAGGTTATATAGAAGAAGACATATCTCTGGGCAACAAGGCAAAGAGCAAAAGTTTAATCTTCCTATCTCCTTTTATTTATTTATTTATTTATTTTTACCCATTCTCAATTTTCTTTTCCTTTAACTATATGCTATTTCTGCTTCCTTTTATACTGAGATACGGCAATGCTTGGGTAAAAAGAGCATAGACATTGTCTTTGTACTTAGACAGATTTCCTATCTCTGTGAGGTCCATGGGGGTATTAATCACTTCTTTGTGGTGTTGATATGAGAAGCAAATGGGATAATAAATATGTAACCAATATACTGAGTAAACATAACTCATGTGGTACACTTATAAAGCACTTCATTTTTATCTCACACTAAAACCCTAAATTTGTTCACAGGGGTCCAGGTCTTCTGCTCCCCTAGATGAAAACTGTTTCTTTAAACAAGTGGTTTTCAACGCTGGCTTTAAAGTAGAATAACACCAGGAGCTCTTAAAAACACTGATGTCCAGGCCCATCAACAGAATCATTTAGTCATTTTATGGGTAAGGGGCCTACATGCATGCGGCTCTTCAAAAACTCCCAAGGTGCACCTAAGGTTTAGAACCGTTGTTTTTGCATAATAAATCATCTCACTATCACTTTCATTCACAGCATATAATATTGATTCTGATATCAGAATGTCCACTCCAATATTTTATTCAATATTCTCGATTTAAAGTTAAACCTTCTCTTATGTTCTTTCTTGAGCTGGCTGGGCATAGGTAAACTGAGAAGGGAAAAGGATATCGTTGGCTTCTTATTTCTTTTATATGCATCTTCTCCCTTACTCCCAAGGTGCTGTCTCTGACTCTTTCAGGACCAGAGGGCAAGAGAGGTGGTAGGGAAGGGACATTCTGTATAGACTGACTCCATGGTACTGACCTAGCATGTAGCACCATGTTATAGGCTTGGCAGGCATCCAAAGCTGGATCTTCTCTGTCAGTGATATCACTACTGGTCAGAGTAGATACATTTCTGGTTACTTGCTAATTTGCAATTTCCTCTCTTCCAGCCTCTATCAGTTGATGGTTAACTGCTTTCCAGCCAAAGCCCTTTAGGCAGATTATACAAGACTCCACATAGACAGTTCTAACTTATTTCTGGTTCTCACATATTTCCTGTGAGATACTCAAGCAATGTTGCCCTGACAGGACCCAGTGTGCAGGTCCATCCTCAAAACTCAACCATTTGTGTTTGATCTGATCCCTTAGCACTGAGCCAGTTTGTCTCTTGACTTCAAATTTTCTAGGCAGGAATCAAATACTAGGTCACTCTCTGCCCAAGCATCAAGGGGAAAAAGTCAAGCTGAAACTCTTCTCACAGGTTTGAGACCCAGGCAAACTCTACCCTTCCTCATTGGGAATACCTATTACTGGGACCAGAACACATCAACTCCAAAAATCTGATTCACAAATTGTCCTCCTAATTATCACTTCCCCACACTTACATAGCTTCAGTGTGGATGAGGGTTTAAGAGTTAAGTTTGTGGGTATGTGGCTTTTTTTAAGGACAAGTTCTTGAGCACTGATTTTTTTTTTTTTTTTACATTCTCACTTTAGTCTGGTACTGCATTACGGAAACTAATCTGTAGATTTCTAGGGTTCCCACCAAAATTTTCATTTAAACTCCTGTTACATATGGAAATTAATTAGCAAGTAATGTCATCAGCAAATATTAATTATTGACAATAATCATAATTAATATTACATTTTATTGACTTTAAGAGATATTGAAAATATTTGCATCAGGAGTAAGACTGTGTTATAAAAGCATTGCTCCAGTGCCATCCTAGGAAATATAGAAGTGAGTAAGATTGTTGTTCATTGGAGGTTTATAAAATTCAACACAAAGATCAAAGGGTTAATATTCTGATGCATTAGGCATAGCTCCTTGGAACTCTTTGAGGATTTCTTTTTCTTTCTGAATATTCCCCCTGGATCCACAAGCAAAAGGGATTTTCTCAATAAGTCACCAAACATCACAGCTACTATGACATCCCTGCCTTGCCAAAGTAACAGTAACCTGCCATTTTCATAAGCATTTTTATAAAACATTTAAACATCTGTTCTAAGATGTGAAGGTAAATGGAGGGAAAATATCTACATGGGTTTTTATAGCAAAAAAAGGAAAATTAGCATATGTACAAGTACTCCTCTAAAGAATGGATAGGGAAAGTCTTCCAGGATTTACATAAATTTGCCTAACCAGCTGCCTCCTGTTCTTAACTAGTTGATATAAATGAATGAATGTTATGGGAAGAAAGAGTAAAGGAAAAAAGAATCCATTACTGTACACTTTTGACAAGACAAGAAATATTCCATAGTTAACACTTATGAAAGTGTACCAAGGGCAATTTGCTTTAATAATTACCTTTTGTCCTTTCACAGCCTTTTTTCAAAGAAATATGTTTTTCTTTGAACTATTTTTCAATATATATTTTAAAAAGACAAAATGTCAGAAGATGAACAAATAATAACAAAGTTGTTATCAGTGCACCTTTAATATTCATTAAATGGTATTTGCCAGTCTATTAGGGGGAGGTCAAAAAGGGGTGGGGCGGATAGCAGAAAACAGTGAGAGCAGTAGAGAATAATTAGCACAAATTAATGAGCACAAAAGTGGTCATCATGCAACCACTCTTGTTCCTTTTCGCAGGCATTTTGTTGGTTTGTAGAATTTGTCTATGATGTAAGTTAGGTCAAGGGGAAAATATAAGAAAGTAGAAAGATTGTCTATGAACTTGTGACAAAGATATAGATCTTATATTTATGTATTATAATTTATTTAAGAGGGTCCTTATTATCCTCTCCTGGAATACAAGAAAAGTCACAAAGATCTGTAAATTATATAACTATTTTACAATTTATTTTTCCTTAACCCCCCACCCTCAAATAAGGGCCCTTTACAGACTACTAAGAACTTATTTCTATTCTTATTGCTCTTGAAAGCACTGATACTTTGTACATGTTAATAAGTACAGTGAGTTAATAAGCACATGTCACTGTATCATATTAACTATTCATATCGTCACTTTATAATTTTCTATTGTCAATATTTCAAGAGTTTCTCATTTAATTTGTTGGTTTTCTTTTGGTGGATTTTTGCTGTCAAGGGTATTATAAGACAAAATGAATGGTTATTTAATTCATTACTTGAAATGTTGTGGATGTATAATTGACTATTGAAATTACACTGAGATAATAAGTAAACTCAGATACATTTTTTTTCACTTCCTTTAGATGAATAGGAAAAAAGACCTAGAATCTATGCATCCTGTCAGGTTTGTATTAGCATCATTTTAATCGTGTATTGTATTTGTATTAGCATCATTTTAATTTTAATCGTGGATATTTTTTGCTAGTGTTATTCTCCTGTTATTTTTCAACTTGAAGATCAAACAATAACTATCTAGTGAAGAGTGTGTGGAGATGATCCCCATCTTCCCCCATCTGGGGATGTCTTGCTGGTGTCCAAGCAGAAAGCGGGTACATCAATGTACAACTCTCAGTCCTAGGACTCAAGACTCATTGTGTTCTCCTTTCACCTGAGAAAGAACTTTGCCCACCTTAAGGTAGGACGTTTTTTCTGTTAAAAGTAGCCATGGTGAGGAAAGTTTTCATTTAGTCTTTGTAACCATCTTTAAAAAGAGTAGAGGATGTCCTATTCTATTATTCTATCACTACTGCTTTATAGACATATATTAAATTTAATAATGTAAAACTTTTAAATTGTCTATTAAATATTATTTACAGAATTAATTGACATATGGGTAGTTTGCTTTAAAATTAATTCTTTCATTTATCTTTTGGACAAACCAAACATAAACAGAATCATGTGAAAGCTAAAAAGAATTGTGTTATATCTGAGGAGGGACCTTCAAGATGGCGGAGGAGTAAGACATGTAGATCACGTTCCTCCCCACAAATACATCAGAAATACATCTACATGTGGAACAACACCTATAGAACGCCTACTGAAGGCTGGCAGAAGACCTCAGACTTCCCAAAAGGCAAGAAACTCCCCACATACCTGGGTAGGGCAAAAGAAAAAAGAAAAAACAGAAACAAAAGAATAGGGATGGGACCTGCACCTCTGGGAGGGAGCTGTGAAGAAGGAAAGGTTTCCACACACTAGGAAGCCCCTTCACTGGAGGGGACAGGGGGTGGACAGGGGGGAAGCTTCGGAGCCACAGAGGAGAGCGCAGCAACAGGGGTGCGGAGGGCAAAGTGTAGAGATGCCCGCACAGAGGATGGGTGCTGACCAGGACTCACCAGTCTGAGAGGCTTGTCTGCTCAACCACCGGGGTGGGTGGGGGCTGGGAGCTGAGGCTCAGGCTTTGGAGGACAGATCCCAGGGAGAGACTGGGGGGTGGCTGCATGAACACCGCCTGAAGGGGGCTAGTGCACCACAGCTAGCTGGGAGGGAGTCTGGGAAAGACTCTGGAACTTCCTAAGAGGCAAGAGAACATTGTTTCGGAGTGCATGAGGAGAGGTGATTCAGAGCACCACCTAAATGAGCTCCAGAGATGGGCATGAGCCACAGCTATCAGCGCAGACCCCAGAGATGGGCATGAAATGCTAAGGCTGCTGCTGCAGCCATCAAGGAGCCTGTGTGCAAGCACAGATCACTATCCACACCTCCCCTCCCGGGAGCCTGTGCAGCCCGCCACTGCCAGGGTCCCATCATCCAGGAACAACTTCTCCAGGAGAACACAGAGCACACCTCAGGCTGTTGCAATGTCACGCCGGCCTCTGCCACCACAAGCTTGCCCCATATTCTGTACCCCTCCCTCCACCCGGCCTGAGTGAGCCCCCTAATGAGCGGCTCCTTTAACCCTATCCTGTCTGGGTGAGGAAATGCCCTCAGGCGACCTACACGCAGAGGCAGGGCCAAATCCAAAGTTGAACCACAGGAGCTGCGTGAACAAAGAAGAGAAAGGGAAATTTCTCCCAGCAGCCTCAGGAGCAGAGGATTAAATCTCCACAGTCAAGTTGATGTACCCTGCATCTGTGGAATACCTGAATAGACAATGAATCATCCCAAAATTGAGGTGGTGGACTTTGGGAGCAACTGTAGACTTGGGGTTTGCTTTCGGCATCTAATTAGTTTTTGTTTTTATGTTTATCATAAATTAATATTTAGAGCTTATTATCATTGGTAGATTCGTTTATTGATTAGGTTGCTCTCTTTTTTTTAATATATATATATATTTTTTCCTTTTTCTCTTTTTTGTGAGTGTGTATCTGTATGCTTTTTGTGTGATTTTCTCTGTATAGCTTTGCTTTTACCATTTGTCCTAGGGTTCTCTCTGTCTACTTTTGCAAGTTTGTTTTTTTGTTTTTTGTTATTTTAGTATAGTTTTTAACCACTTGTTATCATTTGTCCCTTTGTTTTTTGGTTTGGTTGCTCTCTTCTTTCTTTTTTTTTAAATTACTTTTTTATTTTTAATAATTTTTTTAAAATTTTAACTTAAATAACTGTATTTTATTTTATTTTACTTTATTACATTTCTTTCATTCTTTTTTTTCTCACTTTCTTTCTGAGCAGCGTGACTGACATGGTCTTGGTGCTCCGGCCAGGTGTCAGGCCTGAGCCTCTGAGGTGGGAGAGCCGAATTCAGAACATTGGTCCAGCAGAGACCTCCTGCCTCCATGTAATATCAAACGATGTAAGCTCTCCCAGAGATCTCCATCTCAACGCTAAGACCCAGGTCCACCCAACGAACAGCAAGCTACAGTGCTGGACACCCTATGTCAAACAACTAGTAAGAGAGGAACACAGCCCTACCCATTAGCAGAGAGGCTGCCTAAAATCATAATAAGGTCACAGACACCCCCAAACACCCCACCAGATGCGATCTTGCCCACCAGAGAGACAAGATCCACCCTCATCCACCAGAACACAGGAACCAGTCCCCTCCACCAGGAAGCCTACACAAGCCACTGAACCAACCTTACCCACTGGGGGCAGACACCAAAAACAATGGGAACTATGAACCTGCAGCCTGTGAAAAGGAGACCCCAAACACAGTAAGTTAAGCAAAATGAGAAGACAGAGAAATACACAGCAGATGAAGGAGCAAGGTAAAAACCCACCACACCAAAAAAATGAAGAGAAAATAGGCAGTCTACCTGATAAAGAATTCAGAGTAATGATAGTAAAGGTGATCCAAAATCTTGGAAATAGAATGGAGAAAATATAAGAAACGTTTAACAGGGAGCTAGAAGAACTAAAGAACAAACAAACAATGATGAACAACACCATAAATGAAATTAAAAATTCTGTAGAAGGAATCAGTAGCAGAATAACTGAGGCAGTAGAATGGATAAGTGACCTGGAAGATAAAATAGTGGAAATAACTACCACAGAGCAGAATAAAGAGAAAAGAATGAAAAGACCTGAGGACAGTCTCAGAGATCTCTGGGACAACATTAAACACAACATTTGAATTACAGGGGTCCCAGAAGACGAAGAGAAAAAAAAGGGACTGAGAAAATATTTGAAAATATTATAGTTGAAAACTTCACTAATATGGGTAAGGAAATAGTCAAGTCCAGGAAGCACATAGAGTCCCATACAAGATAAATCCAAGGAGAAACACACCAAGACACATATTAATCAAACTATGAAAAATTAAATACAATGAAAAAATATCAAAAGGAGCAAAGGAAAATCAACAAATAACATACAAGGGAATCTCCATAAGATTAAAAGCTGATCTTTCAGCAGAAACTCTGCAAACCAGAAGAAAGAGGCAGGACGTATTTAAAGTGACAAAAGGGGAAAACCTACAACCAAGATTACTCTACCCAGAAAGGATCTCATTCAGATTCAATGGAGAAATGAAAACTTTTACAGACAAGCAAAAGCTAAGAGAATTCAGCACCACCAAACCAGCTGTAGAACAAATGCTAAAGGCACTTCTCTAGGCAGGAAACACAAGAGAAGGAAAAGACCTGGAAAAACAAACCCAAAACAATTAAGAAAATTGTAATAGGAAAATACATATCGATAACTACCTTAAATGTAAATGGATTCAATGCTCCCACCAAAGGACACAGACTGGCTGAATGGATACAAAAACACGACCTGTATATACGCTGTCCACAAGAGAGCCACTTCAGACCTAGAGACACATAGAGACTGAAAGTGAGGGAATGGAAAAAGATACCCCATGCAAATGAAATCAAAAGAAAGCTGGAGTAGCAATCCTCATACCAGAACAAATATATTTTTAAAGAAAGACTATTACAAGAGACAAAGAAGGACATTACATAATGATTAAGGGATCAATCCAAGAAGAAGATATAACAATTGTAAATATTTATGCACCCAACATACACTCAGTATATAAGGCCAATGCTAACAGCCATAAAAGGGGAAATTGACAGTAACACAATCATAGCAGGAGACTTTAACACCCCACTTTCACCAATGGACAGATCATCCAAAATGAAAATAAATAAGAAACCACAAGCTATAAATGACACATTAAACAAGATGGACTTAATTTATAATTACAGGATACTCCATCCAAAAACAACAGAATACACTTTCTCCTCAAGTGTTCATGGAACATTCTCCAGGATAGGTCATATCTTGGGTCACAAATCAAACCTTGGTAAATTTAAGAAAACTGAAATTATATAAAGTATCTTTTCCTACCATAATGCTATGAGACTAGATATTACAGGAAAAAAACTGCAAAAAATACAAACACATGGAGGCTAAACAATACACTACTAAATAACCAAGAGGTCACTGAAGAAATCAAAGAGGAAATCAAAAATTACCTGGAAACAAATTACAATGAAAACACGATGACCCAAAACCTATGAGATGCAGCAAAAGCAGTTCTAAGAGGGAAGTTTATAGCAATACAACCAGCCTCAAGAGACAAGAAAAACTCAAATGAACAACTTAACCTTACACCAAAAGCAATTAGAGAAAGAACAAAAAAACCCAAAAGTTAGCAGAAGAAAAGAAATCATAAAGAGCAGATCTGAAATAAATGAAAAAGAAATGAAGGAAACGATAGCAAAGATCAATAAAACTAAAAGCTGGTTCTTTGAGAAGATAAACAAAACTGATACACCATTAGCCAGGCTCAGCACAAAAGAAAGGGAGAAGACTCAAATCAATAGAATTAGAAATGAAAAAGGAGAAGTAACAACTGACACTGCAGAAATACAAAGGATCATGAGAGATTACTACAAACAACTATATGCCCATAAAATGGAAAACTTGGAAGTAATGAAAAAATTCTTAGAAAAGCACAACCTTCTGAGACTGAACCAGGAAGAAATAGAAAATATAAACTGACCAATCACAAGCACTGGAATTGAAACTGTGATTAAAAATCTTCCAAAAAATAAAAGACCAGGACCAGATGGCTTCACAGGTAATTTCTATCAAACATTTAGAGAAGAACTAACACCTATCCTTCTGAAACTCTTCCAAAATATAGCAGAGTGAGGAACACTCTCAAACTCATTCTATGAGGCCACCATCACCCTGATACCAAAACCAAAGATGTCACAAAGAAAGAAAACTACAGGCCAATATCACTGATGAACATAGATGCAAAAATCCTCAACAACATACTAGCAAACAGAATCCAACAGCATGTAAAAGGATCATATACCATGATCAAGTGGGGTTTATCCAAGGAATGTAAGGATTCTTCAATATACACAAATCAATCAATGAGATAAAGCATATTAACAAACTAAAGGAGAAAAACCATATGATCATCTCAATAGATGCAGAAAAAGCTTTTGAGAAAATTCAACAGCCGTTTATGATAAAAATCCTCCAGAAAGTAGGCATAGAGGGAACGTACCCAAACATAATAAAGGCCATATATGACAAACCCACAGCCAACATCATTCTCAATGGTGAAAATGGAAACCATTTCCACTAAGATCAGGAACAAGAAAAGGTTACCCACTCTCACCACTACTATTAAACATAGTTTTGGAAGTTTTAGCCACAGCAATCAGAGAAGAAAAAGAAATAAAATGAATCCAACTCGAAAAAGAAGAAGGAAAACCATCACTGTTTGCAGATGACATGATACTATACATAGAGGAGCCTAAAGACTCTACCAGAAAACTACTAGAGCTAATCAATGAATTTGCTAAAGTAGCAGGATACAAAATTAATGCATAGAAATCTCTTGCATTCCTATACACTAATGATGAAAAATCTGAAAGAGAAATTAAGGAAACATTCCCATTTACCATTGCAACAAAAGGAATAAAACACCTAGGAATAAACCTACCTAAGGAGACAAAAGACCTGTATGCAGAAAACTATAAGACACTGATGAAAGAAATACAAACAGATGGAGAGATATACCATATTCTTGGATGGGAAGAATCAACATTGTGAAAATGACTATACTACCTAAATCAATCTATAGATTCAATGCAATTCCTATCAAACCACCAGTGGCATTTTTCATAGAACTAGAACAAAAAATTTCACAATTTGTATGGAAACACAAAAGACCTGGAATAGCCAAAGCAATCTTGTGAAAGAAAAGAGGAGCAGGCTCCTGACTTCAGCATATACTACAAAGCTACAGTAATCAAGACAGTATGGTACTGGCACAACAACAGAAATATAGATCAATGGAACAGGATAGAAAGCCCAGAGATAAACCCACGCACATATGGTCAGCTTATTTTTAATAAAGGAAGCAGGAATATACAATGGAGAAAGACAGCCTCTTCAATATGTGGTTCTGGGAAGAGTGGACAGCTACATGTAAAAGAATGAAATTAGAACACTCCCTAACACCATACACAAAAATAAACTCAAAATGGATTAAAGACCTAAATGTAAGGCCAGACACTATAAAACTCTTAGAGGAAAACATAGGCAGAACACTCTATGACATATATCACAGCAAGTTCCTTTTTGACCCACCTCCTAGAGAAATGGAAATAAAACTAAAAATAAACAAATGGGACCTAATGAAACTCCAAAGCTTTTGCACAGCAAAGGAAACCATAAACAAGACGAAAAGACAACCCTCAGAATGGGAGAATATATTTGCAAATGAAGCAACTGACAAAGGATTAATCTCCAAAATTTACAAGCTTCTCATGCAGTTCAATACCAAGAAAACAAACAACCCAATCCAAAAATAGGCAGAAGACCTAAACAGACATTTCTCCAAAGAGGATATACAGATTGCCAACAGACACATGAAAGAATGCTCAACATCAGTAATCATTAGAGAAATGCAAATCAAAACTACAATGAGATATCATCTCACACCGGTCAGAATGGCCATCATCAAAAAATCTAGAAACAATAAATGCTGGAGAGGGTGTGGAGAAAAGGGAACCCTCTTGTACTGTTGGTGGACTGTATATTAATACAGCCACTATGGAGAACAGTACTGAGGTTCCTTAAAAAACTACAAATAGAACTACCATATGACCCAGCAATCCCACTATTGAGCATATACCCTGAGAAAACCATAATTCAAAAAGAGTCATGTACCACATGTTCATTGCAGCTCTATTTGCAATAGCCAGGACATGGAAGCAACCTAAGTGTCCATCGACAGATGAATGGATAAAGAAGATGTGGCACATATATACAATGGAATATTACTCAGCCATAAAAAGAAATGAAATGGAGTTATTTGTAGTGAGGTGATGGACCTAGAGACTGTCATGCAGAGTGAAGTAAGTCAGAAAGAAAAACAAATACCGTATGCTAATACCTATATGTGGAATCTAAAAAAAAAAAAAAGATTCTGAAGAACCTAGGGGCAGGGGCAGGACAGTAGTAAAGATGCAGAAGTAGAGAACGGATTTGAGGACTCGGGGAGGGGGAAGGGTAAGCTGGGACGAAGTGAGAGAGTGGCATGGCCCTATATACACTACCAAATATAAAACAGATAGCTAGTGGGAATCAGTCGCATAGCACAGGGAGTTCAGCTTGTTGTTTTGTGTCCACCTAGAGGGGTGGAATAGGGAGCACGGGTGGGAGATGCAAGTGGGAGGAGATATGGGGATATATGCATATGTATAGCTGATTCCCTTTGTCATAAAGCAGAAACTAACACACCATTGTAAAGCAATTATACTACAATAAAGATGTTAAAAAAAAGAATTGTGTTATATCTAAAATGAAGATAAAAATATACATTTGGTTTTAAATATTTAAAGAATATGGTTGATTATTACCCATTTGACTGCTAGAAGATAAAGAAAAGTCAAAGTCCAAACTCATGTTTCAAAGATGCCATTAAATATTTTGTTTTCTACAGTATTTCATAAAGATAGAAACATTTTTGGAATGCACTTTCTTTCCCCCAAAACTTTTACCATCCTTGGTGTAAATATCCCAAACAGATGTCTATTTTTCTGTAGGACCAGTTAATCTTTGGAAATAAGGATGTGTATTTGAAGAAAATTATAATTTAATAAATTGATATTAAATGTATACCATAATACATATCTTCACTAGAAATTACTAAAACGTGTATGAATGTGCCAAAATTTTATAAACACAATTCCTCAGTGGGAGTCATGTAGATAGTGTGCATTTATATAGGTATATATTTAGGGCTTCCCTGGTGGCGCAGTGGTTGGGAGTCCGCCTGCCGAGGCAGGGGACACGGGTTCGTGCCCCGGTCTGGGAAGATCCCACATGCCGCGGAGCAGCTGGGCCCGTGAGCCATGGCCACTGAGCCTGCGCGTCCGGAGCCTGTGCTCCGCAACGGGAGAGGCCACAACAGTGAGAGGCCCGCGTACCGCAAAAATAAATAAATAAATAAATAAATAAATAGATATATATTTAATGGCTACCATGTTTCAGGCTAGGTTTAATGGATACAGCAGTAAACAAAACAAATGTAATGTGACAGTTAAAATAAGCTTTTGATACTAATAGTGGAGAAAAGAAATAATAGTAGCTTAAACAGAGCAATCTTCTTTTCAAAATAAATCTGTGAAATATATACTTTTTACACTCATTTTACAGATGAGAAACTCAACCTCAGAGAAATGCATTTGCTCTACATACTAGTAACACCACTCCAAAAGTTTTGGGTGTTGACTTTTCTCACAAAACAAGAGGTCAGGAAGCATACAGTTAAGGGGTTCATACCCTTGCCTGAGGCAGTCCTCAAGGACTTCATCTCCTTTTATCTCTCTTTGCCACTATCTCAGCATTCAGTTTTGTCTTCATAGTTGTGAAACTTTGTTCCTTCCTTAGATATAAGACCAACAGTAGAGGCAAGAAGGGGAAAATGAGAACAGGTAGAAGCAGAGCCTCTATCAATAACTTAAACATTTTCCAGAAATCATCCAGTTGACTTCCACCATTGAGCTCATTGATTATAAATGCATTACAAACTCACTCCTACCTGCAAGGGAGGCTGGGAAGTGGAGATTTTAGCTGAGTACATTAATGCTTTAATTAAAATCAGCATTCTGTTAGCAAAAAGTGGGGAATGAGGTTTGGTAGGCAATAGCACTGTATGCTTTGGGAAATTAAGAAGTATGCCTCTGGCAAAAAAACTGTGGAACTTTAGTAGCTGTCAACAAACAGCAAAAAATGGAGTCAAACTCAATATTACAATGAGTGATACAGTTTTTCCAAACTCTCATCAGCATTTGGTGTTATTACTTTTTTTTTTTTTCTTTTGCGGTACACGGGCCTCTCACTGTTGTGGCCTCTCCCGTTGCGGAGCACAGGCTCCAGATGCTCAGGCTTAGCAGCCATGGCTCACGGGCCCAGCCGCTCCACGGCAATGTGGGATCTTCCCGAACCGGGACACGAACCCGCGTCCCCTGCATCGGCAGGCGGACTCTCAAACACTGCGCCACCAGGGAAGCCCCTGGTGTTATTACTTTTTAATTTTTTAACATTTTAACCATTCTGATGGGTTTGTACTGAGATATCATTGTGGTTTAATAATGGCACATGATGTTGAACATCTTTGTACGTGCTTACTTGCCATCTGTAATTCTTCTTTGTTAAAATATCTGTTCTTGCTTCTTCTTCATTTTCTGATTAAATTGTTTGGGCATGTTTTTTAATTTATTTAAAGTCTGCAAGAAAACACAGGGATATACTTGCAGAGCCAAATATAAACAAAGAGGATTAGAAACACATTCATTATCTCCCAATTTTAAATATATAATATTAGTTTTAGTGATATGCTCAATAATTTATGGAGCCTTGAGAATAGTCTTCAGTGCAGAAAGCCTCCATACTTTCAATCTAATAAGTTCAAACTACCTTATAAAACTACTGAGCAATTTTGGTATTCTTTTGGTCAGTAGTCCTCTTATTAGAGCTTCTGGTTTGGCTGGATTTTTCATTGAGTAATTTTATTTATTTGTTTATTTTTATTTATTTATGCAGCTCTCTTGGGTGCTATATTCCTTGATAGTTTCTACATTTGGAAATGGTTGTTTGTTCTCTTTTCTACTTTATTGTCATCTTGCCTGGATACAATGCACTTGAATCATACTTTGTTTCCATTAGCACTTTACAGACATTGACCTGTTAACTTCAGGTAGTTAATGTGGCTCTGAGGAAGTTTCAGGTTACCCTAATTTTTTTTTCTCCCTTGCATTTGTCAGCCTGGATATCTGACGATTTTATACTTTTGAAGTTGATTCACATGAATAGAGTATATCTCAAAGAAGATCATTCTGATGCAATATTTTCCAGCAATATTTAAGGCATTTTGTTATCTGCTATTTTTGCTCTCTTGAATTCAGGGAAGATTATCTGCTATTTTAACTTGGGTTTGATTTTTAGTTTTAATTTGTTGGAGTCTCCTCTTCAGAGATTTCAAGAAACCTTTAGTGAATCTCCTCTTCTGTACTACATATTAATTATCTTATTATTTAAAAAATCTTTTACCACCGTGTTATGCTATTTACCTCAAAACTCTCTTCACTGTAAGTAATTTGATTTTGAGTTATGTCTATTTATTTACTGTTTTTCATTCTCAGTCTTTTAATTTTTTATTTCTCTATTTTTACATAGAGTTGAAAACCATCCATGGGCATCCATTCTTTGTCCCATATTCTTTCATTTAATTTTGAATTCTTTTAATTGAAAACATTTTCATAAAATCTTTTAGAGCACTTAAAATTCTTGGAGATGTTTCTTATTTGAGTTGTATTTACTTCCATAATATATTCATAACAAATTAAAAGTTTCACTATTTTGCCTACTCTGTTACTTTTTCTCCTGTTTAGTGTATTTGCATAGATGCCACGTCACTTTTCCCCCGTATTGCTCATGCTTAAAACGAACAGCCTCTCCCAAGATTTTCTTTTTATTGACATACTACATGTACATTTTCACTGGCTTCCTATTTTCTCTTTCTAAATTGTTATTTTCTCTTAAAGATTAAAGTTTGAGTAAGGGTACCTATGCCCTGAGAGCATGAATATGGTGAGGAAGAAGACTTGGCTCAGTCAACTTTGATGGTCTCTGTCCTTTCCTTCTCCTACACAGCATTTTTTGTGCCTAAGTTCATCTCATTCTCTCTGCATGTCTCCTTCTTCAATATGGAACATCCGTGGCTTTAAGACTTCCTAACAATCTCTGAAGTAACCTACAATACCAGCTTTACCCATAGTGGCCTATTCGTATGCCCCTCCCCTTCTTTTCACACTTCTCTTGTCTCTTTCCACCATCAACTTCCACATACCAAAGTAGAAGAGGAAAAATGTTAATGAAAGGTTATTTCTACCCTTATGTTAAAACTTCAGAAAGGGTTAATACACAAATATAAATGACCTGCTGCATGCACACCAGGGCTAATCAGTGTTTATTTTGAAGCACAGAGACAAGAGCAGTGGCTGGTAAACAGTTTCCTACTGCACCTTGCACTCTGTAATTTAGCATTCACTTTGTTTTATTTTGGGGGCAGAAAGGAGAGGGAAGAGAGAAGGTCCAGATGCTTCCAGTTGTCTAACTCTGTTAATAGCCCTCACTGAAGGATCAAGGAACCAATATAGGGATCCCATCAGTTACCAATTATATCTCTTTGGCTTATATATTTTGGGAGTCGGAACACACACACACACACACACACACACACACACACACACACACACACACTGAATGGGCCAATGGTCCCTCTGGACCAAACATGTGGCAGACTGAGGTCAAGACTTCATACATCTCCAGACTTCTATAAGTCCTTACTTTGATTGGTGGACCATGGTGGTACTTTATTTCTCCAAGGATTACTAGCATCAGTTCAGAGCCAGTATTTAATACAGTCCAAAGATCTGGATATTTACCTTACCCTGGTAAGAGTCACATGTCATTTTGGGGAAGACTGGGGAAGAGTTAAGATTACACCTGTATCTATCAATACATTGAAGATCCCTTCCTTATACACACTACTATATATACAATAGGTAATTAATAAGGACCTACTGTATAGCACAGGGAAATATACTGAATATTTTGTAATTATAAGGGAAAAGAATCTGAAAAAGAGTATATATATAAACATACATATGTGTGTGTGTGTGTGTATCACTGTGTTGTAAACCTGAAACTAACACAATATTGTAAATCAACAAAACTTTAGTAAAAAAAAAAAAATTAAAAAGATTCCTTCCTTAAAGGGACAAGCCTGCCCCCGTGTTTGAATCTGTTAATAGTTTAGATTTAGAAACTATGTAAAAGACCATGAATTCCCATTCTGGCAACTGAGTCAGTTGTCTGTTCGTCAGATCTAGAAGTTTTCTACTTATGTGTGTTAAACCATGTACCCCTTGATCAAATAGTCATTGCCATAGATCCTTTGGGGTCAGAGTTTCTCAGCACTATTGATATATAGGACCAGATAACTGTTGTGTGTGTGTTTGGGGGCGGGGGGGGGGTTGTCCCATGCACTGTAACATGTTCAGCAGTATCTTTGGCCTCTATTTACTAGATGCCAATAGCACCCCCCCCCATTGTGATAACTAAAAATGTCTCTAGACATTGCCAAATGTTCCCTGAGATAAAAGTCTCCAGCTGGAAACTACCACTTTAGGTCAAAACACTGATTAATGCCCCATTCTTTGATAAGTATACCTGCCTTGCCTCTGAGAGTGAAAGCCACACACTTGGCCTCTACCATTATGGGATCACATCATTTCCTTTGAAATATGGGAACCCAATTAAATTGCAGACTCTCCCACTGACATTTCTTACCTAGAAGAATGTCACCAAAAAGAATTTCTGGGATGCTGGTGCTCTCCTTGCTGCTATATTTCTTAATAACTTGGTGAAGGGAGTTTACTTTGAGACATGTCTAATGGAAGAGGGTGGTTTAGTTAGGAGGTAACAGTGTAAATTGCAAGGATATATTCCAATATTCTCAGTCTTCCAACTCACTCCTCTACAGCCCACCAGTGAAGTCTTTATATCCCAACTTCTCTAGTTGTTGCAATCATTGAGGCCAGGCTTCAATTAGACAGCTGAGTGAATCTGAAGGGTCAAAGGACAATATCCAACACAGTAAATCAAAAGGGAGATTATCTTGGATGGACCTGACCTAGTCAGCCACACCCTGAAAAGAGACAAGAAGTAGCAACAGACGCTCTCCTTTTGGCCTGGTAGAAAGCAAATGCCCACTTTGTAAACTGCCTGTGGAATGGACCATGTAGCTAGGACCTGAGAGTAGCCGTAAGGACTGAGAGCAACCCCTGCCAATAGCCATAAAGAAAATGGGGTTCAGTTCTACAACCATGAGGTACTGAATTCTGTCAACAACCTGAATGAGTGTGGAAGAGAACTCTGAGCTTTGGATGAGAATGCAGCCCTGCTAACACTTGATTTCAGCTTTGTGAGAGAACCTGAGCAGAGAACCCAGTTATTCTATGCCCAGACTTCTAACCTTCAGAAACTGGGAGATAAATGGGTCTTGTTTCAAGCCCCCCGCCACCCCCCCCACACAAATCACCTTGGATAAATTGTTAAAAAAGCAGATTCCTGAGCCATTTCTCTGGAGATTCTAAGTCTTTAGGATTCTTAAGTTTGAGAGAGACCCAGGAAACTCTATTTTTTAATAAATATACCACATGACTCTGATGCATACGGTTGAAGAACTACATTTTCAACACTTATTTTATCATTTTAATATTCAATCTTCCTAAAAAATTATGCACGTGGTTCACATTTAAATTAGACTCTTTGGAGTTCAGGAACTGGGACTCAATTAAGGAAACAGAGAGTAAATACACATTAGACATAAGAGTAAAGCAACAGCTCTCTCTGGTATCTTATTCTCCGTACTTTACAAGTTGGTACTGATGGTGGACCGTAAGGGGCACCAATCCTGACATTGAATTTTCTCTGTAAACATATTTTATCCCTTCTGGGTGTCATTTCTGGGTCATCTCTCAATCACATTGCATTCCCACTAGACCTCATTCTCTCTGAGTCTGGAAAACTGGTGGAAAATAGAAGGAGGTGATCCCTGAGTACATCCGGCCATCTGAGGCCTTTGGTCTGATTTCTGAAGCTGAACCTCCAGGTTTCATCTATTATAATTATTCCACAACTCTTCTTTTTTTCTCTCTCCCTTTTTGCCATTTATTTTTTAAGGACTTTTCATCTGCAGGTACCATTTTTAATTGGCTTATTCTCTCCATGTTTATCATTTCAGATTTCATAGAGAGATATGGATTGATCAATTTTTTTTTTTCCTCCAGGAAACATCAGTTCATTCTCCTGCCTGTATGTTTTCTATCTCTGTGGCAAGAACCCAGGGATAATATAATAAGCTCTACTTGGGGCAAAATATTCACAGAGTGGCCACATTTTTCATAGGGGACATGGATGGGGAACTTTCACTCAGAAACCACCAGCATATCAAGCACTGTGACTGAAAGTCTAATTTACTCATGAAATAAGAGGAAAGGAATATGCAATATTCCATCAGTTTTTTTAATCAGTTTTTTCCCAGTTCATTCTTGAGGCCAAGGTCCAATGTCAGAAGAACATTCTGAACTAAACTTAAACAGAATGACAAATCCTGTTAGTTATTGAAAGGACCCGAAAGTTTTCCACTAACTTAGGATCCAAAAGCAGATAAACTACTGTATGTGAATCTGGAATCAAGCAAAGGGAGCAAAGTGAAAGCAAGTGTATGTACAATTACCAGGCAGTTTTTCTTTTCTATCCACTCAAAATTAGCAGATTAGAGGAACAAGTAGATTTCAGATGACTACTAAGGAAGACATCTTTAATTTTTTCACTAGAGGAAAGCAGGTGTAAGCTCACCAACATTGTAAGTGGGGGGAAAAAAGAAAAACAAAAACTAGAAGCAAAGAGAAATAAAATGTCTTGTTATAACATTTTTTTCAGATAGGACTAACATGAAGGATTCTTTTATATTATGCTAATTAGAATATGAAACAAAATTATATTTGAAATAATTGAGGATAAACTTTTAGATTAAGTTTATCACATTTAGGAGATTCCATCCATTCGTGATTAAATTCTGATTTTAGTAGTCACTGAAATTCTTGCCCAAGTCTATGAAGAGAGAATTTATATGAAAGTATTTAAAACCTTCAATGACATCTTGCCGCCTAGCTCCAAAAAGGAACAAATCAACATTTAAAATTTCACAGGCATTCTCACTGATAACATTTCTCAGTTCAAATGGAAGAGAATTAATGAGTTTGACAACTTCTTCCTCCATTGATAAAGGACAAGCAGGAGAAAGAGATTAGAAATAAAGTCAGAATATATTAAGTCTCCAAAGAGGAAATATTTTCATCTACAGATCAGATTGACACTGATATGGTATTACTCTACCACATGGGTTTGGCTGATGGGCCAAAGGAATCTTTTGAGTCCAGAGCCTTCGGGAATGAAATTCAGGAAAGTGGCTATGACAACTATCTTTCCCTTTTGTAATCTGTTCTTTGTTACTGTGTTTAGATTGATAGTATGTTTTCTGCTAGACCAGTGGCCTATGTCAACAGGCCAGGGAGATAATACTAAAGTGAGATTTTGAAGACAGGCAAACAAAATGTGTAGCAGATGAAAATGACAAGGCAGTGCTGATAACTGGCATAGTAAAATGAAATCCATTCCCAATGTCCCTTAACAATAAATGTAGTATCAAAATGCTCTATTCCACAGGCATGTTGCTCTAAGTCGATGAAAAAAATCCAAAGCTCTGATAATCTTTCTGCTAATAACAAATTCATAGGTGACCTTACAGACCTATATGAGGTTATCTCTTTTTCTGCATAAATCATATTTCTCTTTTTCACCATAATTTATGAATGTCGATTGTTTTAGCAAAATAAATTTCAATTTTATGACGTGATGCATATGTTAATGCAAGAGTGTTACATATTGATAAGGATTTTGCTGCAAATATTTTAGAAAGCCTTTCAAAATTCACACTTTCAGTTACATAATCTTCTCAATTTTAACGAAAATGGAAAACCATTCTATAGTGGTTAATTGATCACCTACTGTGTATAGAATACTGTGCTTGCTAACGTGAAACTGTCTTTGTTGTAAAGACAGCCTCAGGAAATGAATCCTTCCAGTACCCATAGGATTATTCATTTGTGCTAAAAAAAAAAAAAAAAAAAAAAAACCAAAAAAAACTTGTCAGTGCACTTCAATATACCTGCCACACTTGTGTACTTGAAATAGACTGCTACCATGTATAGATAAGTCACATAGCAACAATTTGAGAAAATTATCTAGATAATACATGTTCAAAAATAGGCAATTGTGAAGAAAATAGAGAGGAAAGGAAAGGAAAAATTCCAACTTAATAATCTATACTCATTTTCAACTGAATTTGAAGTAATGATCTTATAGGACAAATCTAAATTTTTACTTGCTTATACAGAATATAGAACTTGTCCAGTTTTTAAACATAATTATGACAGGAACTATCTTTCTTGATTTTTTTTGTTAATCGACCTTTGAAAATCTTCCATTATGGAAAAATTTATTTTAAAAGTTTCTTTAAATATTCTTTAAATATCATATTTTATTAAACATAAAGTTCTCAAAAATAAATAGTGTAAGCTACTCTCGGTTGTGAAATGCTCCTTGAAGTGAGTTGTGTTCTAATTCTCCCTTCAGAAGGAAGAATTCTTCTCCATTTCAAATGTGCAGAGTGTACATGTTTCTTTTCTATTCTCTTGTCCTATCCTCTTTTGCTATTTACATTAATACTTCTAACATCAGAGAAAGTTTTTTCTCCACTTTTCGGGTTACACTGGGGAGTTTTGTCACTCCATATGCAATGAATCTTTGTGTTTTGTTCTGGATGAGGAAAACAGTCTGTGGGGACTGAAGGGTAGGAAGACAATCCACTGTTTATTCTCTTTTTCTCCAGCTACCTGAACTATTACACATTTACCTGGGTCTCTGACCTATAGATTTAGAAAACCATATAATTAGAACAACAGCCATCTTTTAACAAAATGAAATCTGAAATAAAGAGTATTTTTGTGCTGAATTTGTAGCCAAAATCAATACATAGAAAAGCTGAAGTGATTTGACATAATATTATTTGAAGAATAAATGCAAGAGTAATAGAAACACAGAGTTTAAAATATTATCCAATAAAACCTTCAAAAACTTTAGAATACAACCTCTATGGGCCTATATGAAAGAGCCTTGGAAATGTCTCAGACTGCAAAAAATATTCATTGCTGTATCACCCTCATTTTATGACTGTCTCATTCCCAAATTCCTGATTCTGACAAAGAATAATCTGATCCTGATTTTAATCATGGCTCAGTCTCTGTGGACTTGACATTTGAATTTTTTCCCATTATGATTTGAACCTAGTTTCTTCATTAACCTGAACCTTCAACTCTCCCAGCATAGCATGTACCATTGCTTAAGCAACAGTTTCAAAGCTCACTGAGCAAACGCTGTGACCACAACCCAAAACACATATATGAAAGGATTTACAACATTCATTGCCAAGGAAACTAACGAGTAAGTGTGTAGCTTTTTCCATAAATATATAGCAAATTTATTGAATGCTTCCTGTCCTAGGTGCTAGGATCATAAAGATTAATACTTTTCTCTATCAGTTAAAATAATTTTGATTGAAAATAAACCTCAGCAAAGTGTGATTTTTTTGAAATAATAAGGGGAAATTATTGGTTCACTTAAATTACAAAGTCTGTATGTAGAAATAACTGATGGGGAGAGTTGCTCCAATGGCTCATCATGGACCAACTTTATCTCTCTTGTTTCTTTGAAATCTTAGTATTAGATACATTCATAGTTTGACTTCTTTCATAATTTCAAGATAGCTTCCAGTAGCTTTCAGGGGTAAATATTTCCTTTTCCTGGCAGAAGAATAAAAGGTTTTTTAAGTCATCAGTGCTAGTAAAAGTCCCGTGTCTGCTGACAATGCCTTAGGTCATATTTCTTTACAGGGATCACTAAACTGCAGTCCTTGGATAAAATCCAGCCAGTGATCTGTTTTTCTATGGGGAAAATAAGAATGATGTTTACATTTTTAAATGGTTGTAAATAAAAATCAAGGAGGATATGCAACAGAGAATTTTGTGGTCTGCAAATCCAAAAGTATTTATTATATGGCCCTTTTCAGAAAACGTTTGCTGACTGTTACCTTGAACAATCAAAGTAGTTAGGTAATGTATACTCACTGGCTTAAGGCTGCAGCATATGCCAATCCTTCATAAACTTATGTTGATCACAGGGTTGAATTACACTGATGGGGATTAAAAATCAATTCCATGGGTACCAAATGGCTGAATTAAGGGGACAGGTACATTTCCAGGCTAAATGCAAGCACATGGATGATGGATAAAAAATGCAAATTTGTCCCCCATACCATCCTTGGAGGTCATGCAGTGGTAGAGACAAATAAACACAACAAGTAAAACATGACTAACACCATGCTAGAAGTAAAAATAAGATGCACAGTGTTAAAATACACATTAAGGAAGAACCAATTTCATACAGATGTGACAAGCAGATTTCATCTGGGGAGAGATAGTTCAGAATGCAGCCTGATTAGATAAAGATATGGAGAATTCAAAAAAAAATTTTTTTTTAACATCTTTATTGGAGTATACAAAAGAAATCTTGAGAGACACAGAAAGGAGAAAGTGAAGGGTGGTCTAAAATACACACAGCTAACGATATTGTAGTTGTAATAAACAGTCTTCTAAGACATGAAAGCCAAAAGCTCTAACCTGATTCTGCTTTTACAGAGGATCAAAGGAGAAATCCAAATAATCTGGACTGTTTCTTTGGTATCTTTTAGATCTGAGTAGGCAATTGAAGAATCTGTACATACACATATTTAACCTCTTCCATAAGACTTTTTTGACATGTACACACTGCTATATTTAAAATGGATAACGAACAAGGACCTACCGTATAGCACAGGGAACTCTGCTCAATATTATGTAACAACCTAAATGGGAAAAGAATTTTAAAAAGAATGGATATACGTATATGTATAACTGAATCACTTTGCTGTACACCTGAAACTATCACAACATTGTTAATCAACTATACTCCAATATAAAATGTTTTTTTAAAAAAAGACTTTTAAAGAAATGAGAAACTAAATCATAGGTTATACGAGTGATGACAAATAACATGGTTCATGCATCAAGGTTTAAGTGACTGAAATCTTGGTTTCCATCAAGAAATAGAGAACTATTCCAAGAAATATGTAAGAAGATTATTATATATTATATAAGAAATAGAGATTATATTATATATACAATTACATATATAATAATTATATATTATATTCTAAGAAATAGAGATTATTATATATTTTAAGAAATAGAGGACGTCATAAGAATAGGAATGTCTAGAAATTAAAGGGACTTTCCTCAAGATGATGATGGGCATGTTTGAAAAACCTGAAGCTACTATCATATTCAATGGTAAAGACTAAATCCTTTCCCCAAAGATCAGGAATAAGACAAGGATGCCTACTTTCACCACTGCTATTCAACACTGTATTGGGAGTTCTAGTCAGAGCATTTGGACAAGAAAAAGAAGTAAAAAGCAGAAGACTGGGATTGACATATAGACACTATTGATACTATGTATAAAATTGGTAACGAATGAGAACCTACTGTATAGCATAGCGAGCTCTACTCAGTGTTCTGTGGTTATCTAAATGGGAAGGAAATCCAAAAAAAGAGGGGATATATGTATACGTATAGCTGATTCATGTGTCTGTACAGTAGAAACTAACACAGCATTGTAAAGCAACTATACTCCAATAATTTTTTTTTTAAAAAAGCATCCATTTTGGAAAGGAAACAATAAAATTATCTCCATTCACTGATGACATGATTCTATATTTAGAAAACTCTGAAGAATTCACAAGAAGCTACTAGAGCTAATAAAAAATTCAGCAAAACTGCAGGATACAAAATCAACACAGAAACTTCAGTTGTGTTTTTATACAACTGTATGAACAATCCAGAAAGGAAATTATGAAAGCAATTCCATTTACAGTAGCATGCAGAGAATAAAATACCTAGCAATAAACTTAACCAAGGAGGTGAAAGACTTATACACCAAAAATTGAAAAACCTTGCTAAAAGAAATTAAAGAAGGCCTAAACAAATCAAACAGTAGCCCATGTTATGAGTAGGAAGACTTGATATTAAGATATCAATACTACTTAAAGCAATCTTCAGTTTCAATGCAATTTCTATCAAACTTTAAGCAGCCTTTTTCACAGAAATGGAAAAGCCAATCTTCAAATTCGTATGGAATCCAAAAGGGTCCCACATAGACAAAACAGTATTGACAAAGTAGAACAAGGTTGGAGGACTCAACACTTCCTGATTTCAAAACTACAAAGCCAC
Source organism: Pseudorca crassidens (assembly GCF_039906515.1). NCBI lineage: Eukaryota > Metazoa > Chordata > Mammalia > Artiodactyla > Delphinidae > Pseudorca > Pseudorca crassidens. Next base: position 70,464,829 of record NC_090296.1, read on the forward strand.
AGTACTAAGATAGTGTGGTACTGGCTTAACGATAGACACAAAGACCAACAGAAAAGAATTGAGAGTCCGGAAATCCATACCTTTATGGCCACATATTTTTGACAATGGTACCTACCCCATTCAGTGGAAAAAGGATATTTCTTCAACACATGGTGCTGGGACAACTGAATTTCCACATGCAAAAGAATCAATTTGGAACCCAACCTTTCACATATACAAAAATTAATTCAAAATGGATAAACAACCTAAATATAAGAGCTAATATAATAAATCTCTGAAAAAAATACATGTAGGTAAATCTACAATTTGGCAATAGATTATTAGATATGACCAAAAGCGCTAGCAAAAAAAGAAAAAAATAGATAAATTGAATGTCAAAAGTGAAATCTTTTGTGCATACAAAGACACTATATAGAAAGTGAAACCTATCAAATGGGAGAAAATACTTGCAAATCATATATCTGATACATATATTCAGAATATGTAAATAATTATAATTCAACAACAAAGATAACCAACCCAGTTAAAAGTGGGCAAAGGACTTCAGTAGACATTTCCCCTAAGAAAATATACTAATACTCAATAATCATGAAAGATACTCAATATCCTTAGTCATTAGAGAAACACAAATCAAACCCACAATGAAAAAAAAAACCCACAATTAGGTGCCACTTCACACATACTAGGATGGCTATAATATAAAAAACAGAAAATAACAAGTGTTTATGAGGAAGTAGAGAAACTAGAATGCTTGTGCATTGCTGGTGGGAATATAAAATGGTGTAGCCACTGTGCAAAACAATATGGTGGTTCCTCAAAAAGCTAAGTATAGAATTAACATATGACCCAGAATTCTACTCCTAGGTATTTACCCAAATGAGTTGAAAATGGACTCAAAGAGATACTTGCATGCCAATGCTCATTGTAGCATTTTTCACAATAGGCAAAAGATGGAAGCAACATAAGTGTCCACCAACAGATGCATGGATAAACAAAATGTGGTATATAAATACCACGACATATTATTCAGCCATAAAAAGAATTAAGTTCTGATACATACAACATGAATAAACCCTGAAAACCTTATGCTAAGTAAGTGAAATGATCTAGACAAAAAAGAATAAATGTTGTATGATGCCACTTAAATGAAATATCTAGAATAAAATAATCATAGAGACAGAGAGTAGATTAGAGAGTAACAGCAGCTGGGGAGAGGAGGGATTGGGGAGAATTTACTTAATGGGTACACAGTTTCTGTTTGGGGTGAATGAAAAGTTTTGAAGGTGGATATTGGTGATGGTTGCAAAACAGCATGAATCTAATTAATACCACTGAAATGTACACTTAAAATGGTAAAAGTAGCAAATTTTATGTTTTGTATGCTTTACTATAATAAAATAATGAAAAGGACAACTATTAGGAATGTGTTGGCAGAATCACTGCAGATGTAATCAAGACATTTTCAAAAGTACTTTTTTCTATTTATTACATAAGGTATGCATTATCATTACAAGACAATTAGCTAAAAAACAGAGAAGTAAAAAAGATATAAAATCACCTGGAATCTCATTTACATGAATAACCACATCTGTCCAGACTTGTTCTTTTTAATGTGTGTCTGTGCACACACACAGACACACACACACACACACACAACTATAGGTGAAATGAACCTATAAATCCTGGGATTCCATATGACCTAGTTAATGAACAGATCCATATTTAATGAAAAATAAAGTTTGATTTCATGAACTTTGAAGAATTATGTGGCTCTTTACTGATTTTATTCTTAAAAAGACCTGCCGGGGGGCAAGGGGGTTCAGAGATAAACACAGAGAGCTTCCTACAAATCATTGATAAGTTGTTTTCTATTTCTGATATTTCCCAGTCAGGAAAACTACTGGAACTCTCTTCTCTACTCTCATCCATGGGGTTGCCATATCAATCTATAGTTCCATTCCTAAATTCCACATGTGCCTTCATGTGCCACACAATCCTCCTCCTGGCTGGATGTGGCCACTGAGACTTGATTCCCATGACCTCTCTGCCCCTATCAATTTAGGCTTTCCGGACTTGTCTATTTAAAGTAGATTATCTCTTTATATTCTCCATAATGTGCTTTTTAAAGACACTTACTGTGTCATTTAAATTTCCTTCTTGAAATTCTTGGAGTTGGAGAATGGAGTCAAAAACCAAGGGTGCAAATATGTTAGCATAAAATTTATCACCTCTACATCATAGATTTGTGTTTCTTTTAAGTTGAGGCGTATGCTGCAGCCACTGAGTTCTTTTCAAAGGGCCACTTCTCCAAGGTTGAGAAACTGAATGAACCTACCACATACGTAAAAATACAAAGAGAAATTTAAAAAAATGTGATGGCAAAGGAATATGTTCCAGACAAAGGAACAAGATAAAACCCCAGAAGAACTAAATAAAGTGGAGATGAGCAATCTACCTGAGAAAGAGTTCAGAGTAATGAACATAAAGATGATCTAAGAATTTGGGAAAATAATGGATGCAGAGAGTGAGAAGTTACAAGAAGTTTTGAATAATGAGTTAGAAAATATAAAGAATAACCAGAGTTGAAAAATACAATAACTGAAATGAAAAATACACTAGAAAGAATCAACAGCAGAATAAATGAGGCAGAAGAATGGATCAGTGAGTTGGAACACAAAGTGGTAGAAATCACTGCCATGGAACAAAGAATAACGAATGAAAAGAAATGAGGACAGTTTAAGAGACTTCTGGGACAACATGAAATGCACCAACATTTGTGTTATAGGGGTCCCAGAAGGAGAAGAGGGAGAGAAGGGCCTGAGAAAATATTTGAAAAGATAATAGCTGAAAAATTCCCGAACATGGGAAAGGAACAGTCACCCAAGTCTAGGTAACATGAGTCCTATACAGGATTAACCCAAGGAGGAACATGCAGAGACACATATTAATCAAACTGACAAAAAGTAAGATAAAGAGAAAATACTAAAAGCAATGGGGAAGAGCAACAAATAACATCTCCATAAGGCTATCAGCTGATTTTTCAGCAGAAACTCTGCAGGCCAGAAGGGAGTGGCATGATAAATTTAAAGTGACAAAAGGGAAAAAACTGCAACCAATAATATTCTACCCAGTAAGGCTCTCATTCAGATTTAATGGAGAAATCAAAAGCTTTACAGACAAGCAAAAACTAAAGAAATTCAGCACCACCAAGCTGACTTTACAACAAATGCTAAAGGAACTTCTCTAGGCAGAAAAGAAAAGGCCACAACTAGAAACTAGAAAATTATAAAATGGGAATCCTCACTGCTAAAGGCAAAGATAGAGCAAAGGTAGGAAATCATCCACACAAATATGGTATCAAAACCAGTAATCATGATAGGAGGAGAGTACAAATGGAGGATATTTAAAATACATTTGGAATTAAGAGACCAGCAACTTAAAACAATCATGTATATATAGACTGCTATAGCAAAACCTCATGATAACCACAAACCAAAAATCTATAATAGATATACACACACAAAAAGAAAAAGGAATCCAAATGCCACACTAAGGATAATCATCAAATCACAAGAAAACAAAAGAGGAAGGGAAGAAAAAAATTCTACAAAAACAAATCCAAAACAATTAATAAAATGGCAATACGAATATACATAACAATAATTACCTTAAATGTAAATGGACTAAATGCTCCAAACAAAAGACATAGACTGACTGAATGGATAAAAAATAGGACCTATATATACGCTGTCTACAAGAGACCTACTTCAGATCTAGGGACACATACAGACTGAAAGTGAGGGGATGGAAAAAGATATTCCATGCAAATAGAAATCAAAAGAAAGCTGGAGTAGCAATATTCATATCAGACAAAATAGACTTTAAAATAAAACCTGTTACAAGAGAAAATGAAGGACACTACGTAATGATAAAGGAATCAATCCAAGAAGAAGATATAACAACTGTAAATATATGTGCACCCAACATAGGAGCACCTCAATATATGAGACAAATGTTAACAGACATAAAAAGAGAAGTTGACAGTAACACAATAATAGTAGGGGACTTTAACACCCCACTTAAATCAATGGACAAATCATCCAGACAGAAAATTATTAAGGAAACACAGGCCTTAAATGACACATTTAGACCAGAGGGTAATATTTAGAGCTTTCCATTCAAAAGCAGCAAAGTACACATTCTTCTCAAGTGCACATGGAATATTCTCCAGGATAGATCACATGCTGGACCATAAAGCAAGCCTCGATAAATTTAAGAAAATTGAAATTGTATCAAGCATTTATTATGACCACACACTATTAGATTAGAAATCAACTACAGGAAAAAAACTGCAAAAAAACAAACATGTTAAGAGGCTAAACAATATGCTACTAAACAACAAATGGATCACTGAATAAATCAAAGAGGAAATCAAAATATACCTAGAGACAAATGAAAATGAAAGCATGATGACCCAAAACCTATGGGATGCAGCAAAAGCAGTTCTAAGAATGAAGTTTATAGCAATAAAATCTTACCTCAGTAAACAAGAAAAATCACAAATAAACCACCTAACCTTACACCTAAAGCAACTAGAGAAAAAACAAAAAAAACCCAAAGTTAGTAGAAGGAAAGAAATCATAAAGATCAGAGCAGAAATAAATGAAATAGATACAAAGAAAACAACAGAAAAGATCAATGAAACTAAAAGCTGGTTCTTTGAGAAGATAAACAAAATTGATAAACCTTTAGCCAGACTCAACCAGAAAAATGGGAGAGGGCTCAAATCAATAAAATTACAAATGAAAAAGGAGAAGTTACAATGGACACCACAGAAATATAAAGGATCATAAGACACTGCTACAAGCAATTATATGCCAGTAAAATGGACAACCTGGAAGAAATGGAGAAATTCTTAGAAAAGGTACAATCTCCCAGGACTGAACCAGGAAGAAATAGAAAATATGACCAGACTAATCACAAGTACTGAAATTGAAACTGTGATTATAAAACTCCCAACAGACAAAAGTCCAGGACCAGATGGCTTCACAGGTGAATTCTATCAAATATTTAGAGAAGAGGTAACACCTGTCCTTCCAAAACTATTCCAAAAAATTGCAGAGGAAGGAATACTCCTAAACTCAGTATATGAGGTCACCATCACCCTGATACCAACAACAGACAAAGACACACACAGAAAAGAAAATTACAGGCCAATATCACTGATGAACATATATGTAAAAATCCTCAACAAAATACTAGCAATCCGAATCCAACAATACATTAAAAGGGTTGGGTCATGCACCAGGATCAAGTTGGTTTTATCCCAGGGATGCAAGGATTTTTCAACATTTGCAAATCAGTCAGTGTGTTACACCACATCAACAAACTGAAGAATAAAAACTATATGATCATCTCAATAGATTCAGTAACACTATTCACAATAGCCAAGGCATGGAAGCAACCTAAACATCCATCGATACAGGAATGGATAAAGAAGATGTGGTACATATACACAATAGAATATTACTCAGCCATAAAAAAGAATGAAATAATCCCATTTGCAGCAACATGGATGGACCTGGAGATTATCATACTAAGTAAGTCAGACAGAGAAAGACAAATAGCATATGATATTACTTATATGTGGAACCTAAAAAAATGATACAAATGAACTTATTTATAAAACAGAAACAGACTCATAGAATTAGAAAACAAACTTATGATTACCAAAGAGGAAAGCTGAGGGGAAGGGATAAATTAGGAAGTTGGGATTAACATATACACACTACTATATATAAAATAGATAATCAATAAGGACCTACTGCATAGCACAGGGAAATCAATACTCTGTAATAACCTATATGGGAAAAGAATCTGAAAAAGAATGGATATATGTATGTGTATGACTGAATCACTTTGCTGTACACCTGAAACTAACACACATTGTAAATCAACTATACTCTAATATAAAATAAAAATTTAAAAAAATATGATACACAGATGCATGTGCACACACGCACACACACAGACAATGGAATATTATTCAGCCATAAAAAAGAAGGAATCTGCCATTTGTGACAACATGGATGGACCTCAAGGGTATTATGCTAAGTAAAATAAGTCATACAGCGAAAGACAAATACTGAATGATTTCTCTTATATGTAGAATCTAGAAAACAAAACGAACAAACATAGTAATATAGAAACAGAATCACCGATACAGAGAACTAACAGGTGGTTGCCAAAGGGGCAGAGTTGGAGGAAGGAGAGAAATTTTCAGGTAGATTAAGAGGTACAAACTTCCAGTTATAAAATACATGGGCTACAGGCATGAAATGTACAGAGTGGGAACTATAATCAATAATTATATAATATCTTTGTATGGTGACAGATTATAACTAGACTTATCATGGTGATCATTCTGAAATGTATAGAAATAGCAAATCACTGTGTTGTGTTCCAAGAACTAACATAGTAATGTAGGTCAATTGTACTTAAAAAAAAATAAACGAAAATATAAAGAGATCATATTTGTGGTTACCAAAGGTGAGGGCTGGGGGAAGGAAGAATAGGATGAAGGTAGTCAAAAGGTATGAACCTCCAGTTATAAGATAAATAAACACTAGCATGTGATGTACAATGTAAGTATAATGAACAGTTCTGTATGCTATATATGAAAGTTAAGAGAGTAAATCCTAAAAGTTCTCATCACAAGGCAAAATTTTTTTCAATTTATTTAATTTTGTATCTATATGAGATGATGGAAGTTCACTAAACTTACTGTGATAATCATTTCATGATGTATATAAGTCAAATCATTATGCTGTTCACCTTAAATTTATACAGTGCTGCATGTAAATTATACCTCAATAAAACGGAAGAAAAAAAAGGTAGATTTAGCTGGACCTGATGATTGATCAGTTGCGAGGTATAATAAGATTATTAGATAAACTGAGATTGAATCTTAAATTTTTTACCTAATTCAACAGGTGAATGGTGGTGCCAGTTACTAGCTAGGATATAAAAGATCCTGGGATAAATCAGGGTTGGCATGGGTGGTGACTAGAAATCAAGAGTTCTGTTGTACACAGGCCAAACTTGAGATGCCTATTACGTATCCACTAAACACATCGATAAACCAGTTGTATATATGAATCTAGAGCCCATGGCCCATGGAATTGGTTGGTACTAGAAGTAGCAACAGATCTCTGAGTCTCCTATACTTACTCTTTTAAACTTGTAGTGAGAAAATTGTCTTCAAAGATAAAGTTTGTGGCAAGAATGGCTTTTCTTTTTTTTTTCTTTTTTTTTTGCGGTACGCGGGCCTCTCACTGTTGTGGCCTCTCCCGCTGCGGAGCACAGGCTCCGGATGCGCAGGCTCAGCGGCCATGGCTCACGGGCCCAGCCGCTCCACGGCATGTGGGATCTTCCCGGACCGGGGCACGAACCCGTGTGCCCTGCATCGGCAGGCGGACTCTCAACCACTGCGCCACCAGGGAAGCCCAAGAATGGCTTTTCTAAATGCCAATAATTTCCTTTGTACTCTTTAATCTAAAGCTTTAATCTAAAGTAAGAGGTAAGGGTTAACTCATTCAAGACTCGTTTCCTGCCATCTAGCCTCCCAGGAAAAAAATTGGCCTTCTGTAAAACTTAATAGAATGTGGTTATGCCTCAGAACTTGGATCCCAGGGCCCTGACCATGTCAGAAGTAAGACTAATAATACTCCCATCTCTCTTTCTTCAGCCAACATACAAACAGTGCACTGAAAGGCAGCTAAAGCAAAACTTTCCTATCTCTAACTATTCTTGTGTCAAAAAGCCAGAGGCCTGGGTTTCTTTTCCAGAGTTTGATGTCAGTATACTATGCATCTGTGTTGTACCCTAGAATGAATGGCACTGGACACCTGCTATGATCACTCTGTGAGTTAACCCAAATAAAGCCTATTCTACCAGGTCTGATGTATGTTCTGTCAGGTCATTTACTGTTAATTGTAGGACATATAGGAAGAAAGGTTATAGAATGTGAGGCAAGAAGCTTGTCCATCCAGTAGAAGGAGGGAATGAGAAACCTTCTTGGAAAGAGGAGGAGATCAGGTACAGGACAGAACACACACATATTTTCTGACTTCCCACAATAGGTGTTGAGTAAAGAATGAAGGCAGTGAGCAGTGGGAAGAAGGTTACAGACACATAACCAAAAAGAACCAGACATGTGCACAGAATTTAAGAGGAATAGGGCTGGTTTTTCATTTTTCTGAACCCAGACGACTATTTTAAGTTTCTTTAATGAGCAAAATGTCTAACAGGACACCACCTCAGATAGAAGGTTGGAAATTAAACATTGGCAAAGTTAGATGCCAGAGGGAATTCTAATGACCCCCACGTTTCTCATGGCTGGATTAGCTCCATAGAGTCCTCTAGGTTCCGCATGGACCTCGTAAATGTTGTGCAAGGGGATTCAGATGACGTAAGTGAGCTATCCCCTCCTCTGTCTCCAATTTCATGAGGCCACACAACGAAGAGAATCTAAACTGAAATTGTGGGATGCCCCAATTATTAGGAACAGAGAATATAAATAGTTATAACTTGATAAGAGCCCTAATATTAGGAAGCTAGAGAAGGCAGTCCAAGTGAATTTCCCAAAGATTACCCAGGGTTTCAGTAATAAAGCTAATTAGCAGTGTCAGGTACCAGACCAGGTATGGTCACCAGCAACCAGAACCAATGGAATGCAACTTACATGTTTCAGCAGCCAAATACTCTGTGAGAACACAGAAAATGTTTTAGATAAAAGCAGGACGACATCTCTCAAACTGTGACTCAAGAGGTTCAAGAGAACACACCTGGATCTGAGTTCTCTCTACATCAAGGTTGATGCATAAGCTTTCACCTACATTTTCATACCAACGTGGGTAGAAGGGTAGACAGGAAAGAGAGGAACTGAAAAAACTGCATATTTAACCATAATAAACTTTGTTAACTTGAAAAAGATTGCTTGAAAGAAGGAGGCTGAGATATCTTTATGGCAAATTTAAGACCCATGTAACTCCTACTTCAGTATTTAGTAAGAAGATAATTGTATTAATATTGAGGCAGTTGTAAAAAAATATACAACATGTGTTTTCAAAGGCTCAGTTTTAGTGTATAAAATTTTGATCTCATTATAGTTTATTCCCACATGAACTTTATTCAGGTACCTCTAAGATATCATGTTCTTTCAAGTAACCTCTTGGTTAAAGAGTAATATTTTTTTTCAAAGTGACTACAGAACCTGAAGTTTTTTTCTCCCTGGGAATGACGCCAGTTCAGGAAATTGACCTATGAATTCCAGCCACTGTCCACTCTTCATGGACTTGAACTGATGTAGAGAGGCTGTGCCCCAAAGAAACAGAATTTTATATGGGTTTGGGTCTATGAATAATGGTAGGTAGCTAGAGCTACAGCCCTAAAATAACAAGCTGAGGGACAATTTGCAGACAAGATTTGATCAAAAAATGTGTTTTTGGCAAACCTACTGTTTAATATATCTGTTTAGTTGCTAACTTGTAAAGATTCAAATGTTTCTCACAAAATCTGGATTATTGATTTCTGGTTTTATTAGAAAGGGTGTCAAAACCAGACATGTATTCCTTCATAGCAACAAAATCTGTTTCACAGTAACTTCCCCTTTAGCTATGGCAAGAAATATTAAATTCACTATTATCTCCTCCACCCTCTATCATATTAGACTTAATCTTTTCACTTATTTACATTATTGCCTGGCTCTTGTAGGCATCTAAATTTGTGGAATCTTGACAAAGACCCTCACTATGTGTTAGTGTATCACTGTACAATTTTTAGTTAAGTCCTGGTGATAAATCAAAATCCTATACTGAATTCCATGGCATGGTACTTGCCATTAATTTCTCAAGTTTCTCAGAGAAGTTTATTTTGTACCATATTCCTATAGCTTCATTTATCACAGGTTCTACAGTAGCCGCTAGATACTCGGGAGTGCTCAGTCTTGGGTAGGGAATCATTATGCAGTCTCGACCTATTATGAGACCGTGCCAAAGACGTATCATAAAAAGCAGCACTGATAAAATCTGTCATTTGAGGTGTGGATAAAAAACCACTTCCATTTAATAATTTCATAAGTGACATTTTTATTCTTACTAAATTTAATAGATTTTTATAACATCACCTTAACCTGATCTTTGATCTGAAACATCCTATTCTAGACCATAGTATTACCAAAATATATTTATTTCTGAAATAATTCTGACTCCATCATCACCAACTTTGTGAAGTTTCTCTGACTTTTCAGTTGTACTTCTAAGAACTTCAATAGTGTATATCTATTCAACTCACACTTCTTTTCACCTTGAGCCTTTTAATTAGGAAGTCACAGTCAAAGACACTCTTTAAGGTTAAACATTTAACCTACAAGGTGTCTGAGCACTACTTATAAGGTGCTAAATTTAGACATTAGCCCCACAAACATAACTCTAATAAATTAAAGGGTCCTTTTGCCAACTTAGAGATATATCCAAAGGGTGCACATAATCAGACTGAAATGTACCTTGAAGATTAATGTAGATATTAACAGGTTTTCTTTAAGGGTCCAACTAACTTGTATGCTGAGTGCCCCAGAAAAAGTTTCCTAGATATTGTATACAAACAGTTTCGTCTCCCAAAGTCAACATTTATGGCAACTACTTATCTATTTCACTCTTGGCCAACCATGAAATTTCTCACCACCTCTGGTCACTTCTTAATTTTACCTCTTTCATTCTTCATGTCATGCTGCATCCTTCCAGGCCCTCATCTCCTTGCCACCAGCTTTGCCAGGCCACTGCAGTATAATAGAAGGGGGTGCTGTGTTCTCTATCATTAAGGTCTTATCTGCCTGTAATTGGTACTTGACCCAAGGACAACTAATCTAAATTCTGGGGCTATTGGAATTGAGAATAGAACAGCAAAGACTATTAAATAGAAAAAAGATACATATGGAAACTAGGTGGTAGCCAATATAGGACAAATTATGTGAGAGTAAAATTATCAAAAAGCAAATGGCACCAATTGGTAAAGAGAAGAAAATGGACCATAAAGGCAGAGAAAGATCAAAATAGGTAATTATAAAGACATATGAGGAGTTGCTTTACTTTCTATAAATATTTCTGTATTTTTGAATTTGTAGCTTTAGTCTATATGTGTCCTTTCAGTTGTAGATAAAGAATATTTTGAGATGTTGATATTTACTCTTTTCTCTCTCTCTCTGTTTCCCTTTCCCTTACCTCTACTCAAGCAAATATATAGCTCTGTGCACGTTACTTCAAGAGAGGTATGGATCTCAGTAGGGGAGAAGGAAGATATAGCTTAGAGATATACATGGTTTTGGTTTTGCTTTTAGTTCCCAAAACTATATATATGGAGAACTTTGAGAATTTGTTGGTGGAATTAAGGGGAAAGGAATATATGGGCATGAGTGAAGTATCTTGGCCACAAAAGAGAAATTATATGTATTTACCAAAAAATGTAAAATAAATCTCTGTCTCCCACTACTTCAGGTAATATAGGTAAGAAAGAGAGGGGGAGAGAGAAAGAGAGAGAGAGAGAGAAGATAAGTTTTCTCCTTGGCTTGTCAATGGCTGTCTTCCCTCTCTGTCTTCACATTGTCTTCCCTCTGTGCCTATGTCCTTAATCTCCTCTTATAAGGACACCAGTCATATTAGATCAGGGCGCATCCATATGACCTCATGTTACTTTAGTTACCTCTTTAGAGGCCCTGTCTCCAAATACAGTCACACTCTGAGGTACTGGAGGTTAGACCTTCAACATATGAAATTGAGGAGAGACATAATTCAGCCCAAAAAAGAGAGTGCTATGGAGCCTAAGAGTAGAAGAGCATGTGTATTGTAAAAAGGCAGTGCCACCAGGGAATGTATAGAACAAGCGCCAGGAAGGATATGACTATGTGGTATGTCTTGACAGACAAGTCCACAGATACAAAAACGCCTTCTGCTACAAGAGTGGCTGGCAATCAGCAGAAAGGCAAGATCTGAAGGGATCTAAGCATCAGTCAGTGTACGTCGCACTACTAACTAGATGACTGATGACTGAGGGCTCGATTGTTTCCCTTTCTCCAACCACTTGATACTACAGAGCACTCTGGACTGTTACATAAACTCGAGGTAGTGGAACTGAGGTTATAAACATCACATATTCAAAATAAGTTATATTTTCCCCCAAGTGAAGGCCAGAAGACAATGAAAATTTAAGTTGCTTTTAGAAAATAAAGATAGTTATAGTTATTTTAGACCCTAAGTTTAGGGACTGACATTCAAACCTGCTGTTGTAAAGACTTCTTTAATATTTGGAAGTAACTTGGGTAGGCTTCTATCTCTATAACTAAGTAAGTCTAACTAAAACAGGAAAATGAAACTTACTAAAAGTTGATAACTACATAAGGTGGTAAAGTGGACAATCAGGAGATACTCCTCTCAATCCTGTGCTGATCTAGGTGGTGCAGTAACTGGTAATTAAACTGTCCACCTATAGTGTAAAGGATCTCGTGCCCATTGTGCGTAAGGTTCTGAAGGATCTTGTAGCTAATGTTTTAGGGAAGTTCCAAGAGAATAAGGCATGCTCTGGTGAGAAATCGATTAACTGCAGTCCATGTTACCTGCTGGAAGCAGATAAGAAAAGGCAGAGATAGCTTCTGACTCTGTTTCTGGAAACATTTCCTGCTTGTAGCCAAATTCTGAAATCATTTAAAACTCAGGCCAAAACCAAATGATGCACATTACTGAATCCAAACATATTTTGACGTCTGCTGCAATGGTTAAAATTAAAGTCCTGGTATGTTGAAGGCTAGACTCTTAGCAAAGAGGTTCATAGGTGGGGTTAGGCCCCTGCAAACTCCAGCCTTTTTGAAATCATTCTATCCTAACTTACCTGTGGCACTAAGGAGGAGGAGCACAGTGAATAAAAAACCTGTTTTACCCTCCAACACAGCAACTAACCCATCACCGATAAATGTATCTCCAAATTTCTTGGTTATGTATGACTTGAGTATAATGAATGCCAAGGAGCAATTGTCAATATAAAAAAAGGCTTTCTGATGCTGTTTCTCCAAGTCCTACCCTTGTTAAGAACTTTGGATTATTCATCACTATTAGAAAGATGGAGTTTTGAGGACTGGGTTGTCCCTAAGCATCATGGAACTGCAGATATAATACACCAGGCCCCTCTGTAGCAGTTATGCATCACTGGTCAATGAACACGGTTATGTGACACATAGTTTAATACACCAAAAGACTGACTCAGATATTCACCCCAATCTTTATAAAATCTTAGATGTTCAGCAATTTTTTGACCAAGTTACAACAGATGTTATCAACAGTCAAAGGCCACTGCTGGTTGTAGAGCCCCCTTGGGGGAAATCGATCCCCTAAGAAGGTGGAATGTGGGAGAATTCACACTGTGGACCAAGGGGCAGACTCCACTGTCACCAAAGTGAGACAATGATCTGACACCCATGAGATTCACCAGTTTTACACACTGTCTCAACATTCAACAGGGTTGACATTAATAATATTAAACGGGGTATCACACTGCAAGGCAAATTGCCCTCTGAGACAGAAATTCAGGGGCTTTCTTTACATACTTTTTAAATAGCATTATGCTTTCAGTATAAAAGGTATATTAGTAGTGGTTAAATTTGCAGTTTAAATATCACCTTTAGACCAGGTGTGGAAAATGTACAAGAGGGTTGTGACATAAAACGAAGAGATATGGGCAGACTCTGGAGAGTGTGGACCCAAAGACTGACAGCAATATTCACCTAGTCTGTAACTCTGCCTCTGATATCACAGCATTAGCCTTGGACTACCTCTCTCTGGAGGAGAGAGTGGTAGGTAGATCTGTTGAGCAGGAATATATAAGGGTTTATCTTTGTGGGATGGATAATGAATGTATATGGACAAAGGAGAATACCTAAAAGTCAATCAATGTCTATCTGACAATCATGCCATCTTCAAAGAGAATCATCACCTGCCTGCTTCTGTGATGCCTAAACAAACATATTCTTCACCATGTAACTGAGTCTCCCCTAGGCCATAGCTGAGTTGACTAAGAGTTGGGTGCGTGAACTAAGGAGAGTCAATCTGTATGTTGCCTTGTGACCTCCCTGTGTAAAATATGCAAAGATGAGGTGGGTCAACCAGATTCTTTCTTTAGATTTTGGATTTGAATATTAAGAACTTGTCAGTAACAGAGTGACTAGAAGCAGAAAGATTTTGATGTAGAAAGGGTGTCGGAGAAAGGACTGGATTCAGCTATTTAAAGCTATGTGAAGCCAAATACAAAGGAGCAGAATGTATAGTAAGTAGAGGGAGCCAACTGGTGAAGAGAGGAGAGTGTAGCAGGGAGACAAACTAAAGCAGAGACATTAGGGAGACTGGGCCACACAACTGCTGAGCTACTCGAGCTTTGCAGTGCCATTTCTAGTCCACTCATTTCCTTAAAATAACTTCATTTCTCCCCTGCCTCCACCTATCTTTTTTGAGATCATTTTTTTCCCTCCTTTTTTTCTGGTCTATTCTAAAAACTAAAGCATACTGTTAATGATCTGTTTTTTCTTATGTAACCACATATAGTAGATGTGCCTTCATGTCAATATATACCTATTTACTACTCATTAAATGGTTGCTTCTCACCCAATTTTGATGTTAAAATGTTTCTGTCAAATTTAAATTTGTGGAGCTGAGAGAAAATTTCCTATATCCAACAAATTGGACACTCTGAATGGAAATACAGTATTTAAAGAGAAACAATATATGAGAGGCTCAATGATTGAAAGGAATATATCATAGGAGAGAAGATCTGGAAAAGTACTTATATACTCATGTCTTTACAAAACACTGTGCAGCAACATTGCAATAAATCAAGAATTTTTTTTCTTAAACAAGCAAATGTAATTCTCTACTTACCCTTATGACTTAGTGAGACAGAACCATAGGTCATATTGCATGATGTGAGGGAAATCATGTTCCAATAAAACACATTAATCAGAAAGGCTGAGAGTGGAGTCTATATATTACAAAAATATCAATGCTGTGTTTGCATAGTTGGATCTAATATTTCATGGAAATACTTAGGTTAGAATAAAAGATAAAAAAAGGAAAACGTTTTTTGATGATAGGTATGAATGATTACTCCCTAATCAATATAGCAAAATTTCAACAGATAGTATACAGACACTATATTAATTATAAACTTCTAAATATTATTAGAATTATTATTTTGGAAAAAGCAAAACAAAAGTATATTTTTTAACTTGTCCTTGATGATAATTCAATTTCTTAAGACATAGTGAACAGCAAGAAAAACTGCCAATCTGAATTTTTAATAGAAACTTTTTGGTAAACTAGAAAATAGAACACTGGTGATAAAATGATCATGAAATTTTAATACACACCACTAGATTCAGTCTTCCACAATAAAATCTATAGTTTTATTAATAGCACTTACAATAAACTTACTGCATATCAGATACTTTGTATTATCTTATTTAATTCTCCTAACAGCAATAGGAAGTATAACTATCAACATCTTCATTTTATAAACATGGAAACTAGAGATATCCAGATTAAATAATTTTCCTCAAGCCACTCAGCTAGTTAAGGGAAGAGCCAACAACTTTCACATTCAGGCTCAAGCTTCTGATCACACCACTCTAAGTTTCTCCAGGCTTATCACCACTTGGAGTTGGCAAAATCAATGAGATGCTAAAATACTGTAATCAAGTAGGTTGCAATTATGGACCATTAGGAGATAAGTTTTAAGAGTGACAAATGTAAAGCAAGCATACATTAAAAATACAAATTGTACAAATAGGGGATGAGGAAGATATCTTTTAGAAATTCATGGGAAAAAAATTGTTTTACTTTCCTTCGACTCAATATGAATCAGTCATATAATTAGACAATTTAACAAAATCATTATCATTTTGTAGTGCTTTTAATATGGGTTAGATCCCATTTGTTTATTTTTGTTTTTATTTCCATTTCTCTAGGAGGTGGGTCAAAAAGGATCTTGCTGTGATTTATGTCATAGAGTGTTCTGCCTATGTTTTCCTCTAAGAGTTTTATAGTGTCTGGCCTTACATTTAGGTCTCTAATACATTTTGAGTTTATTTTTGTGTATGGTGTTAGGGAGTGTTCTAATTTCATTCTTTTACATGTAGCTGTCCAGTTTTCCCAGCATATAGGTTAGAAAAAGGAGACATTTGCCGTTCAATACACTTCGAGTATTTGTGAGGCATGTGATATGTTTTGGTTGTTGTATTTTAAGACGTCACAAAAGTGCAACAGAAACATAAGGGATGGTGGTCTGAATAACTGTGTCATGTAAATAATAGCTGAAGGAACAGAGGATATCTGTCATGAAAACAAGCACAAAAGCCTCATGAGCTTTGAAGAGTCATTTTTAAACGCAAAGTTCTAGCGTATACAGGAGGGAAAAGATCTATTCTACATGAGTAACAGAGTTTAAAAAACTAGATATTATAGAAAGGATGCTTTAGGCTTACTATAATGAGGAGTTGAATATATACATTTACCCAAAAATCATAAAGAACTGTCTGAAAGTTAACTAAATTCACAATTCCTATTTGGATTCAAACAAAAACCGAAGTCAACATATTGTATTAGGTATTCCTGCAATGGATAGAAAGTTGGAATGTATGATTTCCACGATCCTTCCAATGATTAGTAGAATTGGTATATTTTCAATGGGTTATTAGTAAATGTATAAATGACTCTGAAATGGATAAGTGTGATAGCTGTATATTTAATGAACCACAGAAAGTATGATCCACTCATGCTCAGAAGGGTCATATGAGACCATTCAGGCAGAAATTGGTGGCATCTGTTGCCAGTTCAGAATTTTACAAGTAATGAATATTATCACTTCTGTGACACATTAAATGAATGTGCAATGCTCACTGGTTAAAGTGATGAAAACTGTTATATATCCAATTTCTCCCTCTGTTAAGCCACAAAACAGAGTTGATTATCAGTTGATCATTAAGATGCTCTTAATAAGATCCTAAAATTTTGTATGAGGTTGACTCCAGCATTGTATAGTTGATTTCATATTTTACATATATAAAGGATGAATAAATCTTATATGTAATAATAATCTGTTGTGGATAATTGTGTATATATGTTAATATAATTCAAAACAGATAATTCTTTCAGCTATGACTTGAACAACAATCTTCATTAAGGTACTTTGCTATGTTCCTGGGGCACAATAAATCTGTGATGGGAGGGAGTGGCCAAGATAGTGGAGCAGACACTGAACCCGCCTCCTTCCATGGGCACACCAAAATTACAATTATATACAGAATAACTGTTGATGAGAAAGACTGGAAGACTATTAGAAAAGATCTACAAGGTGTAAAGAAGGAACCACAAGGTGGGTAGGAGGGGCAGAGATGCATTATAGTCACGACCCATACCCCTGTGTGGGTGTCCCAAAATTGGGAGAATAATTATAATTGCAGACGTTCTCCCCAAGAAGTGATCCAAGCCTCACATCAGGATCCTCAGCCCAGGGATCCTGAACTGGGAAGATGAGCCCCCAGAAGAGCTGGTTTTAAAGGCCAGTAGGGATTACTTCCCAGAGAGCCAGAGGGCTGTGGGAAATTAAGACTCCAGTCTTCAAGGGCATACACAAAATCTCACATGCTCCAGGACTAAGGGAAGAACCAGTAATTTGAAAGGAACCTGGGTCAGACCTACCTGCTAAAATTGGAGAGCTTCCCAGAGGGATAGGAGGCAAATGGAGCTCACCCTGGGGATATCGACTCTGGTGGAATCCATTTTGGGGAGTTCATGCTACCAGGAGAACACTGGTGTTGACAAGCAGGCAGACACTAGCCCTGGGATCACCTGAGTTATGGCCCCACAAACTTGTGGGTGGAAGGAAACCAGTCCCAGGAACACCTAAGCCTTTTAGTCTGCCATGTCAGGACCCAGCTCTGAGCCACAAGCAGACTGGCACCAGCCTGAGGACCCCAGCCCTGCCCACCAGCAGACCAACGCCAGATCTGGGACATCTTGGGCCCCTCAGCCAGCTGCCCCTGGATCCAGCCCTACCCACCAAAGCACTGACATCAGCTTCAGGACACCCTGAAACCCACAGTCAGCCATGTCAGGAACCAGCTCTGCCCATCTGCAGGCCAACACCAGCTCCAAGACACCTTGGACCCCTCAGCGAGCTACCCTGGGATCTAGTCCCTATCACCAGTAAGCCAATACCAGCTTTGGGACACTACAGAACCCACAACCATTCATGTCAGGAACTGGCCCCATCCACCAAAGGGCCAACACTAAATCCAGGAACACCAGCCCCACAACCACACACCACAGAACCTGGTTCTGCCAACCAGTGGACCAGCACTAGCCCCCAAAGTCCCCAGAGACCCACAGACAGACACCCCATGGCCTGGTCCCACCCCAAAGCAATCTGCAGCCACTGCACTGTGCTGGGCCTGGCAATCAACCAGACTAGGAGCCAGCCACCCCTACTAGTCCACCCACAGTAGTCAGCCTGTCACCACAGAAGGACTCCTAGAGCATATAGCTGTGGTGACCGGTGGGGCAGGGAGTGGACTGCTGGGATACATAGGACGTTTCCTACAAAAGTCTGCTTCTCCAAGGTCGGGAAACATAACCAAGTTACCAAATACATAGAAGTAAAACACATAAAATCAGGCTAAATGAAGTGACAGAGGAATATGTTCCAAACAAAGGAACAAGATAAAACACCAGAAGAAGAAAATAAGTGGAGATAAGCAATCTACCTGATAGAGAGTTCAAGGTAATGACTGTAAATATGTTCAAATGATTGTAAGTATGCTCAAAGATTGGATGAACAGAGTGAGAAGTTAGAAGTTTTTAGCTAAGAGATGGAAAATATAAAGAACAACCAAACAGAGGTGAATAATACAATTGTGATATAAAAATTCACTATAGGGAATCAGTAGTAGATTAGATGATAGAGGAATGGATCAGTGAGCTGGAAGATAGAGTAGTGGAAATCACTAAAGCTGAAGAGAAAACAGAATAAAAAGAAATCGGGACAGTTTAAGAGACTTCTGGGATAAGATCAAACCCACTAACATTCGCATTATAGGAGTCTCAGAAGGAGAAGAGAGAGAGAAAGGGACCAAGAACATATTTGAAGGCATAATAGCTGAAAATATCCCTAACCTGAGAAAGGAAACAGATATCCAGGTCCAGGAAGCATGGAGAGTCCCAAATAGAATTGATCCAAAGAGGACCACAAGCCACATTGTAAACAAGATGGCAAAATTAAAGATAAAGAGAGAAAATTAAAAAGAAGCAAGGGAAAAGCAATAAGTTACATACAAGGAAACTCCCATAAGGCTATAAGCTGAGTTTTCAGCAGAAACTATGTACAACAGAAGGAAATGGCATGATATATTTAAAGTGATGAAGAGGAAAAACTTACAACCAAGAATACTCTTCTCATCAAGATTTTCATTCAGATTTGATAGAGAGATCAAAAGTTTTACAGGCAAGCAAAAGTTATGAGTTCAGCATCACCAAACCAGCTTTATAAGAAATGTTAAAGGGACTTCCCCAAAGAAAAAAGAAATGGCCACAACTGGAATTATGAAAATTACAAAAGGAAAAAGGACATTGGTAACAGCAAATATATAGTAAAGGTAGTAAATCAACTAAGAAGGTTAAAAGACAAAATTAGTAAAAATAATCTATATCTACAATAAATAGTTAAGGGATACACAAATCAAAGATATAAAATATGATGTCAAAAACAGTAAACATAGTGGTGGGGAGAAAAAATGCAGTTTTGTTAAAATGCCTTTGAAATTAAGAGATCAACTACTTAAATTAATCATATATACATACTATATATATGTATATAGATATATATGTGTATAATATATATGTATGAAGTTTATATATAGCAATGTATAACATGCATATATTGCTATATATAAACCTCATGGCACCAAAACCCAAAAATCTATAATAGATATACACACACGCACACACAAGAGAAAGGAATCTAAAGATAACACTAAATATAGTCATCAAATTACAAGGAAAGAGAGCAAAAGAAGAAAGGAACAAAAAACAAATACAAAAACAACCCCAAAACAGTTAACGAAATGGCAATGAGTATATATCTATCAATAATTACTTTAAATGTAAAAGAATTAAGTGCTTCAATCAAAAGACAGAGTGGCTGAACGGATACAAATACAAGATGCACATATAGACTGCTTACAAGGGACTCACTTTAGATCTACAGACACATACAGACTGAAAGTAAGGGGATGGAAAAAGTTATTCCATGCAAATGGAACTCAAAAGAAACCTGGGGTAGCAATACTTATCAGACAAAATAGACTTTAAAACAAAGAATGTGACAAGAGACAAAAGATATTACATAATTATCAAGGGATCAATCCAACAAGAAGATATAACAATTGTAAATATGTGGACCCAACATAGAAGTACCTAAATACATAAAGCAAATACTAACAGACATAAAGAGAAAAACTGACAGTGGCACAATAATAATAGGGGACTTTAACACCACACATCAATAGACAGATCATCCAATCAGAAAATCAATACGGAAACGCTGGTCTTAAATGACACATTATAGCAGACAGATTAAATAGGTATATATAGGACATTTCATCCAAAAGCAGCAGAATACACATTCTTTTCAAGTGTACATGCAACATTCTCCAGGACATCACATGCTAAGCCACAAAACAAGTCTCAGTAAATTTAAGAAAGTTGAAATATCAAGCATCTTTTCTGACCACAAAACTATTATGTTAGAATTCAACTGCAAGGAAAAAACTGAAAAAAATACAAATGCATGGAAACTAAACAATATACAACTAAACAACCTATATATTACTAAACAACCACTGGAAAAAACTGAAGAAATCAAGAAATACCTGGAGACAAATAATGACAAAACATCAATCCAAAATTTATGAAACACAGCAAAAACGGTTCTAAGAGGAAAATTTATAGCAATACAAGCCTACCTCAGGAAACAAACAAACAGAAACTCTCAAATAAACAATGTAACCTTACTTAAAGGTACCAGAGAAAGAAGAACAAAAACCCCCAAAGTTAGTAGAAGGAAAGAAATCATAAAGATCAGAGCAGAAATAAGTTAAACAGAGATGAAAAAAACAATAGAAAAGACGAAAGTAAGAGCTGATTCTTTAAAAAGATAAATTTGATAAACCTTTAGCCTGATTCATCAAGTAAAAAGAGAAAGGGCCCAAATCAATAAAATCAGAAATGTAAAAGAAGTTACAGCTTACACCACAGAAACACAAAGGGTCAAAAGAGATTAATACAAACAATTTACACCACTAAAATGGACAAACTAGAAGAAACTGACAAATTCCTAAAAATGTAGTGTCCCAAGACTGAACCAATAAGAAATAGAAAATATGAACAGACCAATTATCAGTGCTGAAATTGAGTCAGTAATTAAAAAACTCCCAGCAAACTAAAGCCCAGGACCAAAAGGTTTCACAAGTGAATTCTACTGAACATTTAGAGAAGAGTTAATACCTATCATTCTCAATATATATCAAAAGATATCAAAAGAAGGAATACTTTGGAATGCATTCTATGAGGTCAGCATCACTCTGATACCAGAAGTAGACAAAGATATCACACACACAAAAAAAATTTCAGGCCAATGTCACTGATGAACACAGATGCAAAAATACTCAAGAAAATTGAATTCTTAGTTCAACAAATGCTTATACACTGGGATCAAATGGGATTTATCACAGGAATGTAGGGATTGTTCAATATCACAAATCAATCAATGTAATACACCACATTCACAATGATCATCTCAATAAATACAGAAAAACTATCTGACAAAATTCAACATCCATTCATGATTAAAACTCTTAACAGAATGAATATACAGGGAACATAACTCAACACAATATAGGCCATATATGACAAGCCCAAAGCTAGCACCATTCCCAATTCTAAAATGTTGAAAGCATTTCCTCTAAGATCAGGCATAAGACAAAGATGCCCACTCTCACCAATTTTATTCAACATAGTATTGAAAGTCCTAGGCATTCAGACAAGAAAAAGAACCAAATTGGAAAAGGGAGAAATAAAACTGTCACTGTTTGCAGAGGACATGATACTATACATAGAAAATCTTAAAGACACCACCAAAAAACCATGAGAAAAAAAGTTGCTGGTAAGTTGCAGGATGCAATATTAGTATACATAAATCTGTTGTATTTCTATACACTAACAACGAACTATTAGAAAGAATAATCAAGAAAACAATCCCATTTATAATTGTATCAAAAGGAATAAAATACCAAAGGAATAAACCGAGCTAAGGAGGTAAAAGACTTGTACTTGATAAGACACTGGTGAAAGAAATTGAAGAGTCAAAAATATGGACAGATATTCCATACTTATGGATTAGAAGAATAAATATTGTTAAAATGATCATACTACTCAAGTCAATCTACAGATTAAATGCAATCCCTATCAAAATACAAATGGCATTTTTCACAGAACTAGAACAAATAATTCTAAAATTCGTATAGAAATACAAAAGACCACAAAGAGTCAAAACAACCTTGAGAGAGAAGAACAAAACTGGAGGTATTACATTCCTTGATTTCAAACTATAAAGGTACAGTAATCAAAACAGTATGGTACTGGCTCATGCGCACACGCACACACACACACACACACAGATCAATGAAACAGAACAGAGGGCCCAGAAATGAACTCACACTTATATGGGCAATTAATCTACAATAAAGGAGGCAAGAATATAAAATGGGGGAAAATCCTCTTCAATAAATGGTGTTGGGAAAATTAGGCAGCTACATGCAAAAGAATCAAACAGGATTGCTCTCTCACACCATAGACAAAAATAAATTAAAAAGAGTTTATTGTTGACTTGAAACCATAAAACTTCTAGAAGAAAACTAGGCAGTAACATTTTTAACATCAATCTTAGAAATATTTTTTTGGATGTCTCCTCAGGCAAGGGAAATAAAAGCAAAAATCAACAAATGGGAAATCAAACTAAAAAGCTTTTGCACAGCAAAAAAAAAAAAAAGGAAACTAACAACAAAGTAAAAAGGCCACCTACTGACTGGGAGACAATGTTTGCAAACAATATATCTGCTAACAAGTTAATATCTAAAATATACAAAGAACTCATACAACTCAACATAAAAAATGAACAACTCATGTAAAAAAATGGTCAGAAGATCCAAATAGACATTTTTCCAAAGACATACAGATGGCAAACAGGAACATGAAAATTTGCTAAATGTCACTAATCATCAGGGAAATGTAAATCAAAACCACAATGAGATATCACCTCACACCTGTCAGAATGGCTATCATCAATAAGATGACAAATAACAGGTGAGGATGTGGGAAAAGGGAACCATTGTGCACTGTTGGTGGGAATATAAATTGGTGTAACCACTCTGGAAAACAGTATAGAGATTCGTCAAAAATATTAAAAATAGAACTAGATTCAGCATTTCCACTCCCATGTGTTCAGCCAAAGAAAACAAAAACACTAATCAGAAAAGATATATGCACCCTTAGGTTTATTGGTGCATTATTAATAATAGCCAAGATATGGGAACAACCTAAATGTTCATCAATAGATAAATGGATAAGAAGATGTGCACATACATACACACAGACACAATGAAATATTACTCAGCTATAACAGAGAAGGAAATCTTACCTTTGCAACAACATGGATGGACCTAGGGATATTATGCTAAGTAAGATAAGTCAGACAGAGAAAGACAAATACTGTATGATTTCACTTATATATGGAACCTAAAAAACAGAGCAAATGAACAAACATAACAAAACAGAAACAGAGTTATAAATCCAGAGAAAAAAACAACAGGTGGTTGCCAGAGAGGAGAGGGATAGGGGAGGAGAGAAATAGGTGAGAGAGATTGAAAGGTTCAAACTTCCAGTTACAATATAAATGAGTCACGGGTATGAAATATACAGTGTGGGGAATATAGTCAATAATTATGTAATATCTTTGTATCACTGCAGATTGTAACTAGACTTATTATAATTTTATCTCTTATGTTTAGACTTTTTATTTTGAGTCAATTTTTGTATATGGTGTAAAGGTCCAGCTTTATTCTATTGCATGTGAATATCCAGTTTTCCCAACACCATTTGTTGAAAAGACTGTCTTTCTGCATTGAATCGTCTTGGGACCCCTGTTGAAAATCGTTTGACCATATATGGTAGGGCTTATTTCTGAGCTCTCTATTCTATTTAATTGATCTATATGCCTGTCTTTATGCCAGAACCATACTGTGGTGTTTTTTTTTTTTTTTTTTTTTTTTTTTTTTGCGGTACGCGGGCCTCTCACTGTTGTGGCCTCTCCCGTTGTGGAGCACAGGCTCCGGACGCGCAGACTCAGTGGCCATGGCTCATGGGCCTAGCCACTCCGCGGCATGTGGGATCTTCCCAGACCGGGGCACGAACCCGTGTCCCCTGCATCGGCAGGCAGACTCTCAACCACTGCGCCACCAGGGAAGCCCATACTGTTTTGATTACAGTAGTTCTGTAATAAATTTTGAAATAAAAAATATGAGACATCCAACCTCATTCTTTTTCAAATTGTTTTGGTTATTTGGGACCTTATGAGATTCCATATGAATTTTATGATGGATTTTCTATTTCTGCAAAATTCACAATTGGAATTTTGATAGAGATTGCATTTTGAATCTGTAGATCACTTTGGGTAATACTGACATCTTAACAATATTAAGTATTTCAATCTATGTACACAGGATGCATTTCTATATATTTGTATCTTCTTTAATTTCTTTCAGTAACATCTTGTAGTTTTCATTGTGCAAGTTTTTCACTTCCTTGGTTAAGTTTATTCCTAAATATTTTATTCTTTTCAATGCTATTGTAAATGAAATTGCTTTCTTAATTTCCATGTTGTATCATTCATTTTTAGCATATAGAAATACTACTGATTTTTGTTTCTTGATTTTATATTCTGCAACTATACTGAATTAATTTATTAGTTTTAACAGATTGTTTGTGGAATCTTTTGGGTATTCCACATATAAAATCATGTCTTTTGCTAACAGAGATAATTTTACCTCTTCCTTTTCTATTTGGATAACTTTTACTCCTGTTTCTTGCCTAGAAAAAGGATTAGGGCTTCTAGTACTATGTTGAATAGAAGTGGTGAAAGTAGGCATCCTTGTCTTGTTCGTGATTTTTCAGTCTCTGAAAGCATACTTTTGTATAGAATAATCTTAAGTAAAATATAATGATCTGAGTCTAGGGCAATAAGAATTAAACCGGATACAAGTAGTTTTTGTACTAATGAAGAGGTCATTAATCTAACAGGACAGAGGGCTCTAAAAGCTAATGCATTACAATAAAGCAAATTCCAAGCAGTTTTACATAAGCGCCCAGGATCTTGCTTTAGAATACATTTTCTAAATGCCTACCTTCATAATTTTTTTAGCATAATACTGGGTTACTTAGAGGTTATACACTTGCTGTTGTTGTTATTATTAACTTTGAAATAGCGCTCAATGTGATTAAGGCATACTTTGGAAAATGTGGCCTCCCAGCAACACAGTGCACACATATTGCATTTGCTGAACCATTATTGTGTACACGGAGATTCATCTTACTTCTGGGGGGCAGGCTCATACTTTAGGGAAACATTTTTTCACTTCTGTTAAAAGCCCTGTGAATCTGGCTAGATAATGCACCAACTGGGGGTGACCATATAAAATATGACTAAAATGCATTCATTACTCTTATCAATATGATCTTGTTTTATATTTTCACAAACATTAACGTGTGTGTGTGCATAAATATATAATGACTCAGCATCACCACTGGCATATATCTCAGGATAAATCTGAGCAATTTTACTTAAAAATGTCATTTTAAAAACATCTTTCTTTGAGGAAGGGTTAAAATTTAAAGTTGATGTGATTAAATCTGTAGAATTAAATGAAAATGAAATTCCGGAGTTAGCAAAGAATGTTGAAAAGAATGATTTGACTGAGCATATTATAAGTGCCAGCTGACCTTATTAACACACTTGAAAGGAATACTTTATGATTCTCAGAAGGATGCCTGTGTTGCAGGAGTGCTTCACTGGCTGAAGACTATTTCAAAGTATTAGGCTCTTTCTCTACTGACATAGTTTATGAGCGGTCCCTCGCTCACATCATGTGGTTATCTGAAGGAAAAAAAAATCATTCTTCTTATTTATTTAGCGAGTCCCTGCCAACACAAAATACTTCATTTTAGAAAGTATTTTCTCAGCTGATTTAGGCAATTGAGTATCTCCCTTAAACACTCACGAAATTTACCAGTGGAGTCCTTCTCCTCTGAAAAGATACTGACAGGAAAGCTTTCCTCATTAAAATATCCAAAATCTTACCCTGGAAGAAAATGCTACTATTTAAATTTAATTCAATACAATCCTTTAGATACTAGACAAACTGACACAGAGATAATAATATTAATAAGTCAATAAATGCTCTCAAAGTCAATTGTAGGAAAACTAAATAAAGCACAAAAAAGAAAATATTAAAAGGATCAAATTAATATTGTGAGAGATGAAAAAAATGCCCTTTTACCAAAACATTCTGAGACACAAATGCACTACTTATGCATTTATATACGGTAAAATTCAACTCCCAGAGAAGACCCTTGGCTTTCTGGCCAATACTATAGCCACCTGCCTGTAAAAACAAATGCAAGTATGTAGATAAAATCTTGGTCAATAGTAAATCACTTTTCAAAGATGGTCGCTTATGATTATGGTTATGATTATTATGATAATCTTTCCTTAATGGATCTATCATATACCTTTCTTAAACATAGCAAGGAAATAAAATGCAGCATTTCTTAATTTCTTAATGGCCCATGGAATGTATTTGTTTTAAATGACAGTAGTAATCCAGAACTTTCTTTTCCTATCTGCAGAGTGCAAATCAATGACATTTGTCCAGGAACACTAAGAGATGTTACATCAGTGTCTCCCCCAACATTATAACCTCCAAAATAAGTTTTAAGGTGTCTTTTTTTTCCATTCTGATTCCTCAAGATGAGTACTTTTGCAGTAAGGCAGGTTAAAAAAGGTCTTGCTGGAGAACTATAAAATAGTGGAAACCCTATTCATGCCATGAGACAGGGCAGTTATTATAAAGAGAAATCCATTAAATGCAAAGATTACACTGATCAGGGAAAAATCTCCTGTGAGCATAGGCCCTAGCATCAGCTTGCCATCCTGAAGAGGCTTGATGTGTCAAAACGCCATTGTTTCCTATTGTGAGATGAGAAAGAAATCAGTCTAATAAACTGACTTAATTGTATACATGTTCATACATAACTAGTTCAGCATTAGGCACAAGAGTCTATACTTTTAATTTACATTAACAGACTGAATGTTTAAGATTAGCACTTTTTGTCGAGTCCATTTTTTCAGATCTATATAGCTATAGAACATCTGGAGTTCCTGATGATTATGCTTTTACTATTTACTATTCAAAATACGTTTTACATCAAAATACTATTTACATCAAAATACGTTTCCAATTTTTTCTATTCTTTTTCCAAATATGGCTTTTATAACTTTTTTCCCCTCATAGACTAGAGCTATATCGCACACAGTCCATATTAAACTACTTTTCCCAAGTACTAAAAATAAATACAAAAAAGTAAAGATATGAAATTTTGATATACCCTTTGCACCCTGAAAATTTCCATTGTCTATGGCATCTTAGATGTAGAGAAAATAATAACAATAGCTATTAATTAAATCAGTGAAATGGGTATTCATGCTCTTGATCTTCACATGCGTTAGAGGTACAGTGTGAAGCAAGATGCTAGTGTTACTTTCTCAAAAGGAGCTAAAAGCATTGCAATAACCATCACAAGCTTGGCTTTTACAGCTGATAGGGCTTAATGTCTAAACATCTAAACTTGCTATTTACATAGAATTTTGCCTTATAAGTTTACATCCTGATCTTATTCATACAGATTCTATATAATTGCAATTGTAATTGGGCATGAGTTCACTTATTTCTGCCACGGAGTCAACACATATTCAGTTAATTCTGATCACATGAATCAGACTTGGAAATATATGTCCTATGTACTATATGTAACACCCTCGAATTTCAGTTCCATAAAAACAAAATCTCCCTATCAACCTTTAGAGCAGAGACACTCATTTTCTGCATAAGAGATACAGTACTTCAAACAGACTGCTCTAACACAAGACTTTGCATTGGGAGCAACATATATGTAAGCCAGTAATTTTTTTTTTTTTTTGCACTTCCCCATTTGACAACTGCTGCAAAACTTTAGGAGATATGCCCTACAATAATATGATAAAATAATCAGAGCTACCTAAAAACCTTGAAATTTTCATCTTTTTTTTTTCTGCATCAGTAATAATTATCACCTTTTGCTATTTGATGGAAAATCTTGACAACTGCTCATTCAAGTAAATTTTGGTTTTAGTTTTCCTAAATAATGACAAGCCATGCTCATGCTGGTACTTTTTAAAATACCATCTACAATAATTCTCAAACACTCTGCTTTAGATAATAGTTTACAAATTCCTATGCTTCCCTCCCTTGTCTTAATTCTACCATAGTGGCCCTGTAACCAAAAGCGTCACTGCCTTGTGTAGTTATTTTTTATCATCCGTTATGAGTGTTAAGATCCTAATGCAGCTTTATAATTCATGAGAATTTAGTTTCATTTTAATAATTATAGAATGCCTGCACTATTTAAGCTAAGTAGAACTGTAATAGGGAAGAGTAAGTCTGACTCCATATTGGATCTGTTTCTTTTACTTTAACCTTTGTAGTACTCTTGCTTTTGCTACAAGGTAATCACTAAAGGGATGTTGCCTACAGCTTAAAGTGTACATAATGGCCCATCTCCAGGAACCCTGCCTCCCATGCCTGAGCTTAAGCTAAATACCTTTGTTTAAGGTCACAGGAAACATTCTGACCAGGCCCACCTGTGAATGGCTGCAGGGAGGAAGAAATTAATACATCCCCTCACAGTCTGGCTGGAACCAGGAAATGTTTGCAACAATTTATTGCCTTTTTTTACTTTACCTCCTCACCTCCCTCTCTTTGCTCTATAAAAGAAACTAGCATCAAAACCTGGGCAAGATGGTTCTTTGGGAAACAAGTCCACCATCTTCTCAGTCTGCTAGCTTTCTAAATAAAGTCACTATTCCTTGCCCCAACACCTCATCTCTCAATTGAC
Organism: Pseudorca crassidens; assembly: GCF_039906515.1. Classification (NCBI taxonomy): domain Eukaryota; kingdom Metazoa; phylum Chordata; class Mammalia; order Artiodactyla; family Delphinidae; genus Pseudorca; species Pseudorca crassidens. Next base: position 70,494,240 of record NC_090296.1, read on the forward strand.
TGGCCTGTCATTCAGCAAGTAGTACAAGCTTGGACTCAGTAACAGAATAAGAAAACTTGCCAGTTGTGGATTCGGTTGGTAGTGCAGGGTACCAGATGAGTGGGAGCTTCTGGGACTAGCCAGATTCTCTAGGACATGGCTAGACATCATGTAACCTGTAGATGTTGCAGTATACGTGCCTGCAGGCAGAGTACAGCATAGGGAGATAGATGACAGGAATTCACTCCAAACCATCAGAAATTCAGAAATTGGACTCCATTTTAAGGAGACAAAAGATTGGTGGATGGAAAATGGATGAATGATGGCATGACCTGCTTATACTTGACTTTCATAGAAATTGAAAAAAAGTAACACCTAGCATCTACGAAACAAACACATGTGTACTGAAAATTATTTAGAAAATAGATTAGAACAATATTTGCATTTATGAAAGGAAATAGAGGCAATAAATTGTTTTATCTCTCTGTTAGTGCTTAAATATAAGAGCATGTATTTTAAAAATTGAGCTATTGTCCTTTATAATTAATTGAGCAAAATATCACTTAGATGCTGTGTTTATTTTATTTATTTTTTATTTTTGGCTGCGCAAGGGCTTTCTCCAGTTGCAGCAAGTGGGGGCTACTCTTCATTGTGGTGTGAGGGCTTCTCATTACAGTGGCTTCTTTTGTTGTAGAGCATGGGTTCTAGGCACGCCGGCTTCAGTAGTTGTGGCACGTGGGCTCAGTAGTTGTGGCTCTTGGGCTCTAGAGCACAGGATCAGTATCTGTGGCACACAGGCTTAGTTGCTCTGTGGCATGTGGGATCTTCCCGGACCAGGGCTCGAACCCATGTCCCCTGTATTGGCAGGTGGATTCTTAACCACTATGCCACCAGGGAATCCCAAGATGCTGTATTCAAACTATGTTATATTAACAAATTCAAACCGCTAATTGTCACTGTGCAATCTATTTTATATCCTTAAGGATGTTCATTTAAACATGTATATTCAAGAATACAGCACTTAAAAAATTAGACAGTTTTAGAAAGGTGGACTGAGCTATATTAAGTTTTGGTTTTGTGACAAAAAAGGTGGTATTTTTTTAATAGACAATTTAACTGAATTGTATGTAGAGAGATTTAGATTCATGAAAATGAATCAACATTTCTTAAGAATATTTAGTTTAGCAACTGATGGGTAATTGATAAGTATTAGAACTGCATTTTATATTGTTATATGAAACTGGAATATAATCTAAGTAGATTACACTGAAACTCTCTGGTTATTGGATTTAATAAAATATTTTGAAGTATAGTAGGCTTAACGTTAACCAGAAAATAAAAGAAAATCGAAAAGCTCTTTGAAATAGACTGTGGTTTCACATAATCTTGAGTAAATTGTACAGTAGAACTCACCCCTACCATAGTTCCACACTATTTAACCCTGTGGTCCACAGAGAATGCCAGTGAAATTGGTTTGGTAAATGCTTCCATGATAGGCATATCAGCTGGTTATTAATTAGCTAATGAAGGGAAGAGGATGGAATTGTACTGGGACTCTATTAGTGTTTTGCACTTCATTGGTGGCCAACATCTTTAGATTGCTACTGTGAGATTTCTGTTGCTGTTATTAAAAGGATATGATCTCTTTTCAAATCTGGAGTTGGTCATTTCAATATCTGATTTGTATGTATCAGGTTACACTATCTCTTTCCACTTTGAAATGAATAGTTTTGGGGGTCTTGGATAAATTTAGATGCTCAGCATTTGCGCACTAAACTTCCTTTTCTTGAACTAATGCTTCCTCTATACCCTGTTTAAGAAGCTCATCATTTGGAAACACAGAATATTCAGGATCAAAATATGTATTATTTCAGAAAAACATTTTGATCTCAAGAATACTTGAAACTTCTCTGGTGCTATGTTTTATTTAATACTCTCCAAAATGTGGCAGGCATGAATGTTTCCAGTGCTACTTCTTTGTTTTCAGCATTAAAAGTGGTTTAGGGGTTCCCTAGTGGCGCGGTGGTTGAGAGTCCACCTGCCGATGCAGGGGACACGTGTTCATGCCCCGGTCCGGGAGGATCCCCCATGCCGCGGAGCGGCTGGGCCCGTGAGCCATGGCCGCTGAGCCTGCGCGTCCGGAGCCTGTGCTCCGCAACGGGAGAGACCACAGCAGTGAGAGGCCCGCGTACAGCAAAAAAAAAAAAAAAAAAGGAGTTAAAAAAAAAAAGTGGTTTAAACACTTGCATTAAAAATGTCAAGCAAGGCAAAGTCACTGAATAGATTAAATCTTAAACAATAAAAAAGTCTTTGTTTTTGCTATAGTGGGCAGATACTTTCATAGATATTCAAATGAAATTCACTGGCATTCCCAGAACATTCAATAGAAGACTATATTAGTCTTACCTCATGGGATATGTCTTTTCAATAAAGATTGTGCCATGTTAGACAGGTCATCAGTCTCTTCATTTTTAGAGATATGTTTTCTTCTATTTTACTGAATGAATTGTGGTCAACAGGCATGAGCTTCCTGATTTCTGCCTCTTAAAGCTTTTTGCATTCCACTCTCTTAATTTCATTCTGTCACAGCTTGAGAATATGAGCCTTTACTTTTTTGTTCACGGCCAAGTGGCTAACTCACCTCCTTGCTTCTCTCCCTTTATCCCCTCCAGGATTACACTAGCACTCAGCCCCTTTCTTTTCTTATCTTAGACCTCTTCTCTACTGGTTCTCTAAACAAGCACATGACCCACCACTTTAGAACAAAAACCAAACAAAACCCAGCAAAACCCACACTCCTAAACCCTCAGTACATTATCCCCATTTAGTTGTTATTCAAGTGTTTTCAGAATTGCTTACACATAAACATACAAACATGTGCATGGCTGGAGGGTGGGGGGGACCAACATAATGTTTGTTTACAGTTCTTTTTCTCTTTAGCCTTAAAAAATCAACACAAAACAACTGTTTTCCAAAGTTCTATTCTCCCCTAAACCTTCTTCAGTGTGGCTTTATTATTAATTTATATTACAAGCAGATTCATTTGTCACAGTCTACATTCCCTCTTGGATTTCCTCTGACATCCTTGTTGATTTTTTAAATAATTTTGCGTACTGTAAAGCTTAGTGTTTTGTTCCGAGGGATTTGACAAATGTCAGAGTCATGTTTCTACCATCACAGTAACATACAGAACAGTTCCATCACTCCAGAATTTCCCCCATGCTAACTCTTTGTAATCAAGCCCTCTCTCACTCCAGATCTCAGCAATCACTAATCTATTCTCTATCCTTACACTATTGCTTTTCTAGAATGTCATATAAGTGGAATCATACAACATGTACTCTTTTTGCAACTGAGTCATTTCCTTTAGCAAAATGCATCCATGTTTTTATATTAAAGAAGAATCTGTTCTTTAATTTACTGCTGAATAGTATTCCTTTCCATGGATATAACATGGTTTGTTTATCTATTTACCTGAGGAAGGGCATCTGGGCTGTTTCTACACAGTGGCAGTGATGAATAAAGCTGCCACACATATGTGCACAACTTTTTGTGTGAACACAAATTTTGATTTCACTTGTGTAAATACCTCGCTGTGGAATTCCTGGTAATATCGTAAGTATATGTTTAATTTTTAAGAAACAGCTAAACTGAAAAAAAATGTGTAACTGTGTGGTGATGAGGGTAAACTAAACTTATCGTGGTAGTCATTTCAATACATACAAAACCAATTCGTTATGTTCTACATCTGAAACTAATATTATATGTCAATTATACCTCAATGAAAAATAAAAGAAAAAAAATTAAATTGTAGGTATCAACCAATTTTCACCTAACAACTCAAGTCCAATATTTACTTTTTGCTTTTTACATATGATGAAATATAATAAAAATTTTCCATCTTGACAAATACATATCTGTGTATTCCAACCCTATCAAGATATAGAACATTACTGTCACCCCAGAAAGTTTCCTTATTTAAAAAAAGAAAGAAAGAAAGAAAGAAAGATGGAGATCTTGTGTAAGATAGTGGATACTTAAGCAAATAACCTTTATAACTGGAAGTGGGCATGCCATTTCTTCTGCTAGGCCTGAAACTGTATACAAGCCCCTGTGTCCCAGTCCTTTCAAGTAGGGGCTGGTTTGCTTCAGTGTTTTACTTTCTCTTACAATGTCTGCTCTACCCTCAGCTTTAGTCCTCTCCTTTACGCTACATATCAGAGAAGTGTCTTGAATGGTATTTGGTACCAGGTGACTTTTAGCTTAAAGATGAGGATGTGTGTGGGAAGTGTGTTAGCTCTTATTTTTATTGTCTCTGTTTTAAGTAGGAACCAGATCTCACAGTTTAGGGAACTGGTATTCTTAGTGTTGCTACCATTCCCCTGGCATAGTTCTGAGCCCAGAACGAGAGAGAAATTTTCACTTCCTGTTCCCTTTTGACAGTTGCAGTGGGCTTTCATAAGTGTCCTAGAAACAATAATGTTTGTTGCCCTTACTCCCACATAGGAAGGATTTTATTCCATAAGTTTGATAGTGGGGAAGTTTTCCGAGTGGAGTTTCCTAATACTTTTCCCATTCTTTCCCCAGCAGCTGTTCCCCTCACCCAATTCTGCTGCAGGAGAGAAACTTTCTCAGTATTTTCCTATCATCCATCTACCTCCGCATCCAACCATCCCCATCTACCTACCTACCCTACCTACCTATATACATGTTGTGTTTGTTCATTCATATGTATTATAATTGTTATTTGTGAGCTCCTGGTAGGATTCAGAGAGTGAACTTTCTCATATTTGCCATCACCAGGAACTTCTCCTCCCCTTGCCATTATACACTTGGCTATCCTCCACTGATTTGCTAATCGCCCTAACTGAACTCTTCTTACCAATGTGTGGCTGCATCTTGCCCAGGTAAGCCAGAGCTCACGTCTTACATCTCCCTGAGAGAGCTTGCATTTCCTTAGGTTTTGGGCGAGGTCATTATCCTGTGATCCCAGAGCTCTGTGATGGGTTCAAGAAAATTGTGAACAAGGTTTCATCTGGCATTATTATTATTATAGGATATGAGCAAACTTTTTTCCAGTTTTCTTCTCCAAGCTGAAACCAATTCCATGATTTTAAGTCACATTTAAACATATATTTTTTTCTGACCTGAGCATACTGTAATATAACCAATATATCTTGTTACAGCATTGACTTTACATCTAGTCTGCTGGGGTTATAGCAAGGTTCCATTATTTACCAGTTGGGTAGCCTTAGGTCACTTCATGCCATTGGTCTCAATTTCCTTAAGTGAAAAATTAGGCTTATAATAGTTCTTTAGACACAGAATTATTATGGGCATTGGATAAACTAACATATGTAAAGCACTTTGAATATTAAAAGCTGTATAAATGTTAGCTATTATTACTTATCCTATCATAATTACCTGTGTATATATGCCCAGGTTGAATGCATACTTTTTAAGAACAGGTATTTCATTTCTGTTAGCAATGTCTAGCTCAATGCTAGAACATAGGAAATGGCTGATAAATATTTCATCAACATGTTGGTGCATCATGTTATTTCCGACTGCTATTCTGTTGTTATGGTACACTGAGATTACAGAAGCTATAAACTGACAGTATGCATATCTATCTTGGCTCTATCTCTTACCAGCATGTGACACTGGGAAAATTATGTAACTTCTTTGCATTTCAATTTGTTTCATCTTTAAAATGAGAATAATTATAGTTCCTGATATAATTATATATCAAACCAGCTTGGATGAGGATTAGATGAGGTAATGTGTAGCACAGTACTAGTACATATTAAATGTTCCACGAATATTAGACATAATAATTATTCTTAATAATAATAGTGTTAATAGTCATAAAGTAATTATAATTTAAATATGCTAACTATCATTATTAATATATCGATAATTAATGATAAGTAACATAATTTGCCTTTGTTCGCTTGGTTCAAATGTTTTCTGTTTTCTTGGTTTCAAATGTTAGCTGAAATGCTTTTTACCCTTTAAATACCAAATTAGCGCTGTTTCCTCACCTTTCTTCCAAGGCAAAATTAATTACTTCAGGTCTTCCAAAAATCGTTATCTAATTTCAAAACATCCACTTAATCAAATTCATCAGCTATAGCTTTTTATGTCTTCTTTTCTACTACACTAAGTAGACCTGAGGGATGGTCTGGTCTTTGTATTCTAATTGTCTACTGCTTTATTTAGAATAATGTGATCTTCAATTATTTTTTCTTTTATTAGTTAAAGTGCCTTACACTGGTGTCTTTCACCCATATTTTTTACAGAACACATTTAAATAGTTTTATATATTTCTTCTCTTCTTATTAAATAGCTAGAATTTAACTGCTGCAGATGGCCAGATCCACACCTAATCTTGACGGGACCCTGCAACAGTTCTTGGAATACTTCTGCAGACCTTCTAAAGCTCTCTATAACCATATAATAGAAATGATTATCTCAGCAAATGTGAAAGTAATTATCTACAAGCTTTGTTATGAAGTCCTCTTTGAGTCTGGGATCTATTATACTTGAGGTAAAATAATTGATTAAAAAATATAACAACATCTTGATTTGTATTTACTGTAATAGTGGTAGGTTTTAAAAATAAATCCCACATCAATTGTCCTGACCACTCTGAAAATACTGATTGAAAAATACTAAATTGGGCTTCCCTGGTGGCGCAGTGGTTGAGAGTCCACCTGCCGATGCAGGGGACACGGGTTCGTGCCCCGGCCCGGTAAGATTCCACATGCCGCGGAGCGGCTAGGCCCATGAGCCATGGCCGCTGAGCCTGCGCGTCCGGAGCCTGTGCTCCGCAACGGGAGAGGCCACAACAGTGAGAGGCCCGCAAACCCCACCCCCCGCAAAAAAACCCCAAAAAACTAAACTATCAAATCTAGACACACTATTTTATTATTATTTTTATTTGAGTACAATTGCTTTACAATGTTGTGTTAGTTTCTGCTGTACAAAGAAGTGAATCAGCTATACGTATACATATATCTCCTCCCTCTTGGACCATCAAAACTACAATGAGATGTCACTTCACACGGTCAGAATGGTCATCATCAAAAAATCTACAATCAATAAACACTGGAGAGAGTGTGGAGAAAAGGGAACCCTCTTGCACTGTTGGTGGGAATGTAAATTGATACAGCCACTATGGAGAACAGTATGGACGTTCCTTAAAAAAGTAAAAATAAGAGAGATCTTCGAGATGGCGGAAGAGCAAGACATGGAGATCACCTTCCTCCCCACAGATACACCAGAAATACATCTACACGTGGAACAACTCCTACAGAACAACCACTGAACGCTGGCAGAAGACCTCAGACTTCTCAAAAGGCAAGAAACTCCCCACGTACTTGGGTAGGGCAAAAGAAAAAAGAATAAACAGAGACAAAAGAATAGGGACGGGATCTGCACTTTGGGGAGGGAGCTGTGAAGGAGGAAGTTTCCACACACTAGAAGCCTCTTCACTGGCGCAGACGGGGAGTGGGAGGGGGGAATCTTCGGAGCCACAGAGGAGAGCACAGCAACAGGTGTGCGGAGGGCAAAGTGGAGAGATACCCGCACAGAGGATTGGTGCCGACCAGCTCTCACCAGGCCAAGAGGCTTGTCTGCTCATCCACCGGGGCAGGTGGGGGCTGGGAGCTGAGGCTTGGGCTTTGGAGGTCAGATCCCAGGGAGAGGACTGGGGTTGGTGGAGTGAACACAGGCTGAAGGGGGCTAGTGCACCACAGCTAGCCGGGAAGGAGTCTGGGAAAAAGTCTGGACCTGCCTAAGAGGCAAGAGACCATTGTTTCGGGGTGTGGGAGGAGAGGGGATTCAGAGCGCCACCTAAACGAGCTCCAGAGATGGGCGCGAGCCGCGGCTATATGAGCTGACACCAGAGACGGGCATGAGATGCTAAGGCTGCTGCTGCAGCCACCAAGAAGACTGTGTGCAAGCACAGGTCACTATCCACACCTCCCCTCCTGGGAGCCTGTGCAGCCAGCCACTGCCAGGGTCCCGGCATCCAGGGGCACCTCAGGCTGGTGCAATGTCATTCCGGCCTCTGCCGCCGCAGGCTCGCCCCGCACTCCATACCCCTCCCTCCCCCAGTCTGAGTGAGCCAGAGACCCCTAATCAGCTGCTACTTTAACTTCGTCCTGTCTGAGCGAACAACAGAAGCCCTCAGGTGACCTACACGCAGAGGTGGAGCCAAATCCAAAGCTGAACCCCAGGAGCTGTGCAAACAAAGAAGAGAAAGGGAAATCTCTCCCAGCAGCCTCAGGAGCAGCAGATTAAATGTCCACAATCAACTTGATGTACCCTGTATCTGTGCAATACCTGAATAGACAACGAATCATCCCAAAATTGAGGCGGGGGACTTTGGGAACAATGATATATATATTTTTTTCCCTTTTCTCTTTTTCTGAGTGTTCATGTGTACGGTTCTTTGTGTAATTTTGTCTGTATACCTTTGCTTTTACCATTTGTCCTAGGGTTCTATCTGTTCGGGGCATTTTTTTGGTTTGTTTTTTCAGTATAGCTCTCAGTGTTTGTTATCACTGGTTGATTTTTTTTTTTTTGGTTTGGTTGCTCTCTTCTTTCTTTCTTTCCTTTTATTTATTTTCTTTTTTTAATTACTTTTTAATTTTTACTAATTATTTGTTATTGTTTATTTTAATTATTTTATTTCTTCCTTTCTTTCTTCCTTGCTTCCTTCCTTCCTTTCTTTCCTTCTTTTTTTCTCCCTTTTTTTCTGAGTTGTGTGGCTGACAGAGACTTGGTGCTCTGGCAGAGTATCAGGCCTGTGCCTCTGAGGTGGGAGAGCAGAGTTCAGGACATTAGTCCACCAGGAACCACCCAGCTCAATGTAATATCAAATGGCAAAAGCTCTCCCAGGGATCTTCATCTCAACACTAATACCCAGCTGCACTGAACGACCAGCAAGCTACAGTGCTGGACACCCAGTGCCAAACAACTAGCAAGACAGGAACACAACCCCACCCATTAGCAGAGAGGCTGCCTAAAATCATAATAAGGTCACAGACACCTCAAAACACACCACCAGATACAGTCTTGCCCACCAGAAAGATGAGATTCAGCCTCATCCACCAGAACACAGGCACTAGTCCCCTCCACCAGGAAGCCTACACAACCCACTTAACCTACCTTAGTCACTGGGTACAGACATCAAAAACAACGTGAACTATGAACCTGCAGCCTGCGAAAAGGAGACCCCAAACACAGTAAGTTAAGCAAAATGAGAAGACAGATAAACACACAGCAGATGAAGGAGCAAGACAAAAACCCACCAGACCTAACAAATGAAGAGGAAATAGGCAGTCTACCTGAAAAAGAATTCAGAATAATGATAGTAAAGATATCTGAAATCTTGGAACTATAATGGAGAAAATACAATGTTTAAAAAGGACCTAGAAGAACTAAACAGAAAACAAACAATGATGAACAACATAATAAATGAAATTTAAATTCTCTAGAAGGAATCAGTAGCAGAATAACTGAGGTGCAAGAATGGATAAGTGACCTGGAAGATAAAAGGGTGGAATTAACTACTGCAGAGCAGAATAAGGAAAAAAAAATGAAAAGAATTGAGGACAGTCTCACAGAACTCTGGGACAACATTAAACACACCAACATTCTAATTATAGGGGAAGAAGAAGAAGAGAAAAAGAAAGGGACTGAGAAAATATTTGAAGAGATTATAGTTGAAAACTTCCCTAATATGAGAAAGGAAATAGTTAATCAAGTCCAGGAAGCAGAGAGAGTCCCATACAGGATAAATCCAAGGAGAAACATGCCAAGACACATATTACCACACTATCAAAAATTAAATACAAGAAAAAAATATTAAAAGCAGCAAGCGAAAAATAAAAAATATCATACAAGGGACTACCCATAAGGTTAAGAGCTGATATTTCAGCAGAAACTCTGCAAAACAGAAGGGAGTGGCAGGACATATTTAAAGTGATGAAAGGGAAAACACTACAACCAAGATTAGCCTATCCAGCAAGGATGTCATTCATATTTGACAGAGAAATTAAAACCTTTACAGACAAGCAAAAGCTAAGAGAAATAAGTATCACCAAACCAGCTTTACAACAAATGTTAAAGGAACTTCTCTATGCAGCAAACACAAGAGAAGGGAAAGACCTACAATAACAAACCCAAAACAAGTAAGAAAATGGTAATAGGAACATACATATTGATAATTATCTTAAATGTAAATGGATTAAATGCTCCAACCAAAAGACACAGACTGGCTGAATTGATACAAAAACAAGACCCATATATATGCTGTCTACAAGAGACCCATTCTAGACCTAGGGACACATACAGACGGAAAGTGAGGGGATGGAAAAAGATATTCCATGCAAATGGAAATCAAAAGAAAGCTGGAGTAGCAATTCTCATATCAGACAAAATAGACTTTAAAATAAATACTATTACAAGAGACAAAGAGGGACACTACAAAATGATCGAGGGATCAATCAAAGAAGAAGATATAACAATTGTAAATATTTATGCACCCAACATAGGAGCACCTCAATACTTAAGGCACATGCTAACAGCCATAAAGGGGAAACTGACAGTAACACAATTATAATAGGGGACTTTAACACCCTACTTTCACCAATGGACAGATCATCCAAAATGCAAATAAATAAGGAAACACAAGCTTTAAATGATATATTAAACAACATGGACGTAATTGATACTTATAGGACATTCCATCCAAAAACAACAGAATAAACCTTCTTCTCTAGTGCTCATGGAACACTCTCCAGGATAGATCATATCTTGGGTCACAAATCAAGCCTTGGTAAATTTACGAAAATTGAAATCGTATCAAGTATCCTTTATGACCACAATGCTATTAGAGTAGATATCAATAACAGGAAAATATCTGTAAAATATACAAACACATGGAGGTTAAACAATAAACTACTTAATAACCAAGAGATTACTGAAGTAATCAAAGAGGAAATCAAAAATACCTAGAAACAAGTGACAATGAAAACACGATGACCCAAAACCTATGGGATGTAGCAAAAGCAGTTCTAAGAGGGAAGTTTATAGCAATACAATCCTATGTCAAGGAACAAGAAACAACTCAAATAAACAACCTAACCCTACAGCTAAAGCAATTACATAAAAAAGAACAAAAAAACCGCAAAGTTAGCAGAAGGAAAGAAATCATAAAGATCAGATCAGAAATACATGAAAGAGAAACTGAGGAAACAACAGCAAAGATCCATAACATTAAAAGCTGGTTCTTTGGGAAGATAAACAAAATTGATAAGCCATTAGCCAGACTCATCAAGAAAAAAAGGGAGAAGACTCAAATCAATAGAATTAGAAATGAAAAAGGAGCAGTAAGAACTGACTCTGCAAAAATACAAAGGACCATGAGAGACTACTACAAGCAACTTTATGCCCATAAAATGGAAAACCTGGAAGAAATGGACAAATTCTTAGAAAAGCACAACCTTCTGAGACTGAACCAGGAAGAAAGAGAAAATATAAACAGACCAATAACAAGTACTTAAATTGAGACTGTGATTAAAAATCTTCCAACAAACAAAAGCCCAGGACCAGATGGCTATGCATGCGAATTCTATCAAACATTTAGAGAAGAGCTAACACCTAGGCTTATCCTTCTCAAAACCTTCTAAAATATAGCAGAAGGAGGAACACTCCCAAACTCATTCTACGATGCCACCATCACCCTGATACCAAAACCAGACAAAGATGACATAATGAAAGAAAACCACAGGCCAATATTACTGATGAAAATACATACAAAAATCCTTAACAAAATGCTAGCAAACAGAATCCAACAGCACATTAAAAGGATCATACACCATGATCAAGTGGGGTTTATCCCAGGAATGCAAGGATTTTTCAATATATGCAAATCAATCAATGTGATACACCATACTAACAAACAGAAGGAGAAAAATCATATGATCACCTCAACAGATGCAGAAAAAGCTTTCAAAAATATGCAACACCCATACGTGATAAAAAACCCTCCAGAAAGTAGGCAAAGAGGGAATTTACCTCAACATAATAAAGGCCATATATGACAAAACCACAGCCAACATCGTTCTCAATGCTGAAAAACTGAAACCATTTCCACTATGATCAAGAAGAAGACAAGGGTGCCAACTCTCACCCCTATTACTCAATGCAGTTTTGGAAGTTTTAGCCACAGCAATCAGAGAAGAAATAGAAATAAAAGGAATGCAAATTTTAAAAGAAGAAGTAAAGCTGTCACTCTTTGCAGATGACATGATACTATACATAGAGAATCCTAAAGGTGCCACAAGAAAAGTACTAGAGCTAATCAATGACTTTGGTAAAGTAGCAGGATACAAAAGTGATGCACAGAAATCTCTTGCATTCCTATACACTAATGATGAAAAATCTGAAAGAGAAATTAAGGAAATACTCACATTTACCATTGCAACAAAAAGAATAAAATACCTAGGAATAAACCTACATAAGGAGACAAAATACCTGTATTTAGAAAACTATTAGACATTGATGAAAGAAATTAAAGATGATACAAACAGATGAGGAGATATACTATGTTCTTGGATTGGAAGAATCAACATTGTGAAAATGACTATACTACCCAAAACAGTTTATAGATCCAATGCAATCCCTATCAAACTACCAATGGCATTTTTCACAGAAATAGAACAAAAAATCTTACAATTTGTATGGAAACACAAAAGACCCCAAATAGCCAAAGCAATCTTGAGAAAGGGAAAGGGAGCTGAAGGGATCAGTCTCCCTGACTTTAGACTATAGTACAAATCTACAGTAATCAAGACAGTATGGTACTGGAACAAAAACAGAAATATAGATCAGTGGAACAGGATAGAAAGTCCAGAGATAAACCCATGCACGTATGCTCACCTTATTTTTGATAAAGGAGGCAAGAATATACATGGAGAAAACACAGCTTCTTCAATAAGTGGTGCTGGGAAAACTGGACAGCTACATGTAAAAGAATGAAATTAGAACACTCCCTAACACCATACACAAAAATAAACTCAAAATGGATTAAAGATCTAAATGTAAGGCCAGACACTATAAAATGCTTAGTGGAAAACATAGGCAGAACACTCTAAGACACACATCACAGCCAGATCCTTTTTGACCCACCTCCCAGAGAAATGAAAATAAAAACAAAAATTAGAAAATGGGACCTAATGAAACTTAAAAGCTTTTGTGCAGCAAAGGAGACCATAAACAAGAGAAAAAGACAACCCTAAGAATGGAGGAAAATATTTGCAAATGAAGCAACTGACAAAGGATTAATCTCCAAAATTTACAAGCAGCTCATGCAGCTCAATACCAAAAAAACAAACAACCTAATCCAAAAATGGGCAGAAGACCTGAATAGATATTTGTCCAAAGAAGATATACAGATTGCCAACAAACACATGAAAGAATGCTCAACATCATTAATCATTAGAGAAATGCAAATCAAAACTACAATGAGGTATCAAATCACAGCAGCCAGAATGGCCATCATCAAAAAAATCTATAAACAATAAATGCTGCAGAGGGTGTGGAGAAAAGGGAACCCTCTTGCACTGTTGGTGGGAGTGTAAATTGATACAGCCACTATGGAGAACAGTATGGAGGTTCCTCATAAAACTAAAAATAGAACTACCATATGACCCAGCAATCCCACTACTGGGCATATACCCTGAGAAAACCATAATTCAAAAAGAGTCATGTACCACAATGCTCATTACAATAGCCAGGACATGGAAGCAACCTAAATGTCCATTGACAGATGAACAGATAAAGAAGATGTGGCACATATATATAATGGAATATTACTCAGCCATAAAAAATGAAATTGAGTTATTTGTAGTGAGGTGGATGGACTTAGAGTCTGTCATACAGTGTGAAGTAAGTCAGAAAGAGAAAAACAAATACTGTATGCTAACATATATATAGAGAGAGAGAATCTAAAAAAAAAAAAAGGTTATGAAGAACCTAGGGGCAGGAAAGGAATAAAGACACTGACATAGAGAATGGACTTGAGGACACAGGCAGGTGGAAGAGTAAGCTGGGACAAAGTGAGAGACTGGCATGGACATGTATACACTACCAAATGTTAAACAGATAGCTAGTGGGAAGCAGCTGTATAGCACAGGGAGATCAGCTCCGTGCTTCGTGACCACCTAGTGGGGTGGGATAAGGAGGGTGGCAGGGGGTCACAAGAGGGAAGACATATGGGGATATATGTATATGTATAGATGATTCACTTTGTTATAAAGCAGAAACTAACACAGCATTGTAAAGCAATTATACTCCAATAAATATGTTAAAAAAAAAAGTAAAAATAGAACTACCATGTGACCCAGCAGTCCCACTACTGGGCATATACCTTGAGAAAACCATAATTCTAAAAGAGTCATGTACCACAATGTTCATTGCAGCACTATTTATAATCGCCAGGACATGGAAGCAACCTAAATGTCCATTGACAGATGAATGGATAAAGATGGGGTACATATATACAATAGACATACCATTTATAAACCATTTATATATGATATAAAAACATCTTTTATCCATGTTGGTTCATGGTACATGCCAAAGCCATAATGTCGTCTTTGAATTGCAGAAGATTTGACACCATTTTGAATATTTTTATGAGTAGGTCCAGGCCCTAAGGTCCACGACACTATTTCACAATGTTACTTGGATATTATTATGTTTAACATAATGGAATGTATGTTATCATTAAGCCTAAAAAATCTTCAGTTTTTCCTCAGTTACGTACTCCCCTCCCACATGCTTATCTCAAGAAATTGAATGTGGCATTAATGAGTAGAGTACCATAGCCTAAAGAACATTACATTGTCACAACAATTATTCTAAAATACATCCTTGTTCACAAAATCATTCAAGAGCTTGTTAATGTATTTATTATTTCTTTAGTCCTTGCATTAAAGATTATACTAGAGATATCTTTATATCTGCACCTGGCTATATTTTGAATGGGTATAGGATTTCAGTTACATCTGAAGTGAAAATATATATCACTTCCAATCTTTGCTCTTTGCTGCTATTTATCTGTGCTTGAGACCTGGAACTTTATTCTCTCTATCCTCCATTAACATCTTTAGTTTTTTTTTTATTTTTTATTTTAAAGAAGATGTTGGGGGTAGGAGTTTATTAATTTATTAATTCATTTTTGCTGTGTTGGGTCTTCGTTTCTGTGAGAGAGCTTTCTCTAGTTGTGGCAAGCGGGGGCCACTCTTCATCGCGGTGCGCGGGACTCTCACTATTGCGGCCTCTCTTGTTGTGGAGCACAGGCTCCAGACGCGCAGGCTCAGTAGCTGTGGCTCACGGGCCTAGTTGCTCCGCGGCACGTGGGATCCTCCCAGACCAGGGCTCAAACCTGTGTCCCCTGCATTAGCAGGCAGATTCTCAACCACTGAGCCACCAGGGAAGCCCAACATCTTTAGTTTTTTAAGGTGGTTCTTGCATTATAAAACATAAGGTTCAATTAATTATATCTCAATAAAAATGTTAATGCTTTGGTGCTATCAGAGATGAAACACTGAATCTAAAGATATAGAACACCTTAGACTAATCATACGTCAACTACTCGAACAAGAAACTGAGCAAAACCACAGCAAACCACGTCAAAAACAAAAAATCATTGTACACTGCTACACCATGCAGAATTACAAATATTACAAATCATCTATTTTATCACCATTTGTTGCATATGTTCACAACTTTATGATTGTTTGTTAAAACTTCCATTTCTTTAAAATTGTGGGCAGTTTATATTCTACCTCACTTCACAAATGACCTGTGACAACTAATATCTCTCTTCACCAATCTCTCTAGCCACACACATTCATCTTTATATTCTAAGACAAGTTGCTATAATATTCTAGCTATTTTTCCTTGGGGCAACTTTGCTTTTGAGCATTCCTCTTAGTCTCTGCACAAAAATAGTGATGGAAATGGTGGTACTGTACAATTGCAAAATGACAATTCCATAGTTTTGCGTCATCAATACTTATAGCATGATTTTATCCACTGCCGTGTAGAAAAATGACATTAGATGAATTTTTGCATCATATTATCCTATTACAACATAGGTTGGCTATAACTATGGCTTTGCACAATAAGTGGCACATAGCAATATTTGCTAAAGGCTGTTACTTGAGGGTTAAAATTTTATGGGGTAAAAGTGGGGCTATAGGAAAAGAAATGAAGAGTTTTCATAGACAAGAATTACAAAGCCTTCCAGGAATAATGTTAAACGTTTTCCCACGCTGTCAAATGTCAACATTTTGACAGCATAGGAAAAAGCATTAAACATTTTCCACCCCGTCAAAGTTCTGACATTTTTCAAAAGACACATTCACTAGACATACTAGTTTTGCCTATGGAAAGATACTGTGCATATTATATACTAAGGGAAGATTTAGTCAGAAAGAATGAAAATAGAAACAGATGACCTCAGGTGTCATCACAGAGTGGTATAGAGTACAAGTAGTCCATAGAAGGTGACAATTTAGAGATTATGTCACTTTTTTATGTGAGTATCTTAAGGGAGAGATATATTATATGATTAACTCTTAATCATCTGTGGTAATGAGAAAAAGTGAAAGCAGGAAAAATGACCACAAAAATTAAATCCTAATCTTTCACTTTTATAGAGTTTTAATTGCATCAATTACTACATCAAGAATGACAAAAAAGGAAAACGTTAATTTTGAAAGATTTAAAAAATTTTCCTGTTTCCTCTTCTAATAAATTATAAATTATGATAGAAAGAGAATGGATACTAATAACTAGTCCTTAAATCATCAAAAGTTGTATCTGTTTTGTTTCTTCGTTTGGAGCAAATGAACCCTTAATACCAAAATAATATTTTTAAGCCATGGTAATATCCAATCATTCTTTATTATTAAATATTGTTAAATATCCATAGCTTTCTGGGAAAGTAATATTAGAAAACTTCTAACACTTTTCAAAAGTTTCTCATTTTTTGTGAGTTTTTATGCCCAGACGAATCATTTGAAAGTAAACAGTTTTCTAATGCAGAGATATTAACAGTGCCTAAAACTATTTTAAGATCTCCATAAGGAGACTAAATTAAATGTGCCATTTTAGGCTCCAAATGACTCATCACAATGGTCTGTTAATGGCAAATATGTTTTATTCAACCTCTTTATTACAGAACAAGATGTAAGAATATAAATATTAAAGTAAATATATCTTAATTTTAAATAAACATCTAAGTGATGCATTTCTCTTGTATACAGTCTGACTCATGTGCTCCTATATCATTTTAATCCAGTATGGCATGTTTTATCATAAATTATTATTTCTGTTCTGCATATAAAATATTCCTTGATATATTTATCTTTACATTCACCAAGGGAAGCATATTTCATATCCATAGTTTTTGGATTACAATTGTAAGAGTTAAGTAAATTATTCAAACTGAAATGACTACTTAGATTTGTAGAGGAAATTGAAAATAAGGATTAAGAAGTGAAATTTCATTTAGAAGAGGTGTTTAAAAAACTTTGGTCATAAAGAAACAAAAGATAATACTTTAACTCATATTTTTCTTTGTAGAAAGGAAAAAGAAAAAAAATCTATTCAGATTTGTGCATTTTAAGATAGATTTTGTAAATGGAATACTTTAAATGAAGGATAACCCTATGAGGAGAGAATGGATTATTTGAAAAGCAGGAAGAAAATACACTGTAAAGATACTTAAGCAATCCCAAGGGACAGTGAATTTAGATTAATTATAGGGGAAAACTTTCTAATGAACTCCTGAGAAAAAGTCTAGAAAACCCTTCTTTAGGAGACCTTAAAACAGAATGCTGATTTAATTTGCATGGTTGAGATAACTCACAGGTTAGAGATTTGAATAAAAGATGCTTCATTTGATCTATAGAGTTATCTGGTTTGTACACAGGTGTAATAAGAAACACAGAGTTCAGATACATCCTGCTAGGCATTTTTATTCTGATCTCAACACATAGTAATACTGATCCAAATGGTGCTTCTGCCATGTAACCTCCAAGACTATATCTGTGTATTCTAACTCCCTGTGCAGATATGTGCTAATGTGCTGAACGTGACTTTCTATTGCCTCTAAAAACATGTAACAGAGTATCCTGAAATTCCTTCAAACTGAAATCTATTTACATATGGCCTAAACATGGTGTGTGTGAGTATATATACATACATACATGCACATATATACACATACATATACATCCATATGTGTGTATATACATTATGAACATATGAAGTCTGTATCAGGAAGGAAAGATTCACCAAAGCTGAAAACAAAGCATACAGTCTTTGAAGGATAAAACCCTCTCCCGTTATACACGGAGGTATGGATATATAGATTTCCTTATGTTATGAATGATATCATCATCAATAACAACAGAAGATGTCGCATCCCTTTCATGGTTTTTAAAAGAAAAGAGAATTAGTAGGAGGATTTTTAGATGGAGAAGGGTAATCGTAAAAACAGTTTAGACTCATACTGCATGAGTTTTACTTTATCCTTATTTTCTCTAAAAGTGATTATTATCATGCTTAGTCAAAAGAAATACATTGTCCATTAAAATCATGTCTTGCTTAGGGTAATAAAATTTAGAAGTTTCCCAGAGGTCAATTGGCATGGTAGGCTAAATTTCTTATAATGTGATGGCTTTTGACCTTGTAATTCTATCTTTAGAAATTCATCCTAATGAAATTTTCTGAGGTCCATGCAAGTAATAAACTGTAATTATGTTCATCATATTATTCATTGCAGCAAAATTAATTAGAAAAATATAAATGTCCAACAATACATGTATATATGTCTTATGCATAAAACAATACTTTGCAACCTTGAATATTATGTTCTAATTCACAAAACACTTCTTTTTTTAACATCTTTACTGGAGTATAATTGCTTTACAATGTTGTGTTAGTTTCTGCTGTATAACAAAGTGAATCAGGTATATGTATACATATATCCCCATATCCCCTCCCTTTTGGGTCTCCCTCCAAGCCTCCCATCCCATCCCTCTAGGTGGTCATAAAGCACGTAACTGATCTCCCTGTGCTATGCAGCTGCTTCCCACTAGCAATCTATTTTACATTTGGTAGTGTGGTTATGACAATGCTACTCTCTCACTTCATCCCAGCTTACCCTTCCCCCTCCCCGTATCCTCATGTCAATTTTCTATGCCTGCATCTTCATTCCTGTCCTGCCCCTAGGTTCATCAGAACCCTTTATTTATTTATTTATTTTAGATTACATATATATGTATTAACATACAGTATTTGCATTTCTCTTTCTGACGTACTTAGTACAACAAACTCTAGGTCCATCTACCTCACTACAAATAACTCAGTTTCGTTTTTTTATTGCTGAGTAATATTCCATTATATATATATGTGCCACATATTCTTTATCCATTTATCTGTCAATGGACATTTAGGTTGCTTCCATGTCCTGGCTACTGTAAATAGTGCTGCAATGAACACTGTGGTACAAGTCTCTTGTTGAAATATGGTTTTCTCAGGGTATATGCCCAGTAGTGGGATTGCTGGATCATATGGTAGTTCTATTTTTAGTTTTATAAGGAACCTCCATACTGTTCTCCATAGTGGCTGTATCAACTTACATTCCCACCAACAGCACAAGAGGGTTCCTTTTTCTCCACACACCCTGCAGCATTTATTGCTTATAGATATTTTGATGATGGCCATTCTGACTGCTGTGAGTTGATACCTCATTGTAGCTTTGATTTTCATTTCTCTAATGATTAGTGATATTGAGCATTCTTTCATGTGTTTGTTGGCAACCTGTATATCTTCTTTGGAGAAATGTCTATTTAGGTCTTCTGCCCATTTTTGGATTGGGTTGTTTGTTTTTTTGGTATTGAGCTGCATGGGCTGCTTGTAAATTTTGGAGATTAATCCTTTGCCACTTGCTTCATTTGCAAATATTTTCTTCCATTCTGAGGGTTGTCTTTTTCTCTTGTTTATGGTCTCCTTTGCTGCGCAAAAGCTTTTAAATTTCATTAGGTCCCATTTTTTTTTGTTTGTTTTTATTTCCATTTCTCTAGGAGGTCGGTCAAAAATGATCTTGCTGTGATATATGTCTTAGAGTGTTCTGCTGATGTTTTCTTTTAAGAGTTTTATAGTGTTTGGCCTTACACTGAGGTCTTTAATCCATTCTGAGTTTATTTTTGTGTATGGTGTTAGGGAGTCTTCTAATTTCATTCTTTTACCTGTAGCTGTCCAGTTTCCCAGCATCATTTATTGAAGAAGCTGTCTTTTCTCCATCATATATTCTTGCCTCCTTTATCAAAGATAAGGTGACCATATGTGCATGGGTTTATCTCTGGGCTTTCTATCCTGTTCCATTGATCTATATTTCTGTTTTTGTGCCAATACTATACTGTCTTGATTACTGTAGCTTTGTAGTATAGTCTGAAGTCAGGGAGTCTGATTCCTCCAGCTCCCTTTTTCTTTCTCCAGATTGCTTTGGTTATTTGGGATCTTTTGTGTTTCCATACAAATTGTAAGATTTTTTTTTGTCCTATTTCTGTGAAAAATGTTGTTGGTAGTTTGATAGGGATTGCAATGAATCTGTAGATTGCTTTGGGTAGTAGAGTCATTTTCACAATATTGATTCTTCCAATCCAAGAACATGATATATCTCTCCATCTGTTTGTATCATCTTTAATTTCCTTCATCAGTGTCATAGTTTTCTGGATAAGGTCTTTTGTCTCCTTAGGTAGGTTTATTCCTAGGTATTTTACTCTTTTTGTTGCAGTGGTAAATGGGAGTGTTTCCTTAATTTCTCTTTCAGATTTTTCATCATTGGTATATAGGAATGCAAGAGATTTCTGTGCATTACTTTCGCATCCTGCTACTTTACCAGAATCATTGACTAGCTCTAGTAGTTTTCAAGTGGCATCTTTAGGATTCTCTATGTACAGTATCATGTCATCTGCAAACAGTGACAGTTTTACTTCTTCTTTTCCTACTTGGATTCTTTTTATTTCTTGTTCTTCTCTGATTGCCATGGCTAAAACTTCCAAAACTGTGTTGAATAATAGTGGTGAGAGTGGGCAACCTCGTCTTGTTCCTGATCTTAGAGGAAATGGTTTCAATTTTTCACCAATGAGAATGATGTTGGCTGTGGGTTTGCCATATATGGCCTTTATTATGTTGACGTAGGGTCCTTATATGCCTACTTTCTGGAGAGTTTTTATCATAAATCGGTGTTGAATTTTGTCTAAAGCTTTTTCTGCATCTATTGAGATGATCATATGGTTTTTCTCATTCAATTTGTCAATATGGTGTATCACATTGATTGATTTGTGTATATTGAAGAATCCTTGCATTCCTAGGATAACCCCAGTTAATCATAGTGTATGATCCTTTTAATGTGCTGTTGGATTCTGTTTGCTAGTATTTTGTTGAGGATTTTTGCATCTATGTTCATCAGTGATATTGGTCTGTAGTTTTCTTTCTTTCTGACATCTTTGTCTGCTCTCTGTATCAAGATTCTGGTAGCCTCATATAATGAGTTTGAGAGTGTTCCTCCCTCTGTTATATTTTGCAAGAGTTTGAGAAAGATAGGTGTTAGCTCTTCCCTAAATGTTTGATAGAATTCGCCTGTGAAGCCATCTGGTCCTGGGCTTTTGTTTGTTGGAAGATTTTTAATCACAGTTTCAATTTCAGTGCTTGTGACTGGTCTGTTCATATTTTCTATTTCTTCTTGGTTCAGTTTTGGAAGGTTGTGCTTTTCTAAGAATTTGTCCATTTCTTCCAGGTTGTCCATTTTATGGACATATAGTTGCTTGTAGTAATCTCTCATGATCCTTTGTATTTTTGCAGTGTTAGTTGTTACTTCTCCTTTTTCATTTTTAATTTTATTGATTTTAGTCATCTCCCTTTTTTCCTTGATTACTCTGGCTAATAGTTTATCAATTTTGTTTATCTTCTGAAGGAACCAGCTTTTATTTTTATTGATCTTTGCTATTGTTTTCTTCATTTCTTTTACATTAATTTTTGATCTGATCTTTCTGATGTCTTTCTTTCTGCTAACTTGGGCTTTTGTTGTTGTTCTTCTTCTTCTTTCTGTAATTGCTTTAGGTGTAAGGTTCGGTTGTTAACTTGAGATGTTTCTTGTTTCTTGAGGTAGGATTGTATTGCTATCAACTTCCCTCTTAGAACTGCTTTTGCTGCATCCATAGGTTTTGGTCCTAGTGCTTTTATTGTCATTTGTTTCTAGGTATTTTTTGATTTCCTCTTTGATTTCTTCAGTGACCTTTTGGTTATTTAGTAGTGTATTGTTTAGCCTCCATGTGTTTGTATTTTTTACAGTTTTTTTCCTGTAATTGGTATCTAGTCTCATAGTGTTTTGGTCAGAAAAGATACTTGTTACAATATCAATTTTCTTAAATTCACCATGGCTTGATTTGTGACCCAAGATATGATCTATCCTGGAGAATGTTCCATGAGTACTTGAGAAGAAAGTGTATTCTGCTGTTTTTGGATGGAATGTCTTATAAATATCAACTGAGTCCACCTTTTTTAATGTGTCATTTAAAACTTATGTGTCCTTATTTATTTTCATTTTGGGTGATCTGTCCATTGGTGAAAGTGGGGTGTTAAAGTCCCCTGCTATTATTGTGTTACTATCAATTTCCCCTTTAAGGGCTGTTAGCATTTGCCTTATATATTAAGGTGCTCCTATGTTGGGTGCATAAATATTTACAATTTTTATATCTTCTTCTTGGATTGATCTCTTGATCATTATGTAGTGTCCTTTTTTGTCTCTTGAAATAGTCTTTATTTTAAAGTCTATTTTGTCTGATATGAGAACTGCTACTCCAGCTTTCTTTTGATTTCCATTTTGCATGGAGTATCTTTTCCCATCCCCTCACTTTCAGTCTGTATGTGTCCCTTCGTCTGAAGTGGGTCTCTTGTAGACAGCATATATATGGGTCTTGTTTTGGTATCCATTCAGCCAGAGTGTCTCTTTTGGTTGGGGCATTTAAACCATTTACATTTAAGGTAGTTATCGATATGTATGTTCCTATTACCATTTTCTTATTTGTTTTGGGTTTGTTATTGTAGGTCTTTTCCTTCTCTTGTGTTTCCAGCCTAGAGAAGTTCCTTTAGCATTTGTTGTAAATCTGGTTTGGTGATGTTCAATTCTCTTAACTTTGCTTGTCTTTAAAGATTTTAATTTCTCCATTGAATCTGAATGAGATCCTTGCTGGGTAGAGTAATCTTGGTTGTAGGTTTTTCCCTTTTATCACTTTAAATATGTCCTGCCACTCCCTTCTGGTTTGCAGAGTTTCTGCTGAAAGATCAGCTCTTACCCTTTTGGGTATTCCCTTGTATGTTATTTGTTGCTTTTCCTTTGCTGCTTTTAATATTTTTTTCTTTGTATTTAATTTTTGATAGTTTGATTAATATGCATCTTAACATGTTTCTCCCTGCATTTATCTTATATGGGACTCTCTGCACTTCCTGGACTTACTATTTCCTTTCCCATGTGAGGGAAATTTTCAACTATAATCTCTTCAAATATTTTCTCAGACCCTTTCTTTTTCTCTTCTTCTTCTGGGACCCCTATAATTCGAATGTTGGTGTGTTTAATATTGTCACAGAGGTCTCTGAGACTGTCCTCAATTCTTTTCATTCTTTTTTCTTTATTCTGCTTTGCAATAGTTATTTCCACTATTTTATCTTCCAGGTCACTTATCTGTTCTGCCTCAGTTATTCTGCTACTGATTCCTTCCAGAGAATTATTTTTTGTTTTTGCGGTACGCGGGCCTCTCACTGTTGTGGTGTCTCCCACTGTGGAGCACAGGCTCCGGACGCACAGGCTCAGCGGACATGGCTCATGGGCCCAGCTGCTCCACGGTATGTGGGATCTTCCTGGACCGGGGCATGAACCCATGTCCCCTGCATTGGCAGGCGGACTCTCAACCACTGCACCACCAGGGAAGCCCCCAGAGAATTATTAATTTCATTTATTGTGTTGTTCCTCATTGTTGGTTTGCTCTTTAGTTCTTCTAGGTCCTTCTTGTATTTTCTCCATTCTATTTCCAAGATTTTGGATCATCTTTACTGTCATTACTCTGAATTCTTTTTCAGGTAGACTGCCTATGTCCTCTTCATTTGTTTGCTCTGGTGGGTTCTTACCTTGCTCCTTCATCTGCTGCATATTTCTCTGTCTTCTCATTTTGTTTAACTT
This sequence comes from Pseudorca crassidens, assembly GCF_039906515.1. Taxonomy (NCBI): domain Eukaryota; kingdom Metazoa; phylum Chordata; class Mammalia; order Artiodactyla; family Delphinidae; genus Pseudorca; species Pseudorca crassidens. The sequence goes on from NC_090296.1 coordinate 70,518,553, forward strand.
ACTGTGTTTGGGGTCTCCTTTTTGCAGGTTGCAGGTTCATAGTTTCCATTATTTTTGGTGTCTGCTCCCAGTGGGTGAGGTTGGTTCAGTGGCTTGTGTATGCTTCCTGGTTGAGGTGACTGGTGCCTGTGTTCTGGTGGGTGGGGCTGGATCTTGTATTTCTTGTGGGTAGGGCCACGCCTGGTGGTTTGTTTTGGGGTGTCTGTGAACTTTGTATGATATTAGGCAGCTCTCTGCTAATGGGTGGGATTGTGTTCCTCTCTTGCTAGTTGTTTGGCATGGGGCGTCCAGCACTGGAACTTGCTGGCTGTTGGGTTGAGCTGGGTCTTAGCGTTGAGATGGAGATCTCTGGGAGAGCTCTCACCTATTGATATTATGTGGGGCCAGTAGGTCTCTGGTTGTCCAATGTCCTGAACTCGGCTCTCCCACTTCAGAGGCCTAGGCCTGAGACCAGGGCAGGGCACCAAAGCTCTGTCAGCCACATGGCTCAGAAGAAAAAGTAGCAAAAAAGATAGAAAAAAATTTTTTCTTTAAATTAAAAAAAAATTAAAATAAAAAATTAAAATATTAATAATAATAAAAAAAGAAGAAAGCAACCAAACCAATAAACAAATCCACCAATGATAACAAACTCCAAAAACTACACTAAGATATATATAAAAATCAGAAGCCAATCAGTCGTAGTCAGCAAACCCCAAGTCTACAGTTGCTCCCAAAGTCCACCACCTCAGTTTTGGGATGATTCACTGTCTATTCAGGTATTCCACAGATGCAGGGTACATCAAGTTGATTGTGGAGATTTTATCCACTGCTCCTGCGGCTGCTGGGAGAGATTTCCCTTTGTCTTCTTTAAATTATGAAAACAGTCAAACTTATGAAATAAGACTAATTATATAAGAATTGACATAGAGAAAATCAGGAATCTGGAAATTGTGTGACAGGATCTTAGAGCTCTAATTCTGATGAAAGGGTGATAATAATGAATTTTTCTGTGTAAAAGAGGAAGAAATAGAAATAAAATAAAACAAGATGGTGACCACTGTTAAATGAATAGGATTTCCAATGCCTTTGAAGAAATCAGGATCTTTGAGCTTATAACTGGCATATGCACACCAAGAAAGTAGAAATAAAACACATCTCAATACAGTTACGATGCAGGAACAGAGACAGCACTGAGAGGAGCAGATGACAACCCAGTGGGAACAAGACTATTTTTCTGGCTGATAAATGCTTTGAGGACAGGTTAAAGGAAAAGAAGGATGAGATATACAGACCACTGAAGCTACCTCAAGGAGAGTGTAAAGCCAGATGGTGAGCTGCACATAAAAATGATGGCCAGGACAAACTGCAGGTATATGACCCAAACAGTACAGGCAGTGTAGCTCTAGCTTCATGTGCCACACCCAAGGAAGGGATCAAACCTTCTTTGCTGCAGGTGAGTGTGAAGGACATGGTATTATAACTATTGATGATATTCAGGGATGTACAGTGCTATAGGCTGTCTGATCATATGTTTGATATGTGATGTCTATTATACTGAGCTACTTAAAACTTTTAAACTACTGAAAGTTAATTAATTGACTTGCTGAATTTAAAAGAAATACATTTCATGTACAGACAATTTGGGAAATTTGAAAATCATGAAGGTAAAAATCATCATTATCATGGAACCGTTTTCCCAGATATTTTAGATTCCATGTTTCATCATTTCAACCACAATCTGCAAAATTTATAATGCCTATTGTTCCTTTGTACTTTCAACACACCTGCCTGGCAAAACCATAGAGCTGGATGAATCTAATTACTGCCTTCTCTAAACTTGCACCTGGATAGTTAAACCCAACTGCCAGTGTGCATTTATGGCTTAATATTGACCAGATTTTCAAACTTTCTGGCAACCATTCTATTTCTTCTAGTCAGGTGCTTCTCTCATTCTTCGAAATGACTATTTCAAATGTATTCTACTTTCTTCAACCCTCCATTCTCCCTTCTTTTCAGAAGATGACACTGTCTCCACTTTAGAAAGTAAACACGCCAGAACACGGGGGGAAACTCAAAATTCCATGTCCATATTTGCAAAGCAGACTATCTCTGCCCTCATCCTATCCTCTTTTATATTTTTTTGCAACACCCATACCTGGGCTCTCCCTACACCCACTAACGGCCCTTCCTCAGCATTTGTACATACTTAATTGTGTCAGCTCGTAAAAAGCATATACATACTTTCTCCTCAAGCCTACACCCTTTCCTTCTACTCTTTTCTTGCTTTTACAATGAAATGTAATTTGATAGATGAAATGTATCAAAAAATATTTCTTCTCCATTCACTTACTTCCCCCTGCACTCCTCCAGAAACAAATTGCAACATAATATGGATCACCATTCAACTGAAATCTCTCTTGCTAAGATGTCAATCATTCTAAGGTACACTTTTCTATCTTTGATATTCCATTAATTTCTTTACATCTGAATACACTTTGGTACGCTGATCACTTCTTCCTTCTCAATTCACTTTCTTTGGTTTCTGTGGCACTTACTGTCCTGGTTTTCTTCTACTCCACGTGTTCTCTCAATTTCTTTTGTTGACTTGTCCACTAAATAAATGTGTCATTGTGGGAGTTTTTAAAGACTCTTTCTGAGGTTCTCTTCTTATGCATGGCATGCAATGCTATATAAATACTTGTATTTATAAATACAAGTATTTCATGCTCTCCTTTAAATTCCAATTCCAAATAGCTTTCTAATTGTCATCTCCAGATGAATTTCTTTTAGATACTCAAACTCAATTCCTCAAAAGAAATCTATATTCTCTACCCCTCAGACTTATTTTCTATCCAGCTTCAGTTCCTATCTCAGTCCACAGCACTCAAGTATTCAAGCAAAAGACTTGAAAATCACTCACCTCATCTCTTTAAATGCTGAAATCCAATCTTTTTACCTTGGTGATGTCATTTCCTAATTACCTTTCTAATTATCGACTTATACCCATCTCTACTACCTTGATCATCTACCCCAAGCCACCTTTATTTCTCTTCTCTACTCCTTTAGTAACCTCTCCAAAAACAGGCCATATTTTGTTCATGCCTAAAGCTTCTAAATATATCTTTGTTTCTCTTAAGGATAAAGACTTAAGTCCTTAAAAAGAAATCCAATCACACCAATCAAGCCTCAGCTGCCTTCTTTGTGGCAGACATCATGGCTTGGATAACCCACAACTTTTTCCAACACAATTCTTCCTTGTTGGAAAAGCTACTCCCTTTACCAGCCTGTCTTGCTACTGCAAAGCTTTCCACATAAACATTTTTCTATATTTTATGTATATATAAAGTAAAAGTAAAATTACCATACATATGTATGTATGTATTACCATTACATATGCTATCTCTGGGGGTGGGTTCTTAAGATGTCATTTAAGAATTTAAGAAACCATAAGATTGTTTTATTTTCCTGATTTAAAAAGCGTTGTCACTCCCTTCTTCCCTTGAAAGTGGAAATGATGGTTGGATACAGTGACCATCTTGAAGATATGAAGCATTTAAAAGGGCAAAAGCCAAACATTAAGAATGGCAAAGTCAAAAACACACAAATAGCCTAGGTAGCTCATGACATATGTGAGCAGGTAAACCAATGAGAGGGTAATTTCTTTTGATGTGAGAAAAATGAGCCTCTTTTTATAAAAAGACTCTAAAATTTACTTGCTGTAAACACATTCCCAATAATACATCATCAGACCTCATAGCACTTTCTCCTTGGCTTTCAGCTTCAGACATATGATAATTTAAAATATATATATACTAACTGAGGCACAATTTAAGAGGTAAATGCACAGACCCTACATGTACTCCTTGGCCTGTGATTCCTACCACATTGGCCTTTCAGACTGTCAACTGTCTCCTCCATTGAGGGAGACCTCCTGGTTCTACTTGGGTTCCCACTCATTTCATTGTGGCCTAGACAGTCTCTCCAGCAATTGTAGGGCTCATTTTGTTTCCCTGTCTCAGGAATCACTGTTCTTCCCTACCTGATACCCAATGTCTGAAACCTGTTTTTATCTATTTTTAGTTGTTTCAGGTAGAAGGGTAAATCCAGGTCCTATTATGTTATATTGCCCAGAAGTGGAGGTCACATTTAACATGATTTAAGTCTGCCATCATACTATTAAATTTCGAATCATATCATTTACTTTTGTTCTCTCCCTGAGCGTGATGGGTATAGTGAGAGTTTCCCTAATCCTAGGATGGACAGTTGACAAGCGTATTTATACAGTGAAAGAATATACTCCTACTAGGTGTGTCTTTGGTCTGTGCTAAGATGGGAACACTCTTGTATACTGTGGAAAGGTGCAGAATATTAAAGTCTATTGACTATTTCTTATGGCCTCAGCCAAGGTACCACAAGATTGACAAGCTCAAATCCACAGGGGCTCATGTGCAAGAGCAGGGAGAAAATAGCAGGGTAATTTTTAACTTTGTTAAAAGACGTGTTTTGTCTTGTGGTATAGGATTTGAAACCAATTGGGGAGAAGCAGATTATCATGTATGGGGCCAGATTTCCTTGCAACCTCCAATTAGTGTGCTAATAACGAAATGATGGGCCTGTGGCCATTTGAGTGAGACAGAAGAGCAAAAATTTCAGTGAAATCTGACTACCCCACATATCAACTCTTGCTGTTCCCAGTCTCTTGGAATGATGTATCCCTTTGTAAAGTAAAATCAAATCTAATGCATCTACTAGGTCTGAGTTAACATCACAAAGTATATGAGTTTGAAAATGCTGGACTTTCCCAGGTATAGATTCCCAATTATGCCCAGAGAGGGCAACAATTGGAAACAGATTAGGTGGGTACAGCCTCAGATAATGTGTTTTTAAAATGTGCATGATTCCAGAAGATTTCTAGTTTTGCTTTCCACACAAAATTCTCAGAAATGAAAATCATAGACAAATGACAGAAGTTTTATGGGAGTTATGTTGTCCAAAAAATCAGTTCTGGTAAAAAGCTACATTCTCTTACAGTAAAGCCTTTAAATACCCAACCCCTACAGAGAAGCTTACTGCCTGAAGGTCCTTGTATTAGTTTGTATTGAGGCTCAACTTCATCCCTGTCCTTTCAAAATCTTGTTTTATACTCCAATATTAGCAATTAAATTTACCTATGTCCCTCTAAAGAAGTTGGAGATGGGTTTCACTCCTTCTACTAAAAAAAGATTTAATACTTTCCATTTCTAATTTTTATCTGTATGTTCTGTTAATTAAATTTACATTTATCGGAATTTCGTTTTAGATTTGATTAAAGTAGCATGGCTCTCAGACTTATCAATTATAGTTTTTCCCCCCTATTTTCTTCTGTATTGTAATTTTTCTTCCTTATAATTTCATTTTAATTTCTTGTATATTTCTTTCTCTAATTACCATAGCTGAAAGTAGTTTTGTTCTTTAAATAACTGAAGCATGTAATATTGTGATTTTACTTCTAAATACAGCTTTAGTTGTTCAATTTTGACACAATAGGTTGGTTTTCCTAAATATCTTTCATTGCATATTTGATGCCTTGATATGTTTCAGAAAGGCATTTTTCTAATTTGAAATTTTTGGTATATTTTTAATAATATATTGACACAATATGTAGCTCTTATGCATTTTTTTGTATTGGTATTTTAATCTAAGAACATGTGCATGTTCAATAAAGCTTGATTCTTGAAAATGATTCAGTGAAGTTACAGAATTTACTAAAAATACAATTCTCTTCTATTTTATTCTTTATGGCTGCTAGTTCCCTTCTGTATCTTTGTCTATTTAAGATTCCATAGACTAATACTGGTATACTGATATTTTTCCCAGGGACTTATTTCCTGCCAGTTCACCATGAATTTTACGTCAGTGTCTTTCATACTGTAGCAAAAGTAACCTCCCTTCTGACCTGATGATGCTTAGGCCAGGTTTTAAAGTTTATGGTCTGGGGTTATATTTATATAATTTGATATCACAATCTTACTTTACATTCTCTATATTTATGCCTCTTTTTTAAGTTTTTTCCTATTTTTTTATTGTGGATTTTTTTTTTCTTTTTCCCTGGATAGAATACATCCAGACCTCTGTGGTTTTGAGTTTTCACATTTGCCCCATAATTTTTAGTCTCTTTTTTCTTTTTTCCCAAGATTTCACAATTTCTTTGGTATTTGTTGAACAAATACTTTAAAAAGTTTAAATTTATTCTGATTCAAATAGTAATTATTTTATCATTTCCTCCTAATTTAATAATAACACTCCTCTTTAATGTTGTAGAGAATTTTTTTTTTAAGTAAAGCCAAGAGCTCCTTTTTTTTTCTTTTCTTCATCATTCTTCACTCAGCCTTGACTGAAAAGAGATGTTTCTGGGCCTTTTTTTTTTGCACCAGACTATATATATATATTTTTTTTTTCCTCACTGCCCTACTTCCTACTGATAAATCCCTCCTCTCAGATGTGAACCATGAGGCTAAGCGGATGTACACAATCTCAAACCAAATTTCTGTTTCCCCACAGATAATGACAGATCCAGGTTTTATGTAGCCTGAAGCTTTTACAGTTTTAGGGGTCCTCTTTAAGAAAAAGAATACAAAATTGAAAATATAAAATGAGTTACAAAATTGATAGAGTAATTAGAATAAGTAAATGAAGAAATCAAAACAAAGTATTAGCACCTTGGAAATCTGAGTACCTTTCTCTTTAGTTAACTTACCAGAAATTTTACACAGAAATGCCTTCTGATTGCAAGTTGCTTTCCGTTCCCTCTCCCATTCTTTCACCACCACCAGCACCCCTACCCCATTAGAACACTCTCCTTGCTAGTCAAAGTGTGACCCATGGACCAGAAGCAAGAGAATTTGTTCAAAAGGTAGAACCTTAGGCCACTGCTCAGACCTACTCAATCAGAATCTGCATTTTGACAATATTCCCAGGTGATTCATGTGCACATTAAAAGTTAGGAAACACTGCATAACCCAACCAAATCCCAGGATCTAAATTGCCTCTGCAAGCAAAGTGCCCTGAACTTAATGAAGCAGACATCTGTGGAAATCAGCTTTGTGGTAAATATAATTTCGGCTCTCTCCTATTGCTTAGCCTTCTTGCTATGAGGGGAGTTTATTTCTAAGTAACACAGGACATTTATTGTTCTGCAAAGGCGCTAATGCAGTAAAAGAAAGCTTATTACCTGCACATGCATGTATTTCACTGAGGGCCCTTCCAGCCTCTGTCCTAACAACTGCTTATTTCACATTCCAGGATGCAAAGATGACAAACAAAACTGAATTTTCTTAGCAGCAGATTCCCTCTAGGCAGTTAGAGGAGTTCATTAGATGAATGATTTGATAAACTTGATCTGAATTGGGCCTGCAGGGCCTGTAAGTCCTCAAATAGGTCTAGTTAGAAAAAGGAAAGCTAAGGATATTGTCTTATGGGGAATACTCTGGAAGGAAAGAGAGGGGGCTAGTGGCTACTCATAAAAGAAGAATGTGGGGGACAATATAAACCCCCAATGAGATGTTTTGCTAGGCTGTTTGCTTTCTAGTATGTGGCATAAATTCTCTTCTGTGTCCCCAAGAATCTTCTGTAGAGTCAACTTCGCGTCCTAGTGCTTTTTTGGAGTAGATTTTCAGGAGAAAAATTGCTGGGCCCTGCTGTGAAGTTGACATAAAGCAAAACCACGGGCTGTGCACAGGAGGGTAGCTGCCTGTAGGTTACTCCATGCACTGTGGCCTCTCCCCTCCAGCCTGGTCTTTGTTAGAGGACTGAGTAGTATGTAACTGGATGCAGAGTCCTACTGATGAGTCTGGGGACCGATGAGTGCTCACTGTGTCAGAAGGTACTCTGCTCTAAGGGAAGGGCTAGACACACTGAGGTTTCTGAGTGTTTCAGTCAAGGAAGCCTCATCCTTTTTACCTTATTTACCCTAAATTTAGTATTTCATGGTTTAAAACCTGATAGATTGTTCTAAGAGTCTGGCAGAAGCTGGGATATGTATTGCTATTTGTGTTCCTGTTAACTTTGTATCTCTGATGTCATCCTGATTCTATCAATGGATGATTCAGGAAAGATAATCAGGTGCCACTTACTTGCTAGAGTATCTTTCATTAAACTCTTTGAAATAACTTTATGGTAGGAAAACTTGCCTAGTAATTGCAAGAATTTTCTGGAATTTTTATAAAGAGGAATGTGTCAATTTATAATATTTTCTGAAACTATTTATGGAAATTTCGTATGGAAAAATCTGCTCTGATAGAAATGGGTTTCCTTTTTTTAATGGAGAAACAGATTTTACTTCTGTCAACTGTATACTGGGTCACAGATGGTGTTTCATCATCTGTCTGAAGAATTCATTTCGTTCATCTGTTCTTTTAATGAGTTGAACTATTTCTTTTCCCTTTTTCCTTGATTCCTTCTCTTGCTGTTCCAGCAGTGCCAACTTTCCAATGAAAAATGGATGGCAGACAAAATTGATGGCCATTTTCAAACTCTTTCACACTTTGCAAAGTGCCCCTCAACAACCAAGAGAAGATTCATGGTACAGGAAGTCTTTTCTGTCCCATATCAGGGAGAAGTTTCCTAGCCATTTCTTCACTGGGTGGTAGCAGAAGTTGATATGAATTTACTGATTAGACAGAGAAAACAAATCATGGAAATACATACTTTTGCCGTTGCTTCTCAGAAGGTGGTTTATTTTAGCACAGTTGCTGGGTGTGCTTTTTCTCCTGGGTGTGATAATCTAAATTATTTTTTATATAAGAGTAAGTTAATTTTTTTTAGTATTGAATATTTATTGCTATACATTTGAAGCTTTACTTTTTCTTGTCTTTACTGTTTTCAGATGGAAGTTATCTGCTACCAAAAGAAGCATGCTAATATTTAGGTATGATTTTGTATATCCTTTTTTTGATAAATAAGAAATAAACATTTTATATCTGTGTTAATGCTAATGGGGAGAAAACAGCTCTCCAATTGTTATGTCCTTTCTTTCTCCACAGTCCGTGACAAGTTAACAAAATGGCATTTTATAATCAAAACAAGTGTCCTGAATAAGGTCTTTTGAATGTTGTTTGTATTATCTCTGGATAGTGTCTTTTCAAAGATTATATTCAGATGGCACATAATCATCAATTCTAAATAGCATAGCATGGGTCTTAGCAGCAGGTTACAAAAGAATGTCCATCTACATAAACAATATTTTGAATACTTTGAGGAAAGAGTTCCTTATTATTTCAGATTAGAGGTTTATCTTTTATTATTAAAAAAAATTTATCACAGAAAATTTTCAAATATCAAAAAAATGAGAGAACAGTATAATGAATCATGATGTATTCACTATACAGTTCCAATAAATATATTTTGCCAATTTTATCATCTCTATATCATTTTTGTAATTTCATATTTTAAAGCAAATCCCAGGCAACCATTTTTTTACCTTTAATTCTTTAGTAAATATTTCTAAAGACACAGTTATAAAATGTAACTATAATGCTATCACACTCACCAAAACTAATTTATTAAAATCATCTAGTACAGACTACATTCAAATTTCCAAGACTGCCTCACAAACGTCTGTTTATAGTTGATTTGTTTAAATTAGGCTCAAACAAGGTGTTCACACTGCATTTTGTTTCCCTGTTTTTTGTCTCCTTTGCTCCATAACAATCCCATCATTTTCTTAGGCCATATCTTTTCTTTTTCCAGTTTTATTGTGCAATAATTGACGTAATCACTGTAGGAGTTTAAAGTGTACAGCATAATGATTTGACTTACCTATACTGTGAAATGATTACCACAGTAGGTTCAGCTAACATCCAACATCTCATATAGATACAATAAAAATAAAAGAAAAATCTTTTTCCTTGTGATGAGTACTCTTAGGATCTACTCTTTTTACAAGTTTCCTATGTATCACACAGCTGTGTTTGCTATAGTCATCATTTATAAGTGGAAGTTTGCACTTTTGATCACTTTCCTCCAATCTTTTCTTTCCTCTAATGCTGTAATTTTTAAGAACCCAATTTTAAGACCATTTGAACTCAGGAATGTCTCACATTCTGGATTTGGGTGACTGATTGCTTGTTCTGTTGTACAAATTGTCCCTTTATCCTTCATTCAATTTATTATTGTAGGGATAGTGAGGAAGAGTTTCAGTACTTTTTTTTTAACTAAGAATACTATACAGATAGTGCTATGTATTTTGTATTCCATCATGTCAGGAGGCAGGTGATCTCTAGTCATCCCATTGATTCGTCAGTGGATTTGTATGTTGTCCATCTCATCTCCCCTTTCACTTTCACATTAGTCTTTAAAAATACTGTCAAAGCAACCAGGACATTAAACTGCATTTGATCTTACATGTGTTTTTCACAAACTGTAAGTTCCTTGAAGTCAAGAATAATATTATATTACTATTTGTGTTTCTGATGCCTCACCTTATCTTAACATTTTTTATGGATAATTGAACATAAGAATAAATTAACAGAAAAACAAGTCAGCCCTGTTTGTTCTTTGTCAATTGTTTTACATACCCAAGGAATAATAGAAAAAAATCAGATACGTAAACAGTTCCAAAATACAGGAAAGAGATATTATACTACGAAATAATTCCACAAATAATAACAAACTGATCGTCAAAATAAACTATACACACATGAACTAAAAGACAATTTATACACATATATGCATAAATACAAATATGCATATATTTTTAAAAAATAAATAAAATACTAGTAACTTTAAATTGGCAACAACTGAGAAAACAGTGAATCATTGTCAAATTATATTTACCCTAAAAATGAAAGAATGGCTCAATTAAAAAAAAAAACTATTGATGTAGAACAGCACACCAATCAAAGAGAAAAAACTACTAGATTATTTTTCTTTAGATATGAAAAAAAGACATTTGATAGAATTTACATACCCACAGTATTTAAAGACCCTTTAAAGGATAGTCTCTTAATAAATGGTGCTAGGGAAACTGGACAACAATTTGCAAATGATGAAACTGAATCACTATCTTACACCATACACAAGTATCAACACAAATAGGTGAAAGACTTGAACATAAAACCTAAAACCATAAAATTCCTAGGAAGATCATAGGGGCTAACCTCCTTCATACTGGTCTTGGCAATGATTTTTTTGGATTTGACACCAAAAGCAAAGGCAACAAAAGCAAAAATAAGCAAGAGGAACTACATCAAAATAAAAAGCTTCTGTACAGAGAAGGAAACCATATGTGGTGATGGTTGTTAACTAGACTTATTGTGGTGATCACTTAATAATATTTACAAATATGGAATCATTATGTTGTATACCTGGAACTAATATAATGTTGTATGCCAATTATATCTCAAAAATATAGAAATCACATTTTGAAAAGCCTCAACATGTGATAACTGATTTTGTCATAAAAGACTTGAAAACACTGAATTTTTCATTTTTTGAGTCTTTTCAATTCCAATAGCTTTAATAAATGCTGAACACAGAGTGAGGCAGAATGATTTAACTTTAAGTTAAATCACTAAACATTTTAAGATTCATCTACCGCTAAGGAGCCTTAAAGATATGTTCCAATTTGTTTCTCATGCCATAGATTTTTGTAAACATACTGAGTAATTCAAAAACTAAATGCCAATCTTGAAAACAATCTGAATTTTTTCATTTTAACAAATAATAACAATTTCATAATATTGAGCCAACTATTTATGCTTTAATTTCTTAACTTAGTAACTATATTTTCTAAGTAACAGACTCCCTGAGCAGTTTTATTTATGATAACCCTCCAGACACTGACAGGTTATAATTCTGTGTTATTTATTGTGAGCTTAAAATATGTTTAAATATACAAGATGCTTAACCTATGTAATCATAGGGCGTATGCAAATTAAACAACTGGAACTCCATTTCTTACCTAACGGATTGGTAAAAATCCTAAATTTGGCAATATACACTGAAGAACCTTGATTAATGCAATTTTGAAACAAAACTGTGAAATAACTCATTATATTAATAAACTGACTGTAAGCAGAAAAAAATTTCCCCAAATTTCTCAGAACTCATTGTATCCATCTCATTTCGATCACACCCTTTCTTTTTGCAATCCTAGATTTATACATGCCTTAGGCCTGGTAACTTTCTGGCCCTTGTACTGGAAATTAACCTAACCTTTCTGACTCCGTCTCCATCTCCTGTGTTGAGACAAATTCCGCTCTTCACAAGAATAAAGATAAATTACGCTGCACCACTTCTCTTACCTACCAGGCAATGTGTCTAATCATTTCTACCACATGAATATTTCAGCAATCTGTCATTCATTGTAATTAAAACTCTGATATATCAAATCTATATTTCACTTCAATGTTGGTTTTAGCTTTTCCTTTTTACCCAGAACTTCTGTTAATGAAAAAGTAGGCTGATTATTTCTCCCTTTGCTTTTTCTTTTTTATCTTCTTGAAGGAATCATATGAGTTTTAAACTGTCTAGTGTAACCGAGCAGGATCCTATGGGGCCTTCCCAGAACAGGACTATCCCCTACCCCATGTCCTCCGCCTGCCTTTTGTCTGCAGAAAAATTTTAGTCAAAGAATAAATGTAATCAGAGAAGTGAAAAAATGCAGAAAGAAAGGAAAACAGTCAAGCAAGACAAAACAATAACACTTTAGCCATTAAACAAAGTCAAGGACCTTTAGTTCTTCCTCAAGGACTACAGATAATATTCTGACCCACGTTCTTCGAGCTGTTTTGCAGACACTGAAACACCCACCAGGTAAAAGAAGTTAACTGTATGCTGCCAACAAGCACGTAGACCCCAGACCAGTTGAAACCAGAAGGTTGATATTGCTGTCTCCCACTTACCTCACCACCAACCAATCAGGAAAATGTCCACGAGCTGATCACACACCCCACAAATCCCTTCCCTCACCCTGTCTTTATAAACCTTTCCCTAAAATCCTTCGGGGAGTTCCGGTCTTTTAAGCACTAGCTTCCTTGGACTCCTTGCTTGGTGCCCTGCAATAAACGCTGCATTTTCCTTCACCCCACACCCCAGTGTCAGTAGATTGGCTTTACTGTGCATGGGCAAGTGGACCCAAGTTTGGTTTGGTAACATAAGGTTGGGATGGCAGAGTTAGAATATGGCTAATCCACAGACTGGATAATCATTTGACCAGCCTCTCATTATTCAAATGACAGAACATCACAGACTTGAAGCCAGTCATTTGTTCTCACCTGATATCTGATTAGAAGCCTCAAATCCCTACATAACAGATGTGTGGTTCCAGGAGGCCTCATCAGCAATCAGGAATGTTCCTTCTTGCATCTGTCTGACTTGGCTTCAGGACTCCTGCTGCTGCCAGACAAGATTATTCAAGGCACTACGAATGCCAGGGCAGAGAAGAGAGATACTTAAATATCACCAGAGAAAGTTTTCAATATCAGAAACAAAAGAGTAAGGTTAGGGAGGATGGGAGGGAGACGCAAGACAGAGGGTATATGGGGATATATGTATACGTATAGCTGATTCACTTCGTGACACAGCAGAAACTAACACACCTTGTAAAGCAATTATACTCCAATAAAGATGTTAAAAAAAAAAAAAAGAGTAAGTTACTCTAGACGTCTTGTTAGAAAAATGATGCAAACGGCAATTCTAATTACTGGTTATGAATATCTGCAGAGTGGGAGCACATTATGCTATGTAAAGTTTTTTATTATACAAATTTCCTTTCTGATCTCACTTTTATTTTGGTGTGAAATAGGTATATTCTTACATTCCTGTTTTGCCTACTCTCTGTGTACTGCCATGACTGAAAGGATATGCTGACTGATGATATGAAAGGGTAAGTTATGAAATGGGTGAGTGTAAGTTAATAGAAAATATTGTATTGTATATGGGAGGTATTTCTTGATTTATCAGATGACCCAAGTACTTTTATTAATAGAAAGTATAGAAATAAAAGGCAGAAATTAGAGAAGGTATAGCCATCTACACCCTCTTTACAATTTACATGTAGTCAGGACTCTGAATATAACTGTTTATAGTTTTCTACAGACCTATGTCTTCTTGGGGGTTTCATTACTGCCATCATCTTGGTAGTAAAATAAATATGAAGGAAAACCCTCATTTCTTATCACATAATCCCTAAATTATTGATATATCTTGCAAAGCATGTGTGCCAAGCAAATAGCTCACCGTGGCATAAAGATAAAATTATTTGAAACTGTTCTGCACCACCCAATAGCTGTCTGGCTGGGGCTAACATCTCTTAGCCTCAGTTAACACAAAAGAAAAGTAGAATGAATAATATCTGCCTTCAGAATACATAGATGAAACAGATACACCACAGGGCCTGGCAAATATTGATAGATCTTAAATTTTAGCAACTTTTCCCCTCTATTTTCCTTCTTCTGTCTTACTTTGAATTATTTTGAGCTGTTGCTGAGGGTATCTTATGTGATGATACTTTAACTGCCAGTTCTTTATAAACTTCAACAGAGTTGCATTTTGGCAAAAAGGAAGCCTGAAAGAGAGATGGTATTCGATAATCAAAACATTCACTTCTCTCTACTCACCACCACTTCATCTTCAGAGCTCAATTTGGTCAAAATATTAAAAAAAAATTAATGATGTCTGTGATGAAAACAACCCAATATTATCATGAATTCCCTGTTTTTATAAACAAAAAAGATAAAGAGTTAACAAATTTGTATTCATTTACCTATCTCTAATCAATTTGTGTATTTCCATGAATATCTAATTTTAATAGTTTTTAAAAAGAATATATGTAGTATACTCTTTTTTATACTTTATCTGCAGTTTTTCTTCCTTGTACATAAAGAGTGCCAATGAAAGAAAAAATAGAAAGTTTATGTAAGTTTGGAGTTTATTATTAGTTTAGAAGTTAATCTCATGAATTCCTTTAATAATTTGCCTTCAAACTTTACTTGGGTCAAATTAATACCCCCAATATAAAACAGCATCATATGCTTCAGATTGTTCATAAAACAAGTTTTAGAGAGAAAACATCTGCTTTTATGATCTTCTTTTCTTTAACATCTTTACCCATAAATGAGTTTCAGTAGGGTGAATGCAGAAAGGACTTGGCTGAATTTGGACTAAAATTCTATTTCTGAGAACTCCCCTTTAAAAAAAAAAAAGGCACAGCTAAAAATGAATAAAACAGCTTTGGTTTAGATTGCTTGGAAATCCTCCCCTCTGATGCAATTACTGGATGAAATAGACATTAAGCTCAGAGGAGTTCTTCACTCAGTCTCTTTTGCTTCTTGCCTCTGTGAGGGACTGTTTTTCTGATGCCATTATTGGCAGCTCGCCACATTGCACCTGCTGATCCACCTGCCTCTCACTGGTGTGCAGTATTTAAAATGTTACGCAATTAAAGTAAATGAGTTTAAAGGGCTGGATTTGCACTGCGCCTCCTGGGGAGCTGTTGTTCATCCTTAAAAGTGCCTGATGATGGTTTGGGAAGCACTGCTGCTGGCCTGGCCCTGGGGTGCTGAATTGCTCCCCTTTGAAGAACTCTGTGGTGAATCCCCTCATAAGGATGCTAAATGGTGAGGAAGCATAAAGAGAAACATTTTGTACCCTAGGAATCCAGTCTTTATAGAATGAGACTAGGCAGCAAAAGAAAGATTGCAAACTAACTAGAACCCTCTAAACTGTTTCTTGATAAAATATAGCTCTTTATCTCCACCTATTTTACTTTGTATTTATGAATTTAGTTTTAATTATTTCCTGCAAAGCTGTGTACAAAATGTTCAGTAAAGACATCTCAAAATGGAAAAGATATCTGATTATCAGGATACCTTTTAATGTCTCATCATTTTCATGGTTGTCATAATCATTCTCTGGCACCTATCTTTCTACTAGGTATGATGTGAAGTAAATTAAAATGAAGTGGTTTATTTTAGTGCATTTTCTTCTTTTGCATAAGAAGTTTGAGCATATCTAGGGGCGGTGGTTCAGACCACAAAGCCATGCTTTTAAAGCGAGTTAAATTATTTATTCACTGAAAATACTTTTAGATGCTGGGCACTGGCATATGGGAGCTACAAAAAGAAAATGTTCTAGAATTTAAGGAATTTGACATTAGTGATAAGTGGTCATAGAAAATTGATTCTTTCAATCTACAGACATTTTATGACTTTCTGGTCCCTCAAAAGGTACCAGGCACTAGTTACAAGAGAAACACATAAAAAAGATATATACAGGACTTCCAGTTTCTGACCTGGCATATACGGAGCTTGGAAATAATCACTCTGATTCTCACAAGAAATAAGCTGAACTGAAAATCAACAACTCTTCTTAGATCCACCAGAAGATTAAGGTCACAAGGGAAAAAACACTGCCCCCAAAATTGAACAGACAGGTGGATGGAAAGACTCAAAACTTAGCAGAACAGAAATCTCCACAGGAACCTGTACTGGGCTAGACAAACCTGTGATTGACTAATGGCTGGAGGTTCAGTGTGGGCATGTCTGAGAGTTAAAAATTCCAGGGGGCAGGGGATAGTCTTAGGGAGGTCCTGCACTTTTATTAGTTTTACCTTCAGGAGCCCTACAGGTTCTCACAGTAAAGATCAGAGAAAAATAAACTTATGCTTCCAGCAGGAGAAGAGGAAAGTATCCATTCTGAAATACTCCCAGAATATTTTATTCTTCTTAACAAGGACTCCCCTCAAGATAAATTATTTTACCAGAGCCTAACTGACCTTGGCAAAGGGAAAAACCAACTCCAGCCACTTCCTGCTTCCAAATGGGGGAAAGGAAATACCTAACTTTACCACCACATCAGTAGAGCTCCTGTATAATAATGGGGAGAAATGTACATCTTAGGCTTTATTTAAGCACACTCTAGGGAAACTCACACACAACAGAGGAAACCAAAAAAAAAAAAAAAAAAGATATCAGAGGAAACTTTACCTCTGATAACTACACCTACAGTAAACACAGCCTAACCTCTAGCCAGATAAACATAAAACCTCGCACTAAAGGCATGTTTATCTCAGCTCCTTTTACAGTACGTGTTATGCTTTCAACAAAAATTTGCAAAGCACACTAAAATACACAAAACATACAGAAGAGACAGAACACGCATCAGAACCAGATTCAGATATGGTAGACATGTTGAAACTATCCTATCAGGAACTTAAAACAACTATGGTTAATATTCTAAGGGCTCTAATGGGAAAAGTGGACAGCATGTGAGAATATATAGGTAATGTAAGCACAGAGATGGAAACTCTTAGAAAGAATCAAAAGGAAATGCTAAAAATTAAAAACACTGTAACCAAAATGAAGAATGCCTTTGATGGGCTCATTAATATACTGAACACAGTCAGGGAGCTTGAAGAAGCTTGAAGAAATGTCAATAGAAACTCCCACAATGTAAATGCAAAGAGAAATATAAAATGAAAAAGATATAATAGAATATACAAAACCTGGGATAATTACAGAAGTTGTAATGTACACATATTGGTAATATCAGAAGGAAAAGTAAGAGAGAAAGGAACAAAAGTAATATTTGAGCTTGAGATTAAAATATATATACTGCTATATTTAAGATACATAAACAACAATGATCTACTGTATAGCACAGGGAACTATATTCAGTATCTTGTAATAACCTACAATGAAAAAGAACCTGAAAAAGAATATTATATATATGCCTGAATCACTTTGCAGTACACTTGAAACTAACACAACATTGTAAATTAACTATACTTCAATAAAAATTAAATTAAATTAAATTAAAAAAGAAATATTTGAAGCAATGATGACAAACCACAGACCCAGAAATTAAAGAGAATAAGCAAAAAAATTCCAAAAAAGAAAAAATCTATATATAGGCATACCGTATTCAAACTGCAGAAAATCAAAGACAGAGAGGAAATCTTTAAGAAGCTGGGGATGGGGAGGTGGGGATAGACCTTGCCTATAAAGGTCCAAGAGTAAAAATAACACTGGACTTCTTTTCAGGAACTATACAAACAAGAAGTGAGTGGAGTGAAATGTTTAAAGTGTTGAAAGAAAAAAACTAGAAATCAGTAACAGAAAGATAGATGGAAAACACCAGAATACTTGGAGATTAAACAACACACTTCTTAAAATATGAGTCAAAGAGAAGTATCAAGAAATATTTTTAAATATTTTAAAGTAAACAAAACAAAATTTGTGGGATGTATTAAAAAAATCAGTGCTTAAAGGAAAATTTATAGCAACAAAGGCTTGTATTAGAAAGAAGAAAGATTTAAAAATCAATCATTTAAACTTACACCTTAGAAAACTAGAAAAAGAAGAGCAAATAAATTCAAAGCAAGCAGAAAGAAAGAAATAATAAAAAGTAGAATGAAAGTCAATGAAATTGAATACAGTAAAACAACAGGAAAAACCAATGAAACCAAAAGCTGGTACTTGGAAGAGATCAATAAAACTGATAAACCTCTAGCTTGATTAAGAAAAGAGAAGACACACGTAACTAATGTCAGAAATGAAAGACTGACCATCTCTTCTGATACCGTGGACATTAAAAGAAAAATAAAGGAATATTATGAACAACTCTATACCCACAAATTTGATAACCTAGATGAAATGGACTTAGTCCTTGAAAGACACTCTCTACCAAAACTCACACAAGGAGAAATAGAAAATCTGAATAGAGATATAACTACTAAACCAATTGAATAAATAATTAATAATCTTGCAAAACAGAAAGCATCAGGCCCAGATGGATTCACTGGTGAATTCTACCAAACATGTAAAGAAGAAATTATACCTGATCTCTACAATCACTTCCAGAAAATAGAAGCAGAGGAAATATTTATAACTCATTCTATGCAGCCAGAACTACCTTATTACCAAAATCAGTTACAGATGTTACAAGGAAACTACAAACTAATATCTCTCATGAACATAGATGCAAAAATCCTCAACAAAATATTAGCAAATTGAATCCAACAATGTATACAAAGGATTACACATCAAACCAAGTGGTATTTATTCCAGGTATGCAAGGCTAGTACAACATTCAAAAAATCAATTTATGTAATCCATTATATCAACTTACTAAAGAATAAAAATCATATGATCTTATCAATAGATGCAAAAAAAGCATTTGAAAAAAATTCAACATCCATTCGTAATAAAAATTCTCTGCAAACTGAGAATAGAGGGGGACCTAATCAATTCATTAAGTAACATCTACTAAAAAAAAAAACAAACAACGAAAGCAAGTATCAAACTTAATGGTGAGAAACTAGATGTTTTCCTGCTAAGATCAAGAACAAGGAAAAGATATACATTTCTCACCACTCCCTTTCGACATTGTTCCAGAAGTCCTGGCAAATGCAGTGAGACAAGAAACAAAATGGAAGGAAGAAATAAATCTGTTTTATTTGCAGATAACATGATTGTACAGAAATTCCGAAGATTCCACAACAAAAATAATCTACTTAAACTAATTAGCAGTTATAGCAATTTGGAAGGATAGAAGTTTAATATACAAAATCCATTGCTTTCTTATATACTAGCAATGAACTATTGGAATTTAAAATTAAAACCATAATAGCATTTACATTAGCACATAAAAGGAAATGTTTAGGTATAAACCTAATAAACTATGTTCAAAGTCTATATGAGGAAACTTACCAAAAAACTCTGGTGAAAGAAAACAAGGAAAATCTAAAGAAATGGAGGCTATTCTATGTATATGGATCGGCAGATTCAATATTATCAAGATAGCAGTTCTTCCCAACTTGGTCTGAAGAGTCAGTGCAAGTCCAGTCCAAATCCCAGGATGTAATTTTGTGGATATTGACAAACTGATTCTAAAGTCTCATGTAAAGGCAAAAGACCCAAAAAAGCCAAAAACATATTGAAGCAGAAGAACAAATTTGGACCACTAACACTACCCAACTTCAAGACTCAGTTTAAAAGCATATTAATCAAGAAAATGTGGTATTGGTGAAAGAACAGACAAATAGACCCATGGAAAATAAAATGAGCTGGAAATAGACCCACACAAATATAGTCAACTGATATTTGATAAAGGAGCAAAGGCAATTCAATGGAGAAAGAATAATCTTTTCAACAAATGATGCTGGGACAACTGGACATCCACATGGAAAAAAACCAAAAATCTCCCCTTATACCTTAATAAATATTAGTTCAAAATGAATCCTAGATCTAAATGTAAAATGAAAAACCATAAAAACCCTAGGAGATAGTGGGAGAAAAGGTGGCCTTGGGTATGGTGGTGACTTTTAAAATACATCACCTAAAGCATGACCCATGAAAGAATAATTGGTAAGTTGCATTTTATTAAAAATAAAAAGTTCAGCTCTGTGAAAGACAGTATTAAGGGAATGAAAAGATAGGCCACATACTGGGAGAAAATCTGCAAAATACTTATCTGATAAAGGACTGGTATGAAGAAATATACAAAGAATCTTAAAACTCATCAGTAAGAAAACCACCAACCAATTAAACCAATTAAAAAATAGGCAGAAGATCTGAACAGACATCTCAATGAAAAAGATACACAGATGGCACTAAGCGTATGAAAGGATGCTTAATATCATGTCATTTGAAAATTGCAAACTGACATTACAATGAGATATGACTACACATCTATTAGATACGTAGCTAAAATCAAAAACACTGAGAACACCAAATGTTGGTGGAGATGTGGAACAATAGGAATTCGCATTCATTGTTGATGGGAATGCAAAATGGTACAGCCACTTTGGGAGAGTTTGGCAATTTCTTACAAGACATACACTCTTACCATATGACCTAGCAATTACACTCCTTGGTCTTCACTCAGATGAGGCGAAACGTTATGTCAACACAAAAACCTGCACGTGAATGTTTATAGCTACTTTATTCATAACTGTAAAAACTTGGAAGCAATCAAAACATCCTTCATTAGACAAATGGATAAACAAATTGTGCCACATCCATAAAATGGAATGTTATTGTTCAATAAAAAGACATGACCTATTAAGACATGATAAGACATGGAGAAATCTTAGATGCATATTGCTGAGTGAAAGAAGCCAATCTGAAAAGGCATCATACTGTATGATTCTAAATATATGACATTCTGGAAGAGGTATAACTACAAAGACAGTGAAAAGAGCACTGGTTGCCAAGGCCTCATTTGAAGGGAGGGAGAGATGACTGGTAGATTACAGGGAATTTTTAAAGCAATTAAATTATTCTGTATTATCCTGTGGATACATGTAATTATACATATGTGTGCCAAAACCAATAGATTGTACAACACAAGTGTGAACCTCATATAACCATGGACACTATTCGTAATGTATTGGTTCTTCACTTGTAGATGTACTACACTAAAGAAAGATATGAATAATAAAGCAAATTGGGGAAAGGGTGAGAGGGTACATGAGAACTCTCTATACTTTCCACTCAATTATTTTGTAAACCTAAAACTGCTCAATGAAGAGAGTATATTAATTAAAAAGAGATGCATGAACTATATTCTGGATAGTAAAATGCTAGTAACATATACAGGACATTATAAGAACAGAGGAAAAAGCAAACCAGATAAGTGGTGAAATAGAGATATTAGCAAATGGCTCCAGAGGAAACGGTACCTGAATTTATGCCCAACAATGAAATGAATTTATCCATGGGGAGGAAATTCCTGGTGAAGGGAACAGGATGAATAACGATAGAAACATGAGATCATCTCAATGGTTGGTCTTCCTGTGGTGTGGTATGATACAGAGTGGTGGGGAACTGCAGTTGGAAGTGTTGGCAGAGACCACTTTGCTCAGAGCCTTACTTGTCTTGTAAAGAAGGCTAGTTCTCCTATGGATAATAGAGGCAATGTCTGAGTTTATTAAGGAAAATGGCACGGTATATAGAAAGCCTTCAAGTTATGTGGGCTCTCTACCAGGATTCCAGGAGATTTCTTGGATTAATATTATATATTTTTAGAAGTAAGCATAGGTATAAGGAACAGACTGATAAGGTAAGAAGTTTCTAGAGATTTGCACTATCAAATATAAAGTATAGAATATCTTAATGGCCATCATACTGAGTTTTGCTTAATGCATTTTCTGCATTGCTTTTGCTTTTTACCATTTTAAAGTAGTGCTGTTCAGATGATGATCTGAAATGGACTGAATTTTCATGAATAAAAGTTTCTAATAGAAATAATAGATGTAGAAATACACTGTCTAAGACTCTTTTGAATAATAGTATGAATATCTATACATGTTGACAAATATATGCCTACACATGTTATATACACATCTATATATAAAAATTGTATCTACATACAGCTATTAAGAGTTTACCGTCTCTTGGATTTTGTTACTCTAAGCTAGTTGTATAGTATATAATGCACAATTTATTTCACAGCTTGTAGAACAACAGACCAAATATCAATTAGCATTTTACTCTTTATTCTTACTGGAAAAATAATATAGATTATTTAAAATTTCCTCCCGGGTTTGTCTGTGTGCATTCTAATGAGCTGTCGCAAAAAAAATTGAACCGATATTAGAAAAATACACACTATATATATAAATTATTACCCTTGGGGGGTGAAAATAAAGATATTTTTAACTGATTAAAAAGTATTAAAGAAATATGTCAAATAAAAGATCTACACAGTCCCTAATTTTAACACTTTGTTATTTTAATGCAAATTTAAAAATTGATTTATATTTTAAGCTTTAGTATATCTGAATGGAAAAGGCTTCATTAAGAAAAAATCTATAGCCTTATCTGCTTTTTAAATTATGAAACTTTAACAAAATATTATTAAATGATCATTTACATAATAGTTTTTGAAAAACAAATTCTAGTGACTTGAAATTGGTTTTAATTCAGAGGACACTGAGAAAATAATATTCACCTATTTTTATAGTAAACAAGCTTATTGTTGCTTTGTATATTTGTTTGGGGGTGAATATTTATCATTTATATGAAACCTGTTTTTTCTCATGCCCTTGGAAAGAATTTAAATGCATTCAAAAATGTTTGCCAATAGTGCTATGTACTAATTTAAACTTATCCTTTTCAACTTATTAAACACCTTTTGGGGGTACAGTATATAGCAAACTTTTGTTATTATTCTGAATAATTACATGCAGACTAAACTAATATAACTTCACTTTTTAAAGTATTCTTTTTTGTAGGCTTTTATTAATGCAGATCAGTCTTCTCTCAGTTAAGTCACGTTAGAGGTAATTATACTATTAAAATTTTAGTCATATATACAACCATGTTGCAAAAGTATACACTTTGCTCTCTAGCTACAATTTCAGTGTTTTAGAAAAAAATTTTCTCTTAAAGCTCACTGAAGTGTTGTTTGCCAATTATTGATATATATTGTACTAATTGCCTTCAGAAATCACCTGTACAAATACCCAAGTTAATATCAGAGAGTAAATCTCAGCTGTTAACCCTGAATCTTTCACAGACTTGCTCAAGGTATGTGATTTCTTTCCACTAACACACAAGGAAAGACTAAATTTATCATTTGGTTCAGAAACTCAATCTGTCTAGTGTTGGATGAGCTGTATCTCCTTATTTACCCTCTCTTAAGATTAAGGAAACAGACAGTTAGCTGAAGGGGAATGACTTTCCAAAGGTTAAACTTGTTGAATGACTGTAGATAAATCATTAATCTTCTGAGTAAGTGATAGGGAAGAAATTATTGGTGAATTTTTCTGGAACTTCTTATTAAGACATTCCTCTAAGAGCTACTCTTTCTACAGAATTCCCACTTCTATCCACAATCTTGATCCAGGTCCATATTCCCAAATGCTTTTGCTGTAAAAACTTTCTTTTAAGTTTCTCTGAATCTACTCCCTTCTTTCAGTATGTTATATACTACCTCCAGCAACATCTTCCTTTGTGTTTGTGTGTGTGCTTACTTTAAAATCTCTTAAAAGATCTAGAATTGTTCAAAAATATTCATATTATATCTCCTCCTTGGCAGTAAATGTTAACACTCAACAGTCACCCAGTTACTAAACTGAAAAACCTGCAAATTTTTCTTGATGATTTCTTCTCCTTCACTCTCCATCCAAATCACTGATTTCTGTTGATTTACCTAAAACATCTATCACCAATCTATCCACTATTTTTATTACATGTTTTATTACATGTTGTCAGCACATATTGCATCTTTTACCAGGACTACAGCACTAGGCTTCAAGTTTACTCAATTTTCACACTTGGATCAATCTTTATTCAGTACAGAGAGTAAGCTCTTTAGAATGTAACTAGGATCATGTTACTACCTTGCTTGATACTCCCTAAGGCCTACCTATTGCACTTAAAGAAGGACCCCAAGTTTTATCATGCCTATAGCCCTGCTTGATTTCACCCTTGATTTTTCTCTCCAAACACTTCTTATGCTCCCCACTCCTCCCTCCTCACTCTTCTCTGGTTGTGATACTGTATTATGTCACTAAACACTTCCAAGCTCTTTTCTTTGGCAGGATATTTGTGGATCAGCTCCTTCTTTTTTCAAGGCAACACATTCAGGACTCCTAAGTAACATTTAAGGAAGTGACATCTTGGACACTATTAATTCAGTCAGATTCTCAAAGTGAATAAATGAACCCAAGTATTTTATTCCAAGTAAAGAAAAAATTGTATTTTGTTTGTTCCCTTAGATCACACAGCAGCAACTTCAGTGAGACCTGCCTTGTCATTCTCTTCTCTATATGCCACACTCAGATCCCATCCTCTTTCTTCAGCTCTTGTATTCAGTCACCCTTGTATCTCACCTTTGCTTATCTAAATCTTCCTTGTAAACCTCATCGTCTCCTATATTTGTCTCTTTATATCGTCTACGTATCCTTGATCTCCACTTCTATAAACTCTACTTCCTCTTCTAGTCAATTCTATGCAATGCGATTAAATATTTTAAGTGGATTTGTGTATATTAGTTTTCTTTCTCCAAATAAGTTCTTTGATGGCAGTGATTTATTTATATCTCTACACAATCCAAGAAACCTAGTCCTTTCCATCCTTTGCCAGATCTATATATTTATCAATTCTTAACACACACATGCATCTTCAAGATGCTTCGCAACTATTTCTTCTTCTTTATTTCCTCTAATTAGTAACATCAATCATAGACTGTTATATTTTCTCCTGTTAGTTTTGCATCCATCCTCTCATCTTTCCTCAATATTTAATACTGTATTCTAAGATTTTTTGATCTTCCTTAAATGAAGAACCATTAATTTTTAAATGCCTAAGAGTAAACTTGTTTATCAAATAAATGAGTGGTGCTGGAAAGACTGGAGAGCTACATGTAAAATAATGAAATTAGAACACTCTCTAACATCATGCACAAAAATAAACTCAAAATGGATTAAAGACCTAAATGTAAGGACACATACTATAAAACTCTTAGAGGAAAACATAGGCAGAACACTCTGACATAAATCGCAGCAATATTTTTTTTGATCCACCTCCTAGAGTAATTAAAATAAAAACAAAAATAAACAAATGGGACCTCATTAAACTTAAAAGCTTTGGCAAAGCAAGGAAACCATAAACAAAACGAAAAGACAGACTACAGAATGGGGGAGAAAATATTTGCAAATGAAGCGACAGATTAATCTCC
This sequence comes from Pseudorca crassidens, assembly GCF_039906515.1. Classification (NCBI taxonomy): domain Eukaryota; kingdom Metazoa; phylum Chordata; class Mammalia; order Artiodactyla; family Delphinidae; genus Pseudorca; species Pseudorca crassidens. The sequence goes on from NC_090296.1 coordinate 70,544,200, forward strand.
AAAATATACAAACAGCTCATGCAGCTCAGTATTAAAAACACAAACAACCCAATTAAAAAAATGGGCAGAAGATCTAAATAGACATTTCTCCAAAGAAGACATACAGATGGCCAAAAGAGCACATGAAAAGATGCTCAACATCACTACTTATTAGAGAAATGCAAATCAAAACTACAATGAGGTATCACCTCACACCAGTCAGAATGGCCATCATCAAAAAATCTACAAACAATAAACTGGAGAGGGTGTGAAGAAAAGGGAACCCTCCTACACTGTTGGTGGGAATGTAAATTGGTAAAACTATTATGGAGAATAGTATGGAGGTTCCTTAAAAATATAAATACAGAACTACCATATGATCCACCAATCCCACTCCTGGGCATATATCCAGAGAAAACCATAATTCGAAAATATACATGCACCCCAATGTTCACTGCAGCATTATTTACAATAGCCAAGACATGGAAGCAACCCAAATGTTCATTGACAGAGGAGTGGATAAAGAAGATGTGGTACATACATAAAACGGAATATTACTCAGCCATAAAAAAGAACGAAATAATGCCATTTGCAGCAACATGGATGGACATAGAGATTGTCATACTGAGTGAAGTAAGTCAGAGAAAGACAAATGTCATATGATATTGCTTATATGTGGAATCTAAAAAAAATGGTACAAAGGAACTTATTTACAAAGCAGAAATAGAGTCACAGATGTAGAAAACAAACCTATGGTTCCAGGGGGAGAAAGGGGGGATAAATTGGGAGATTAGGGATTGACATATACAAACTACTATATTTTAAACAGATAACTAATAAGGACCTACTGTATAGCACAGGGAACTCTACTCAATACTCTGTACTGACCTATATTGGAAAAGAATCTAAAAAGAAAAAAAAAGTGGACATATGTATATGTATAACTGATTCACTTTGTTGTACACCTGAAACTAACAGAACATTGTACATCAATTATATCCCAATTAAAAATAATAATAATAAAATTTGAAAAGTATGGAAAAGTAGGTTTAACAAAATTAGCATGTATGTTCTCATCATCTAGAGAAAAAAGCATAATTCACTTTTAAGTGATTAATACCAGAAGATATAACTTATTGTATAAAGCTACTCAAAACTATCATCCTTAGGTACAAATATGAAAGTGTCACACCCAATCCTGAGCTCTTTAATAACCTTATTTGTACAAAGGAATAAAATATAATATTTGGCTTAAAATCAAGGCTATGAATGAGTTGCCGATAAACTATGCCCCTAATCCTAATGCCCACTCCATTTTTCATGCAACCCTCACACTAGTCAAATGTTTCCCAAAGTACATCCCTTGAGACATTCCATGAAATAAAAGTGCTGTGGTCAAATTAGGTCTTCAATATTCAAAAGGTCTTAACCATTTTTAGATGTAACTTAATAAAGAAGGATGTTTTATAGAGTAGAACGTAGCATTTCTCAAGCTTATGTATTCACTTGACCTGCTTTTCATGTTACATCCAAGGAACAAATTTTGCAAAACCACATACATTTCTCCAAATTTCCCATATCTATGTTGTAAAAATGTAAAAGAAATGTCTTATTAAAATTATGCTCAGATAGCTCAGGCATGCTTATTTTTCTGAATTAAGGTTGGTAAGATCATATCCAAACAGGAGCCACAGTCAAGATGGGAGGTAGGAAGGTAGTCATCATATAGTGAATCTACCATTTTACAGGGTTGGTCCTTAAAACATTGATTAGAAACTTGTTGTTGTCAATAGATCAATAGGAAGTTATCTCTCAATGGTGTATAACCATAAATCTTGCTCATAGGAGTAATAAAAACAGAATTCTAATTTATTAATTGGAATAAACTTATTCATTTTCTGTGATAGTTCTCCTGTGTACCAGAATGTGTGTGTACGTGATATCGTAGCTAGCATATCCCCCGCCTTGGATAGACCCACTCAGAAAGTCAATATAGAAGTAGAATGCTAATTTAATCATTTACAAAGATAATGCAACACGGAAAACATTTGTTAAAAATATAAATGATCAATCCTAACACATATCTATAAGAAAATCCAAGCCATAATAAGAAGAGGGAATGGATCTGTACCAAAAAAGATGAATTAAATTGAGTATCTAATGATAGTATGTTGGTGAATTGACTCTAAATAGAAATGATATATTATTCAAAAGTTTTTTTTGGTTACAAATTAAAACAGTCTTAATCTAGTTTAAGTGTTGTTGTATTTTAAACAATATATCGGCTCATGTAAATCAGAAATCCAAAGGATAAAAGTAGCTTCAAGAATAGCTTGATCCAGAAATTCAAACAAATTTAACAAGCTGAGAGAGATCACACAACTCAGTCAACTTAACACAAGTAGTCAGCAGGAAAGATGAGAGGCACCTCCAGGTCATTAGATATCTTGCCTTGTCCTTTCTTTTGAATATTTCCCTGTCTTTTATTTTTGAGGGGCTTCCCATTAATGAAAGCATATTTATATATACCATTTCATTAGGACAGCATAATATGCAGACTACACAATGCTAATTGTAATATTTTCTAATACCTGATATTTATAGAATACCAGGCACCAGTACGCTATTTTATCCATTTTCCGTGGCGGAAATGCCACTGAATTTGCAAAGACGTTATTTTAAGAGGATGAAGTTGGTATTTCTGGCACCACAAAATTTTTAACTTTTTATATCTCTGAATTGTCTAAAACCAAAAGTTGTCTCTAGTCCTATTTCAGGAGTCGTGAATTACTGAACAAAGAGCACAACATGAATTGCCAAAAGAAAGGTGTGAGGGTCTCAAGAAAATTCAAAACCAATCAATATATAAAATTTTTTTTTTTCTGAATTGCCCCACAGTAAGACACACAAAATATAGATTGCTCTGTTTGTACACAGACAAAGCCTTTCCTAAGCACCATCTTTTCTTTCAAGGAATAAATACATAATGATTTGGAGGAGGGGAGAAGAGGAAGAGTCAATATTCTTAAAACTCAGTTTAACCTGTCAAATCTACTTCAATCTGCATGATATTTTGTGTCCAGTGGGAACAAACAAAATGTAGCAAGATAAGTGTACATTAAAAGAATTCTGACCTCCATAATCAAAACCCTTTTTAGAAAAAGCAATTGTCTTTTATTGTTTGTTCTCTTTGAGTAAATAATACATAAATTACAATCTGAGCTACAAAGAGAACAGTCTCAATGCTGATTTGAAATTCAGCAAACGCACCAGACTATGCTTTCAGGTGGCAAAAGCTCCAGGGTTCCCTGGCTTCTTTTGTGTTCCTAGGCTTGTAGAGGGCTAGGAGCTGACAGATGCTTATCAAACATTCATGTAAACACTGCTATCAAAGCTGTACTCTCCAGCTCTGCCTTCACACAAGAGGGTCAGAATGGAACATCATTAATGCTGGGCCAAAGATAGAAATGTCATGCCACGAGGTTTGTAATGCAAGAGAGCGCCTACACTGCTGTTCTAAGATGCAGCACACAAATTGTTAACTTTGCTGACATGAAAGACCAATACAGAGGCAATGTTTAAAACATTGCTGACTGTTTATTTAAGCATGAATTCTGTTAGGTATTTTCATCTCTGTTTTCTCAAGTTAAAATAGAGTTTGGGCCTTTTGTTTTTGTTTTTATCTGACAAGATATGGAAACTGTAAGGTCCGTTAGCCCGGGTGAAAGGAGGCCCGGGGGGCGGGGGGGTAAGAGAAAACATCGACCAGTATGAGGTAGGAGAGGCATTGGGACATAACGACCTCACCTGTTCTGGGAATCAACAAGAGACTCTAACTTCCTGCCCAGAAAACAATGGGGCTGACGGGAAGGGAAAATGGGCTTACACCCCACAACACACCAACCAACACCTGGCCCTGCTGTATCCTCACCAAATAAGGAATTACCCTGTATAGCAAACCACTTCCTCCCCTTGCAAGCCGCCTTCTGCTTTTACCCCAATAAAAATTCCCCTCATCCAGTACTGGACGCGACTTCTCTGGCCCCCTTCTCTCGGACCAGTGAACCTCGCCCGGGAGCGCTCCCTCATAAAGCTCACTTGAAGCTTTCCTTTGTTTCGCGGGGCCGTTTGTTAAGATCCGACCTTACAGAAACATGGCTCAAATCTGAGAACTACACAACAATGGCTTCATAAACAAACTATGGCCGTGACTTAACTACTATGGTAGCAATAATACAGGAGGCAGAAAGTTTAAAGTCTGGGATTACTTACCACATCTTGAAGGACCCCTTTCCTCCTTCAGTTTCTGCAGGTCTACAGGCCTGTCGCCTTCCTCATGTGCCTGGGTCACACTACTTTGGGGAATGACTCCTTGCCAAGTGATAGGCCATAACGTCATAATCTGCAGAGAAACCTTACTCTTTCACCCCCGAGACCTAGGAGGTGGGTTTCCTCCACTTTGAGTGCAGGTCCTAATTTTCACCTGAGAAAAATTTTTGCAATTACCAGCTTCACATACGTAATGGCTTACCTTTGGTTTACTAGGGTGAATCAGATGTTCTCCCAATTGCCCATAACTGCATTCGGGTGGCAGTTTCCAAAGTGTGGTCTCCTGCACTAGCATCATCTGGGTAGTTGTGAGAAATGTAAAATTCTGGGCCTATCGAAGACAAAAAAGAAAAAAGTAAGGAGACTGGTTTTACTCAAACCATTGCAATAGGGCAAAACTGAAAATAGAAGATCTGAGTGTCTCAGCAGGTCGGTTTTGCCTTAGACTTCTGTAGTGAGAAGAAAACAAGTTGCAGGAGGAGTGACTTACATTGTGATTGTTTTGCAATCAGGGGATGTCTCAGTCAGCTGAAAGGGAGTTTATCTCAGCAAATAGCTCTTTTCAGGGAAACAAACAGTTCTACTCCAGGAGACTAAGAACAGAAAGGTGGAGGGTCTGTGTTTGGCTTTGTCACAAGTAAACAGGAGTCATCTGCAAATCTATGTGAGTTATGAGAAAGTGTGGGCATTGAGTCTTTCTAAGTCATTTGGAAAAGAGTGGTTCTTGGAGAGGACGCATTTCTCAAAACACAGAATGGTGGGGGAAGTTTGGGAAACAAAAGTTTGGGGGTATTTCTTAACCATCGCTGTTTTCCGGGAGCACAGGGCTCACCTAATATTCTATATTTGCAGACTCTACCCTGGACCCACTGAATCTGAAACTCCGGGACTGTGATGCAGCATCTGTGGTTTAACAAGCCATCCAGGTGATTCTCATGCACAATCAAGTTTGAGAACGCAACATTAGGCTTTGCCTCCAAAACCTGCTTCCCTGTCTCTCTGGCCTGTTTCAATACTTTGCAGATGATTCTTTTCACCTGCTCTTTTACCTGTGTGGACAAAGATTATCACCTGCCATATCAGTAAATAAAGGATGTTGCAACCATCAAGTCATCAGCCACTGCAGTCTCTCCCACCCCACCCGAACAGTGCACCCTGAAGGGAATTCAAGATGGTGAAAAACAAGGATACTGGCCCTAGACAGTTAAGATGCATATCTAAGGAATAATTTCAATGGGCTCAAACTCTTGCATCTTCCAATACCTAGAAAAGCACTAAAATCATCAACTTGAGACGTCTGTTTTTTGTGATTAGCAGTAATCTTTTGATGTTCTGCTACATGTTTGTTTGTTTGTTTTTTCCCAGCAACAACTCCTATATATCCTCACTCCTCACTAACCTCTTTGGAACATTTCCTCAGAGCTATCTGAGAGCCTGTCTCCCAGGCTATAGTCCTCATTGAGGTCCCCTAACAAAACAATTTGCTACTTTTAGGTTGTGTGTTTTTCTTCAGTGGACACCTTCTACTTGCAGTCCTGCCTTAACTATAAATGGGTTCCAGTCCCCTACAATCCACTGTGTAGATCCCAAGACCTCATCATAATTGTTCAGAGAACCTTTTTCCTGACACTGCTAATACTTCTGTGTTCTGTCTTCCTCTTTAGTTACAACTGTTAACAGACAACCATTAGGTAGTGGTATTTTCCCAGCCTTCTCTATATTCAAGTCAGATTCATAAAAACAAGCAAACATACAAACTCCCAATGGATTTAGTAATTGAGGTATTGCCTGTGACTTCAAACATTGCTGCATAAAATGTTTGAAGCTAAATGGTTGAATTGTGTTCCCAAAATGCTATATACCACTTACAGATATTTGAGCTTATTCAAAGATATGAATATATGAATACAGTATATATAGTGAATATATTATATATATACATATATATATATGTATATATATACTATAATTAGTTTTTGTTTTATGAGCATACCATGAAATAGGCATCTCAGCCTCGATGATCTGTTTTGGGTTGTTGGCTAAAAATAAAATGAATAATACATTAAGAATGATTATAGTCCATACTTTTAGCCTCATTTTTCCTCTCCTCTATCCTTGTCTACATTCCTTCCTGCAAAGGGCACTGTTCTATTTCCAATTATGATATAACATACTTCTATTTATTTCAGTTGATTTTCATAAAATATACCCATTGCCTCTGGGCCTCTGAATCTATGCACAAAATACAATTCAACATTTTAACTGAACACAAACGTCTTATTTCTTTGCAATGGAGAAAGTCAGCTTTGTGCTCTCCTCTAGGGAATGGTACAACAAGATGGTGGGCATTTCTAAAATCTCTGTGTTTGTTTGTAATCCTATGGTTTATTGTGACTCCTAAGCCTAATGCAGATAGTTTTGCTCAATGGACCAAATCTATTTCTATTACTCCAACTGATATGGGAAAGCATTTAGGATTTGTTTTGCTTTGAAACAAGAAAGTATATTTCTTCTTTATTCAGGAAAGAGAAATATGAAACATTGATATTAATTCAAAATTGCATCTCTTTCAGAAACTACAATTTGATCATATACTGACTTAGAGATCATGTATAGACATAATGTTTTCAGTTTGGGGAAGTCCAGGCATGATGACAGGGTCTGTAACAAAAAAGATGAAATACAACTAAATATGAAAAAAAAAGACAAACATAAGCCCGTTACTGGTTAGAAAGTTTGAGTCAGGATATTAGAAAAATATTCTAATAATTTTAAATAGTGACTTGGCTATTGCTACCTAAGTAGGTTGCCATTTTACTGAAAGTGGAAATAAGTGTTTTGTTATCTTGAGTTTGTACTCTCACTCTTGGAGCCAAACAATCTCAATTCTTTTAGTTGTTTCCTCTGATATTTGTCTCCTTAGCTCTATATAATGGCTGTAGAATGCTATCTCTTGGTTCATCAAATTTTCTACTGAATTCCTTTCACTATGTTTGAGGTTTCTATTCTTAAACCCTGTGTTTCCCCATTCCATTATCCTACTGTAGTTATAACTATTAGCTATTAGTTAAATAGCCAATGTTACATTAATCTTTATATGTGACTAATAGTTGCAACTGAAATAAGAATTATAATTTGATTTTTTGTTTTCTTATACACTTTTCTCAACTTTTGTTTCATTTCTTTTATTTGCTTCCCTTTTTCCTCACCTCTTCCTCTTCTTCCTGCTCCAACAGACCTGTCAATAAACTATCAATATATTTTCCAAATACTGTATCTTATCATTAACCCTCTCTTCCCTGTCCCAGGAACTGTCCTCCCATAGCTCCTGGTCCTTCTCCCATCTTTACAAGTTCCTCTCTAGTCTTATTTTATAGACGTCATTTCACGCTTCTCTTCACCAGTCTCCTGGTTAGACCCCATTTTTCCAGGACCCTCTGTCAATCTTGGTCTTACTCATTGTGTGACACACATCCTCTACTCATTTCTAAGGTAGAATGCACACAGGTAACGTTTGTGAGATTATATGTTGTTCTAAAAGACTTAAAGGTTCTTTCTATGGCAGGATAATACAACATAATGATACTTGAAACAGAGGAAAGACAAAAGTGTTTGTTACTTATAGCTCTGAGAAGAAGGCTGCCAGGCAGGGCCACACGCAAAGGGTTGCATCTGGTAACAGGATACCAAGTTGCAGCTTTTGCGGGGCAGTTTATGTACAGCATGCAGGGTGAGTTTAACGAAATTTTACAGGTTCCCTGTGGATTGGATAATTTCGATAATTTCTCAGGCGCCAGAGCATAGGAGCTGTGGCTAGTTGTCAGGTACCTGGCCCTGGGGCAATTACAACAGATGCACAGTGGCCCCAGGGTGTGAGAACTAGATAAGGAAAGTGTTTGGGGTGTGGAGTTAATCAGCTGCTCCCCAAAAGAGGAAGTAATCAGCCTCTAGCCAGAAAAACACACAATACAAAAATGTTAATGAATTATTACCCTTCATATGCCTTTTCTCATTCACAGCCTCCTTCTTCTCTCCCAAAGTATCTACTCTCTTGACTATTTCAGTAATGCCTGTATTTCTTAGATTTTACTACATACATGTGCATTCTTTGACATTATAGGTTAGTCTTGCCCAAGCTTAAATTCAATATGTATTTCAAGTTTCTTAAAATCTACAGGTTCTCCCTGTATTCCTTTTTCTTCTTAGAATTCATGTGCTAAAACCCAGGCCATTTGACCTGTAGAGTTCCACAGTCTATATTTTGCTGATCTCATTTTTATTTTCATAGTGCACTTTGATGTGTTTTTCTGTTCTGTCACCTGCAAATAGTCAGCTAGATCCAGAGCTTTGATCATACTCAGGTTTAATAACTTTGGCAAGATTATAGGTGGCATTGCATGGTATCATCAGGAAGTGCATGATTCTTAATTTTTGCTATTTTGAGTCATCCTGGTTCTTTTCACACATCACTTTTCCATTCGACCAGCATTCCACACATTTTTTGTCTTTTATCTTTATTTTGATTCTGCCTAATGCTGAACGCCTTTCTTTAGTACAAGATGCCATGGGATTAATAATGAAATAGAAAATTGTTTTTCAAGAATGAGGTATTCATAGAAGAGGTATCATTTGAGATGAGAGTTCATCAATAGACAAAAATGAACCAGATGGAGCAGGGAAAAGATTTCAAGCAGCAGGAATGGCATTATCAATGATTCAGAAATATGAGAAGGTGAGGCAAGAAATCTCAGTAGAATTAGAGCAACATAAGAGGCTGAAGATGATATTGGACATGTGCGCATGGGCCATCTAATAAAGACCTGCATATGTCATGAAACAAAACAGTGCTTTTCAAATGTCCCTGGCACTATACTGTAAGGGCAGGGGAGAGTGGAAGCAGGTGAAGGTAGGAGGAGAGGAGGTACACTCAAAATAAGAAGGGGTAGAGGGAGGTAAAGATAAAGGGAGGTAAGCTCTCAGAACTCTCCTTCAAGAATAAAGGTTCCATGGGGCAGTATGTCACTGGTTAAGAGCTAGGCTCCTGAGTTCCATAGCTTGCTGGAAATATGTCCTTGCAGAATTTTATTTCTTCATCAGGAAATTCACCTGTAGCCCAGTGAAGGGAGTGTTTCAAACACTCACTAAATGACTATAAATATGCAAACAAAAAACATAAACTCCCCTCCCCAGCAGCTCCTCCCCCATTTTCCCTCTCCCACTGTTCCCCCTGCAGCTCCTCCCTCCTCCTCACTTCCTTTCTCCCCTCCCCCTCCTCAGCTGCTCCCTGCCCCTGCCATGCTGTTCTGTTACCTTGTTTATAACATGAGCAAAACAGTAGTAGCTAACATAAAGAAATTTTTTAATAAATAGGACTGTGTAAAACCCATCATCCACATGGTAAGCCTGATGTAAATCTTGAATTTGTAATCACCTTTACAAATTTTACACTGCATTTCGTATATATTGGTGTAATTTCAATATTATAACAATATATTTCTCCACAAATACTAAATAGCAATCAAACAACAACAAAACCCCTGACACGCAATAGCTGTGTATCCTTTGGTTTCAAGTGCCTCTTGATCCACTTTAGGGTGTATGGTAACTCAGTTTGAGAAACATAGAAATAAAGAGGGATTAACATATTTTAAGAACAAGGTATATTCGACAATAAGTAGGCATGAAAAAGAACAAATTATTAAAGTATGTGGAAAATATGGGTAGGGGTGGAAAGAAGAAACTTAGGGTAATCCACAAATGGAATGATTTGAGACTGAACTGAGGTAGTGGCAATAGGGCTGGTGATGAAGGAATGGAAACAAGAGGTCTGGAAGTCAGCATTAGGTAGCCAGGAAGCTGATGTATGCAAGTACAGGAAAAGTTCCAAGGTTCTTTGTAGTAAGCATATTTTTAGACATAACCAAAGAAATTGGCCACCCTTTATATTCATCTTGGTGTTCAAATATAAATTAAAAGCAGATGCCCCGGAAGAGGATAAGGATTTCCCTCACCTCCATTGGCTACACATTTTCACCAGTCTCTATTGTGCAGGTTTGGTAGCTAAGCAAGGATTGTGCTGGTATTAATTTAATGCAATTAAACCTGTAGGTATCCAGAGTTAAGTCTTGGGGACATGTGCTTCCTTGTTTCTTTGACTCAAAAGTTCCATGTTGAAAAACTCACTGCAGGTGTTAGAAATACTTGAACCATTCAGCTATCAAGTCATGACTTAAACCTAACTTACTCACTGCCTTTCTATTCCTCCGAAAAGGTATTTAATCTAGTAAACATATGATAGTAAAGAGTTGAATAGGAAAGTAGAATATATTGGAATTTACTCCAGAAAGGGTCATGAAGTACCCATATGTGTTGACGTGAGAAACTGTAAGCATTCTGAGAATCTTAAAGTCCAATGTCATTACTAAGATACAGAAGGGAAATAACATATATGCTTCTGACACTTATAAATTACCCCAACTAACATCCCTTCTTAGCATCATCACACATGGGGTATAATGAGACAGTAGCATAAAGAGGCAGTATTTCTAGGAAGGGCCTCAGTCCCTTCCCCATTTTAAAGAAGAATGGATTGTTCCTTTTAACATCCATTCCCTGTCCATAGGGCTTACAGCTTTGCAAGGTAGGATAAATATGTTTGTAGTGAAGGATGAAGGTCATAATATGTTAAGTGCTGAAACACTGAAGTAAATTATTTTTTTCTCTTACAAGTAGAATTGAATTGAGAACTAATAAAAAATACTATCAGTAAATTATAGGCAAAAAGGCTCATGTGACACAAATTATTCTTCATTCAGGCATACCAAGTTTTACGTTTTCCATACGCAAGAGGGTTGTTACTTTCCTTCTTAAATAAATGAAAATTATTTATAATTTTGTAATTTAGGAAAATCACATTCATTTGCCATCAAGCTTCTATAGTTTACCAGCTGCTACTTGCATTGTATAATATTAGACATCTTTGCCCCTTTTCAGATTTTTGCTCTTGCCAGGGCTTCACAAGAATAATATATTATTACTCTTAATTAGCAGTGCCAATTAGATGTTTTGCTTTAATTTTCATATAAAAATAGCTAGATTTCTGTAGTATATTATAAACCATGGTATTTTACAATATTGATTTTTTTAATAATTACTTCTTATGTTTTTTTTTTTTTCCCTAAAAAATGTCTGGGTTTCACAGAAATATAACCAAGCATTTATTTTCCAATAAAAGCTGCTTTGTGCCTCCCTTTAAAACTATAAAGTTTGTGTTTAGGAGGTAGAGTTATCTAACAGGCCAAATAGCCTAAGATCTGTCCTGCAGGCTAGATGTAAACCAAAAAATATTTCATGCCCTCTTTCCTCACAGTTTTTTTTCCTTTCCATATCAGCTCCTTTCAAGGGAAGAGACTTTCTGGATGTAGGTTTAATGGGTTTAATATTTTCTTTTTTTTTTCCCCCAGCTCTATTATCAAATGTAAGTTTTATAAGCAGGGTTGGCCCTGCAGATCTGTCCAATGTGAATTCTAAAAGATGGAAGTCAAAATCTCTTCTAGGTAAAAAGTTTTAGTTAGATTCTTAAATCGAGCTTTTCTTTTTTTCAAAAATTGAAAAAAAAAGCACAACTTTTATTAGATAAAATAGTTAATTAAATTAAGCAGCAGGCTAAAGGCCAAATAATAAAAGATACAATAGAACATTAAAAAAACCCACTAATTGTTTCCTTATTTATTCATATATTCAACAAATATTAGTTAGGTATTTTATTAGGCATTTTGTGAGGCTATCAATATAATGAATAGATGTGATCCTAGAATTCAAGGAGCTTACAGTGTGTGATAGAGACAGAAAATAGAGAGATAAACCTGAAAATAAATAAAAAATAACAAACAGAGATAAATGAGAAAAAATTTTTTAAATGCATTAACTATATTTTTGTATTTTCTCTATTCTGGTTTCAATAATATCTGGGGCCTTACTGACCCAGGAGGGACTACCCCTCCCAGGGTTACCTAATTGCTAGAATTAGTAAATGGCTTGCCTGGGAGCATGCCTTTAATATGTAAACCAACCAATCAGGAGCCATTATCCCCAGTCACCTCCTTTTATGGAGCTCTCACAATCCGGGAACTATTCTCCTCCCCTAATTACTCCAGGGCCAGGGATTGGACATTTAGGGACCACTCCTACATTGCAGAGCCCACCAAAATTACTAAAATTATCCAATCCTAAATCTACTTAGCTGCACTACCTTGCCTAGCCCAGTCCTTCCCATGAAAACCACAATAAAGGCACCGGCCAGCACCTTCTCTTTCTCTGCCTGCTCATCATGTCTCTGTGCTTCCCCATGTGGCCCTGTATAGTGTGCGTGCTTATTGTTTGTATATATGTGAGTGTAATGAAAACTTCCGTCAGTGACAATCATGTCTTTGTCTGCACGTCTTACCATACCTGAAAAAAAAAAATCTTGGGTATCATTAAAATGAAATCACAAGTGACTATTTAAAATCAATATTGTCTATTTTATCTAAGAAAATAATTTCCTTGTAAAACAATTTTTAAAATGTTTAAAAAATAGAAATCCAGAAAAGGCTTGTGACCAACAAAGAAAACAAACCACCACCAGTCAAAAATCTTCTACAAAACCTGGTTTCCCCCTTCTAATACTATTCCCAGATGCTTCTATAAGCTATTTCTATCAAACTTGCAAGAAAAATAACCCACAGAGAATAAGAAGATAGAAAAAGAGCCTCAACTTATTTTATGAGGCTTGTATAACAATTCATATAGGAACTATATAAGAAAGAAAAATATCACTTAATAATGTAGATGTAAAAATCCCAAATAAAATAATAGCAAATATAATTTAGCTATGCAGATTATTAGCAAGTTTTCTAGATATACAGTAGCTCTAAGAAAATCAGAAACTGTAAGTTTTACAATATGCCATAAACAATAGCAACAATTACATAAGTTACTTAAGAGAAAGCTTGAAATATGTGAAATAATTATGTAAAGAAAATCTTAACATTGAATCAAACATCAACTTAAGACATAAAAGGATACCTAAATCAATCAAAGTAACAATTCTTCAACATATAAAGATGGAAATTCTCCCCCAAATAATCTATAAACTCCTTGCAATTCCAAGCAATTTGAATCACTGATACAAAACTTTAGAGGTAAAAGGAAAGGGTAAAAATGATAGAGACAACTTCTCAATAATAATTTCAAGCAGAGATTATCATTGCCAGATAGAAACACTTAGTAAAAGAAGGGGAAGTGAAAATATATTTAGTATAAGATTAAGTATCAGAATTTTGTTTTTCTGTCTTGACCAACACTAATTAAGAAGAATAAATTTAACTCAGTTAATTTTTTAAAAAATCCATATTCTAAAAGTAACCACAATTAAAGTAAGATGAAACGCAACAGATATTTGAGACCCATATAATTGACAAAGACTTAGTATCTAGGTTATATTAAAAACATTCTACAAAATATTATGAAATAATAAACACTTAGATTGGAACATTTATCAGTAAAATGTTTTAAAAGGTAATTCACAGAAAGAAACCCAAATGGACAACCAGACATATTAGTAATCAGGGAAATATAGATTAAAGCAACCATAAGATTCCACTTCATACCCACCAGAGTGGCAAAAAAATAAATGTCTAATAAACCCAAGTAGTGGACAGGATGTAGGAAATAGGAACTGTCATATACTACCAACAGGAATCTAAATTGGTACAATTACTTCATAGAATAATTGGTAAAACCTATTAAAATTGAAGAAATGATCCCAAAATTGGTCAATTATACAATTAACTTTCAGTCTAGAGAAATTCTTGCACATATGCAAAAAGAGTCATCTGCACATCTGCAAAGATCTTTACTCCTAAGCTATGATAGTAAGGAAGGGGAAACCACCTAGCCTCAATAGGTGAGTGGATAAAGAGATGTTTTTCCTACAAAGAAATATTATACAACAGTTTGAAAAATCCACATATATAAAGATTGTCAGTTTTTAAAAAACATAATGTAAAGTGAAAAAAAAGGTACGTATATGTGTCATATGCCCAAAACAGTAGTATTTTTATGGATAAACATTGGAGTCATAAGAGTTTTCACATAGGGAAGGTGACAAGGATAAGGAGACGTAGACTTTACCAGTGAAGAGAGGTTAGTTCTATTGTACAGAGTAAAACAACTCCCAACTTTTAGTGTCTTAACAACAAGAGCTACTACCCACTGTGGATCAGTAGAAGAGAGAGAATATTTCTGCTCATGCTACTTACTCAGGGACTCAAGCTGAATTGAGCAGCTACCATCTAGAATGTCACTATTCACTGTGCCAGAGGGAAAGAGAGATTACATGCACAATTAAATTAACACGTCCAGAAGTGACATACATCGATGAAACTCACAATTTTTTGACCAGAATTACGCACATGACTCCATCAAACAAGGAGGAAGCCAGGAAGTGCAATTATACTGAAGTTTCAGAGGGATCAGATATTTGGTGAATAGCACAAATAACCACCAAGTAGGAATTAAACTTTACCTTTATTTGTACATTTTTATTTTTAAAAAGAGGGAGGGAGGGAGAGAGAGGGAGAAAAAATGTAGCAAAAATGGCAAAATGTTAACCTTTGTTAATTTGGTATATAGATGTGTAATATAATATTTTCTGGACATTTCTGTGTATTTTAAATGTTTAATACTAATTTTAAAGAGATATATACTATATGTGAAAATAAAAGGAGAGTTTGGGGTATTTTGAAATAGATTAAAAGAGTGGAACCTAATTTAAATGCTGGAAAGAATCATGGAAGTCCTGCCAGAGAAAGTGACATTTAAAATAAAAAGTGGACGATGAATGGGCTGTACAGGTAAAGAATTAGGGGTAGACTATTCTAGGTATTGAAAACATCAGCTATGGAAACCTCGATGTAGGAAAGCACTGTGCTTATTTAGGTAACGAAAGTGGTCAAATTCATTCATTAATTCAAATATATCTATCAGGTATCTACTATATGATGAATATTATTCTTTATACTGGAATCTCTCTGAAGATAAATCTATGAGACACAGTAAATTATAGAAAAATTGTCCTTCATATTGCAAAGGTACATCTGATACAGACAGGGGTTTGTATTTTATTTGAAGTGTAACAAAGATCTATGGAATAGATATAAACAGGGGTTTTAATGATCTCATTTTCACTTTCCAAATACCTACCTTGTTGATATATGGAGAATGGTTTTAAATGGGCCAAGAAAACAAGCAGGAAGACCAAGCTGAGGACTATAAGTCTGGATGGAGAGATGGTGATTAGAATTAGAGTAGATACCATAGAGATGTATCAACAGGATTAGAAGTGAAAAATACCAATTTGAAATTCTCTAAATGTTGAGTCATGGGCATCATACTTTCCATTAATTATTTAAACATGTATTAGATATAAAAAATAAAGGAGAAAAATATCAAGACTAGTCTGCAGGTTTGTGACTTGAGGATAGATAGATGATAGATAAAATATATATGACAGATAAATACCATCAAGAGAGATGGTGAAAGCTGGAGGAAAACATAAACTGATTTTTTTGTTTGGTTTTTGTTTTTGAGATAATAAATTTAAAAATACTGTTAAATATTGAAAGTGATAAGTCAGAGAGAAAGGTACATGACCCAGAGTCCAAAAGAGCAATCAAGGCTTGAGCAATAATTTGATAGTTGATTTATACATAATTTTTGAAATGAGGATGGATGAGATTGCATAGATTTTTCTCTTTAAAGTTAGTAACTGAGGTATGATTTCCGTAAAATAGAGTGTACACACTATACAGTTTGCCCAATTTTGAAAAATATATTCACTATTATGAACAATAGTCAGATTAAGATATAAAACATTTCCATCATCCAGAATTTTTCTCTCATACCCCATTCCCACTCAGTCCCCCATGCCTCATTCTAGACAACCATTGATCTGATTCTACTACTATAGTTTTGCTGTTATATGGTCCATATAGAGTAATTCATAGAGTATATGCTCTTTTTTGCACTGTTGTTTTATTCACTTAATATTTTTATCCATGTTGTTGCACACAGGCATTCATTCCTGTTTATTGCTGAGTTATACTCCATTGTATGAATATGCTGCAATTTAAAAAATCTTACTACCTGTTGATACACACTCCAGTTATGTCCAGTTCGGGCTATCATAAGTAAAATTGCTACATACAATTTTATACAAATTTTACTGTGAATATTTATGGTGAATAAGTTCACTTAAATTTCTTTTTTCTTGTGTGTCTCTAGTGTGTGTGTGACCTGTATGAAAGAAACAGAAAGAAACACCCAAAGAGTCCAGGATATCATCCTGTAATTTTTCCAAGAAATAATAGTTATAGCTTTTACTTTTAGGTCTATGACCCATTTCAAATTAATTTGCTGCATATGATGTGAGGTAAAGATCAAAGTTCATTTTTTTCCTCCATAATTTCATCTACTTTTTCTAGCAGCATTTGTTGAAGATTCCGCCTTGAATTACCATAGTGCTTTTGATGAAAATTCATTGATCATATATGTGTGGATCTATTTTTAGATTTTATTTTGTTCCAGTTATCTATGTTTAACATAATGTTATGTTCATTTCTGTACCTTTATAGAAAGTTCTAAGATCAGACAATATATGCACAGCAACATGCATTGTTCAGAATTATACTTTTTAACTCCAAAATTTCCATTAGTTTATGTTTCTATTTCTCTATTAAAATACTTCCTTTGTAGAGGCATTGACATTATACTTTCCTTTAACTTTTTAAACATTATTTTCTTTAGCTTTTAAATATGTATACATGTATATATATCTGTATATATCTGTGTACATATATAAAATAGCTGCTTTACAGTCTTTGCTGCATGTGGGCCTACTGAAAAACAGGTTTTGTTGACCTTTCCTGAGTATATATTACACTTTCCTCTTTCCTGGCATAGCTCATGATTTTTGTTTTTTGAAAACTGGACACTTAGATAATATGCTTAGATAATATATTTTAGCAACTTTGGAGTCTGACTGATTTCCCCCATGAGATTTGCTGTTGTTTATTATTTACTGATTTTCCTGTAATCTGTAAAATCTGTCTCCACAACAGTATGTGGCTATTTGTGTCTCTGCTCAGTTTTATACATTTATTCTTTTTTTAAGTTTTTGATCCTGGCATTTTGCGGGTCATTCTTTAGTCTGCATTGCTTAGTGGTAAAGTAATGATTCATCAGAAGCTGTGCTCAAGCTAGCTGGGGAGTGCCTTCAAAATGCCTGGTAGTTTTCAGATCTGCCAGGCTTTTCTCTCGGCCCTTTTGCAACTCCTTTGCATATGTGAACAGTCTCCTATTAATCCAGGGATGTGTGTTTATCTTGAACTCCCTCTAGTAGCCTGCATAGGCATGCGCAAGGTGGCCAGTAATGTGTGGAGACCTTATATAAGGCCATTTCATTTTCAAAATTTCCCTGTTAAAATTCTTGCTTGTTCACTGATTCCTTGCTTGTTTTAACCAGAACTGTGACCTCAGACCATAAGAGCTGCTGATCTTTTCCATTCACTTGCCTCTAAGATTGCTACTTTTACCAACATGACCATCAGTTTTTCTGCCTTCTACTCCAAATTAAGTGAGTCACCTCTGGCACTGAAGCTGAGGGTTTCTGTGTCTTTTTTCATCCTGGTAGAACTACAGCCCTACTGGACTGAATGAATGGGAGTAGCCTCAGGCAAGTATGCCACAGACTTCCATTGTTCTTATTCAAAGTTCAGTAAGTTTTCAAGAATGCATTTGTATTTGGTCAATTTCTAAAGCACTTAAATGTTTGTTTTTTGACAATTTTGTCCAGCATTTACATTTGGTTTTGGGTAACGAATGGGGTTTGCCAACCTTCTCATATCACCACATTGAGGGTTCTACTTCTCTCATAGTAAAATCGGATCAAACAACCGAAGAGATATCTAAAAATAGGTGTTCCAGTAATAAAAATAACACTAACATTTTTATAGATTATATTTTTGAACTGAATTAAAACAGCACTGTGAAGTAATTTCTCTTATTTTATAAAGAAAACTCTGTAAGTAATGTACAGAGCAGACTAGGAAGAGGGCCAGAACTAGATATATAAATCCATTCCTCTTTTTTCAAAGTTCATCTCTAACGAACACAACATCCAATGTTATAGCATGACTGTAGAATTCTTAGCCGGCTAATCTTACATTAAGCCTCAAACTATTGTGCTTAAATTCGGACTATCCCAGTAGAACTGGGCACTTAATCATTTATATAGTGACCAATATGGTAGTGCTATATTTCCTAGTAAAAGTAGAAAAAAATCTTGAAATATAGCCTTTGAGCTTCATGTTTGAGCTTCATGTCATCGAGAATAATTTCCATTCACTCTATTGACCAGAAACTCCTTTCAATAGCCAGATAAATGTGAATTTTCCCAGGTAAGAGTACAGCTTATCTGTCTTACTTACATTGGTCCAAGCACAATTTAAGATGTCATTTCTATTGTATGTAATCTGAAATTCAATGCTACCTTTAATATGTGATGGTAGATTTTCAGCATAAACATATTAATAACAGATTGTTCATGGTAGGTTATTCTTAGTGATTCTTTGTAATTTTTTTTTGATTCTTTGTATTTTAAAAATTATAAGAGAGATGTAAGTTTAGTGAATTTCAGAAATCAAAATTAAAATTTTATTTTAATAAAATTAGTTTACATGTCACTGGGTATAAGTGAGTTATAATCAAATGTCTGTGGACCAAGGATAAGTTCAAAATTTTGCTCAACCAGCAGTTAAGAAAAGAATAGAAACTTTTACTTTGCGGCATATTTATAAATTTGTTTTTAGAGTTTCCATAATTAAGAAGGAAAAACTAGTTCAGTTCACTTAACCTAAACTCTTCATGATTCATCAGCAGCTGATCAAATTTATGCAAAAGAGAAAAGCCACATTTGGATGGCATTGAATTAAGGGTATTAACCGATAATTTAAAATCTAGACTACATATATATAAGAATATACAAAAAAGGCATATTTCTCATCCACCCACCAATAATTATATATGAAAATATTATGCTGACATGGCTTTTGCAAAATGTCTCAGCATTTTAGGAATACATAAAAATTTGCTGACATGGTCAAACTAAAAATTCGCTAATTTTTGTATTAATTATCCACCCAAAGTCTTTTCACTTTCTGTCTGTCATACACATATATTTTAATATAAAACACAATTGATTAAAAGGTATAGAGATACACTTTATACTAAATGAAGTTTAGCTGTAATAAGTTTCCACATCCCAGAATATTAATAAAATTATTTATCTCTTTGTAACTAACCTTGTAATCAGAGGAAAAGTACTTTTACTTTTATCTATGTAATTAGAGTTAAATAATGGGTTAAATCAAATAACTGTGATCCAATAATTTTATCTGCTTAGGGGTGGCAGTTCCTTCTTTATTTTTTAAGTGGGATAACGCATGAAAATGTCTTTCGGAGGTGCTGCAAGTAGCAACACTTTAACAAAACCTGTCCTTAATAGAAACCCACTGGTTATATAGAAAAACAGACATTATATAATAGTAAACGTATTGTTCAAATTGGTAAAATAATAATATAATAATATCAGACACTGAAAGAGTACTTTCCATGGGTCAAGCACTCTACTAAGCATCTACCTCTACTCACTCATTTAAGCCTTTAGTCAATATCGTAATTAATACAGCAATTACTATTTTTATTCACATTTTAATGATGACAAAATGGAGACACAGAAGGGTCACACAACTAGCAATTGCCAGAAAGAGGATTCAAACCCAGACAATTTACCTCCATTGTCTATGCTCCACTACAGTGCACAGTATTTATATACATTTTATTATCTCTTCAAATAATAAGATAAATTATGTTATCAAGAAATAAATTTCTATTAATAGTGCACAATTTCTTCTTATTTCTCTTGGGATTGATATCAGAAGAGCCTATATCACAGTTGAAGCTCCTGGGGAAATACGTGCGGAGAAGGGGGATGGAGGAAATATTAATTAATTTTTGATTCTGTGGAATTAAATGATAAATGCTTACATCAAATTCTCTATGCTGTAAGGTGGAGGAGCAAGACAAAGACGGAAGTAATTAAAGCTTTTTCACAGGCAGGTAAATTGGCTCCTCTCTCCCTATCTTATATCAAATAATTAAGTCTTGCATATATAAAAAATGTAAGACTAAAATTCATGGAAAAAGACCAAGAGGGAGGAAAAACTCTCTCATAAAAATGTAATAGGATAACCATGATCTTTTATTCCAATATATATTGTCTTTCTCAATAAGGAAATATGTCTTGATGTTTGACACATAAGGCAATTCCCTGGGTTCAAAATCAATCATCTTTTTTTTTTCTAAGAATCTGATAAAGACAAAAAATGTTAAATTATAATTGCAAGAAATCCTCTGTGGATTTTTGCCATGAAATAATCATGAATGATCTGCTTTGAAGCAGAACATAGGAGAAAATGAGCATCATCATAAATAGTAAGAAATATTTTAAATCTTTTTATTTTTGACCACTTAAAAAATTATAGACCTTCTATTTTGATATATGCATTCAGAATGGCAATACTTAATTATACACTTTCCTCTAGAAAGCTGTAAAATTGATGCATATAAACATCTTTTAAGAAAAATCAATGGATCTAATGTCAAAGGGAATGAAATTTCAATGCATGAGACCTTTCATCTTTCCAGTAGAATTGGCTCTAATGATGTCTACTTAACAGCATAGAAATTTTGTGATTAATGAAAAATATTTGTAATGCCAGATAATCTTCCATTAGATAAAATAAAAATATTAAAATCAGAGTGAAAATTAGAGACATAAAAATGAAGCTAGATTGGAATGTTATTTATTATACTGACTTTTGATAATATTTCTAAGAAATTAACACTGTTAATCTCACCACAGTTTATTTCCTACATCTTTGTTTTCTCTGAATGTTTAAGCCAACTTTGGGTTTATATATCTTCCTCCCTCCCTCCCTTCCTTCCCATCTGTATCTATCTATCCATCTACGATCTGCAAGGATTAAATTTATGTATCAACTTGACTGGGCCACAAGGTGTTCAGCAATTTGGTCAAACATTATTCTGGGTGTTTCTGTGAAGGTGTTTTTGAATGAGTTTAAAATTTAAATGAGTGAATTGACTCCTGAGTAAATGACTGAGTACAGCAGATTGCCCTCCCTCATGTGAGTGGGCCTCATCCCATCAATTGAAGGCCTGAAGAGAACAAAAGGCTGATCTCCCACTGAATAAGAGGGAATTCCTCCTGCCTGACTGCCTTCTAGCCGTGCCATAGGTTTTTTTCCCTGCATTCAGAAATTCAGACTCAAACTGAAACACTGGTTTTTCCTTGGTCTCAGGCTTGCTGGCCTTTGGACTGGAACTACACCATTGGCTCTTCTGGTTCTCTAGCTTTAGGACTGTAGATCTTGGGGGCTTGTCAGCCTCCATAACTGCATGAGCCAGTTCCATACGTATATATATATGGAATCCTACTGGTGCTGATTCTCTGGAGAACCCTGACTAATCTGACTAATCTCCCTCTCTTTCTTTTATCTATACATACACATGTATGTATGGATGTGTGTGTGTGTGTGTGTTTCAAGTACGAATCACCGTGCATGTACAGGACTATTTAGAGAGACTAACCCTCCTGGCCTTTTTTAGTACAATTGAAAAGAGGAGTTTGAGGACATGTAAGAAAACTGCCTTTCCCTAAGTAAGAATAAACTTCAATTTGTCCATGATATATTGGCTAATTTCATTTTTTATTTCTTTTCTGGAGATTTAGACTGAAACCATTTGGATTAAGAACATTAGCTCTGAAGTCTGACAAACCTAGCTTTCAATTCAGGTCCTGAAATCTAGGTACTAACACTTAATGTCCTTGGATAAATTATCCACCTCACTAAGACTCAGTTTTCTCACCTATGAAATTTTGACAAAAAATAAACTTCTAAGGTGTTGGATACAGTGTCTTGTAACGGAAGATCTCAAGAAATGGCATTTTCAGTTATCAATTATCTCTATCTTACTGTGCATACCTGGCTACTTCGTGTAAGACCACAAAATCATAATAGAAAGTGTTCTGTTAGACATTTCATCCAGTGAGTTGTCAGATAACCTATTATATTATTTTTTGCTTCTGATTCTATATTATAATTGTATCAGAATTTTATTCTAAATCTCATTGTTTTAAGCTACCACAACTTAAAAAAAAATGATTTAATGTGCATTAGTGGCAATATATGACAAGCATACCAATGTATTGCCACTTTCTTCCTTTGTGTTCGAAAACCACATGTGGTTTGAGAAACAGACACATAAATTCCTCCTTAGATAAGTCATCTTTCTTGGATGTCTCTAAACTCCTCTTTCCAGTCACATTGACAAGAGCCAAAAGAGGTTAGTTCTCAATAGTGCTATATCCCTAAAGATACATTGCCTGAAGTTGTAATGGGGCACTGCTGTTGGCTTCTGTCCCAGAGACCTAGATAACTCTGGAAAGACCAATTGGTGTTCATTGGTTCAGATCGTAAGGTTCTCAAATGTCTTATCCTTCCCAAGGGTCCCATCTGATCATACAATAATCAGTGAACAGTAATGGATCTTACTTAAAATTAACATCATATCATGCATAATGTGTTTGATCTTTTTTTGTTTTGTTTTCAGGTTTTCCTGATCTTTCCTTTCCAGAGAAGAGCATAGCCAACTTAATACAGTCTTTGTACAAAATACACTAAAGAATTATTCTTTATTTTCTTTAAAAATAAGGCAAAATAAGCATTGATATTTTTAGAAAACTGTTACTGCTCATTGTACTTTCCCCTGTCTTTTCACAGGAAAAAGTCATGTTATAATTAAAGGACACACTTCCTTGGCATGTCTCATGGTCCCACCAGACATGGCATTGTACTGTTGAAGGTGCTGATGGGTAACAAAGGCAAGTATTCCTTATGTCAAATTTACCTTTTCATCTCCCGGACACCTGGGAGGATAAACTCTACTGAAGTCAAATATCAGAGCTGTATTCTGCATTCCAGCATGGCGGCTCAGCAGTGTGCACTTGCACACTTAAGCAGAAATGTCTGCCTGGCCAGATTAATGGTAGGATTAATGGTATCTGTTTATTTTAAATAAATCTATTTTGAGGCAATGTTGCCAGGTGTTTCCCTTACACAAGGCTCCCTAGAGGGCCTAGGATAAACATAAAAGAATTAAAGGAATTTTTTCAAGGTAATTATCTCTAGTCAATAATAATTAGGCAATGAGTACATTGATTGCACAAATGAAAAATGACGTCTTCAACTTTTTCTGAAACCAGAAAAAGTTAAGATTAGATGACTTTCTAGTTGTTTTTCAGTTCATAGGCTTTGGGGATGCTGAACAATGTTTAAATATGATATTCTGACAAATGAAATATTTCCTTTTAGCTAGTAATCATAGAAGATAATAAGAAGGAGCTCTGTGGATCCTTGTTTAACTCTTAGGCGCCTCTTTGAATCCATATTTAAAAATACCACACCAAATTTACCTCTGTAATTTTCTGATCAACTCAGAAATGTCATTTCAGCTTCTTTTGGAAAGGTTACCAGTTGGTTGTGAAATGATAAATATAATTATCTCTTTGGGACTTGTCCCATTTTCCTTCTGTGCCGGTTTGACAAAATTGAACATCTTTACCTATAAACTTTCTGCCTACTGAGTTTTTCAGATTTGTTGAGCATTCTTCATCTCACGTTTTTTTGTTTGTTTGTTTTTCTGAAGGAGTGGGGGCATTGGAGAGGGAAAACTAAACCAAATTGATCATCTTTTATATGCTAAATGGCTTACATATATAATCCTATTCAATTATCATGTCAACTCCATACTTTATGAGGTGTATTAGTTTGCAAGGGCTGCCATAACAAAGTGCCACAGACTGGGTGGTTTAAACAACAAAAATTTATTTCCTCACAGTTCTGGAGACTAGAAGTCTAAGGTCAATCTGTTGGTAGGGTTGGTTTCTTCTAAGGGCCTTCCTCCTTGGCTTGTAGATGACTGTCTTCCTGTGTCTTCACATGGTCTTCTGTGTGTGCCTGTGCTCACCTCTTCTTCTTATAAGGACACCAGTCATATTGGATTATGGCCCAACTAATTTTCCTTTAATTATCTCTTTAAAAGCACTATCTTTAAAGCCATAATTTTATCTAATTAAGATAGTGCTTTTAAAGAGATAATTAAGTACTGGGGGTTAGGATTTTAAAACATGAATTTTGGAAGAGACACAATTCAGACCATAACAGGGGGTTATGTAGGAGGCAGCTGAGCCTCAGTGAGTTTAAGGGTGAGTCATACTCTTAGGAGATGAAATGGTCATTTCAGAAATTCTCTGTGAAGTCAATAACACTCTCTACCACATTCTGCCTCCCACCTGGGTCTTATTCTTGTCTTGGTCATTAATTTTTGAGTGACTCTGAGAAAGTTCCTAAACACTTTTTTTTTTTTTTTTTGCTTTTATTCATTGCGCAAAACGAGGAAGCCAAGCGTTATGGAGTTTAAGGATTCTTGCAACTTAAACATTTTAGATGAAATAGCAGTTGAATTTTTGCCATAAGTCCTGATTCTCCAATTACATTGTAGAATCCCTTTGGGGTGGAACAAAATGTCACTTTTTAATTCCACTAATAATGATAACAATACTGATTTTATAATTAATCAAATTGGGACTTTTTAGTTCTTTATTACAATGGAGAAATGAAAGGTTTTCACTTCAAAGTATATATTATATGCTGATTTTATAAAAGCATCTAATGATTTCAGTCTAAATATAGCAATGGAGCAGCAGCAACAAAGGTAAAAAGTTAGGAAAAATTATTGTAAACTGAGGAATTTTCATGTGACTACGATCATTCAAATGCTTTCAATTTTTTATTGGATAGGATATACAATTCTTTTCTGGTTTTTTTAATGATTCCAAATTAATAAATGGACAACATACAGCTAGCATGGCATAAAGGCCTAAAACTTATTTACTAAACAGATTCAGTTTTCAGGTTACAGGATATAATTATCCCAGTTAGCACAGGCCCAATTTAAATTTCACTGTCATATCATCTGTAAATTCTTGAAGCTGGGAAAATCTGAGCATATGGTTATAATGTTATACATATGTTATGCCTGTGTTAAATATTGGCTTCTTGAATTTTATTTATTTTAAATTATAAATAATTCATTTCTTTGAAGATATTTCATTAATGGTTTTCTTTAGGTTAAATGATGAGTATGTATTCAAATATTTTTCACCCTCATATTTTACATTTAGAATTTATATTGATACTAGGTATCACATCAAATCAGTCATTTTTTCTGTATGGTCTATTTCCTTCAGTAGTAACAAAACTTAAGTTTTCATTATCTCTCTAGTAGAAAATAGAAGTGCATTCTGAAAAAAATATATATTAGAGTTTTAGTCTTTGAATTCTCAAAAAATACATGCTATGGTCTCAATGTGTCCATCCAGAATTCAAATGGAAATCCTAACCCCCAAAGATGATGGGATTAGGAGGTGGGGCCTTTGGGAGGTGCTTCAACCATGAGGGTGAGCCTTCAACAATGGGATTAGTGCTCTTATAAAAGAAGGTCCAGAGAAACCTCTCACCTCTTCCACCATGTGGGGACACAGGGAGAAGGCACCAGCTATGAACCGGGAAGGGGGTTCTCACCAGAAGGTGACCATTCTGGTGCCTTGGTCTTGGACTTTCCAGCTTTCCTAACTGTGAACAATATGTTTCTGTTGTTTATAAGCTAGCCAGTCTGTGGTATTTTTTTTACAGCAGCTCTAATAGACTAACCACAACACTTTCACCATCAACACTCTTCAGATCCACTATACAAATCTCAACAATTGTTTTACATTGAGTATTATGCCTGTAATACTGCTCAGCAAAAACGACCTTTTTGTCAATGTTATGAAAGCTAGATAGACAGTTTATTTACCTGCCTAGGTATTCAGCTTTTTATGACTGACTTTACAAACATTTTATAATTCTTTAAATGAATATATTATTCTTAACTTTGATCTATAGTGTAGTGATCTTTTACATAGCACAGGTGCAATCTTTTAAGGAACTCCTAAATGATGTATGTCCAGAAACCATCATGTACCCTTATAAAGAAATTAAGTAGAAAATTAACTATATTATGTGATTATGAGAACACATCCATGAAAGTGTCACTATATTAAAATTCATTTTCTTATTTTTATGAAGGTGGATGCCACTTTTTCTCATAAAGCAATAGTATTTCTAAAATATTTGGATACTCTTCATTGTTTAAAATGTATTTTATGGAAGATGGCAGAAGAGTAAGGCACGGAGATCACCTTCCTCCCCACAGATACACCAGAAATACATCTACACGTGGAACAACTCCTACAGAACACCTACTGAATGCTGGCAGAAGACCTCAGACCTCCCAAAAGGCAGAAACTCCCCACGTACCTGGGTAGGGCAAAAGAAAAAAGAATAAACAGAGACAAAAGGATAGGCACGGGACCTGCACCAGTGGGAGGGAGCTGTGGAGGAGGAAAGGTTTCCGCATACTAGGAAGCCCCTTGGCGGGCGGAGACTGCGGGTGGTGGAGAGGGGAGCTTCGGGGCCGCGGAGGAGAGCACAGCAACAGGGGTGCGGAGGGCAAAGCGGGGAGGTTCCCGTACAGAGGATCGGTGCCGACCGGCACTCACCAGCCTGAGAGGCTTGTCTGCTCACCCGCCGGGATGGGCGGGGCTGGGAGCTGAGGCTTGGGCTCCGGTCGGAGCACAGGGAGAGGACTGGGGCTGGAGGCGTGAACACAGTCTGCAGGGGGTTAGTGCACCACGGCTAGCCGGGAGGGAGTCCGGGGAAAAGTCTGGACCTGCCGAAGAGACAAGAGACTTTTTCTTGCCTCTTTGTTTCCTGGTGTGCGAGGAGAGGGGATTAAGAACATTGCTTAAAGGAGCTCCACAGACTGGCGCGAGCCGCGGCTAAAAGCGCGGACCCCAGAGACAGGCATGAGACGCTAAGGCTGCTGCTGCCGCCACCAAGAAGCCTGTGTGCGAGCACAGGTTACTATCTACACCCCCTTCTGGGGAGCCTGTGCAGCCCGCCACTGCCAGGGTCCCGGGATCCAGGGACAACTCCCCCGGGAGAACGCACGGTGCGCCTCAGGCTGGTGCAACGTCACGCCGGCCTCTGCCGCCACAGGCTCGTGCCGCACTCCGTGCCCTTTCCTCCCCGCCCCGGCCTGAGTGAGCCAGAGCCCCCGAATCAGAGGCTCCTTTAACCCCGTCCTGTCTGAGCGAAGAACAGATGCCCTCCGGTGACCTACACGCAGAGGCCGGGCCAAATCCAAAGCTGAGCCCCTGGGAGCTGTGAGAACAAAGAAGAGAAAGGGAAATCTCTCCCAGCAGCCTCAGAAGCAGCGGATTAAAGCTCCACAATCAACTTGATGTACCCTGCATCTGTGGAATACATGAATAGACAACGAATCATCCCAAATTGAGGAGGTGGACTTTGAGAGCAAGATTTATGACTTTTTTCCCCTTTCCTCTTTTTGTGAGTGTGTATGTGTATGCTTCTGTGTGAGATTCTGTCTGTATAGCTTTGCTTCCACCATTTGTCATAGGGTTCTATCCGTCCGTTTTTTTTAAATCTTTTTTTCTTAATAATTTTTTATTTTAATAACTTTATATTTTATCTTACTTTATTTTATTTTACTTTATCTTCTTTCTTTCTTTTCTTTCCTTCCTTCCCTCCTTCCTCCCTCCCTCCTTTCTTCCTTTCTTTCCTTCCTTCCTTCCTTCCTTCTTTCTTTCTTTCCTCTTCTACTAATTCTTTCTTTCTACTTTTTCTCCCTTTTATTCTGAACCGTGTGGATGAAAGGCTCCTGGTGCTTCAGCCAGGAGTCAGTGCTGTGCCTCTGAGGTGGGAGAGCCAACTTCAGGACACTGGTCCACAAAGGACCTCCCAGCTCCACATAATATCAAATGGCAAAAATCTCCCAGAGATCTCCATCTCAACACCAGCACCCAGCTTCACTCAACGACCAGCAAGCTACAATGCTGGACACCCTATGCCAAACAACTAGCAAGACAGGAACACAACCCCACCCATTAGCAGAGAGGCTGCCTAAAATCATAGTAAGTCCACAGACACCCCAAAACACACCACCAGACATGGACCTGCCCAACTGGAAGACAATATCCAGCCTCATCCACCACAACACAGGCACTAGTCCCCTCCACCAGGAAGCCTACACAACCCACTGAACCAACCTTAGCAACTGGGGACAGACACCAAAAACAAAGGGAAGTACGAACCTGCAGCCTGCAAAAAGGAGACCCCAAACACAGTAAGATAAGCAAAATGAGAAGACAGAAAAACACACAGCAGATGAAAGAGCAAGATAAAAACCCACCAGACCTAACAAATAGGGAGGAAATAAGCAGTCTACCTGAAAAAGAACTCAGAATAATGATAGTAAAGATGATCCAAAATCTTGGAAATAGAATAGACAAAATGCAAGAATCATTTAACAAGGACCTAGAAGAACTAAAGATGAAACAAACAACAATGAACAACACAATAAATGAAATTAAAAATACTGTAGATGGGATCAATAGCAGAATAACTGAGGCAGAATAACGGATAAGTGACCTGGAAGATAAAATAGTGGAAATAACTACTGCAGAGCAGAATAAAGAAAAAAGAATGAAAAGAACTGAGGACAGTCTCAGAGACCTCTGGGACAACATTAAATGTACCAACATTCGAATTATAGGGGTTCCAGAAGAAGAAGAGAAAAAGAAAGGGACTGAGAAAATATTTGAAGAGATTATAGTTGAAAACTTCCCTAATGTGGGAAAAGAAATAGTTAACCAAGTCCAGGAAGCACAGAGAGTCCCATACAGGATAAATCCTAGGAGAAATACGCCAAGACACATATTAATCAAACTGTCAAAAATTAAATACAAAGAAAACATATTAAAAGCAGCAAGGGAAAAACAACAAATAACACACAAGGGAATCCCCATAAGGTTAACAGCTGATCTTTCAGCAGAAACTCTGCAAGCCAGAAGGGACTGGCAGGACATATTTAAAGTGATGAAGGAGAAAAACCTGCAACCAAGATTACTCTACCCAGCAAGGATCTCATTCAGATTTGATGGAGAAATTAAAACCTTTACAGACAAGCAAAAGCTGAGAGAGTTCAGCACCATCAAACCAGATTAACAGCAAATGCTAAACGAACTTCTCTAGGCAAGAAACACAAGAGAAGGAGAAGACCTACAATAAAGAACCAAAAACAATTAAGAAAATGGGAATAGGAACATACATATCAATAATTACCTTAAATTTAAATGGACTAAATGCTCCCACCAAAAGACACAGATTGGCTGAATGGATACAAAAGCAAGACCCATAGATATGCTGTCTACAAGAGACCCACTTCAAACCTAGAGACACATACATACTGAAAGTAAGGGGATGGAAAAAGATATTCCATGCAAATGGAAACCAAAAGAAAGCTGGAGTAGCAATTCTCATATCAGACAAAAAAGACTTTAAAATAAAGACTATTACAAGAGACAAAGAAGGAAACTACATAATGATCAAGGGATCGATCCAAGAAGAAGATATAACAATTGTAAATATTTATGCACCCAACACAGGAGCACCTCAATACATAAGGCAAATACTAACAGCCATAAAAGGGGAAATCGACAGTAACACATTCACAGTAGGGGACTTTAACACCCCACTTTCACCAAAGGACAGGTCATCCAAAATGAAAATAAATAAGGAAACACAAGCTTTCAATGATGCATTAAACAAGATGGACTTAACTGATATTTATAGGACACTCCATCCAAAAACAACAGAATACACATTTTTCTCAAGTACTCATGGAACATTCTCCAGGATAGATCATATCTTGGGTCACAAATCAAGCCTTGGTATATTTAAGAATATTGAAATTGTATCAAGTACCTTTTCCGACCACAACACTATGAGACTAGATATCAGTTAAAGGAAAAGATCTGTAAAACAACAAACACATGGAGGCCAAACAATACACTACTTAATAACCAAGTGATCACTGAAGAAATCAAAGAGGAAATAAAAAATACCTAGAATCAAATGACAATGGAGACACGAAGACCCAAAACCTACGGGATGCAGCAAAAGCAGTTCTAAAAGGGAAGTTTATAGCAATACAAGCCTACGTGAAGAAACAGGAAACATCTGAAATAAACAACCTAAGCCTTACACCTAAAGCAATTAGAGAAACAAAAAACCCCAAAGTTAGCAGAAGGAAACAAATCATAAAGATCAGATCAGAAATAAATAAGAAATGAAGGAAATGATAGCAAAGACCAATAAAACTAAAAGCTGGTTCTTTGAGAAGATAAACAAAATTGATAAACCATTAGCCAGACTCATCAAGAAAAAAAGGGAGAAGACTCAAATCAATAGAATTAGAAATGAAAAAGGAGAGGTAAAAACTGACACTACAGAAATACAAAAGATCATGAGAGATTACTACAAGCAACTCTATGCCAATAAAATGGACAACCTGGAAGAAATGGACAAATCCTTAGAAAGGCACAACCTGCCAAGACTGACTCAGGAAGAAATAGAAAATATGAACAGACCAATCACAAGCAATGAAATTGAAATTGTGATTAAAAATCTTCCAACAAACAAAAGCCCAGGACCAGATGGCTTCACAGGCGAATTCTATCAAACATTTAGAGAAGAGCTAACACCCATCCTTCTCAAACTCTTCCAAAATATAGCAGAGGGAGGGACACTCCCGAACTCATTCTACGAGGCCACCATCACCTTGATACCAAAAGCAGACAAGGATGTCACAAAGAAAGAAAACTACAGGCCAATATCACTGATGAACACAGATGCAAAAATCCTCAACAAAATACTAGCAAACAGAATCCAACAGCACATTAAACGGATCATACACCATGATCAAGTGGGGTTTATTCCAGGAATGCAAGGATTTTTCAATATATGCAAATCAATCAATGTGATAAACCATATTAACAAATGAAGGAGAAAAACTATATGATCATCTCAATAGATGCACAGAAAGCTTTCGACAAAATTCAACACCCATTTATGATAAAAACCCTGCAGAAAGTAGGCATAGAGGGAAATTTCCTCAACATAATAAAGGCCATATATGACAAACGCACAGCCAACATCATCCTCAATGGTGAAAAACTGAAACCATTTCCACTAAGATCAGGAACAAGACAAGGTTGTCCACTCTTATTCAACATAGTTTTGGAAGTTTTAGCCACAGCAATCAGAGAAGAAAAGGAAATAAAAGGAATACAAATCGGAAAAGAAGAAGTAAAGCTGTCACTGTTTGCAGATGACATGATACTATACATAGAGAATCCTAAAGATGCTACCAGAAAACTATTAGAGGTAATCAATGAATCTGGTAAAGTAGCAGGATACAAAATTAATGCACAGAAATCTCTGGCATTCCTATACACTAATGATGAAAAATCTGAAAGTGAAATCAAGAAAACACTCCCATTTACCAGTGCAACAAAAAGAATAAAATATCTAGGAATAAACCTACCTAAGGAGACAAAAGACCTGTAGGCAGAAAATTATAAGACACTGATGAAAGAAATTAAAGATGATACAAATAGATGGAGAGATATACCATGTTCTTGGATTGGCAGAATCAACGTTGTGAAAATGACTCTACTACCCAAAGCAACCTACAGATTCAATGCAATCCCTATCAAACTACCACTGGCATTTTTCACAGAACTAGAACAAAAAATTTCACAATTTGTATGGAAACACAAAAGACCCCGAAGAGCCAAAACAATCTTGAGAATGAAAAACGGAGCTGGAGGAATCAGGCTTCCTGACTTCTGACTATACTACAAAGTTACAGTAATCAAGACAGTATGGTACTGACACAAAAACAGAAAGATCAATGGAACAGGATAGAAAGACCAGAGATAAACCCTCGCACATATGGTCACCTTATCTTTGATAAAGGAGGCAGGAATGTACAGTGGAGAAAGGACAGCCTTTTCAATAAGTGGTGCTGGGAAAACTGGACAACTACATGTAAAAGTATGAGATTAGATCACTCCCTAACACCATACACAAAAATAAGCTCAAAATGGATTAAAGACCTAAATGTAAGGCCAGAAACTATCAAACTCTTAGAGGAAAACATAGGCAGAACACTCTATGACATAAATCACAGCAAGATCCTTTTTGACCCACCTCCTAGAGAAATGGAAATAAAAACAAAAATAAACAAATAGGACCTAATGAAACTCCAAAGCTTTTGCACAGCAAAGGAAACAATAAACAAGACAAAAAGAGAACCCTCAGAATGGGAGAAAATATTTGCAAATTAAGAAACTGACAAAGGATTAATCTCCAAAATTTATAAGCAGCTCATGCAGCTCAATAACAAGAGAACAAACAACCCAATCCAAAAATGGGCAGCAGACCTAAATAGACATTTCTCCATAGAAGATATACAGACTGCCAACAAACACATGAAAGAATGCTCAACATCATTAATTATTAGAGAAATGCAAATCAAAACTACAATGAGATATCATCTCACACCAGTCAGAATGGCCATCATCAAAAAATCTAGAAACAATAAATGCTGGAGAGGGTGTGGAGAAAAGGGAACACTCTTGCACTGATGGTGGGAATGTATATTGGTACAGCCACTATGGAGAACAGTGTGGACGTTCCTTAAAAAAACTAAAAAAAAAACTACCATACGACCCAGCAATCCCACTACTGGGCATATACCCTGAGAAAACCATAATTCAAAAAGAGTCATGTGCCAAAATGTTGACTGCAGCTCTATTTACAATAGCCCGGAGATGGAAACAACCTAAGTGTCCATCGACAGATGAATGGATAAAGAAGATGTGGCACATATATACAATGGAATATTACTTATCCATAAAAAGCAATGAAATTGAGCTATTTGTAATGAGGTGGATAGACCTAGAGTCTGTTATACAGAGTGAAGTAAGTCACAAAGAGAAAGACAAATACCGTATGGTAACACATATATATGGAATTTAAGAAAAAAAAAAAGTCATGAATAACCTAGGGGTAAGTCAGGAATAAAGACACAGACCTACTAGAGAATGGACTTGAGGATATGGGGAGGGGGAAGGATACGCTCTGACAAAGCGAGAGAGAGGTATGGACATATATACACTATCAAAAGGTAGATAGCTAGTGGTAAGCAGCCGCATAGCACAGGGAGATCAGGTCGGTGCTTTGTGACCGCCTGCAGGGATGGGATAGGGAGGGTGGGAGGGAGGGAGACACAAGAGGGAAGAGATATGGGAACATATGTATATGTATAACTGATTCACTTTGTTGTAAAGCAGAAACTAACACACCATTGTAAAGCAATTATACTCCAATAAAGATATAAATACATAAATAAATAAAACGTATTTTATGCAAAATACATAATTATTTCATAGATATTCCATATTTTAAGAAATAATAAATGTATTAAATGTATTATTATTAAATAAATAACAATTTATTAAAACATATTTGAGAACTGATGTTTTGTCAATTTTAAAACATATTTATAAATTTCAAAAAATTGACCCCTAATTTTCACACGTACAGTCATACCAAATTGAACACTAGCCATTGCCAATTTTTTATTTTCACTTGCCTGAAATATAATTTATCTTTGTCTTAGCCTAATTCTTGATTTGAAAATATGAGAATCATGCTTCTTTGCCCAAATGACATAATAGCTGTATATGAAACTACTGAGCATGACAATCCAGAAAATTATCTGAAATTCAAAATTAGCTCCCTTTTCTCTTGCTGCTTATTCTGCCTGACCTATAACTTGCTTCTTTAAATACATGATGCAACATAATCTCTACCCATCTCGGATATAACAAATCTCTTATAGAATAAGAATATTTTAACAACATCAATATGGCAGTGCTTGACACTGAGCACTTTCTTTGTTAATTATTTAAAGATGGGATTTTTCTACCAGGGTCTACTTGGTTCATTGTTTTCTTTTTGCTTGTTGTTGCTACTGTTGCTTTTTTGTTTTTTGCTTTAAAAGATTTCTTAAAATTTTTTATACTAGACTTAAATCCCTATTATTCTATACTTTTTTCTTTCTTTACTTTGAATAAAGAGTAAGTATAATTGTTTTCCAAGTATCTCCAAATAGCTACTATTGAGATATTTTTTCTAGAGAATAATCATTTCCAGTTTTCTCAACAATTCATCCCCTCATTATCCTAAAAATATGTTAGAATACCTTTCTTTCAATTTCAGTCTGGGTATTTTATACCCCTTACAATGGGGTGCTCAGAAACGGTAGGAATGGCTCAGAAATGAATAAGAATAAAGGATACCTTTTCTTCTTTAAAAATAATGTACTTATAGGTATTGAATCTTTTTTTTCAAGTAACACCAGTATATTGGGTTTTAATTAATTTATTTTTAACTAAAATTAGCTTGTATATTTGATTGTTAGTTAATTACTTTTACAGTTTGTTGAGAACTTGAAGAGCTGAGTTTGGAGGAACTAAATATAGAACTTTATTAGTATCCCTTTTGAATCTTATATCTTGTAATCCAGCTTATTTTTCTAGCTGAAAATTCTTTCAGATCTATAATTGTTGTTCATTATCTCTTCAAGTTTCATGCCACTATGGTAATCATTAGGAATATTAATAAATATTCTACTTCATCTTTTCTTTCAGGCTCATGACAGGATCACAATTCCTGCATTTTGGAAGTTAGTGCATTTTTGTGATTTGCTTTGTCCAATAAAATTTAGCCAAAATTTCCTGTGTCATATCTGGAAGTAACAACAAGAACAACTTTTCCCTCTGTCACTGTGACTGGTAACATTAAATATAATGCCTGTTCCTCAGCCTGGGTCCTGGAGTGGGGATGGCGCAAAACAGAGACCCCTCACAAACCTGAGATTAACATGTAAAATAGCATTAAATAATCCCTTCTTGCTTTAAACCACAGAGATTGTGTGTGTGTGTGTGTGTGTGTGTGTGTGTGTGTGGTGCACATATGTACTGAAATTTTATTGTTGTTATGTATTAGAATAATATCAGGTTTCATAACAAAATGTAAGTGGCTTATGTGACAAAATTTAATTTTTTCCTCATACAACATGTCCAAAGTGGATTTTCAGGGCAGTTTCGTTCATTATAATCACTCAGAGACCCAGGCTGATGGTGGTCCATCTTGACACATGCTTTCATCATCTCATGGCAGCAAAAGTGAGTGTGGGGGATGCCTTACCTACTCTTAGACTCTTAGAGTAATAGTTACCCAGAAGTGACACAACACTTTTTATATTTTGTGGGCCAAAACAAATCATACTCCTACATCTAACTTCATATTCGTGGGATGTGTGAATTATCCGTTAGCAATTCAGTATAATCACCGTATCTTTTAAAAAGGTCCTCTACCCAACAGTGGAGAAGATCGGGACTATATTCTTCAGACTCCTCTTTTAGAAAGCAGGAGAAAAGCAGAGGTCATTACTTCCTGGAAGTGGTTACAAGCACCTAAGTGAGCAGATATGAGATTCACAGCTGCTTCTTGGTGAGAATTGAGAACAACCACTACACTGCTGCCAACTGAGATAAGTGGAGGAAAATTTTCTAGAAATTCCTTTAAAAAGGAAATAATTTCCAGCTAGTTTTTGACAAATGCCTTCTTCAATATGTCATGCAAGGTATTCAGCTCTGCTTCCCTAGCCATATGGTGGCAGCTTCTCTGCCTTTTCACAAGGACTTTGCTGTGCTTTGCTTTCCCATCTCCTTCGTATTCATAATAAGCCTCAATTCCTATATTAATTTATAAAAGAATGCTTAGAATGACACTGTTTTCCTGACAACACACACAGATACAGCAGAAACATGCAAACTTACCATGGCCTCAGAAAAAGGATAACCAAAATATTTACAGTCAGCCCTAATGACTACCACATACACTATGTACACACAGATAAACTATATTATTTTATTTAAAAAAGAAAACAACATTCAAATGATTTTTGACAAGGGTACTCAGACCGTTCAATGGGGAAAGGACAGTTTTGTCAACAAGTGGTACTGGGAAAACTAGATATCCACATATACCAGAATGGAAACTTACCTAACACCGTATACAAAAATTAACTCAAAATGGATCAGACTTAAAACTGATGTAAGAACACACACGCATGCACACACACACACACACAGAGTAGGGCAATACTTAGACTTAAAAGGAGAGATTTTCTGACATAGGCTGCAACATGGATGAACCTTGATGACATTATGCTAAGTGAAATAAGCCAGTTAAAAAAGAAAAAACTACATGATTCCACTTATGCAGGGTACTTAGAATAGTCAAAATCATAGAGACAGAAAATAGAATGGTTATTCCTAGGAGTTGGAGTAAGGTGTAAGTACTGTTTAATGAGTATAGAGTTTCAGTTTTACAAGGTAGAACGAGTTCTGGAGATGGATGATGGTAATGATAGCACATTATGAATATAATTAATACCACTGAATTGGACAGTTAAAACTGGTTAAGATGGTAAATTTTATGTCATGAGTATTTTACCACAATAAAAAAATTGGGAAAATTAAGACCAAGCCCTATGAAGTCAAACAACAGGCTCATAGACTTGGTTCTTTGACTGATGCACAACAGTAACTTGAACCAGGGATAAATAATGCATATATTTTTATATCAGATCCACATGTGCCTACTCTTGATCTATACATCTATATATTGAAAAATGAAATAAAGGAAATAAAAAACAAAAACCATAAGTGATCTTTTCCACACACAACTATATACAATTGTGAGATAGGGACAGGGAATACTATGAGTTTTCTTTCTGGTCCTTAGTCCTTGTTCTCCATAATCTATGGTTTTCCTCCAAACACTGTCTCAGCCCATTGACCATGTGGATCATATGTTTTCCACTGATAATAAAATGTCAGAACATCTTTTAGGCAGACGTCTGAAGGGCCAATGAATAAATCATCATGCTCTCTTTTCCTCTGCCATGGTAACGAGTAATATTCTAGATGGTGTACTCTCCATCATTCTGGATCCTGGGGAAAGGAATCAAGAAGCAGGGTCCCCAGATCTAATCATGGGATGGGCATATACCTTTCACCTGTAAGCCATTAAGGTATATAGGGGGTTACTTATTATTGCAGCATAAAAAAGATCATCTTGTCAAACACCATTCTGAAAATATATTACAACAGGCTAAATGTTTATGCTCCCCCAAAATTCATAATGTTGAGACCCTAATCTCAACGTGATGGGATTTGGAGGTGAGATATTTAGGAGGTAATTAGGTCATAAGGATGGAACCCTCATGAATAGGATTAATGGTCTTATAAGAGGCTAGCTAGCTCTTTTTCTACCGCATGAGGGTACAGCAAGAAAATGACCCTCTGTCAACAAGGAAGAGGGGACTCATCAAGAACTCATCAGTTTTGGCACACTGATATTGTATCCCTAGCCTCCAGAACTGTGAGAAATAAATGTTTGTTGTTGAAGCCACTAGTCTACGGTAATTTGTGACACTAGCTCAAACAGATTAAGACATACATTGGTACTGAAAAGTTGGGTGCTGCTATAAAAAAACACTAAAAATGTGGAAGTGGCTTTGGAACTGAGTAGTGGGTAATGGCTGGAATTCCTGCTGGAAGGAGTGGAGATTGTTTGTGAAGGGACTTTTAAAGGTGCTTCTGGTAAGAGCTCAGGAAGAAAAGAGGAAAGCTGTAGAGAAAGCTTCCATCTTCTTAGAGAGAATACATAATCATGTACAGAATGTGGGTAGAAATACAGACTGTAGAGGCCACTCTGATGATGTCCCAGGTCAAAATAAAGAACAGGTTATTGGACAATGGAGAAAAGGCAATCCTTGTTATAAAATGGCAAAGAATCTGGCTGAATTGTATTTGTGATCTAGTCTTTTGTGAAAGCTATAACTTGCAACCAGTGAAATGGGATATTTATTTGTATATTAGACATTTTGACCATGGCAGAAATTAAGAATTCAATAAAAGTTTGATAATACTGTTTCTGGGATTTCAAATATATATAAGAAATACATCTTATGACAATAATAGTACAAAAGGGAAGAGTGGGGAACTGTGTTTAAACTGTGTTAAGGTTTTTGCAGCGTCTAGAAGTGGTAACAGTTATAATTTAAGTTAGACCCTAATGCAAATTGTAAATTCTAGAGCAATCATTAAGGTAATTTTTTAAAACATCATATCAATTAAAGACATAAATCCATTGGGAAGCACACTATATTCATCAATTTATTTTTTAACGTTTTTATTGCTTTACAATGGTGTGTTAGTTTCTGCTTTATAACAACGTGAATCAGTTATACATATACATATATCCCCATATCTCTTCCCTCTTGCATCTCCCTCCCTCCTACGCTCCCTATCCCACCCTTCTAGCTGGTCACAAAGCACCGAGCTGGTCTCCCTGTGTTATGCGACTGCTCCCCACTAGCTATCTATTTTGCATTTGGTAGTGTATATATGTCCCTATATACACTACCACTCTCTCACTTTGTCCCAGCTTACTCTTCCCCCTCCCCGTGTCATCAAGTCCACTCTCTAGTAGGTCTGCATCTTTATTCCCGTTTTGCCCCTAAGTTCTTCATGACCAATTTTTTGTTTTTTAGATTCCATATATATGTGTTAACATACGGTATTTGTTTTACTGTTTCTGACTTACTTCACTCTATATGACAGACTCTAGGCCCATCCACCTCACTACAAATAACTCAATTTCATTTCTTTTTATGGCTGAGTAATATTTCATTGTATATATGTGCCACAACTTCTTTATCCATTTGTCTGTTGATGGACACTTAGGTTGCTTCCATGTCCTGGCTATTGTAAAGAGAGCTGCAATGAACACTGTGGTACATGACTCTTTTTGAATTATGGTTTTCTCAGGGTATATGCCCAGTAGTGGGATTGCTGGGTTGTATGGTAGTTCTATTTTTAGTTTTTTTAAGGAAACTCCATACTGTTCTCCAAAGTGGCTGTATCAATTTACATTCCCACCAACAGTGCAAGAGGGTTCCCTTTTCTCCACACCCTCTACAGCATTTATTGTTTGTAGATTTTTTTTTTTTTTGTAGATTTTTTGATGATGGCCATTCTGACTGGTGTGAGATGATATCACATTGTAGTTTTGATTTTCATTTCTCTAATGATTAATGATGTTGAGCATTCTTTCATATGTTCGTTGGCAATCTGTATATCTTCTTTGGAGAAATGTCTATTTAGGTCTTCTGCCCATTTTTGGATTGGGTTGTTTGTCTTTTTGATATTGAACTGCATGAGCTGCTTGTAAATTTTGGAGATTAATCCTTTGTCAGTTGCTTCATTTGCAAATATTTTATCCCATTCTGAGGGTTGTCTTTTCGTCTTGTTTATGGTTTCCTTTGCTGTGCAAAAGCTTTGGAGTTTCATTAGATCCCATTTGTTTATTTTTGTTTTTATTTCCATTTCTCTAGGAGGTGGATCAAAAAGGATCTTGCTGTGATTTATGTTATAGAGTGTTCTATGTTTTCCTGTAAGAGTTTTATAGTGTCTGGCCTTACAGTTAGATCTTTAATCCATTTTGAGTTTATTTTTGTGTATGGTGTTAGGAGTGTTCTAATTTCATTCTTTTACATGTAGTTGTCCAGTTTTCCCAGCACCACTTACTGAAGAGGCTGTCTTTTCTCCATTGTATATTCTTGCCTCCTTTATCAAGTATAAGGAGACCATATGTACATGGGTTTATCTCTGGGCTTTCTATCCTTTTCCATTGATCTATATTTCTGTTTCTGTGCCAGTACCATACTGTCTTGATTACTGTAGCTTTGTAGTATAGTCTGAAGTCCGGGAGCCTGATTCTTCAAGCTCCGTTTTTCTTTCTCCAGATTGCTTTGGCTACTAGAGGTCTTTTGTGTTTCCATACAAATTGTGAATTTTTTTGTTCTAGTTCTGTGAAAAATGTCCCTGGTAGTTTGATAGGGATTGCATTGAATCTGTAGATTGCTTTGGGTAGTATAGTCATTTTCACAATGTTGATTCTTCTAACCCAAGAATATGGTATAACTCTCTATGTATTTGTATCATCTTTAATTTCTTTCATCAATTAGAAGTCTCAATATTGTTAACGTGAAATTTCACCCAAATGTATCTATAGATTTAGTGCAATTCCAATCAAAATCCTAGCAGCTTTATAAAGCAGAAATTAACACAGCATTGTAAAGCAATTATACTCCAATAAAGATGTTAAAAAAAAAAATCCTAGCAGCTTTTTAATGGGAATTGACTGGCTGATTCTAAAATATATATGGCAATGGAAAGGCAGAAAAATGATCAAAGGCACATTTGAGGAAGAACAAAGCTAGAGGACATACATCATGAAATATCAAGACTTATTTTAAAGCAAATTAAACAGTGAGATATTGGTGTAAGGAGAGGCAAATAAACCAATACAACAGATTAGAGGGTACAGAAACATAGGGGTCCCCAACCTGCAGGCCACAATGGTCTGCGGCCTGTTAGGATCCAGGCCTAATACCTAACTCTAATACCATACATACACACAAAAATTCATATAAATTATAAAATTAACTGAAAGTAAGATGATTACATTTCTAGAAGACAGATGAAATATATTCCTAATGCTGGCATAGGTAAAGGTTTTTTAAACAGGCTAGAATAACACTAAAGATCTTAATCATAACTAACTGATATACTGTATTTTGTTAAAATGAAATTTCTGTTCCTCAAAGACACTATTAAGAAAGTGAGAATGTAAAGCAACAAATGGGGGAAGATATTATATCTATTTACATCTATTTGTATATGGAAAAGGACTCATGCCTAGAACTCCTATCAATCAATACAAACATCAGCAACCTAATTTTTGAAATGGACAAAAGGCTTAAATAGGCACGTAGCAAAAAAGGATGTCTAAATTGCGAATAAGCCTATGAAATGGTGTTCAAGATCATCAGTCATCTGTAGACATAGACATGCTTATTTTAAATGTAGGTATTATTTATTTACTACTTAGTTACATAATCTGCTGATATGTAAAATATGATCTAAACCTTAAAAAAATCAATAAAAGTATCTAAAATAAATTAGTGAATTTAAATATTTTATTACAATTTATATATTTTAAACTTTTGTGATTATATACTTGAATTCTTTCAAATATTTGTGTATGAATGAATTATTCCTCTAAAGTTATGGCCCAATTGTCAAAGCTCATATCACATGTACTAGTTAAGAGCTAATTATCTGGAAAGTTTAGGACAAAACTATTTTCATTAGGAAGAATTTGGCAAATACGTTCTGTTTTCAGGTATCTTCTGAATTTTTTTTTTTTTTTTTTTTTGGTTTTAGGTGTACAACATAGTGATTTGATATTTTTTTTATACATTAGGAAATGATCACGGTAAGACTAGTTACCATCTGTCACCATACAGAGTTATTAAAATATTATTGACTATATTCCCTACACCATACATTACATCCCCATAACTTACTTCCTTTATAGCTGGAAGGTTATACCTCTTAATCTTCTTCACCTATTTCTCTTGTCTCCCCCGGACCCCTCCCCTCTGGCAAGCACTAGTTCTCTGTATCTATGAGTCTGTTTCTGTTTGTTTGAATCATTAACACCCTTAAATTTCAAATTGAACAAAGGAGATAATATTGGGTTTTTTCCTTTGAAAACATTAAGATTATGTTTTAATGTTATCCTAAATATTAAAATTGCACTTATGTCTAGGGTTTCTTAATATTTTTAAGACAAGGAAAATGTCTACAATTATATCAAAATAGCCAGGTCCACACAAGTTTCATTTAACCTTAACAACTATGCAATGTAGGTAGGGAAGCACCAAGGGTAATTGTAATTAGGGATGTGTTTTCTGTTGAAAATGTTAAAATAATAATAAAACCAACTAAAAGACAGTTTTCTTGGCAATTTGAAACAATGTCATTGACAAAACACTACTCTGCATCACAGCAGACTGCTTATACCACCCTTCCCTTGGGATGCCACTGCTGGGTACAATTCATTTTTCAGGGAAAATTGGGATAAATATATGATAAATCCACACCAACTAAACTAACAGATCAAAATGAAATTATCTGTTTTCTTTGTATGAAACAGTAAAAATGGTTACTTTGAAAAAGCCTACTCTATCTCTGATTTGGTTATTTTTTCTTAAGCAAAACCATATGTGTCATCAATACAGACTTTCCAACTGAAATCATCAAAAATCCATGTGTGCAACAGCTGAGTAACTAAAAATTCAATTTAGAAGTATTTCATAGTGGTTTGTTAGCCTGTTTGTTTACTCTTCACTGGAAACATTTTTAACTTTGTGAGAAGAGGTCATGAGAATGACTATGCTGAATGCATAGTTGTTAAGAATTAATTTATGTTTATTTATGATCAAAGTGTTTTTGAGCTTAAAGTCCACTCAACCCATTAGGAAAGAAAACGTTAAACTTGAAAGAGTTGTTATGAAAATATAATCCATCAATCATATATACATATGCACTAATCTGACAAACTCATAATATTACTCAGCCTTCTGAAACTTTAATAATGAAAATTCTAAAACTTTGAATGTGTGAATTGCAAATGTGTGTGGGTTTTTTTTGGTTATGCTGAAAGATATGACTTGAAGGCTTGATGTTGCAAAGAATTTTAGTGATCTGTTAGAAATATACTTTGCTATAAGACCCAGTTGTTAACACATGTATTAAAATGTTAAATTCTACTCATATGTCATTAATACCCACTGCTGGCTTACTTGTAATCCTTGTTAATATTTTGCCTATTGGAAAATGCATTTTATATCAGGTCAGTGTATAAACCCATAAGGAACTTATGTATTTGATTCAGAAACTATTCACGGAGACTTCACCTTTTAAAAATACTGTTTTTCTGCCAAGGAATATAGTAAATTACAATATTATTGAAGCATAAAGATAATCAGTTTATTAGAAATTTCATAAGAAGTGATTTTTAACAACTTTTTAAATAAGAATGTTTTGTTTTAATTTAATTGAGAAAGGATTATACTTGCTTCATGAAGGCAATCGTTAATGTAAATGCATAATTTATTTGTAAATGACACTTTCAAATGGTTTTATATCAGTTGACTCTGCACCTCTGATGTTGCCTTTTTACTTTTTGCCTTTTTGTTTGTTTTGTTCACTGAAGTAAATGTCGACAATGTATTACCTAAACTAATTAACATGGAAAAAATTGCATTTCCTACCAGTAGAAATGCCAGGATTAAAATGTCCTATAATTCATTTTCAGATGTTGAAAGATGCAATTATACTGCAGATAGGTTGAGTATCTCCACCATATGAAAAGTTCTCCGTTTGAATTCACAGGATTAATTACATAATTTTGACATCTAGTCCAGATCTTGAAAAAAAACAGATAAAAGATTATGAACCCAGAAATTTCAGATGAAAGATAGAAAAACATTTACCACCCAAGAGATATGAAGAATCAATCATATGAAACTAGTTTTCACCAGCTCCTGATACAAAATGTCTCCTGACACAAATTTAAAAGCCTCAAAAATCAAATTGGAAGAAAGAAAAGAAAGGAAAGAAAGAAAGAAAGAAAGAGAGAGACAGAGAGAGAGAGAGAGAAAGGGTAAACCAAGGCTATCAAAGAATTAGAAATGGAAAGTCTATCACCAGATTAGTTATCTGCTGAAATACGTTAATTATTATATGAGAGATGCTTTTTTAACTAAGAATAGGTCAGTGTATTTATTATCTGAATTTACTTCAAGGATTCACATTTAAACATGAAAATCTAAAGTTGGGGGAGGGATGAAAAATGTGAGCTGAACGATGGATGCAATGATCCATGAC
Organism: Pseudorca crassidens; assembly: GCF_039906515.1. Lineage (NCBI taxonomy): Eukaryota > Metazoa > Chordata > Mammalia > Artiodactyla > Delphinidae > Pseudorca > Pseudorca crassidens. Next base: position 70,588,658 of record NC_090296.1, read on the forward strand.
AGAACAAGACAGAAAAGAGAATCTTGACACTAAACCCACTTAATTTTATCCATTTATATGTTATTACTTTTTCTAAAAGTTTTATTTCTATTTTTCAAACCCCACTTTTAACATATACATTTTTTTTTCAGGGACGTTTTATTCCATTTTTTCTTAGTCTCTTTTAGGTAGCTTCCATTTTTCTGTCCTGATTACTGCTTCCTGTGTCCCTGTAAGTATTCCAACTCACAATCAATGTCTACTAGAGACATTATGAGGAAACTTATGAATCAAAAGAAGAGTTGGATTCTCAGGTGCTGCAAAACTCTAACATTGTATGAAATACAGATTATAGTATGTCTACTGATTTTCTGGAGGGAACTGTTTATTAGTAAAAGTAGATGCAAGTATTTATTTTAGGTAAACTAAGGTGCTGAGAATAGTGAATAACCAAAGGAATGAAGGCTATTGGTGAGCAAGAAAATCATAATCTCTTTGAGGATATCTATCTGATCATTTGTAGGTAATATACTATAATAGTTATACAATAAGATCTCAAGGGATATAAACTAATATATATTTGTGGTGCTCCAGTCCTCGGAAAAAGCAGGATAAAGCAAAGCCTTCTATTTCATTATCAAATAAATTTACATTTCCCCATGATGACTTCTTGAAAAATAAGTAGCAATTAAAAATAAGTCATCATGGGCTTCCCTGGTGGCGCAGTGGTTGAGAGTCCACCTGCCGATGCAGGGGACACGGGTTCGTGCCCCGGTCTGGGAAGATCCCACGTGCCGCGGAGCAGCTGGGTCCGTGAGCCATGGCCACTGAGCCTGCGCGTCCGGAGCCTGTGCTCCGCAACGGGAGAGGCCACAACAGTGAGAGGCCTGCGTACCGCAAAAAAAAAAAAGTCATCACATAGAAAGTGACTCTTGAAGGTAGTCACTAAAAGCTAATGCCAACAGTCAAAATGAAAGTCAAAACCCATTTGTGAATTTTTATCAACAATTTAAAAAAATCATAGACTAGGATAAAACAGTACAGAAGAATTGAATCACATATAATTAGAGTAAACACTGCTTTGTGAAACATATGTTGCATATATGTATGCATAGTTCAGTAACATATATATGTATATACCATCACAATGTAAAAGGCATTCTTATTGTGAGTCACAGTTACAACATTTGAAATCTACTGTGTTAATCTATGTATAATCACGTTGACAGTACTGTAGTTCAAAAGATGATAAATAAGTTTAAGAATTATTTTAATAACTAAAAATAATGCAATGGCATGGAACAAAATGGCACAGAACAGTCAAGTAGGTGGGTGTCATAGTTATATAAGCACAAAAGAAAATAGACGATAACTTAAACAAAAGTTATTTTAAGGAGAGAGGGAGAAGTTTTAAGATTAGAGGAAAAAAGGATAAAATGAAATAAACTGTTTAGTCAAATTCAGAAGAACTGGAAATATGATGATTGTATTTAAGATAATAAGAGTATTTGAAAATGTTGCTATTGTAATGAGAAAGCAAACTGTCAAAAGGTGTTTTTGTTAAGTGTAACAGAATCACATAAGGAGTGATAATTAAAATGCAGAGTCTGGGGCCTCCTGCCAAAGTATTTAATGCAAAACTCTAGAGGTGCAGCCCAGGAATACATATTTTTAATAGACACCTCAGATGATCCTTATGCACACCAAAATTTAAGAACAGCTTCTTAATATTCTAACATAAAAATATCTTTTATCAACTCTTTGAAAATTTTCACTAATGATTTAACTATGAGCCAGCTCACAATTTTCTCACAAAGCCCGTTATGTGAAGCACTGCAAGAGAAAAAATAAAATGACATGAAATGCACTCTGATGAAATTCTGAAGATTATAATGAGAGTACATTCGTTTCAAATGTATCTAGTATTGGAATTTTTATGAGCACATAGGATAATATTATGTTCCTGCATTCTAATGCCATAGAGTAAGAAGAGAATATGGTAGAAAATTAATTTCAGCAATTATCAATCTCATGCTTCTTCTAAAGTACACACTTTGATGTTCACTTATTGGGATGCAAGAAGAACTATGGAAGCACTGAGAGCCACTTGGTATTTCAAAAGAGAATTAAATATCAGGTAGTTAAAAGTTCCAGTTGATTATTTGTAGGCAATGTACTACAATTAGCATTTAAATAATTCAATGTTAGAAACCATTTTCTCTGAGATTAACAATGATTCATTCTTACATGCTGTGTTTTTAATCAAAGAGGTGAAAGGTATAGAGCATGGGACAGGAACAAAGATGTCTAGTTACAAACCCACTCTTGCAATTTGCTGGTAATGTGCCTGCCTGCATGTTTAAAAGCAACTTGAATGTGGTGTGCTGCCTATTCAGACCTTAATGAGAATGTAAATGAAGGATTATTCGTTCCACCAGCAGATGATATTTCTTTAGAAATATTGCCTGAACCTTACTCCATTATTTCCCAACTTCCAAAAAATCTGTACGATAATGCACCTCATTAATGATATTGTCATTGTCATTTAGAAAACATGTGGAGACCTGCAAAGTCATTATTAATTACAGTCACATTCATGAAAGCAGAAACACTCAAATTCATCACTGTATTTGTTAATTAGCTGAAAACTCAGTCCTATTTTATACATATTTCCCTAAAAATAACCTTATTATTTTTTTTTTTTTCTTTTGCGGTACGCGGGCCTCTCACTGTTGTGGCCTCTCCCGTTGCGGAGCAACAGGCTCCGGACGTGCAGGCTCAGCGGCCATGGCTCACGGGCCCAGCCGCTCTGCGGCATGTGGGATCTTCCCAGACCGGGGCATGAACCCGTGTCCCCTGCATCGGCAGGCGGACTCTCAACCACTGCACCACCAGGGAAGCCCAACCTTACTACTTTTTTAAGGATAATTTTTTTTTCAAAATGGACACTGATCAGGAGAATCATAAAATGCCTTTCAACATAAACTACTCAATTTATTCCAGTCTAAATTGTCTCATCCAAAAGAACATGGTAAATACTACAACAGCAAAAAGTTTTCTCCCCCCACTTTCCCTCCATTAAAATGGTCTGATTGCCCCTTGTCCATTTTTCTAAATGATAGATAATATCCTCTCCTCTTTTGCTTTTCTTGTCTATTATGTCCTTTATAGAAAACCTAAAATGAGGCATTTCCTGCAAGCCTGCAGAGAGAGAAGACTGAATAGGAAGCTGAAAGGGAGTATAGAGACCAGGATAAAAGGCAGTTATTAAATTTGTGAACTCTATCAGAAGACAAGAAAATAAACTATACCACTGGCTGGAAGGGTAGTGAAGTATGACATTTCATTTTTATGCAGGTCTCAGCATGATAGAAGTAACAGAGTGAAGAACACTGTAACAAAGCAGTTAGTGCATTCATTGGATGCCAGCATGGCTCCTCTGCTGTTCTTTGGTTGATCCTTTTTGTGTCTTTGTGGAATAGCAGTTCAGAGATTCATATATATGAGATCAGACCCATCAACAACCCTTTGTGAATTTTGATGATGAGAGGCCGAAAGCTCATTCTGTGTAACTCCATGAGATTCAAGGTCCAGTTGTGCTTTATATTCTTCCACATTTCTTCTCCTTCAGTGTATGAATGCAGTCTCATGCAGTTTCAATCTCTCTCTTTCTCCCTCTGACACACACACAGTGTCATAGAATAGAGGTGCATATAACGTTCTTACGTTAAGAATTCTTAGACATTAATGGATATTTAATGTTTTGCTTTAGTTCATGAAAATAATATTAGAACTAAATATTTCTCATTCCCTTTAGTTCTTTCAGATATTACATAAATAGATATTAGATAAGCAGGTGCAATAACTTTTTTAACGTATTTGTAACTTGCTATAAAAATTTTTTTAATGAGCTGTGCTAAATAGACAATGAACACAACACAATTTTATTTTCTTCCCCTTTCCTTTTTACAAATCTGATTTCTAGTCTCCATGTCTACCATGTCCAGAGAAAAAGAAGCAGTAGAATATTTTATATATATGGAGGTTTATTATAGGAATTGGTTCACATGCTAATAGAGGCCAAGAAGTCCCATGATCTGCTATCTGCAAACTAGAGCACCAGGAAAGCCAGTGGTGTAATTCAATCCCAGTCCAAAGGCTTGAGAACAAGGGGGCTAATAGTGTAAGTTCCCATCTGAGGCCACAAGCCTGAGAACCAGAAGTGCTAATGTCTGAGGGCAAAAGATGGATGCCTCAGCTCAGCCAGAGAGAACAAATTCGCCCTTCCTCTGCCTTTTTGTTGTTTTCAGGCACACAACAGACTGAATGGTGGCCACCACATTAGCGAGGGCCATCAGCTTTACTCAGTTCACCAATTCAAATGCTAATCTCTTCTGGAAATATCCTCACACACACACCCAGAAATAATGTTTAACCAGCTACTGGGCATCCCTTAGCCCAGTCAAGTCGACATATAAAATTAACCACATATATATACATATATATATGCAATGGATATGTACTATATATTATGCACACATACATATAGTGAACATTAAAATATCAAGATTATTATTAATATATGAATTCTGAATACAGGCTAAGATTATTTGTAGCTGTTAATTTTTCTTAGGCTATATCTCATCAGGGATATTCAATCAAATTACTGTCTTTTAGAGATGCAGAAAATAATTCTTCTCTGTGTAGTTAAGCGACTATCTCATTACAAGTATTTTTTAAAATTTTGCTTTAATATTTTTGAATATGCAAAATATTTGCATAATCTTAAGGTAAATATTATACAAGATACATTCAGAGAGTCTAGCTTCCAAAATATCCCCTTCACCCTATTCTCTCCATCTCCTTAACTAACTACTTTTATTAATGTTGCTCATCTTTTAATCAACTTATTTGAACTTATAAACAAATACATAAATATCTGCATTCTATACATTTTATAAAAATATATTAACTATTTACATTTTTTGGAACAGTATATCCTGAAGATCAACCCAAAGTAATATCTAGAGATTGTCCTTTTTAAAGCTGGTATCATGGTTTGTATGTATAATAATTTCTTATACATTTCACTATTCACTTACATTTGTGTTCTTTCCAGTCTTTTGCTATTTTAAATAGCACTGCAAAAAATAGCCTTTAGCATATTCCATTTTGAATATTCACAGTATGTCTTTGAAATCAATTCCTAGAGATAGTATTACTGGGTTAAGAGGTAAACACAGTTGTAATTTTGTAAGGTATAGCCAAATTCACCTCTGTAGGAGGTTATAACATTTTGTATTACCACCAATACGGTAGAAGATACTTGTTTCCCATTAGCTCATCAAGAAAGCATGTTGTCAAATGTCTCAATGGGTGAGATATAGTATTTTATGTAATATTAATTTACATTTCTCCTAATTATAAATGAGAACAGTTTCTGTAAACTGATTCTATATGTTTTCTGTTTTCCATAAATGATGGTCTTTTTCAGATCATTTTAATATCATATTAACTTCGTGATATTGTTGTAATTTTCTCTCAGTATTCCATTTTTTTTTTTTTACTCTCATCTTGGTTTACTTTTAAATGTAATTTTAAAATTTCTGTTTAGTCATGTGTGCTATTCCTTTGTAACATAACTCCTGATTTTGAGCCTTATTTAGGAACATTTCCCCACAGCTATTTTATAGAAAAATAGCCTGAATTTTTTTTAGCGTTCATAAATATTTATTTTATCTGTAAATCTTTAATCCACTTATAAATTATCTATTTTCTTGTATGTGGCATCTGAACCAGATCACATTTAAAATTTTCCATGTGATTGTAACAGAGAAGAACAAACCTGACTCCTTATTGGAGCTATTCTTTTAGCTCTAACCCTTGTGCTCTGTTGCCTGTGTTTAGTCTTGCTGACTCTGTGTCTTTGTAAAGGAATGTTGCCTGTAGCCTGAAATACACATAATGTTCCTTTCTCAAGGCTCTGCCTCCCAGGCTTGACCTTTAGACGTATAACACTTTTCATTCATATAGAGATATAAAGTTGCAGAACAGAGAATATTTGTCTTGTTGGTGCTTTACATGAACACCTTGACCAGACCTACATGAACAGCTGCAAGAAAAAAGGATTATCACACCCCCTCCAGGGTCTGGCTGTCACCAAGAAGTATGCAACAACCAGCCACACCCCTTCCCCTTTTAGTATAATAGAAGCCTGAATTCTAACTCAGATAAGATGGTTCTTTGGGACACTAGTCTGCCATCTTCTCAATCCGCTGAATTTACAAATAAGTTGCTATTCCTTGTGCCAGCACCTCATCTCTCCATTTACTGGCCTATTGTGCAGTGAGCAGTAGGGACCTGGACTGGGTAACATGATTATCCAATACCTCTTCTCAAAACAGTTTTCATTTTCCACTGATGTATTTGCTACCTTTTCATACACAAAATGTTTAAATGTACTTTAATCTATTTTTGAGTTCCAAATTCATTTGATCTATTAATCAATGCATACAATTTTGATTAAAGGTACAACACTTTGTAAAATATTTTGATATGTTTGTCTATCATTATTCAAGAACAGCATAGGCCATTTCATTTTTTCAAGTCTAGTTTTGCATCTTTCAGGAGTGTTTTATTGTTTTTCCTTTTATATAGTTTGGGCATTTCTTGTTAAATTTGTCATGCATAGATTTTTTAAGTGCTCTCTGAGTGAATCTGATTTTATAGCCCAGACAGAGACCCACTCACCCACTAGTCTACAGCGTTTCTGTGAGGTTCTGCTTAATATTAAATTATTTTTAAAATATTCAAGTCCTTGGGCTTCGCTAGTGGTACAGGGGTTAAGAATCCACCTGCCAATGCAGGGGACATGGGTTCGAGCCCTGGTCCAGGAGAGCAACTAAGCCCGTGCAACACAACTACTGAGCCTGCGCTCTAGAGCCCGTGAGCCACAACTACTGAAGCCAGTGCACCTAGAGCTCATGCTCCGCAACAAGAGAAGCCACCTCAATGAGAAGCCCACGCACCCCACTCGCCGCAGCTAGAGAAAGCCCACATGCAGCAACGAAGACCCAACACAGCCAAAAGTAAATCAATTAATTAATTTAAAAAAATACTCAAATCCAATATGAGATAAAAGTATAAAATTAGTGGGATTGTTAAAAGTGCTAATACAAAGAAGTATACAATTTTAATAAAGAAAAAATTTGAGTGAATCATGAAATGAGAAGTTTGCTTTTAGCAGAATTGTAAACTACAAGTTCAGAAAACAATGAAAAGTCTGATAGCACCCACTAGATTATGAACACAATGAAGGCAAACTTACGTCTTATTCATTGGTAAAGCAATTGGCACAAATAGGCATTGAATAAGTTTTAAAAAATCAGTTGTACAGTATATGCAGATTATGTGCCTATATGACTTACCTTCATCATCAAGAGGGGAGGAAAATTGATTGATAAAATTGAGAAGGAGGAGACAAAACTTTTGAGTGTATGACTATAAAAGAAGTCTGAAATTCCTGGACCATAAGTCTTATGGTGATTAAATTAAAGGCCAGAATAGAAACGCCAAGAACCATGAAAATATCATAAAATATTTGTTATAAGCCAAGAGTGGTTCTATATATTTTCTAAAATTAAAAAGAGAAATAAAGATTTTGATCTTTCCATTGATCATAAAACTCATTTCTGTAATAAAAAAAAATCATGACAACGTGTTTCTGTCATAACCTCTTACATCACTGTAATATTGTCCTATAATTACGCTTAGATGGCTATTCTAAATATCAGAAAACTGAGTTTAACATGGCATTAATTTGTCTTAGCAAGATTTTTCTTATTATTATCTGATACAGCATGAAGAAGCAATGATTTAGCATATAATTACTCAACAACAGTTATGCTAGGCTCTGAGTGTCCAAAGATGAATAAAATGGAAATCCCCTAAGAAGATCACAGTCTAGTGTCAAAAAAGACATTTTTTTTTTGCAGATTTATTTTTAATAACATGAAGTACTCCTATCCCTCTAGCTGAAATAAAGTCACTAAAAGGAAAGCTGTCTTCATTAAAAATATCAATGTTTACACAATTCCTCATTAATGCTTTGCAAATAATGGAGAAAATTAATGATGTGTTTTTTTGTATATTTCATTTGTGAATGATAATCACACAAAACAAAGCAAACCAAAATAAACAAACAAAAGCAGCCAGTAAGAAAAGTATGGATGAAATCAATTCAAGGTTTGATAACGCTAGCTTTCTTTGCAGTCTTTTTGCATGTACTATAATATATTTATGGTAAACACTTGTGATAACGCCAGCAAAAATTTTCCATCTTGCTGCATGCTTAATTTCATCTAACTTGTTTTATGGCAGTGTACTGAAACACAGAGTGAAGTTCTGTTTAAACCATTTGTCTCTGTTTCTCTTTGCAGAATGCCAACAGATTTGTTTAAACCAAAAGAAAACGCATAAACAATCATGTCTTCTTTAAGCTAACTATACAACTTAAATTTCAGAACTTATTTTTGTAATATGCTGAAATTTATTAACTCAAATTCTATTTTTGGTGCTAGCAACCTCTTTTTCTGTTCCTTTTTCTGTTCACCTTGAGAACAAGGTGAAGAATGTTTACTCATTTATTATTCTTTATGTTCCTGGGCTGCATATTGTTTTGGTTTTATAAATTACACAATGCAAATATACACTTTATTTTAAATAGGGTAGTTTCAGGTGAATAGTTAGATAAATGTAGTGTTTTTACTGTTTTTTTGGAATATCAGACTTCAAATGTGGACACAGGTCCCTGATATATTTTTTCAAATTTCAGAGCAGCTGTAAAATTTTTCCTATCTGGGTAGCTAACATCAAATCATTTCCTACAACATTAATTGAGTTTAATCATTTTCGTGTGTGATTTTTAGACAAGCAGTATCAGCATCACTCTGTAAGAAATGAGGAATCTCAGACCCCTCCATAACTACTGAATCAGAATTCACATTTAACAAGATCCTAAGGTGATTAACATGCACATGAAAGTGTGAGATGTTCTTATTAAGAACGAGCTGATGAAGGAAATATGGTTTAAGGAAGGTTTATTCCTATACTAGGTCTTATTGGTAGTAGATGTGGATGGAAAGGACTGGGTAATTTTTGCTTTTGCTTAAGAACGAGAATTCATACAGTCGTATTATTTGAGCTTAAAATGACCTTAGATATTATATAATCAGTAATCCTATTTTTACTTGAGGTAATTGAAGATATATTGTTTTATCACTTTTGTATTTTGAGAAAGCAGCTAATGATGTGTATGGATTCATTTCAGAATTGTAAAAATATATAATTCTATATTGATGCTATAATTTGTTCCAGAAAGGTTTTAAAGGATTAACAATGATATATAAAGTATAACATGATAAATAAACTTAAAATAAAAGAAACAAAGAACAAGAAAGTAATGACATAAAAGTACGGGAAAAATATGGGTAAGAAAAAATCAATGCCAAATTTAAGATGTACAGCTTTGCAAAACAAAAGAAACCCAGTTAGACAAATTTATTGCAAAGATAAGATCAAAACAAACCATTTGCTAATGAGAAGTATATTATTCTTTGTATAAATTGCAGACAGAAATTTCTCTGTTGAATAATAAGCAAGATCTTCAAATTATTCTTAAAAGAGAAACAGGTAGAATGAGTTTCATGAGACTGTAGTTTTTCTTATAATGACAATATCAATTGGCAATATCATGTAGAATTATATTTTGGGTTAACAGTTCTGTTAGTGGGCCAGTGAGATCTGAAAAAGCAGCTTTTGCTGATCTGACTGCAACCAATGAGTAAGTAAATTTCAACTATAGCCTGTTTATGGAAAATGTTTTTTCAGAATATTGTTTGAACATTACTATTGTTCTTGTTATTCCGAGCACAACCGATGCATATAAAAGCTTTGTTTGCATACTTGCTCACTCAGTTCCTGAGGGTTGCAGGGAAGGATAAATATTCCTTACAACAAATCTCACTACACACCCTAAAAGATATAGAAACATAAGATACTTGTTGTCTACAGTGATCTAAACCATAAAAATTCCAGTAAACATTTAATCATCTAGTTTCCAAATTCCTCCCTACCAGAGTATAATTGCCAGATCATATTCTTCACCTTGGTAGAATCAGTCCTGTCTAAGCATAATAGACAGTAGGTCTTATTCATTTATTTAAATCATCCATGAAAGAGTTTTCTAGACACTTAATGAAGCTTAGAGGTAAATGGAATACACATTTTCAACTTTTGCAGTAGTCCAAAAAAAGAGAAACACATTATCTCATTGGTTTGCAAAACACACTTTTATTTCCTGCTCATATTATGTGAGAGCTTGTGCTTCCACTGCACTCTACCAGGATTCATGTGTCTTCCTACCTGAGACCCAGACTGAAAGAGCAACTGCCCTGTAGGTCATATGAGTCTGGTGGTAGAGGGGAGGAGAACAGGAGAGTCAGAGGGAACCACAAAATCATATTTAAAGCATCCACTATGATGGGGCAATGCTGTTCTAAGCTCCTCTCATTAGCCAAAGCATATCATCCGGCCAAACTTAAAGCCCATGAGACAGGAATTCACATACCCCTTATAGGATAAATTACAAGTTGGGAAAAAGTAATTCTACCTAACTTAACAGAGTAAAATATTTTCTATTCAAAAGAACAACAATTCCTAAGGGAAGTGCTGAGAGGCTGGCTGGGGAGTCAGACAGCATAGGTTTGAATCCTGGATCAATCCCTGTGTTAACTTGGGAAATTTATTTAATGTTTCTGAAGCTTAGATTTCTTTCTGTAAAACAAGGATAAAATCCATCCTTGTGATTATTTATGAAGACAGTAAATCATTGATTTTGTTTCCCTTCTTAACGCTTTATTCAAAAGTGATTAGAAGGTCTAAGGTTTAAATTTATTATTTTAGACTTGTTTTAAATTTATCATAAATGAAAACAATGCTTTTCTCAAAGATGTGCTAAATTGTAAAAGACATTGTTCTCTGTGAGTACTTATGATGCTCACCTCTTAATCATGTTTACCGATTATTGATTTTCATTATTGTTGAAAGCTGGCTAGTGCATGTCAGTTTTGCCAATATAATTCAGTGGTATTTTAAAATTAATCAGAAAGTGTTAAATTTTTTATACATAAAAATATTTTAAAACTGGCAGAATCCCCGTGCTTAAAACATTTTTTTAAAGATTAGAATATATTTTCTGTCTTTCAAACGTTCAGTTTTAGATTTCCTAAAATGGTGACATTCCTATATTTCCTTGGGCCATACTAACATATAAAAATGGAGCTATTTCCAAAATATTTCTAAAATATATTTTCTGTAATATGAGGGTTGTTGTTTGAAAAATAATTTCCAACCTATCTTGTTAAGATGCCACATTTACACTACAGAGCAGTTGTAAGTTTTATATTTTTAATGTTATATTGCATTCTCATCATTTATACTTTATAATCTTGGCTAATCAAGAGCTCTTTCTAGGGACCATAGTGTCCAGCTGACCTTTTCTCATTGTTTTCTTTCAATCATTGTTAATATTTTCTCTAATTCATGTTTTTGTGCAGATACAGTTTTACGATATTTTTCTTTTTTGTAATGTTTAGTTGAAAACTAGATAATTCATGACTCTATAAAACATTACGTCATAAAACTTTGAAAACAAAATGAAAACTTGGGATGTCACTCTAGGCTCCTCCTCTTTGCAGAAATATCACTTAGATATTTAGTTATCCAGAGGGTTTCTCAGACATCATATAAGAAAAAGGTCTAACTTTCTCTTCCTATTTTGTATTACAGTATGCGCTTCTAGACTGCAAACACCCATGTAGACCAGTAGTTCGAGTACAAATGCAAAGCGCTATGAGAAAACAAACCAAAGATAAGGACAGTCAACAGTGGGAAGATGATCTGGAGATAGGTCCATCTCAAGGGCCTGGTTATGCAGCATAGTTTAGTTTGACCCAGGCTCAAATTGCACAAGAGTTTCACAGATGTATTGATTTCCAAACTCAGGTAGACTTCTACATACCTATGCTAACTATAAGGTAGGTCAGCATCTCTTAAAAATTCAAATTAGTCAATTAGCTCAAAGACTTTAATTTCCAAAATTATTCTTTTCTATTTGTATAACAGTTTTATTGAGACAAAATGCACATTTATAAAACACACTCCCTTAAAGTGCACTATTTAGTGGTTTTTAATATACTCAGAGATGAGTAACCATCACCACTATCTACTTTTAGAATATTTTCATCACCCCAAAATGGAATCCCATATTCATTAGCAGGCAGTCTCCATTATCCCCTCTCCCAGACCTTAACTATCACTAATCTATTTTAGTCTCTATTGATTTGCCTATTCTAGATATGATATCAATGGAATCATAACATATGTGGTTCCTTATCTTTGGCCTTTTTCACTTAGAATGTTTTCAAAGTTCATTCATGTTGTAGCACATAAAATTTTTTTATATATTCTGGATACAAGTTATGTATAAGATATGTGATTTGCAAATATTACCTCCCATTCTGTGGACTGCCTTTTCAACTTTCTTGGTAGTATCTTTTAGAGCACAAAGATTTTTAACTTTGATGATGTTCAATTTACCTATTTTTTTTCTTCTGTTGTTTTTACTTTTACTATCATATCTAAGAAACCATTGCCTAATCCAATTTTTCAAAGATTTACTCCTATGATTTCTTCTAAGATTTTTATAGTTTTAGGTATTAAATGTGGGTCTATGATTCATTCTGAGTTATATTTTGCATATGATGTGAGGTGGGCATTCGATTTCATTCTTTTACATGTAGATATCCAGTTGTTTCAGTACCATTTATTGAAGAGACTTTTCTTTCCTTCACTGAATTATCTTGACTCCCTGTCTAAAATCAATCGACTGTAAAAATAAAGGTTTATTTCTGAAATATCCATTCTTTTTCATTGCTCTAAGTGTTTAGCCTTAGGTGAGTACCTCACTGCCTTGATTACTGAGGCTTGGTAGAAAGTTTGAAATTGCAAAGAGTGAGTCCTCAACTTTGTTCTTCTTTTTCAAGATCATTTAGACTATTCTGAGTTCCTTGAATTTCCATAAACTTTTGGATCAGCCAGAAAGTTTCTGTGGAAAAAAATGCAGCTGAGATTTTGATAGAAATTGTTCTGATTCTGTAGATCAACTTGGGAAGTACAGCCAACCTAATAATATTGTCTTCCAGTCCATGGAGAAAAAAAGAAAAAGGATGCCTTTTCATTTTGTAGGTCTTTTTAAATTTCTTTCAACACTGTTAAATATTATCAAAATTCAAGTACCTCTTTCTGTATTGATTTATATAATGTAAAGTTATATTTAAAAGCTTTGACAGCCATATTATTGATCTACCTACTGGAATATTACCTTTTAGAACATTATGTATTTTCAAGAATCTAATTTGGAAGATCATTTTAAAGGCATCTAAGTGATTATATTTCTCTTTATTAATAGAAAGATACAAAAATTTTAATTTTTTTCATAGTTAAATCCTCCTGCTTCAGAACTCTTGGGGGAGAAACCTGCAAAGCAATATATTACTACTTGGAAAATTGTTATAATATCTAAGTTTAATTTTATGGTGCTTATAAAATAAGAGGATCATATGGCAATAAATCACGTCTGATATTTGAAATGTATTTTAATTACATTTTACAGAATTCTAGATCCCCAAACGATATATTCACCTAAAATAATTTTTGAATTACAATACTCTTTTCAGTAAATAAGGGAAACATGACCCAGCTAGTTTAAATCACTCCACTAACAGCAGGAAGAAAAGGGGAATTGACAATCAGATTCATGCACTGCCTGCAATATTATAGCTATTCTGCAACACTATCTTGTATTTATTGTTTCTAAAATCTGAAAACTTTACAGTTAGGGCTGCCAGATTTAGCAAAATATACATGCATGAAACCTAGTTAAATTTGAATTTCGGATAAACAACCAATAATTTTTTAGTATAAGTATGTCCTAAATACTTTGTGGGCCAAACTTAGACTAAAACGTGTTATATATCTGAAATTCAAACATAACTGGTCATTCTGTATATTATCTGGCAATCCTATATACAGTATGTGTCTAAACTATGATCTCTAATATAGACTTGATTCGTGATTGGATAATAGATTTAAAATAAAAAACTCAGTTGAATTCAAGATTATTTTTTAAGAACACACACTGACCTCCGTTTATTGATTTCAAGACACATGAAAAAAGTTTATGAATTCCTATAGACCAAAATTTTATCTGCATAGTTCCTTTGGGAAAATGTTCTATGAGGGAAACTATAAAGTCACTTTCAATTCCAAGATTATTTAATGCTTTGCGATATCAAATGAAGTCTGGCACTTTACAAGACACATACTTTCTTAGTTAATTCAAGTAAATTTTCACCATCTTACTGTCTCTTTATTTAACTGAGAGATACGTGTAAATTTCCCCCATTAAATACAGATGAGAAAACTGAAACTCAGATAATTGCTCAAGGACTTATAGTTGGTGGTATTACAATTAAACACTGATCTGGCTTATTCTAAATCCTATATTCCCCCTTTTCATACTTTTTATACTTTTAAATGTTTGCATATGGCTACCTCTATAATCCAAATGTAGTAAATATTCACCATTTATTTCACTTTGTGCATACATATCTGAACTTTCAGATAGTATCTAAAACCAAAACATACTGATTAATTTAACATTAAAGATTTTTATTATTACTAAGTCCAGAAAAATTCTATACATATTTTATAATTCATTGATTCATCCAATTTTATTATGTAGGAAGAGCAGTGAAGAATGAAATTGTCTTATTATTTTAATCCTTCTATTCTAACATTTCAAAAGAGAAGTGTTCATTATTTATCCTGTTATATGCAGTAATTTTTGACATAAAAACATTTTAAATGATTCCAGGCCCCTAATTAGAGTCTCAAATTTTACTGTATTTAGTAATTTGAAGCTTTTATGTTCCTGAATATTGCCCCAGGTAAAAGAAACACCTATATTCAGGTTAGTTTATATATTCCCAGCTCTTTGTTACATAGCAAAGCAAAATATAAGTTCTGCTTGTCATTTATTGGATACAGGGTTATGTTTCACTAGGATGACACAAACTGCTTTTCCAACATAATTTCCCTGTGGGGATTTAACCAACCAAAAGTATCAAATCAGAAATGGAATTTTGCTCTAGTCTGAATCTAGTATAATCATACTTTTACTGAAGAAATCTTCCTTATAAGATTCAGGGTTATCTGCTATGCATATATTATTGGAAAGCATGACCTACTAGCCTTCACGAGTCTATGATACATTTTGAAAGTGTCAAAAGTAGAAAATGAAGGCTTTTACTATCTCTTCAAGAAATTAGCAGGCAACCAACATGGCAGATATATTATACATATAAAACTACAATAATCTATAACAATCTAGGCTTCTACTAATTTATATTCCAAAATTTCAATACTTGCTATATATATATATATATTTTTTTTTTTTTTCTTTTGCTAAATCTAAGTGTCAGCCCCAGGTTTAGCCAAAGGCAAAGCTGTGAGACATTGGGAATTTGCCTTTACAATTTTCAGCCTTTCTCTCATGCTCTTCTCCCAGAGTAGCATAGCTTCATTCAGCTCTATCATGTGTCCTAGGTCACTAAGCTCTAATAACACTTTTTATACTATTTTCAGTTCTTCATTCAAAATTATGTGCTACACCTCCTAGAATTATTGATACTTTGATATCTACTTTTTCATTTTTTCAACAAGAATTGAGTGCCTACTGTGTGCAAGTCACTGATGCTGAGTTCTACAAACCAGAGCTCCCTTAAGGAGCTCATAGCCTGTTGGCTGGAGAGAAACAAAGACAAACAAGAAATAGGAGATATCCAAGAACAGAACAAACACCATATTTTTACTTAGCCCACAGGGTGCCCTGGCCTCTTGATTTTATTGCTACTTCTCAGGAAACAGTTACTCAGAGCCTGTGCTAGTACTTCTTGTCTTCCAATAATTATGAGAGTCCAGGGATCCATCATGAGCTTTTTCTCATCTTTATCTATACCCATCCCATGGTGATCACATACTGTCCACTGGGTTTAAGAAAACTGATGGTCCTCCAGATTATTACCTCCAGCCCTTACCTCCTCCGTGAATTCTAGACTAACATCTCTAACCTCCTGCTTGAAATCTTCCCTCTGATGCTTAATAAATATCTCATATTTAACATGTAAAACAACTATTATTTCCTCTTTTGCCTCCTCAAATCTGCTCCTGCACCAGGCTTTCCCACCAAAGGTATTGTCATTGCTTTTGTCCCAGATGCTTCATGTCCTACTTTTCAACCAATCCTTCAGCAAACACTATCAAACTAAACTTTTAATTCTATCAGTTAACTTCTTCCATTTCTGAATTTTTTCTCAGCCATGATGATAGTTGGTCTGGAATAGGTAATATTCCACCTAACCTAGCCTCTCTGTTTCCACTTTTGTTCTGTTTCCCTATAATTTATTCTAGGAGCAAGATACTTTAAAAGGAAAAAAAAAATGATCATGTGTTGTTTTTAACACTCTAATCATGTTAGGTCACACTTGGAATAGTATTTGAGTGTAACATATCAAAAGGACTCTACGTGGTCAGACCTCTGCCAAAATTTTTACCCTTATTTTCTAAGACCCTATACCTCAATCACTTTAATCCAGGCACACTGGTCTTTCTGTCATGCCTTGAACACATCAATCACATTTCTGCCTTAAACCATTTGCAAGGACTGTTCCTTCTCCCCAGAATATTTACTGTACTGGCCTGTATACTCACACCACTTAGGTAATTTTCCTCACATATCACCTCCAGAGGTCTTATTGGACCACCCTATTACCCATTCTAATGCCTCATTTGTAAATCATTTCTACTCCCATTTCCATCCCACATCTTTTACTCCCCTCATCTCTTACCTTCTTATTTTTTTTTTTTTTTTTTTTTTTTTTTGCGGTACGCAGGCCTCTCACTGTTGTGGCCTCTCCCGTTGCGGAGCAACAGGCTCCGGACGCGCAGGCTCAGCAGCCATGGCTCACGCGCCTAGCCGCTCCGCGGCATGTGGGACCTTCCCGGACTGGGGCACGAACCCACGTCCCCTGCATTAGCAGGCGGACTCCCAACCACTGTGCCACCAGGGAAGCCCCTTCTTATTCTATTTTATCCTTCTTTATAAACAGTTATTAATGACATTATACTATATATTTATTTACGTTCTGTCTCCCTGACAACAGAGTAAGCTCCAAAAAGGCAGAAATTTGTCTTTTCTGTCCACTGCTGTTACCTCAATGCCTAGAAAATAACTGATAATATAAATGACTTTCTCTTTTCTCCTATAGCATCCATCACAAAATAGACGTTTGTGTTCAAAGTTTCTACGTTCCGTCTCCCGCTTTCTCTTTTTCAAACTCCAATCTACATTTTGTCCCCCTAATCCATTAAAACACCTCTTTTTGCATATAAGAGAACAGGAGTTTTCAATCACTGTCAGTTATGGAGACAACTGGTAAAATCCTTATGGAGATCAATTTTGCAACATCTAATCAAGTTCCAGCACACACATATTGTACAGCCAAGAAACTCCATATCTAGTTATACGTCCCAAACAACATATGAGTCATGTGCAAAGATGTTCACAGCAGCATTATTTGTAATGGAAAAATATTGGATATAAGTGAGATGCCAGTAATTACAAGAATGAGAAAATACATTTTTGGCAAATTTTTCTATTCATATTCAGCAGTTATAATCCATGAACTAGCTCTATATATAGCCACATAGGTATCCAGAATGTGTGATGTTGAGTGAAAAAAATTAAATGTTATAACACATTACATTTAAGAAATTGATGGAAATGGAAAAAAAAACTACTTAACAGTATTATATTTGTGTGGTATACATACAAGAGTGTGTGTATGTGTGTGTGTGTGTGTGTGCGCAGTTAAAAACATGAACTAGATAACATTTTCA
This sequence comes from Pseudorca crassidens, assembly GCF_039906515.1. NCBI lineage: Eukaryota > Metazoa > Chordata > Mammalia > Artiodactyla > Delphinidae > Pseudorca > Pseudorca crassidens. The sequence goes on from NC_090296.1 coordinate 70,606,715, forward strand.
TGGGTAAACCACTAAGTGAAGAAAATGACAAAAGCCCAAACCTCTTTTTGTCTCTGCCTCTGTCTTTGATCTCGTCCCCTCTCTCTCTCTCTCTCAACAGAAATTCATAAATTAACATTCAACTTCCAAGTCATTTTTAAATTTATTAACCTAGAACATGAATAATGAGTTTCTAAATCTTCATATTTCATATTTAATGTCATGTTTCAAATATCTTTGCTCTGATTTTTTGCATTTTTGTATAATCCTAAGGGGTCTATACTTAGAATGTATGATTGGCATATAATATCCCATGCTATGATTTACATTTTTTTTTTTTTGCAGTACGCGGGCCTCTCACTGTTGTGGCCTCTCCTGTTGCGGAGCACAGGCTCCGGACGCACAGGCTCAGCAGCCATGGCTCACGGACCCAGCCACTCCACGGCATGTGGGATCCTCCCGGACCGGGGCACGAACTGGTGGCCCCTGCATTGGGAGGCGGACTCTCAACCACTGCGCCACCAGGGAAGCCCCTATGATTTACTTTTAAGGTTTTGATTATGAAGATGATGTGGGTCTCATAAATGATTTAGATAATGTCCCCTTTGTTTTTATCAATTATTTCTCAAATACTGTGGTAGAGTTCACTGGCAAAGACATATGATCCCCAAAGTTTTATTGGGAGAAATTTTAAATTAATATTTCAATTACTTAATAGTTATAGACCTAATTAAGTCTCCTACTTCTTAATGCATCTCTTTCAAAGTGTTGTATTTTTCTAGTATGATGAGTCAACTTAATTTGTAAATTCGTTTTCATAAAGTATTCATAATCTAAGTATTTCTTTGTTAAATGATACGACTTACATATAGTAAGATGCACACAATTTGATGTATAGCTACATGTGTTTTACATAGGCACACACCCACATAACCACCTGAGAGACTAAGACTGAGCATTTCTATCACTCCTAGGAGGTTTCCTTATGCCCCTTATTAATAACCACTATTCTGACTTCTCTAATTATACGTAAGTTTTGTCTTTTCTTGCACTTCACATAAATGGAAACATAACCTAATTGTGCCTATCTTCTTTTGTTAAAGCTTTTTTAAAAATTAATTCCTATTGTATCACTAGTACATTTTTTTATTTCTGTGCTAAAACCCATTTTACGTATATATCACAATTTGTTTATCAATTTTCCGCTAGATGAATATTTGGTTTGTTTCTAATACATGGCTATTATGAATAAAACGGTTATGAACAATTTTTATGTGCCCTTTGTGCAAATATGCACTCCTTTCTCTTGAGTATCTATCTAAAACTACAAGTACTATATTGTTTAGATATTGTTGAATAGTTCTCCAAAGTGAACGCAGGAATTACAATTCTGGCAATTATTTATAAGATTGCTAGGTTCTCTTATTATCTCACCAACAATTAGTTATTTTTTTTTCGTTATATCAACCATGAGGGTGGGGATTAAATTGCAAACTAATGCTACATGAATCCATGGAGATTTATTATATCTTAAGTGAGAAATCCTTTCTTGACAGCAATTTACTCATGTGTTGACAGGGATTATCTTTGCTTTTGGAGATCAGTGTACTATTTGATCAAATTAAATGCATGCTAAATACATTACTAATTGTCAAAACAGTCATTTTTTGCTCCAAGAGTAAAGGATATATTTCAGATAATGACTTTTGTGTGTAGATGACATTGTGGTGAATTTTCTTAAGTTAAATTGGCCTATGGGTGCCTCTATATTCAATTACATTGCACAAGTACCTTATTTTTAAACAGTCACGGATATCACCATTCATGTTTTTGTTATCCTCTTTGTGTGTAGGATCTGATTGTTTATGATCTTTCTGGTTCCCTTGACATTTATATTGGCACAAGTCTAAGCATCCTGAAAAAGTTGCCTGTGTGTATCGGTCTTTCAGATCTGAACCCTGTAGATTTTCTAGAAATCTGATATTTTTATTAATCTTGATAATAACAAAACAATACTTCAATGTATTGAATGAGGTTTTAGAGAGTAAATTCCACTTATAATATGCACTACTCTACCCCCCACCCCACGCAAATACACAATGTACCTGAAATCCTCCCCACTCCCCTTGGAAGACATGTTCTTCCTTCTATGAAAGAATATTTACTTCCTGTTTCAAATTCAATATTTTCCCACATGATTTTTGATATTTTGGGTTAATTATTGCAATTTGCATTATCCTTCACTGAAGCTGACAGGCCTGATGTTTCAGAAAGATGTTAAATTTTTAACATCTGTACATGAGGACTTCAGAATGAAAAATATGAATCCAGAAATATTACATCAGTATAGACACAGATGTCCTCCATCCATTCTTCCTTTCATTTATACTTGGCTTGATATTCTTAAAGTACATGGATATCTATACCTGCCCATCCATGATTGATTCAAGCAAAAAATAGTTTTTCATTACTTCTACATGAATATGTACACACGTATAAACGTATTTTTATATATGTGTTGCTAAATTGAAGTTAATTTTTAGAGGAACATAAATTACCCTATATGTACACATGTTCCAAAATTCTGTCCATATTCCATTTGATTCTATTTTTCCTCCTTCTCTCCCTACCATTTCCAAGAAGAGTAATACTAAATATTTCTATATATCACTACATAGGTATTATTTACTAAATAATATTTTAAAATAACATAAGTGATTGTAATTTTGTCCCTTTTGTGCCTGAAATCAACTTTTCTAGCTTTCAAGTGATTAATACTTATTAGATAGTAAGATTTACTCTAGGGTTCATGGTGATAATCTCTTACATTACTATAAAATGAAAAAGATACTTTGTAAGTTCAGTGTTCATTCCATTTCGCTGGAAGGAGTAAATACTTCAGATTTGAAATGAAAGCCAATTGTCTGCGTTTGTTGTATATGATTACATGTTTGTTCATGAAGTATATTATCATGATGATAAATAGTAAAGATGATTTTGCTTAATTTCATTTTAATACGTTATAGACATTTAATCAAAAAATAGAAGTAAAGTGAAACTTGCCTCACTTAAATCACATCAGGATTGTGTTTTTTGGGGAGGACTGATTCTTGGCAAATTTGTAATCCTCACTTGTTTAGACCTTGTGATTTTAGTCACATTGACACATGCTTTAAACTTATCTGGATCATACAGTTCAATCTACAGGATTCAACTACTTTCTTTGTCAGATCTGTATCAGTAAGTTTGAGCACCCTATAAATGTGTTCAGCTTCTTCAATACCATCTACATTCTTCTAAGGAGTAAAACATAAGATCATTTATTACCTCTTGGGAAGAATCTGTCTTCTAAAACTGACTTGCCTGAAACAAAAGACAAAGCCCCCAAATGAAAAGTCCTCTCAGTATTCTCTAAAGCTCTTGTCACACTTGTTACTATAAATGACTACTTCTGCCACAAAATATTTCTTTCCTTTATTTATCTTCTTTTAGTTAGTTATCTGGTTCAAGGTTTAATTTAAAATAAAGGGATGTAGTAGATTTTAGTGTTAGTTGGCAGAGAATTAAGGGCCACAGTACTCCATTTTATTTTGCCCTGATGTGTGATGGAAATGCTAATGAAAGTATACAAAGATATATACAAATGCACTGATATTTAAAAAAAAATATATGTATTAGTCGATGTTGTGATAGATTCCTGAAAATGTTATCAAAGCAGGGATATATACCCAAAACAGAATGACATAAACAGAGAAGAATATCTACTTTTTTTCAAAGAATTACAGCAGCTAAACACTTCTGTTTATGCTATTCTGTGTATTTTCTCTTTCTTACGTGCAGATTCTGGATGTGGTTTAATCAAGCTTGCTAATTATTCTGTTCATCTGTCTACCTATTAATCTTGCCTTTATCTATTAAACAACATATTGAGACCAATTTCAGCATACGGATAAATTTTTTTAAAAATATCCATTGAAGCAATACTTGTGTCCCATATGTACATAATCAGGTAAGAGTGGGCTTATGTCCACGAACACTAGAATTTTCTATTATTTTTCAGATTAAATTCATGGTACATTATTTCCTTGGTCTTCAAGTTAATAAAAAAGTCTTTGGAAACCTTGGCAGCAAAAAAAGAGTCAAGAAGATTCCATGCATGAGAAAGATTTCAATCGTCATTGCTGATTCTGAGATGCAGGGACCCGTACATAAAGAGCAGAGAGAAGCTTCTTATAGCTAAGGGAGGTCTCTGGCTGAGAGTCAGCAAGGAAATGGGGACATCAGTCCTATAACTGCAAAGAACTGAATTTGGCTAACAACCCAAAAGAATTGTTTTTCCTCACAACCTTCACTACAGATATAGCTCTACAGTAACCTTGATTTTAGCCTGGTGAGACCCATGTCAGATTTCGAAGCCACAAAGCTGTGAGGTAGTAAGTCGGTGTTGTTTTAAGCTGCCAAGTTGGTGTGGTTTGTATGGCAGCAATAGAAAACTAGTATAGGCAAACTCAGAAGAAGCTCTAAGAAGAATTTTAATTCTAATTGTATTTCTAATTGTCCTTTTACCTTTAGAGAAATGCACAGAGTAAGTTTACTAATGATTTTAACTTCATGACTACTTCTTTCCAAACTCCCCTTCTGAAAGAGTACTAGGAGTCAAATTGATTTTTTGCTCACTACTTTCTTTCCAATATTCAACTTTTTCCCCTGCCCTATTCTCCATTGTTTGTTTTTTCAGTTTGTCCTGTTATGATTTTTTAATTTTTTCTTTTATACTCTAGTAAGAAGCCATCAATTTGGCCAATACAAGTGTTACGAACAGAAATCTAAATCAAAATATTTTTCATCTCTTTTACATATATTTGATAATATTAACAAAAATCTTAGAGTAAAATTTTTATAGTATCATTATCAAATATAGATAACCAACATTATTTAAGTATATTCATCTAATTTTTGTATGGCTAGATTTTCATTCAGTATTTCTGAGGAAGAATAATAACAGTACGTGCTCTTATATTTATGTTAATGTCCATGAAAGGAAAATTTAAATGAAAGTGTAGAACGTAAAACTCATGCTGTTATTTATTACCTTACATGATTGTTAAATAAATGATTTTTCTTTTAGGGTATTTTGATACATGAGGCAAAGAAAAAATATCTTTTCCAGAAATTTAGCAAAATTTATTTTTGTTTCAGAAAAGAAAAATAATAAAGTGTAGACAAATACTAAAATTATAATGTTCAAATAAATGAATGACATATGTTTTGTAAACTATTTCTAGCCAAAGAAAAGTGTTCAGAGGTGGATATATAACTTCCCTTATATCCAATTCAGGGGAATTAAATAAAACTTGGGAAATTTATTTTTTATCCATAGCTGATAATCAGTTATTATGAAAAAGAAAGTTTTCCATATCTGGTAATTCAGTCAAGCATGTGAAAATGCCTAGTAGTATCAGAAAAGGCCTACCAATTTCTAATCCTTATCATACCTATAAAATTCATTTTTAACCTACAAAACTGTAGAATCAGTATGAGATGAAATGTGTCAGTAAATTCTCATACTCTTTTAAGTGGTACACTGTAAGAAAAGAGATAATAGTTTTGCACAGGGCATGACAACTCCTATTCATTCATTTATTCAATATGCTCTAGTGCACACCATGCATAACATGGAATTCTATTATGGGATATGTAGAAAATAGAACTTGACCTGTAAAACCTAGCCCAGTATCCGACTATAATATAAAGAGCACATACTACCCTTAAAGAAATTTCAGCATAACAGAAATTTATGGATGGCATAAATTTGGATTTATGAATGGATGGCAAGTGCATAAAGTTAAAGTGTAAAGGAGAAAGTATTAGTCCTATAAGAGTCCTAATTTTCACATGAAGTTATTGCTTCCAGCTGGTGGGATCAAATAAGTTTTCATTGAGAGTGTCATATTGATACTGAGACATGAAGAATAAATAGAGTGAGACAAAAAGAAAAAAAATGATAAGCATCCCATTAAAAGAAGTATGGGACATCCTAAAATGGAAAAGCATGAAAAATTGGTATCAAGAATTGGGTTTTGGTAGTGTATATATGTCCATGTCACTCTCTCACTTCTTCCCAGCTTAACCTTCCGCATCCCCATGTGCTCAAGTCCATTCTCTACATCTGCATCTTTATTCCTGTCCTGCCCCTAGGTTCTTCAGAACCATTTTTTTTCTTTTTTCAGATTCCATATATATGTGTTAGCATACTGTATTTGTTTTTCTCTTTCTTACTTCACTCTGTATGACAGACTCTAGGTCAATCCACCTCACTACAAATAACCAATTTTGTTTTTTTTTATGGCTGGGTAATATTCCATTGTATATATGTGCCACATATTCTTTATCCATTCATCTGTCGATGGAAACTTACATTGCCTCCATCTCCTGGCTATTGTAAATAGAGCTGCAATGAACGTTGTGGTACACGACTCTTTTTGAATTATGGTTTTCTCAGGGTATATGCCCAGTAGTGGGATTGCTGGGTTGTATGGTAGTTCTATTTGTAGTTTTTTAAGGAACCTCCATACTGTTCTCCACAGTGGCTGTATCAATTTACATTCCCACCAACAGTGCAAGAGGGTTCCCTTTTCTCCACACCCTCTCCAGCATTTATTGTTTGTAGACTTTTATACACTACCAAATGTAAAATAGATAGCTAGTGGGAAGCAGCCACATAGCACAGGGAGATCAGCTCTATGCTCTGTGACCACCTAGAGGGGTGGGATAGGGAGGGTGGGAGGGAGACACAAGAGGGAGGAGATAAGGGGATATATGTATATGTATAGTTGATTCACTTTGTTATAAAGCAGAGACTAACACACCATTGTAAAGCAATTATACTCCAATAAAGATGTTAAAAAAAAAAGAATTGGGTTTTGCATTTTATCAGAAAACCCTAGATAGGCTAGAAAATCACTAGTTTGGCTAGAAATGTGACAGTCAGGAAAAATAATACAAGAAAACAACTTTTCCAATTAGATTCAGAAAAATAATTCAGGACTAATGCCTGGAGTGTCTGGCCAAGACTCTAAGATTTACTGCAGAGACAATGAGAAACCATTAACAGTAGAATTAACAGTATTTGGATGAGGTTGAGAATGGAGTTACCATCAGCAATTTAGTAACACTTTTTGATTGAAGTTGTAGGTACCTATATATATATATATGATAGGTATGCTGATTATTAACATTTAGACACTTAGTTTTTCTAATTTTATTGCTATACCATCATGTTAACTAATGCTATCTTCAGTATTGATACAGAATCTTCATTATAAATAGATACAATTTTTATAATGTTTATATTTAATATGTGAAGAATATTGTTTATAAAAGTCTGCATTAAATAATGTATTCCCATTGTTCAAAACTGGTATTCTCTATTTGTCTTGAATCAACTTAAAGCCAGGTTGTGTCTTTTTTACACTGTATGATACCTGGAGCCTAATATACTAAGATAAATTTATAACATCAATATACACTTGGATGATTGTATTTATAGTGGTGTTATACTTTAAAAATTAAATTTGTAAATTTTATTCCTACGTAGTATACAAACATTCATTTAGGATGAATTTCTCCCAAAGTATATGCAGCCAACAGATTTAGCTAAATTATGTTGTGGTAAAAATAACCCAAAAAATCCTAGCAATCGACAAGAGGAGTTTATTTTCTCTCATGGTACATGCCTTTTGAGGATTGCCTGTAGCTCTGTTCCAGGCTGCTATTCATTCTATGATCTAGGCTAAAAAGATTACCTCTGTCCTGGTCTCTTGGCAGAGGAAAAGGACATGGACAATCCATGAGATGCTTCTTACAGCTTTGCTTCCAACTATTCCTATATCACTTTTGTCCACATTCTATTGGAGAAAATGAGTCTTATGTCCAAGACTTGTCCATGGGACAAGAATATATTCTCCTTTTACAATGAAGTTCTGCCAGTTACATAGTGCCTGGTAAGAACAAGACACCTTCCTACAGGCAAGGAGCCAATACTTGGTTACAATAATGCAATCTATAACATTTAATTCTATAGGCACTGGTATCATGAAAAGGTCTGGTTAAAAAATAAAGCCTTTGAAATTTTGTAAGTTATATTTATTTGGAGATCATGATGTATCTTAATATGTTAAATATGTTTAGTTTTTTGTAGTGTAAAGGTGGATAGATTTTTAGGTTTATTTTTTAATGTAGTTTTTCACAGTAATCTGCTTAAGTCCTGTGGTTGGTGGCTTCACTTCATATCACTTACAAAGACTTATTTTTCAGCAAATACTTGGGATCTGAAATACTGTACAGGAAAGTACCAAGTTGACAAAAAATTCACCTATTCATGCACTCTCTTAAAACAATATAATAAATGCACATGACGCCTCTTGGTCATTTACTGTCTTAGAAATCCCCCCCCATAACTTCAAAGAAGAGTAGCAAATTTGCAATATATAATAAGATATATTCCATTTCTCACTTTCCTATATCAGCCATCCATAATTTTTTCTCCATTACTATGTTACAAACACTTTTCTATTATCAAGGAAACAAAAAAGACATACTAACTAGTAGAGAGGAAAGAAACTCACAGATTTGAAATAATTGAATTTGTGCCACTACTGGCCTTTTAGAAAGTCATTTACCAGGTGAGAAAGTCATTTCTATTATGTGCTGTTACAGTACCTATGAGATTCATTTACATAGAATCCCTTGATACTATTATTACCTCTTCATCTTGATAGTAAAAATGGTTCACTGTTATAGATAGTAGGGCAGAGATGAGTATTTACAACTGTAGCACTTAGTTGGTCTTCACATATACTATTAAACTATTCCTTAGAATTATGTGCCTATGTTTGAGTACATTTTTGTGTATTTATTAATAAAGTTTTATCTGCTCTTATTTTCAGTTCCAATTCTAGGAATTTCAAAATAATGGATGTAGCTGAGACTGTACATTACATAGCAGTAAGCCAGCATTTATTGTTTCTAGATTTTTGATGATGGCCATTCTGACTGCTGTGGTTTTGGTTTGCATTTCTCTAATGATTAATAATGTTTAGCATCGCTTCATGTGTTTGTTGGCAATCTGTATATCTTCTTTGGAGAAATGTCTATTTAGGTCTTCTGCCCATTTTTGGATTGGGTTGTTTGTCTTTTTGATATTGAGTGGCATGAGCTGCTTGTAAATTTCAGAGATTAATCCTTTGTCAGTTGCTTTGCTTGCAAATATTTTATCCCATTCTGAGGGTTGTCTTTTCATCTTGTTTATGGTTTCCTTTGCTTTGAAAAAGCTTTTAAGTTTCATTAGGTCCCATTTTTTTTATTTTTGGTTTTGCTTCCATTTCTCTAGGAGGCGGGTCAAAAAGGATCTTGCTGTGATCTATGTCATAGAGTGTTTTGCCTATGTTTTCCTCTAAGAGTTTTATAATGCCTGGCCTTACATTTAGGTCTTTAATCCATTTTGAGTTTATCTTTGTGTATGGTGTTAGGGAGTGTTCTAATTTCATTCTTTTACCTGTAGCTGCCCAGTTTTCCCAGTTCCAGTTATTGAAGAGGCTGTCTTTTCTCCATTGTACATTCTTGCCACCTTTATCAAAGATAAGGTGACCATATGTGTGTGGGTTTATCTCTGGGCTTTCTATCCTATTCCATTGATCTATATTTCTGTTTTTGTGCCAAAACCATACTGTCTTGATTTACTGCAGCTTTGTAGTATAGTCTGAAGACAAGTAGCCTGATTCCTCCAGCTCCACTTTTATTTCTCAAGATTGCTTTGCCTATTCGGGGTCTTTTGTGTTTCCATACAAATTGTAAGATTTTTTTGTTCTAGTTCTGTGAAAAATGTTGTTGGTAGTTTGATAGGGATTGCAATGAATCTGTAGATTGCTTGGCATAGTAGAGTCATTTTCACAATGTTGATTCTTCCAATCCAAGAACATGGTATATCTCTCCATCTGTTTGTATCATCTTTAATTTCTTTCATCAGTGTCTTATAGTTTTCCACATACAGGTCTTTTGTCTCCATAGGTAGGTTTATACCTAGATATTTTACTCTTTTTGTTGGTAAATGGGAGTGTTTCCTTAATTTCTCTTTCAGATTTTTCATCATTAGTGTATAGGAATGCAAGAGATATCTGTGCATTAATTATGTGTATCCTGCTACTTTACCAATTCATTGATTAGCTCTAGTAGTTTTCTGGTAGCATCTTTACGATTCTCTATGTATAGTATCACGTCATCAGCAAACAATGACAGCTTTCTTTCTTTTCTGATGTGGATTCCTTTTATTTCTTTTTCTTGTCTGAGTGCTGTGGCTGAAACTTCCAAAACTATGTTGAATAACAGTGGTCAGAGTGGGGAACCTTGGCTTGTACCTGATCTTAGTGGAAATGGTTTCAGTTTTTCACTAGTGAGAATGATGTTGGCTGTGGGTTTGTAATATACAGCCTGTATTATGTTGAGGTAAGTTCTCTCTATGCCTACTTTCTGGAGGGTTTTTATCACAAATGGGTGTTGAACTTTTCCAAAAGATTTTTCTGCCTCTGTTGAGATGATCATATGTTTTTACTCCTTCATTTTTCAATATGGTTTATCATACTTATTGATTTGTGTATATTGAAGAATCCTTGCATTCCTGGGATAAACCCACTTGATCATGGTGTATGATCCTCTTAATGTGCTGTTGGAGTCTGTTTGCTAGTATTTTGCTGAGGATTTCTGCATCTACGTTCATCAGTGATATTGGCCTGTAGTTTTCTTTTTTCGTGACATCTTCGTCTGGTTTTCATATCAGGGTGATGGTGGTCTCAAATAATGAGTTTGGGAGTGTTCCTCCCTCTGCCATATTTTGGAAGAGTTTGAGAAGGATACGTGTTAGCTCTTCTCTAAACGTTTGATAGAATTTGCCTGTGAATTAATCTGGTCCTGGGCTTTTGTTTGTTGGAAGATTTTTAATCACCATTTCTATTTCAGTGCTTGTGATTCGTCTATTTATATTTTCTACTTCTTCCTGGTTCAGTCTCAAAATTTGTCCTTTTCTAAGAATTTGTCCATTTCTTCCAGGTTGTCCATTTTATTGGCATATAGTTGCTTGCAGTAATCTCTCATGATCCTTTGTATTTCTGCAATGTCAGTTGTTACTTCTCCTTTTTCTTTTCTAATTCTATTGATTTCACTCTTCTCCCTTTTTTTCTTGGTGAGTCTGGCTAATGGTTTTTCAATTTTTTTTAACTTCTCAAAGAACCAGCTTTTAGTTTTATTGATCTTTGCTATCGTTTCCTTCATTTCTTTTTCATTTATTTCTGATCTGATATTTATGATTTCTTTCCTTCTGCTAACTTTGGGGTTTTTTAGTTCTTCTTTCTCTAATTGCTTTAGGTGTAAAGTTAGGTTGTTTAATTGAGATGTTTCTTGTTCCTTGAGGTAGGATTGTATTGCTATATAAGATACTTGAAAAGTACCTTGAAAAGATAGTTGAAAAGATACTTGATATGATTTCAATTTTCTTAAATTTACCAAGGCTTGATTTGTGACCCAAGATATGATCTATCCTGGAAAATGTTCCATGAGCACTTAAGAAGAAAGTGTATTTTGTTGTTTTTGGATAGAATGTCCTATAAATATCAATTACGTCCACCTTGTTTAATGTATCATTTAAAGCTTGTGTTTGTTATTAATTTTCATAATGGATGACCTATTGTTGAAAGTGGGGTGTTAAATTCCCCTACTATGTTTGTGCTACTGTTGATTTCCCCTTTTATGGCTGTTAGAATTTGTCTTATGTATTGAGGTGCTCCTATGTTGTGTGCATAAATATTTACAATTGTTATATCTTCTTTGATTGATCCCTTCATCATTATGTAGTGTCCTTCTTTGTCTCTTGTAATAGTCTTTATTTTAAAGGCTACTGTGTCTGATATGAGAGTTGCTACTCCAGCTTTGATATGATTTCCATTTGCATGGAATATCTTTTTCCATCCCATCACTTTCAGTCTGTATGTGTCCCTAGGTCTGAAATGGGTCTCTTGTAGACAGTATACATACAGTCTTGTTTTATATCCATTCAGCCAGTCTATGTCTTCTGTTTGGAGCACTTAATCCTTTTATATTTAAGGTAGTTATTGATATGTATGTTCCTATTACCATTTTCTTAATTGTTTTGGGGTTGTCATTGTAGATCTTTTTTTCTCTTGTGTTTCCTGCCTAGAGAAGTTCCTTAGCATTTGTTGTAAAGCTGGTTTGGTGGTGCTGAACTCTCTTAGCTTTTGCTTGTCTCTAAAGGTTTGAATTTCTCCATCAAATCTGAATGAGATCCTTGCTGGGTAGAGTAATCTTGGTTGTAGATTTTTCCCTTTCATCACTTTAAATATGTCCTGCCACTCCCTTCTGGCTTGCAGAGTTTCTGCTGAAACATCAGCTGTTTACCTGTGGGGATTCCCTTGTATGTGTTTGTTGTTTTCCCCTTGCTGCTTTTAATATTTTTTCTTTGTATTTAATTTTTGATAGTTTGATTAATATGTGTCTTGGCATGTTTCTCCTTGGATTTATCCTATATGGGATTCTCTGCACTTCTTGGACTTGATTGGCTATTTCCTTTCCCATATTAGGGAAGTTTTCAACTATAATCTATTCAAATATTTTCTCAGTCCCTTTCTTTTTCTCTTCTTCTTCTGGGACTCCTATAATTCAAATGTTTGTACCTTTAATGTTGTCCTAGAGGTCTCTGAGACTGTCCTCAATTCTTTTCATCGTTTTTTCTTTATTCTCCTCTGCAGTCATTATTTCCACTATTTTATCTTCCAGGTCACTTATCTGTCTTCTGCCTCAGTTATTCTGTTATTGATTCCTTCTAGACAATTTTTAATTTCATTTATTGTGTTGTTCACCACTTTTTGTTTGTTGCTTAGTTCTTCTAGGTCCTTTTTAAACGTTTCTTGTATTTTCTCCATTCTATTTCCAAGATTTTGGATCAACTTTACTATCATTACTCTGAATTCTTTTTCAGGTAGACTGCCTATTTCCTCTTCATTTGTTTGGTCTGGTGGGTTTTTATCTTGCTCCTTTGTCTACTGTGTATTTCTTGTCTTCTCATTTTACTTAACTTACTGTATTTGAGGTCTCCTTTTCACATGCTGCAGGTTTGTAGTTTCCATTGTTTTTGGTGTGGGTGAGGTTGGTTCAGTGGCTTGTGTAGGCTTCCTGGTGGAGGGGACCAGTGCCTGTGTTCTGGTGGACAAGACTGGATCTTGTCTTTCTGGTGGGCAGAACCACATCCAGGAGTGTGTTCTGGGGTGTCTGTGAACTTATTATGATTTTAGGCAGCCTCTCTGCTAATGGGTGGAGGTCTCTGGTAGACCAATGTCCTGAACTTGGCTCTCCCACCTCAGAGGCTCAGACTTGACACCCAGCCAGAGCACCAAGACCCTGTCAGCCACACAGCTCAGAAGAAAAGGGAGAAAGAAAAAAAGAGAGAATGAAAAAAATAAATAAAATTTTAAAATTAAAAAGTAATAGAAAAGAAAAGAAAGAAGAGAGCAACCAAACCAAAAAACATACCACCAATGATAACAAGTGCTAAAAAGTATACTTAAATAAATAAATAAATAAATGAACAGACAGAGAGAAACCTAGGACAAATGGTAAAAGCAAAGCTATACAGACAAAAATCACACAAAGAAGCATACACATACACACTCAGAAAAAGAGAACAAGGAAATATATATATATATATGTATATATAAAGGAAGAGAGCAACGAAATCAATAAACAAATCTACCAGTGATAATAAGCTCTAAATACTAAACTAAGATAAACATAAAACCAGAAACAAATTAGATGCAGAAAGCAGACCTCAAGTCTACAGTTGCTCTGAAAATCCATGGCCTCAATTTTTGGATGATTTGTTATCTGTTCAGGTATTCCAGAGATGCAGGGTACATCAAGTTGATGTGGATATTTAATGTGCTGCTCCTGAGGCTGCTGGGAGAAATTTCCCTTTCTCTTCTTTGTTTGCACAGCTCCTGGGGTTCAGCTTTCAATTTGGCCCTGCCTCTGCATGTAGGTCGCCTGAAGGCATCTCTTCCCCACCCAGACAGGAGGAGGTTAAAGGAGCAGCTGATTAGGGGGCTCTGGCTCACTCAGGCCAGGGGGAGAGAGGGTTACAGTATGCAGGGTGAGCCTGTGGTGGTAGAAGCCGGTATGACATTGCAACAGCCTGAGGCGTGCTGTGTGTTCTCCTGGGGAAGTTGTCCCTGGATCATGGGACTCTGGCAGTGGCTGGCTGCACAGGCTCCTAGGAGGGGAGGTGTGGATAGTGACCTGTGCTTGCACACAGACTTCTTGGTGGCTGCAGTAGCAGCCTTAGCATTTCATGCCCTTCTCCGGTGTCTGCGCTGATAGACGCAGCTCGTGCCCATCTCTGGATCTTGTTTAGGTGGTGCTCGGAATCCCCTCTCCTTGTGCACCCTGAAACAATGTTCTCTTGCCTCTTAGGGAGTTCCAGAGTTTTCTCGGACTCCCTCCTAGCTAGCTGTGGCGCACTAGCCCCTTTCAGGCTGTGTTCACGCAGCCAACCCCAGTCCTCCCCCTGGGATCTGACCTCCGAAGCCCAAGCCTCAGCTCCCAGCCCCCACCCACCCCAGTGGGTGAGCAGACAAGCCTCTCAGGCTGGTGAGTGCTGGTCAGCACTGATCCTCTGTGAGGGAATCTTCCGCTTTGCCCTCTGCAGCCCTGTTGCTGCGTTATCCTCCATGGCTCCAAAGCTTCCTCCCACCCCACCCACTCCCATTTCCACAAGCGAAGGGGCTTACTCGTGTGTGGAAACTTTTCCTCCACAGCTCCCTCCCAGAGGTGCAGGTGCCGTCCCTATTCTTTTTTTTTTTTTTTTTTTTTTTTGCGGTACGCGGGCCTCTCACTGCTGTGGCCTCTCCTTCCGCGGAGCACAGGCTCCGGACGCGCAGGCTCAGCGGCCATGGCTCACGGGCCCAGCTGCTCCGCGGATGTGGGATCCTCCCAGACCGGGGCACGAACCCGCGTCCCCTGCATCGGCAGTCGGACTCTCAACCACTGCGCCACCTGGGAAGCCCCGTCCCTATTCTTTTGTCTCTGTTTTTTCTTTTGTCCTACCCAGGTATGTGTGGAGTTTCTTGCCTTTTGGGAAGTCTGAGGTCTTCTGCCAGCATTCAGTAGGTTTTCTGTAGGAGCTGTTCCACATGTAGATGTAGTTTTGATGTATCTGTGGGGAGGAAGGTGTTCTCCATGTCTTAGTCCTCTGCCATCTTGAAGGTCCCCTCAGGGGATTCATTTTCTTTCTAAAAATCTTGATGGACATATTGCTCTCTTCCTATTCCCAAGTCAGCTCTGTTTTTATAGACACAATACTCTCCTGAAGCATTCTCAGGTTTCAACACTTGGAGTGTCTTGAATCCTTTAAACAGTCCATTGGCACAATTTATTGGCCATATTTATATCACTCACAAAAGCCTTAGGGAAATCATGGATTTCAGGGGTTTTGTTGGCTGAGTTAAATGTTCTGATTTATGCTTTATACTTCCAAATAAAGAGGGATGATGATCATATAATCTATGTCCAATGACAAGCAATTATTTTATTTACTTAAATATTTTTTCCTCTAAAAGATTTATTTAGATTTGACAATTTGCTATCTAAAAATTAAAAATAGTAGAAATAAATGACAAATGATTACTTAAACTCTTCCTTTCTTGGAAAAGAAAGCAAAATTTCAGATTAAAGAAATGATTATACTAGGAGTATGAAGGTCATAAAACTCCACTCAATCAAAATCAGAGCAAAGGCAGACACAAAGTGGCAGCTGAGGAATCTGAGGCATAAAACATGCAGAGAGAGAGAGAGGAAAAAAAACAACAACAGAGGACTATGAAAGCTTTTCAGGAAGAGGAGATAGTTTCCATAGTAACAAAGCATAATGTTCTCTCAATGTAAAAGATCCTACTTTGAATGCATTATTGGTGATTCAGATGCAAAAATAATAATAATGTAGTTTAGAGAAGACGGCACAGGAATTTACATGCCACAAGTTTTAAGTCTAGGAAGCAACGACTTGTTAAGAATACACTTGTAAGTTTTGTTGTTAGATTTGTGCCCCTATAAGATATCTGTATTTGGTAGTGCAACTTATTCAATCCATGAGGGCCTAAAAGAGAAAGGGTAAGAATGACCTAAAATTTAATACTCACTTTACTTACCAAACCTTGCGTATTAGAAATATATCCATCTGGAATAGAGCAGAACCCTGCAGCACTCCCCCCAAGTATAAAACTGAGCAGTTAATGATTAGGACACTAGTATCACAGGCTCTGTATCTGATGCATATTCCTGAGTTGTTTTACTAATACTATAACTGCCACCAGAGGGGGAAAAAGAAAGCTATTTTCCTCGCTGCAAGATGACCAGACTGTAGCTAGGACATAAGATGAGTCGTACTGCATCTATGGCTAGTACAGTTCCAAGAACTGGCCTCAAGAGCACGGGATTAATATTATTGCTCATAATAATTTATATCTTTGTGAGCATCAAATTAATTGTAACTTACTCTGACCATATATGTAATCGGGCAACTCAAATTGTCAGCAAAGAGATGCTACAGACCCATGTTGACATCTTCCACTTTGAGAATACAGCACCCTATGTCAACATGAAGAAGTTACAAAAGGTGGATCTTCTCCCCTAATCCCATAGAAATAGAATGATGTTTGACAGTGGGGAAGTGAAAGAAGCTCTGACAGTGGGGAATTGAAAGAAGTTCTTTGGCTCTTTCCTGTTTGCTTATTTCTGTTCCCCTCTGACCTTAAAAGAACCTAATTATAAATTAGGTTATATTCCTAATTATAAATTAGGAATGAGATTATTAGACAATTTAACTCCTGACTTATGCTCTCCTGAATGCACACCATGCCTTGACTAACCTATCAATTCATTTCCTAGATAAAAAGAAGTAAGAATGCAGAATTAAGTAGTTAAAGAATGATTAGCTCTCTATCCCCAAAAGCCCCCTAAGGAATCCTGCAGGCAGATCACATGGGCAAGGTAACAAATGAAGAGTCAGCCAGTCTGTATGCAATGGAGATTAATGCAGAACCCAACCTCTTGCCTCGATGATTCACTGAGATTCTTCCCCCCATTTTTCCCTTTAAAAACTGTCATCACTGAGCAGAATCTTTGGAGTAGGTCTCTGGACACGAGTCCACCATCTCCCCAGATCGCCAGCTTTTCTAATTAAAGGACCTTTCCTTTCTACTGACCCTTGCCTCTCAAATTACTGGCTTTTGAGGGGTGAGCAGCCGAACCTGAGTTTGATAATACAACCACAAGAAAGAACCCCTTTTTCCTTATTTGCATATGGTAGCTGTGTGTTTATGTGTTTATTGAGAGAGGAAAGGAGGGAAGTAAATGAAAATTTCATTTAAAAGCGTAGTGCCAATATGGATTAAGTGGTTGCAGATTCGATAACTCTTCAGAAACATTTACTTCAAACATCCTCCACTTCCGTGGGCCGAAGGTAGATCAGAAAGCAGGCTTTCTTTAGAATTGGTCATGTTGTTCATATTTGTTATGAACAAATATGACTACAGCAGGTGTGAAGAGACAAAAGGGTTTAAAAAAAATCCATGTACTATTGATCTTGCTCTCTTGAACCTCTGCTACCATCCTAAGAAAAACATGCATAGTCTAGCCCGTTGGTGCAAGAAGTATAAGCAAAATACGGAGCAGATGCATTTCAACTGAATCCATCCTAGATCAACTAACCTCCAGTTGAATGTGAGAATGTTTGTTATGCATAAATAGTCAAACATTATTAAAATTGGCAACTAGAAATGGAGTGCTATCGTATGTAACGTTGGCTTTGAAAGTGAGAAGCAGGTGAAGATAGGAAAAACATAATAATATTATTACTGGAGGCTTGAAAAATAGAAACCTGTCTTATGTCACCCACAGTAACTAAAAATGTACTTAAGGAAGGTTGTTGCCAGACAGATTGTTGAATGTATGAAATAGCTTCTTTTGACCAAATATAATCAAGTTCTATAAGACAGAGGTAAGCTCAGAAAAACAAAACCCAAAACAAAACACACATAAAAAAACCAGGTCCAATTTATAAGCAGAATTTAGAAAGGAAATAAAACTGTTGAGTCTGGTTTCTGTTTCCATATTAAGGACTCACAATGGAAGTCACCTCTTCATCCTAACAAGTAAAAATCTGAACAGACTGAAATATCAACAGCTTTTCTTGGATCCATAAGACAAGTGAGAACACAGGACAAATTGATGCCTGGGGAGACAGACAGGCAAATACAGGGAGTCACTGCTTACTGGAGCAGAGACTCACAAGTGGAAACCAGAAACAGACACAGGAAGCAATGCTGGGGTGGAGATACCTGAATTGTAATTGATGAATTGCTGGAGGCTCAGTGTGGACAAGTCTAAGAGTTAAAATCTCCTGGGGGAACCTGCCATAGAAGGGATCCCACAATACTGTGACATTCATCCCTAGGAACTTGATAAGGTTTCCACAGTAAATATTAGAGGAAAATCTCCTAGTGCTCTGATAGGAGGAAACAAAAAGGAACAACTTTGAAATATGCCAGAGCACTCTCTTATTCTTAACAAGGCCTGTCCTCAGGGTAAAGTATTTTACTTGAAGTTAGGTAAACAGCCTAACCTGCTGGAGTATTATCAGAGGCTAGCTGACCTGGAGAAAGGGAAATACCCAACTCCAGCCCATTCTAGCCATCCTATTCCACCTAAGAAGAAGGAAAAAACGGAGAAATTCTTATGAAATTCATAGTCCAGTGTCATTTAAAGAATCAGACTTAACCATAGGATTATAAAATTCTTCTCTTTCCCCCACACTTTACCACCACATTACGAAAGACCCACTTACAGCAGTTCTTTTTACCCAGTACATCATGTTCAGCTAGCAAGAAAAATTTACAAGCTTATCAAAAAGCAAAAGACACAACTTGGAGAGACAGAGTAAGTATCAGAACCAGACATGCAGGATTGTTGGCATTATTAGAAATTTAAAATAACTAAGATTAATATGCTAGGGGCTCTAATGGGTATAGTAAACATGCAATAGCTATAAGCAGAGAGATGGAAATCCTAAGAAAGACCCAAAAAGAAATGCTAGAGATCAAAATCATTGTAATAGAAATGAAGAATGCCTTTGATGGGCTTACTAGTAGACTGGACATAGCCAAGGAAAGAATTTCTGAGCTAGAGGATATATCAATAGAATCCTCAAAAATTAGTACAAAATATCTAAGGATGGTGGGACAACTGCAAAAGTTGTGACATATGCATAGTAAAAATATCAGAATATATATTGGAAAAGAAAGAAACTGAAGATATATTTGAAACAATAATGACTGAGAATTCCCCCAATTTAATATCAGAAACAAAACCACTGATCCAAGAAGCTCAGAGAACATCAAGCAGAATAAATGTCAAAAAACGACACCTACACATATCATTTTCAAACTACAGAAAATCAAAGATAAAGAAAAAAACCCTGAAAGAAGTCAGAGGAAAAAATTCTTAACTATAGAGGAACAAAGATGAGAATTATATCTGACTTCTCTTCAGAAACTATGCAAGCAAGAAGACAGTGGAGTGAAGTATTTAAAGTGTTGAGTGAAAAAAAAACAAGCAACCTAGAATTCTGTGCCTTGCAAAATTATGCTTTAAAAATGAAGGTGAGTTCAAGACTTCCTCAACCAACAAAAATTGAGGGAATTTGTTCCCAGAAGACCTGTCTTGCAATAAATGTTTAAAGAAGTTCATTCAAGAAAAAAAAAAATAGTAGAGGTTAGAAACTTGGATCTACATCAAGTAAGAGAGAGCATGGGAGAAGGAAGAAGTGAAAGTTTAAAAAAAGCTTTATTTTTCTTATTCTTAATGTAACAGATAAAATTTTTTCAAAATAATCATACCAAGAATGTGTTCAATTATGTATACTTGTGTGTGTATATTTATATTTATGTATGCTTGTATATAAGTGAAGTGAATGACAATAATGACACGAGGAACAGAAGGGAGGGATTAGGATTATTTTATTATTAAAAGGTACCCTCATAAAGTGGTATAGTGTTATTTGACAGTAGAATTAGATTAGATGTAAATGTATATTTATGGACCCCAATTAGCCAAAACAAGTTTGTCAACACTGAAAAACTCACACTTATTGATTTTAAAACATATAACAAAGGTATAGAAATCAAAACAGTGCAGTACTGGCATAAAGGCAGACATCTAGACCAATGGAATGGAATAGAGACCTAAGAAATGAACCCTCACATATATGGTCAAATGATCTTCTACAAGGGTACCAAGAGTAGTCAGTTGCAGAAAGGACAGCCTCTTCAACAAATGTTCGTAGGAAAACTGGATATCCACATGTAAAAGAATAAATTTCAACCTTTATCTTACTCCATATACAAAAATTAACCCCAAATAGATTAAAGATCTCAATATAAGAACTAAAGCTATAAAACTCCTAAAAGAAAATATAGAGGACATCTTCATGATATTGGATTTGGCAATGATTTCTTGGACAGTACACCAAAAGCACAGAAATCAAAAGTAAAAATAGACAAATGGAGCTACATTAAACTTAAAAACTTTTGTGCTAGCAACCTACAGAATGGGAGAACATATTTGCAAATCATATATCTGATAAGAGATTAATATCCAGAATATATAAAGAAACTCCTATGACTCAACAACAACAAATAACACAATTTTAAAATGTATGAAAGATCTGAATAGACATTTCTCCAAAGAAGACCTACCAATGGCTAAAAAGTATATGAAAAGATGCACAACATCACTAATCATTAGAGAAATGCAAATCAAAATCACCAAGAGATATCACCTCATGCCTATTAGGATGGCTACTATCAAAAAAATAGAAAATAACAAATATTGAAAAGGTGTGGAAAAATGAGAACCCTTGTACACTGTTGTGGGATTCTAAACTGGTGCAAATGTTGTATAAAACAGTATGAGTTTGTTCAAAAAATTAAAAATAGAAATACCTTGTCTTATAGTAATCCCATTTCTGGGTTTAAAACCAAAATAATTGAAAGCAGGGTCTTGAAGAAATATTGCATATCTTTGTTCATAGCAGCATTATTCACAATAGCCAAGAGGTGGACGCAACCCAAATATCCATTGGTGGACGAATAAATAAGTAAAATGTATTACATACTTAAAATGGAATATCATCTGCCTTAAAAAGGAGGGAAATTCTGACATATGCTACTACTACTGTTCATCTCATGGATGAACCTTGAGAACATTATGCTGAATGTAATAAGTCACAAAAATACAAATATTGTATTTGTATTCACTTATGGGAAGTGTATAAATAGTGAAATTCATAGAAATGGAGAGTAGAATGGTGGTTATTAGGGATGAGAGTGGGAAAGGGGGAGTAGTTTAATGTTCAGATTTGCAAAATGAAAAAGTTCTGAAGATCTGTTTCACAACAATGTGAATATAACATTACTCAACTTTACACTTAAAATTGGTTAAGATGGCAAATTTTATGTTATGTGCTTTTTGTTTGTCTGTTTTTTACCATTTTTTAAAACAATATGCCTAGGCCGGTAAGTTTGTTCAAGGATAAAGAGAGATGCATGAAGTAGGGCAGCCCCAGTTGAGGCAGCTAAGATAAGCTGTCCCCAGCCAACCTGCTAGCTAGTCAGGAGTAAGAAATAATTGTCTTAAGCTGATGAATTTGGGGGCCTATGCAGAAATTGCAATCCAATTCAGAATTAAACAAAATTGGGAGACTTATGACAAAGATTTACATAACCTCAAGAATGGAAAAGAATTAATTAGGCAGAAAATCACAGGTTGTATAAAGATAACTTTTTCTCCACCAAATTAATAAATTAATCACTTTTAGTAGTTCATGTACCTCTTTTTATTCACTTTATTATAAAATATTAAATTGAAAAATATGATGTTATTCTCATCTCAGTATTATCATCAAGGTAGATTGGTAGATTTATGAATTCCTTGGTATTTTTGTGGCTATTTAAGTTTAATGCATATGGTTACATAACATACCTATTGAGGACTTACTAGGCACTGTGTAAGGCATTGGCAATATATTTTTGATAAAAATAAATAGGGTTAATGCTATGTGTCTTTCAATGTTTTTGGCAAGATAGTAAGTAGATGATGTATGTAATATATAATTAAAATAGTGATGAATGCTTCAAAGGAAAACTACAAGGTTTCTAGAGATCACATAAGAGGGCATGACCAAGCCTTGAGGTAGATAAGAATGCTACTCTCGAGGAAACCACAATAAATAATAATAATAAGTGTTATTCTTTTATCATCATATAATAGCTATCATTTATTGAATACCCAACACCTACTAGACATCATTTTAAACACTTTACACAAATTAAACTATTTAGTGTTTAAAACCTATGAGGTAGGTATGTTACTGGTCTCATTTTACAAGTAAATGAGACAGCCTAAACTCTCACAGCTAGAAATTGATGGAGCCTGGATTTGAACCTAGGAAACTTGGATATAAAAGCTGAGATCTTAAGGGTTAATTGGTACTTTTGATTACTGAAAATTGTATAGATACATACATATATGTATATATTTTTACACATAGATACAAACGTATACACAAATAAACTATTTGTTTAACATAGACTTCATAAGAACTTACCATGCATCGTACTAGGTATTAGAGATACATAAATGCATTTTATTAGCTAGGCAAAGAGGAGATGGTGAGCATTAGAGTAATAGAATTCCAGTAAAAGATAATAACATGGGCAAATTCCCGATAAGGGAAGAATCATGGGGTAAATTCTGAAAGTGAAATAGGCTGGCATAGCTAGATATGCATGGGGAGGAGAGTCCTGAGAGATAAAGCAGAAAATATACGAAATTTCAGCACCATTCAGGTGCTCTTAAGGTATATTCATATTTTTGATTTTCATATTGGACAAAATGGAAGCCATTGAAAGATTTTCAATAAAATAGTGATAGTAATATTTGTATTTCTACAGACTTTAAAAGACAGGTGTTTTAGTTTAGGAAGTCTCACTCTGCTGAATTCATCCTTAACATACAAATGTAATAACTTCTAAATATTTGCAACATCATATGTTTTTAGTGTAGTCATATTAACCATTTTATAGTAATCTTTCACTTTCTATTTTGTCTTGCTTTTTAAATTATGACATAGAATTGATTATATATAATATATGACAAAATTTTGATGATCTGTCCCTGAAAATTTTGTCCTTTCTGGAAAGTTAGAATTATATCATACTGGAAATACATTTCCTTTTATCTTGTTCTTAGATATATCACAATGGACTCTGAGCAAAGCATTACAAATTGATTTGACTCCTACATTTTTCAGGGAGGGGTTAGGAGCACCACCTCAAAGCACCTATTCTCTTATTCTGTCCACAAAAATAGGGAAGGAGAAAAGTAACATGCAAAGCAACAAAATAAGACTTTCCAAGAGTTAAGGGCAAAGCAGCTCTACACACTAAGGTTTGCCACTCCATTTCGGGGTCTGAAATCTAGGAAAGTTTAGGTGCTGGGCTAAATTAATGTTTGCAGAGTACAGTGATTATATTAACCCAGAGCGTGAAGGCTCATCTCACCCATTTCCTTGGTTTTCTCTTTCCCCAGATGAGGCCAAGGTGAGACAAACTAGCTCTCAAGGACATATATTCCACAATATACTCTCCAAAGTTAAAATATTCTCAAAAACACAATTTGCAAATGGAAAGATCAAAGAAGAACTGATTTGACCATTTCAAAAATAATATGAGAAATAGTTTCTTTTAATGGCAATAGAAAGAACTCTGAAGGGTCTTGCAACAGCAGTTAAATGCTCTAGCTCAAATGTGACCCAAATCGTTTCTGAGCATTAACTGTTGATTGGAATTAGTCACGTCTCTGCCTAATAAAACAGCAGACTGTGACACTGTAATCTTCCCTTTTGCCCCATCAAACAATTTGTTAATTGAGGTTAAGAAACATGTTGTCCTACTGTGTTATTCATCCATGTATACTCACTGCCTATATTGGAAACTTGCAGGAAATAGACACTTATGAAATTTAGGTTGATTGATTGAATGAATGAAAGAATAAAAGAATAAGTCAGTCTAGACTTGGCTCAGATTAGAGGCAAATGCCATTGTTTTCCTCAGGTCTTACAGTGATTTATGAATGATTAAACTGATATATTAAAATTTCCCTATCCAGTATAATAGAAAGTTGTGTGGCTGGGTAATAGAAAAGTCAAAGCTTTCTAATTTGATAATGAAAAAAAAAACTGAATAATTGAGTTGGAGTTGGAATGGTGTTATACATAACTGGAGAAGTGGCACATTAAAGAGCTCTTTCTTGGAAATTTAAGTGATCCCTCGGTCAGTAGAAACCTTAATAGCTTTTTAGAAACCCGCTGTGGCTGAGAATGAGTTGGCCATCCATGAGTGGTTACTAGCAGTCTTTCTCACAACTATATTGCACTGACATTAGCTACACCCTGTGGTGGTAGATTTTGCAGAGAGCCCATGGATCGAGAATATTTGGTGACTGAAAAATCCCACCACCTGTGGAGCCAATCTCTAAAATACAAGTTTAATTGTTATACTGGCATTTCTTTTACAATACCCATCTTACACACTGAATGATTACCCTTGTTTCAATATTTTTTTCTCATACATTTATTGTTCAAATAAATTTTATTTAAAAAGCCTATCAAGAAACATAAAATAACTGTAACTGAATATCTCATTTCAGTTTTAACATCTAAACACAAAGCCTATATACTTAAAAAATTCATTTCCTAATGCAGCTTCATTTAATTTTCTTACATTACGTTAGAAATATGACATGCATAAAGCAGTGCGTTTCTCTTACCTGTTTAATTTGATTTCTTTCCTTATCCAATGATGTTCAAGACATGAACAATATTAATCCTAATTAGATCACACTGAGACTATTTTTTTCTTTTTTCTTCTCCTATAGAGTCAGCTTACTTAAGTAATGTCAATAACTGTGATTGTAATGGGAACATTTATTTCCACAAGGCTTTAGATGTGTTTACATCTTGAGTCTCTTAAGACAGCACTGCTCCAAGTGTATTCCCAGGACCAGCAGTTCCAATATCACCTAGAAATTTTTAGAGATGCAAATTCTTGGGCCACACCTCAGACCTAATGAATCAAAGCATCTAGTGGTGAAGTCCCAGAAATCTGTATTTTAAAATATCCTTAGGAACATGAAACTTTGAGAACTACCGCCCAAGGGAAATACAATTTTAGCATATTCTGTTCCAGCAGAATGTAGCAAAAAAATTTTAATTCAGAATTTTTTTATTTTGTTGTGCATTTAAGTAATATTACTAAAAATGTCAAACCAGAATTCTTAAAGCAGCAAGCATAAACAGTATTTAAACCATTAATATTTAACTTCAAGATTCTCCTAAAAATATTTTTGGCTCTCTAAGAGTAACATATGTACATTTCTACCTCTATCAGAACAAAATCATTACTTGTGTATTCCAAAACATCAACTAATTGGTTACCTTAAGTATTTGTAAAAAATAAACGTATGCTAATGCATATTTGGAATAAGGAAATGTCACCAGCCCCAATCGGGCAATTATAAGTTGGCCTTTGACAGCATATTTTTTTTAAGAGTGATGTGCACCACAACCTGAGAATAAGTCAGGTATTAAATCAGAGTCACACAAAAGAAGAAGGAGATAAATTACAGTTATTATAGTTATTCATCTTCATTTGTGCTTTAGGTATTTCTGTTGCCCTTTAAGGCATTCATCTTGTGGATATTCTATAAATAATAATTAATGATTGTGACCAATTATGCCTGACGTCGCTGTAGAGAATTGAGACCATGCAATAATATTGATATTGTAGTGAAAAGAAGAGATGATCATTTGGAGGCAACTCTATTCATAAAGAAATAGGACAGATACATATACATGTTATTACAAAGGGTGAAGTAACCAGCTACAGAGAATATTTAGAAAGAAATTGGTGGCACTGGTAAAGTACCCTAAGCAACTGTTATAAGCATTTTCTTTACCTCTAGATCTTAAATCAATTTTATTTTCATATAAAAAGACATGGAGCTCATAAAAAAATTATATCATTAATAATTTTACAGTGGCATAGCTGACAGTTCAGACAGCCACATGTGGTAGCTAAGAACTATATTCCTTTGCTACCTAAAGTATTAATAGAACATTGACTATCTTTTTCATGATCTATAAAGCCCAGAAGTTATTATGAAATTTGGGTTTGCCTTCAGAGGATTTGGTATAGTTACTATACCAGCAGGTAGTTTTTGTGTATTTGCTTTCTGAAGGATGGATAATTTTTGAAGCAAAGGCAGAGAAGTCCTAATAAATCATATCTTTATGAAATATTCATTACATCTGTATATTCTTTACAAGGCTTCTGTCAGAGAAATTAAAATAAAGAGTGATTAAAAAAACATTTAGTAGCAAGTTGACAAGTCACTTTATAAAGCTAGAAGAGTTTTGGGTTCCAACTAAAAGTTTTCAAAAGAAATTCTGCCCACTCTTTTTAGACAAGTAGAGTAAAAATGAAATCAAACGGCAGAGGAGCCCAGATATTGTGAAGTTTCCCTATTCAGAAGAAAATTATTTCCTACTATTCTCTTTTGGACATTATCATTTTTTACCAGAGGATTCACAATGTTTACTGCTTAGAACTGATGATTTGCTGAACAGAAAAGATTGGTAAAGGTGGACCTTAGGTCTAAAAGATCCTCCGTTCAGGCCTAGAGAAAAGCAAGTAGATATGACAGGATATATTCATGTGTGATGTTAAGAACAGATTCTAGAGCCTTACTGCCTGGGTCCAAATTTCAGCTCTGATAAATAATTTTGCTCCTCTCTGCCGTAATTTCCTCACTTGTTAAATGGAGACTTTATTAGATACCTAGCTCTTGTGTCGTTTTGAGTATTAAATGAATTAATATATGCTAAGTGCTAACAAAAGGACATACATTAAGTACTACAAATCTTGATTATTCTAAAGGATAAAAAATAGACACTATCCGGGAATCCCAGGTAAATTGATGAGTGTGCTTGCTTTGTGCATTTTAGATCCCATATTAAATCTCATATGTACATAGCTAACACCACCCACGACTTTTGGTTAGGCAGAGATGAAACGCATTACACGTGTCACTCCCACCCTTTGCTCTAAGATCACCTTAAATGGCTAACCTATGGCCTAAAGTCCCTGTGTGAAATAACACTTAATTTTTTTTCTGGTTGGTGCCAGTACATCATTGTCCAGCTTTTAGCGAGCCCCTCTCAGAGGATATGGACTCTCACAAATGCAATTTTCACATTCTTAAGATTCATTTCTGGATAATTAATGACTTTCTTAACACCACTCCAGTTTAAGTAGCTCATGTGCAACCTGCTGAGAAACTCTTTATTTGGGCATAGAAATTAATGATGCAGACCATTTATTTCTCCCAAGTGCAAGGGTTTATGAGAAATAAAATGATGGTGCTGACAGACAAAGTCAGCTATAGTATCACACCGCTGTGGAATATTTCATAAAGCTTCAGTTGTCTTAGTAGTGTATTTGCTTCTGACAGTTCACTGTAATTGTAGTGGAAAAGTCAAAGGCAGGAAAAAGAGAATTATTCTAGATCTGAAAATGAAGAATGTATTTAATTAAAGCGGAATTTTATATTATACGTAGCATTTGGCAAACATATAAAAAAAATTCTCATCTTCTTAGAAAAATGGAAGGTACCATTGATAATGATCCTATATTTCATGCTATTTGTCCAAAGCAGCATATTTTGACCTAAAGTTATCGCAAGTGAAATCAGAGACTTAGATTCTTCAGACAGGAAATTCTTTTTCCAGGTTCATAACAAGCTCAAAGCAGTAGGCTTACTATACAATACTATGATGTTAGTTGTCACTTTGAGTTGCAAGCAATATTTAAACTGAAGCAAATGAAAATATTACATTCTCTATGCTATGTCAATCTCCTCTTCTGACCTTCATTTAGGTGTAAAGTAAAAGGAAAATGAAGTGAGATTTAATAGGAGCCATTATCCTAAATTATAGGGATGCATGATTGAGGGAAAAAACACTGAAGTTGGGAAATCTTAGCTCCATGCTATGATTCCAAACTCATTACTTTGTATTAGACAAAATTTTTAGCCATGTTATTTTAGCTGAAAATGGTGATTATATAAACTACAATCTTGAGTCAGTAACATTTATGTGACTCTACTGTTTATTGGGCATTACCTTATGTCCTTTTTAGGACTATGGTGAGTGTTAAATAACTGATATGCATAACTTTTATAACCATAAAATTTATACATTTGTTAGCTGGCACTGATAATTATCATCTTCCCCCTTTCCCCACATCATCAGATCTGGGTATGTTTGCTTTGAAACCTAATTAGAATAGATGTTGAAGAAAGTATTTAACTGCAGGAAATCTGTGTTTTTAAGATTTTGTTCATACCAACTCTCATATATAAATTTCTACAACATTCCTATGACATCATTAGACTACTCTCACATATTAATTCTATGACTTGTTCAAGAGACTCAGTTTTACAAAACTTGTCTCAATTTTCTTTGCCATTGTTTTTTAACACTGTATTTTAATATGCAGAACAGTTATATCTAGAATAGAATTTTCATATGAATAAAAGATTATTCATTTGTTTTTAAGAAGAGCATTTAGTTATTTGACAATTTAAATATGACCATGAAGAATATATATTGACAAAAAGGAAATTAAATTATGGTTCAGATATTAACTAGCACTTTCATATTTTTAACTTAAAAAATGAATACAGATTCTAACTTTATGAGGAAATACTTTCTTTCATATCTTGGCCTATGCCAGTGTGAATGGCTTTCTTTTTACATCTCTTAACTTAGAATGGGAAATAAATAAATAAATACAAATGTATATATATATATATGTATATATATAATTTTCCTATTCAAAAAATAAGATTGCTAATCTGTGCTTACATTGCAGGTAAACTTATCACTGCTACCTCTTTTGATGGACAAAATGCGAAATTTCCCATTGGCCTCTTCCTCTCAAAATATCAATTAGCACAATTTTTAAAGAACTCTGTTTTCTTGGGTAAATTTCACGGGTCTTAACGGAGAAATCTAAGAAATGATATGGTCAACCCTCCATATCCATGGGTTCTGCATCCACAGATTCAACTAACCTAGGATGGAAAATATCTTTTAAAAAAATTCCAAAAAGTAAAACTTGAATTTGCCATGAACCGGCAACTGTTTACAAAGCATTTACAAAGCATTTATATTGTATTAGGTACTATAATCTAGAGGTGATTTAAAGTATACAGGAGGATGTGCATAGTTTATGTGCAAATACTATGCCATTGTGTAAGGAATTTGAGCATCCACTGATTTTGGTATCCATGGGGGTCCTGGAACCAGTCCACTAAGGGTATTGGGGGACAACTGTAGGCAGTTTTCAGAGTTATATAGTTGTGTTTAAGATATATATATATATATGTATGATTGTTGACAATAAACATATTTTTTAGGTAAAATAGAAAAGGATTCTGTCCCTAGTCTTTAATGTAAAAGAGCAATCAGGAGCAAGTAACTAAATTTTTATTACATAGAGTGTTAATTTTCATTCCCTTATTTATTAACTTATCTTTTAAAAACATGCCCATAGATGAGTTCATTATTGCTCAACATAAAAATAATTTCAATTCAAGGCAAACTATGTCTTTGGAATATCAATTATCACTTACGTAGAGAAGAGGTAATATAAAATGGCAGCTTCCTCATTTATTTGTTTTACTTCAGTGGCTTTCAATCTTATTTTTAAAACATAGTGTGCATTTTAAACATAAGTCTAGACAACAACCAGCACAACATTTGGTTTAAAACCCAGGTTTATAATGATTTTATCTCTCAAACCGCCAAAAGCTAGTTGCTGGTGTCTGCCACTGTGCATATGCTCTCTCAACTCCCGACTGAGACAACATACCTGAAACCATTTTCCTGCCTGAGATTATATTAAAAATTTGTACCTGTGCTAGCAGCATGAATTCAAGTTGATTATTGTTCTAAATCTGTGACTTCCCACTTATCCTCCTAAAGATATAAATGCTTGCTTTTCAGTAGGTCACACACGTAGAAATTATTATGAAGGCAAGATTCAGTAACAATTATATGCATAGCACTATATTCAGATTGAATTGGAACACCCACATTAACACATAAGAAAAGCCTAAAGCATAAGTGCACACGAGCACTGCCGCGGTTGCACACCCCATCTATTCCAATACCGCCAACATCAATTTTACTAAAGTTTCCGGGGAAGATTCGCCACGTTTCGTCTTAATGTGCGTTTTTAAAAATATTTTTCTTTAAAAGGTTAAATAACCCTCCATGTGATAATAAAAGGAAGCATGGGGGAAAAAATCCTCAAAAATAGTAAAACTGCTCAATGTTAATTCAAATAAAGGATTTTTCTTAAAGATACCTGCATAACACTTCAGGTTGGAAAAGCACTTTGGAAGGTGCTTAAAACCACATCTACATTACTTGAATTGTGACCTTGGCCTAAAACATACACGTTGGGAGACATTTTTCAATTAGGAGGCAGCCTATTCAATTTTTGAGAACTGTAACTTATAGAAAGTTCAGATTTTGTACAGAACCAAGATCTGAATGTTTATATATAGGTTTTAGTAGTCAACCTCCATATCCAATTGTTCTATCACACAACATACTTTCAAATGCTATACGACTAATAACATGTCACTGCACCTATATTGTTTCAAAGCAAACTATCTCTATGCCCATCTTTCAAGATTTCTAGATCTTTCACCAAATATCAATTGCACTTAATAAACTTCATTTGTCAAAGTTCATCTTATGTTTCAAAAGTTGGATTTTCCCTCCTTGTGTTGGGAGATAATTATTCTACTCTACTATGGGGTAGTTAATTTTATTTCATATCACTATATGTGTTTCAAAATACCATCAGAATCAATGAGTTATCCAATTCTAGAACATTCATGTAGAAACTTGACATGATGTTAAGTAAGAGACTTGAATATGGAATATATGGCATGTTACCAAATTCTATTATTAATAAAAACCTACATATGGATTTTTTATACATGGCTTTTTCATTCAACTTCATATTTGTGAACTATGTCCATATTTTTCTATGTAGTAGGTCATTGTTTCTCATGCATTTTATGAATATACAAAAATTTTATTTATCCCTTCTATTTTTAATGGGCATATTGGAGGTTATTAATTTAATGCTGATATAAATAGTGCTTCTATGAGTATTTATTTACATGCCTCTGCATATGGATTTAAGACTAGAATTTCTGTTGGCTGCATAACCTAGAAGCAGAATTGTTCAATCACATGGTATGGGTATACTGCTCAAGAACTGTCCAAAGTAATTGAGCAAATTTGTATTCCTAGCAGGGTAGAGCTGAGGTGCTATATTAGTTATGATAGCAGCAACCTCAAACATATAATGTCTCATACTGAATTTTCTTTTTTGTTCATCCAACCATACTGGAGAAATAATCAGGAGAGTGGAACGGATCCAGCAAGGCATTCAGGCTGATGAACTATCTGTCAGCTTCAACAAATGACTTTGAGGGTATCTGGTATTCTCTAAATTACATACAATAACAAAAAAGTTAAATGAAAAATAGAGCATGAAAGTTAAACAGTATGGTTTCAATTCAAGGACATAAATATATCCAGGTAAAGGTATAGAATTCAATGTTTTATTGCCTCTAGCTATTCAGAGCAAAACTCTTTTCAGAATCAGATAAACCAGACTGAGGCCCGGTCTCAGTATTTACAAGCTAGTTAAACTTTTGAGCTCTTTAGATGTTCCAGTTCAGGAATTATAGGCAAATAAGATTTCTTAGATACTACTTCAAGATGACAATATTTAATTCAAAAAGTATTACAATAATTAATGAGATAATTTATATGGGCTATTTTTTGATATTTTATAACCACAGACAGATGTTTTCTCATATTCTTTGTGGAACCAAGGAACCATTCATATATAATACAACAGTGTAAGTATTACAGTTTCTCATGCTTTTTTTCCTGACTGCTTTAGAAAAGGAGGGAGAAGAAATGTGAATCAGCCTGAGAAAACAGTTTTGGAAGATTTAATTTTCAACTGATTATTTGGAAATGTAAAGAAAAATTAAAATCAATGATTGAGTGCAGTTCATAAGATGATATAGCCCATATTCATTTTCCATGATTTAAAGATTTCTTGTCATATCATGAGGGGAAGGTGAAATTTAATAAAATGAGGTAAATGATCTACAAGGTGATATACACCAGGGATCCATAGGTCTGTACCTGAATGTGTATGTTCACAGGTGAACGGTGTGAAGAAGAAACGGGAGAGAAAGACATTTGAGATTTACTCTTCCTGATTTCTTCTCACTTTTAGAGTCTAACTGAAAATGATTTTCCATAAGGTAAACTCTGAGTGGAAATCAGTTTTGGATTATGTTACTAATCACTTTACCAAGAGCATTTGAAGCTCTGAAATGTTTTAATGCTCAAAATAAAGGAGATTATTTTTATAGCTTAATCTCATGAGGTCAATTAATGCCTTCTCTCCAGACTGACACTTTGAACATTAGTATTAACACTGCTGTCCTTAAAGCATCAACAATAGCCTGCAGTGCAACAAAATGTTGATGGCTAATAAAGCACAATGTTCAGCTGCTGCCTGAGGGCAGGATTCAGAATTGCCATATCAACCCACAACCATGTTTTCATTTTTGGGGACAAGTTGCATTACTTAAAAGTTAAAATACTTCCATTTCTATCATTTTAATATCTAGACTCAATTTATGGTTATTCAAAAACTGAATATATTATTATTCTTCCTTAGAGAATAACACAAATGGAATCTTCCACCATTATACAGAGAGGATAGCTATAGGTAAGTAGATAGATGGATAGAAAGATAGATATATGCATAAATAAAAGAGAGAGATACAAGTTATGTACACTGTTAAAATCCACATTCCCTTCTTTTCACAGTGAAGATGCCTTCTCTGAAGGTGCAAATTACGTTTTCTTCATAGTTACCATGAAATCTATTCTAAGAATAATCTTTATATTGACGATAAATTTAATCAATAAATAATTAATGCCCTCTGAACAATCTTTCAATATGTCAATGTTTTTGGAAATGTGCATTACAAATGGTTTTCCAAAAAGAAACTTTTGTGTGATATTTTAGGGGGTAGAAGCCATAGGTACACAATAAGGACAGATGGAACATTCTAATACAAAGTCCATAGCTAGAGGGAAGGCATCCCTGGAAAAGAAACAAATACAGGGACTGAAAAACAAAATGACTTGAAGAAACCAAGTGTCCAGATGAAAAATAGCAATATCAGACACAGCAACATAGAGAATAAATGGTTTCTGTCTTCTAATTTGAGTATTTTGTCCATTTAAGTTCAGTGCAATTATTAATATATTAGGATTTTGATCTAGCATTATATTATGTGGTTTCTATTTTGCTCACTTTGTCTGTTTTTTGTCTCCTTCTCCTTTCTTTTCTCCTTTGGGATGAGTCCAGTGTTTTTATTATTTCATTTTACTTTCCCTTCTATAGCATATTACATTCTGTTACTATCCTTTTAGTGGTTACGTTACTATACAACCTTGCCTTATTACATTTGAGTTAATATTGTTGTCCCTCCTTGACAAAAAACAATAAGCAGTTAACAGGAAATATTTTAAAAATAAAGATACAGAAGGTTTGAAAGTAAAGGATGGAATAAATATTCCTTGTGAGCACTAACTAAAACAAAGTTGGTGTAGCTATACTGATTTCAGAATACCAATTATTTTGTGAAGGAGACTGACTGCTGGAGGGCACAAATGGGCTTCAGACAAAATGATAATGTTCTATTTATCGAGCTGGGTGTTATTTATATGAATGTGCAAGCTTTGTCAAAATGCATGGAACTCCATGGTAGGGGTAGACCTAAATAGACATTTCACTAAAGAAGACATACAAATGGCCAAGAGGCACATGAAAAGATGCTCAACATCACTAATTATTAGAGAAATGCAAATCAAAACTACAATAAGGTATCACCCACACAGGTCAGAATGGCCATCAGCAATCTACAAACAATAAATGCTGGTGAGGGTGTGGAGAAAAGGGAACCCTCCTACACTGCTGGAGGGAATGTAAATTGGTACAGCCACTATGGAGAACAGTATGGAGGTTCCAAAAAAAAAAAAAAACTAAAAATGGAACTACCATATGACCCAGCAATCCCACTCCTGGGCATATACCTGTAGAAAACCATAATTCAAAAAGATACATACCCTGCAGTGTTCACTGCAGCACTATTTACAATAGCC
The DNA here is from genome assembly GCF_039906515.1 of Pseudorca crassidens. Taxonomy (NCBI): domain Eukaryota; kingdom Metazoa; phylum Chordata; class Mammalia; order Artiodactyla; family Delphinidae; genus Pseudorca; species Pseudorca crassidens. Next base: position 70,641,273 of record NC_090296.1, read on the forward strand.
AGGACATGGAAGCAACCTAAGTGTCCATCTACAGATGAATGGATAAAGAAGATGTGGTACATATATACAATGGAGTATTACTCAGCCAAAAAAAGGAAGGAAATAGTCCTATTTGCAGAGACATGGATAGACCTAGAAGGTGCCATACAGAGTGAAGTAAGTCAGAAAGAGAAAAAGAAATCTGGTATAATATCGCTTACATATGGAATCTAGAAACATTGTACAGATTAACTTATTTGCAAAGAAGAAATAGAGACACAGATGTAGAGAACAAGCTTATGGATACCAAGCTGGGGGGAAGGTGAGGTGGGATGAATGGGAGATTGGGATTGACATATATACACTACTATGTATAAAATAGATAACCAATGAGAACCTACTGTATAGCACAGGAAATGCTACTCAGTGCTCTGTGGTGACCTAGATGGGAAGGAAATCTAACAAAGAGGGGATATATGTATATGTATAACTGGTTCACTTTGTGGTAAAGCAGAAACTAACACAACGTTGTAAAGCAACTATATTCCAGCAAAAATTAACTTAAAAAGCATACAAAATAGGATGCTGCTGAAAGGCTGCACCCAAGGAGGAATTTCAGGCTGGATAGACTGCTCCAGCTTTCAAGTTTACTGCTCCACAAGCCAAAGTTGCAGGCAGGCCTGAAGAAGTGCTGGTCTCCTCTGTGCCTGTGTAGCAATTTCCTACTGAAGCCTGGTCTGCAGCTCCCACTGCTCTGACGGGACCTCAACTTTGATGATGAGAATATCTTCCTGGAGAACATAGCCCTTCAGCACAGGGCTAACCAAGCACCTGGCTGAATAAGGATCCTGCAGGAGCCACAGGAGCCATAGAAGCTGCAGGCCAACTGGTGTCCCACACCACTCTGGTGAGCCAGCAGCTATTAAAAATCTATTGCATGGAGACCTTCAAGATGGCAGAGGAGTAAGAAGTGGAGAGCACCTTCCCCCTCACAAATACATCAAAAATACATCCACATGTGGAACAACTCCTAGAGAACACTACTGAACACTGGCAGAGGACCTCAGACTTCCCAAAAGGCAAGAAAATCCCCATGTACCTGGGTAGGGCAAAAGAAAAAAGAAAAAACAAAGACAAAAGAATAGGGATGGGACCTGTGCCTCTGGGAGTGAGCTGTGAAAGTGGAAAAGTTTCCACACACTAGGAAGTCTCTTTACTGGCAGAGACGGGGGATGGAAAGTGGGGGAAGCTTCGGAGCCATGGAGGAGAGCGCAGCAACAGGGATGCAGAGGGCAAAGCAGAGAGATTCTCGCACAGGAGATTGGTGCTGACCAGCACTCACCAGCCTGAGACGCTTGTCTGATCACCTGCCCGGGCACGTGGGGTCTGGGAGCTGAGGCTCGGGCTTCAGAGATCAGACCCCAGGGAGATGGCGGGGATTTTCTGCGTGAACACAGCCTGAAGGGGGTTAGTGCGCCACAGCTAGCCAGGAGGGAGTCCAAGAAAAAGTCTGGACCGGCTGGAGAGGCAAGAGACCAATATTTTGGGGTGCGTGAGGAGAGGGGCTTCCTGCTCCATGGACCCACAGATGGCAAAACACTACCTAAGTGAGCTCTAGAGATAGACGCGAGCTGCGGCGGCTATCATCTCGGAACCCAGACACGGGCACAGACCACTACCGCTGTGGCCACTGCCACCAAGAATCCTGTGTACAAGCGCAGATAACTACCCACACCCCCCTGAGGCCTGTGAAGCATGCCACTGCCAGGGTCCCCTGATCCAGGGCCAACTACCCAAGAAGAACATGTGGCACACGGCACGCCTCAGGCTGTTGCAATGTCATGCCGGCCTCTGCCACTGCAGGCACGCCCTGCGTGTCAATTATGACCTACCATACCCCTCTCTCTTCCAGGTCTGAGTGAGCAAGAGAGCCCTAATCAGCTGTTGCTTTAACACCGCCCTGTCTGGGCAGGGAACAGATGCCTGAGGGCAAACTACATGCAGAGGCGGGGCAAAAACCAAAGTTTAACCCCAGGAGCTATTCAAACAAAGAAGAGAAAGGGAAATTTCTCCATGCAGACTCAGGAGAAGCAGATTAAATCCCCAAAATAGGTTTGATAAGCCCTGCATCTGGGGAATACCTGAATAGAAGATGAACGTTCCCATTTTGAGGCAATGGACTTCGGGAACAACTGTAGACTTGGGGTTTGCTTTCTGCATTTGATTTGGTTTTGGTGTTATGTTTATCTTAGTTAGTTTTTAGTGCGTGTTTTCATTGATGGGTTTGTTTATTGGTCCGGTTTCTCTCTTTATTTTTTTCTTTCTGTGAGTGTGTGTGTATTTTTGTGTGTGTGATTTTGTCTGTTTAGTTTTGCTTCTACAGTTTGTCTTGGGGTTCTGTCTGTTCATATTTGTTTTTTTCTTTTGGTTTTTGGTTCTTCCTTTTCTGCCAAGCCGTGCAGCTGGCAGGGTCTTGGTGCTCTGTCCAGCTGTTGGGCCTGAGCCTCCAAGGTGGGAGAGCCGAGTCCAGGACACTGGACCACCATAGATCTCCTGGCCCCATGTAATATTAATCAGCGAGAACTCTCCCAGAGATCTCTATCTCAACACTAAGACTCAGCTCCAACCAATGGCCAGCAAGGTCCAGTGCTGGATGTCCCATGCCAAACAACTAGCAAGACAGGAACACAACCCCACCCATTAGCAGAGAGGCTGCCTAAAATAATAATAAGGTGACAGACACCCCCAAAACACACCACCGGATGCAGCCCTAACCACCAGAGGGACAAAATCCACCAGAACACAGGCACCATTCCCCCCAACCAGGAATCCTACACAGGTCACTGAACCAAACTCACCCACTGGGGGCAGATACCAGATATAAGAGGAACAGTGAACCTGCAGTCTGTGAAAAGGAGATCCCAAACACAGTAAGTTAAACAAAATGAGAAGACAAGGAAATATGCAGCAGATGAAGGAACAAGGTAAAAACCCAACAGACCAAACAAATGAAGAGGAAATAAGCAATTTACCTGAAAAAGAATTCAGAGTAATGATAGTAAAGATGATACAAAAATCTCAGAAATAGAATGGAGAAAATTCAAGAAACATTTAACAAGGACCTAGAAGAACTAAAGACAAACAATGATGAACAACACAATAAATGAAATTAAAAATACTCTAGAAGGAATCAATAGTAGAATAACTGAGGCAGAAGAACAGATAAGTGACCTGGAAGATAAAACAGTGGAGATAAGTGTCACAAAACAGAATAAAGAAAAAAGAAAGAAAAGAATTGAGGACAGCTTCAGAGACTTCTGGGACAGCATTAAATGCACCAACATTCGAATTACAGGGATCCCAGAAGAAGAAGGGAAATAGAAAGGGTCTGAGAAAATATCTGAAGAGATTATAGTCAAAAACTGCCGTATCATGGGAAACGAAATAGTCAGTCATGTCCAGGAAGCACAGAGAGTCCCATACAGGATAAATCCAAGGAGAAACATGCCAAGACATATATTAATTAACTTATCAAAAATTAAATACAAAGAAAAAATATTAAAAGCAGCAAGGGAAAAGCAACAAATAACAAACAAGGGAATCCCCATAAGGTTAACAGCTGACATTTCAGCAGAAAATCTGCAAGCCAGAAGGGAGTGGCAGGACATATTTAAAGTGATGAAAGGGGAAAACCTACAACCAAGATTACTCTACCCAGCAAGGATCCCATTGAGATTAGACAGAGAAATTAAAACCTTTACAGACAAGCAAAAGCTAAGAGAATTCAGCACTACCAAACCAGCTTTACAACAAATGATAAAGGTACTTCTTTAGGCAGGAAACACAAGAGAAGGAAAAGACCTACAATAACAAAACCCAAAACAATTAAGAAAATGGTAATAGGAACATACATACCAATAACTACCTGAAATGTAAATGGATTAAATGCTCCAAGCACAAGGCTGGCTGAATGGATACAAAAACAAGATACTTATATATGCTGTCTACAAGAGACCCACTTCAGACCTAGGGACACATACAGACTGAAAGGGAGGGGATGGAAAAAGATATTCAATGCAAAGGGAAATCCAAAGAAAGCTGGAGTAGCAATTCTCATATCAGACAAAATAGAACTTTAAAATAAAGACTATTACAAGAGACAAAGAAGGACACAACATAATGACCAAGGGATCAATCCAAGAAGAATATATAACAATGGTAAATATTTAAGCACCCAACATAGGAGCACCTCAATACATAAGGGAAATGCTAACGGCCATAAAAGGGGAAATCGACAGTAACACAATCATAGTAGTGGACTTTAATACCCCACTTATACCAATGGACAGATCATCCCAAATGAAAGGAAACAAAAGCTTTAAATAATACATTAAACAAGGAGTTGATATTTATAGGACATTCTGTCCAAAAACAACAGAGTACATTTTTTTCTCAAGTGCACATGGAATATTTCCCAGGATAGATCATATCTTGGGTCACAAAACAAGCCCGGATAAATTTAAGAAAACTGAAGTCATAACAAGTATCTTTTCTGACCACAATGTTATGAGACTAGATATCAATTAGAGGAAAAAAACTGTAAAAAATACCAACACATGGAGGCTAAACAATACACTACTAAATAACCAAAAGGTCACTGAAGAAATCAAAGAGGAAATCAAAAAATATCTAGAAACAAATGACAATGTAAACACAATGACCCAAAACCTATGGGATACAGCAAAAGCAGTTCTAAGCGGGAAGTTTATATCAATACAATCCTACCTCAAGAAACAAGAGAACTCTCCAATAAACAACCTAACCTTACATCTAAAGTAATTAGATAAAGGAGACCAAAAAACCCCCAAAGTTAGCAGAAGGAAATAAATCATAAAGATCAGATCAGAAATAAATGAAAAAGAAATGAAAGAAACAATAGCAAAGATTAACAAAACTAAAAGCTGGTTCTTTGAGAAGATAAACAAAATTGATAAACCATTAGCCAGACTCATCAGGAAAAAAAGGGAGAAGACTCAAATCAACAGAATTAGAAATGAAAAAGGAGAAGTAACAACTGACACTGCAGAAATACAAAGGATCATGAGAGACAACTACAAGCAACTATATGCCAATAAAATGGAAAACCTGGAAGAAATGGACAAATTCTTAGAAAAGCACAACCTTCAAAGACTGAACCAGGAAGAAATAGAAAATATGAACAGACAAATCACAAGCACTGAAATTGAAACTGTGATTAAAAATCATCCATGAAACAAAAGCCCAGGACAAGATGGCTTCACAGGTGAATTCTATCAAACATTTAGAGAAGAGTTAACACCTACCCTTCTAAAACTCCTCCAAAATATAGCAGAGGGAGGAGCACTCCCAAACTCATTCTTGGAGGCCACCATCACCCTGATATGAAAACCAAAGATGTCACAAAAAAAGAAAACTACAGGCCAATATCACTGATGAACATAGATGCAAATATCCTCAACAAAATACTAGCAAACAGAATCCAACAGCACATTAAAAGGATCATGCAGCATGATCAAGTGGGGTTTATCCCAGGAATGCAAGGATTCTTCAATATACACGAATCAATCAATATGATAAACCATATCAACAAACTGAAGGAGAAAAAACATATGATCATGTCAATAGATGCAGAAAAAGCTTTCATCAAAATTCAACACCCATTTATGACAAAAACTCTCCAGAAAGTGGGCACAGAGGAGATCTACCTGAACATAATAAAGGCCATATATGACAAACCCACAGCCAACATCATTCTCAATGGTGAAAAATTGAAACCATTCCCCCTAAGATCAGGAACAAGACACGGGTTCCCACTCTCACCACTATTATTCAACACAGTTTTGGAAGTTTTAGCGAAGGCAATCAGAGAAGAAAAAGAAATAAAAGGAATCCAAATCAAAAAAGAAGTAAAACTGTCACAGTTTGCAGATGACCTGATACTCTACATAATGAATCCTAAAGATGCTACCAGAAAACTACTAGAGGTAATCCATGAATTTGGTAAAGCAGCAGGATACAAAATTAATGCAGAGAAATCTCTTACATTCCTATACACTAACAACGAAAAATCTGAAAGAGAAATTAAGGAAACACTCCCATTTACCATAGCAACACAAAGAATAAAGTACCTAGGAATAAACCTATCTAAGGAGACAAAAGACTTGTATCCAGAAAACTTTAAGACACTAATGAAAGAAATAAAGACAATACAAACAGATGGAGAGATAGACCATGTTCTTGGATTGGATAAATCAATACTGTGAAAATGACTCTACTACCCAAAGCAATCTACAGATTCATGGTAATCCCTATCAAACTACTAGTGGTATTTTTCTCAGAACTAGAACCAAAAATTTTACAATTTGTATGGAAACACAAAAGACCCCGAATACCCAAAGAAGCAATCTTGAGAAAGAAAAACAGAGCTGGAGGAATAAGGCTCCCTGACTTCAGACTATACTACAAAGCTACAGTAATCAAGACAGTATGGTACTGGCACAAAACAGAAATATATATCAATGGAATAGGATAGAAAGCCCAGAGATAAATCCAGGCACATATGGTCACCTTATCTTTGACCAAAGAGGCAAGAATATACTTGGAGAAAAGACAGTATCTTCAATAACTGGTGCTGGGAAAACTGGACAGGTACATGTAAAAGAATGAAATTAGAACACTTCTTAACACGATATACAAAAATAAACTCAAAATGGATTAAACACCTAAATGTAAGGCTAGACACTATAAAACTCTTAGAGGAAAGCATAAGCAGAACACTCTATGACAAAAATCACAGTAAGATCCTTTTTGACCCACCTCCTAGAGTAATAGAAATAAAAACAAAAATAAACAAATGGGACCTAATGAAACTTAAAAGCTTTTGCACAGCAAAGGAAACCATAAACAAGATGAAAAGACAACCCTTAGAATGGGAGAAAATACTTGTGATCGAAGCAACTGACAAAGGATTAATCTCCAAAATATACAAGCAGCTCATGCAGCTCAATATCAAAAAAAAAAAACAAACAACAGGGGCTTCCCTGGTGGTGCAGTGGTTGAGAGTCCGCCTGCCGATGCAGGGGACATGGGTTCGTGTCCCGGTCCGGGATGATCCCACATGCCGTGGAGCGGCTGGGCCCGTGAGCCATGGCCACTGAGCCTGTGCTTCTGGAGCCTGTGCTCTGCAACGGGAGAGGCCAAAAAGTGAGAGGCCTGCATACCGCAAAAAACAAACAAACAAACAACCCAATCCAACAATGGGCAGAAGACCTAAATAGACATTTCTCCAAAGAAGATGTACAGATTGCCAACAAACACATGCAAGGATGCTCAACATCACTAATCATTAGAGAAATGCAAATCAAAACCACAATAAGCTATCACCTCATACAGGTCAGAATGGCCATCATCAAAAAATCTACAAACAATAAATGCTGGAGAGGGTGTGGAGAAAAGGGAACCCTCTTGCACTGTTGGTGGTAATGTAAATTGATACAGCCACTACGGAGAACAGTATGGAGGTTCTTTAAAAAACTAAAAAAAGAACTACCATATGACCCAGCAATCCCACTACTGGGCATATACTCTAAGAAAATCATAATTCAAAAAGAGACATGTACCACAATATTCACTGCAGCTCTATTTACAATAGCCAGGACATGGAAGCAACCTAAGTGTCCATCGACAGATGAATGGATAAAGAAGATGTGGACATATATACAATGGAATATTACTCAGCCATAAAAAGAAATGGAATTGAGTTATTTATAGTGAGGTGGATGGACCTAGAGTCTGCCATACAGAGTGAAATAAGTCAGAAAGAGAAAAACAAATACTGTACACTAACACATATACATGGAATCTAAAAAAAAAATGGTTCTGATGAACCTAGGGTCAGGACAGGAATAAAGACGCAGGCATAGAGAATGGACTTGAGGACACAGGGAGGGGGAAGGGTAAACTGGGACAAACTGTGAGAGTAGCATTGACATATACACACCACCAAATATAAAACTGATAGCTAGTGGGAGGCAGCTGCATAGCACAGGGAGATCAACACGGTGCTTTGTGTTGATCTAGAGGGGTGGGATAGGCAGGGTGGGAGGGAGGCACAAGAGGGAGGGTATATGGGCATATATGTATACATATAGTGGATTCACTTTGTTGTACAGCAGAAACTAACACAACATTGTAAAGCAATTAAACTTCAATAAAGATGTAAAAAACAAATGCACGAAGCTCTAGTCCTATGATTTGTAGGATTTTATATATAGATATAAAGCATATCTATATATAAATACAGATATAGTACAACATATAATTATATATCTATATATAAGATCTACATCTAGTTTACAATTCAATAAAATGTCCTTTGAAAATGAAATATCATTTAGCACCCACTAGAATGGGGGGAAAAAAAACCAGACAGATAATACTAAGTCTGTAAAAGGTGTAGACCAACTGGAATTCTTCCATACTGCTGCTGGAAATGTAATTTGCTACACCATGTGAGAAAAGCATTTAGTGATATCTTTAGTACAAAGCTGAACACATGATGACCTAGCAATTCCTTTCTTAGGTATGCTCGCACTAATATACCAGGAAGAAAAAGATGGCTCTAAATCTCTAGAAACTCTTATCAGTGAAGAAGGCAAAGACTTAAATCTGTATAATAACCATATCCTCTTTTACTACTCTTTGCTTGATAACTTCCCATAACTGGACACTACCCCGCCCTTCTGCCTTCAACATCTTATTTGTCTTTAGCTGGAGATGGTATTTGAGGTGGTGGCTTGGTCCATTTGTTTATTCATTCAGTTTGCCTGGGTATCTCTCATGTGTATAGGAGGCATACATCTTATTAAACTTGTTTCTTTTTCTCCAGTTTAATCTGTCATTCATTACAGGGGAGTCTCAGCCACAAATCTAGAAGGGTAGAGGGAAAATGATTTTTTCTCCCCAGCACACAAAACCCCAGTAAAGTTACAGAGCATTAACTTCACTATAAAAAGTTCCCTTGCATCTTTTCCCAGTCCATTCTCTCCCTGACTATAGGCACCCACTATTCACTTTATAATCCTCATGGTATCGTTTTGCCTGTTCCTAAACTTCATATAAATGGAATTATTAACTGCATACTCTTTTGGGTCTGATTTCTTTTGTTCAATGTGATGCTTTTTAAATGTTTCCATGTGGTTGCTTGTGTCAGTACCTTGCTACTTTCTATTGCAGGGAAGTATTCCTTGTATGACTAAACCACAATTTTTTTATTCATTCTCTGGGTGATGGATATTTGGGTTATTTCCACATTTGGACCATGTGAATAAAGTTACCATAAGCATTCTTGTATAAGTCTTTTAGTAAACATATGTTTTCATTTCTTTGTGTACAAATTCTGAAGAGTGGAGTTGCTAGATTTAAGAATGGTGTATGCTTAACTGTTTTCCACAGTGGTGTAGAATTTTACATTTCAATCAGTAATATATAAGAGATTTAGTTGTTCCTTATCCTACTCATCATTTGGTATTGTTTATATTTTAGATATTCTATTGGAAGTGTAGTGGAATCTCATTGTGATTCTAACGTATATTTCACTAATATCTAATTATATTGATCATCTTTTCATGAGCTCATTGACTATCTGAATATCATTTGTGTGTGTGTGTGTGTGCGTATGAAGTGTTCAAATAATTTTTCCCTTTTAATAATTGGGTGATGTGCCAATTTATTATTGAGAGTTGACAATTTTGGATGGGACATGCACAGTATTTTATAATTAAGTATGGTATTTGCTGTGGAATTTTATATGTCTATTAAATTGAAGCAATCTCCTTCTATTTCTAGTTTGCTGAGAGTTTTAGGGTTGATTATTGTCAGATTTTTTTTCTGTATCTAATGAGATGAGCATATGGGTTTTTTTTTGCCTTTACTGTATCAATGTGTCAAAATTACAAGGATTGATTTTTGAATACAAAATAAGGCTTGCATTTCTGCAATTAAACCCACTTAGTCAAAATTATTTTCACTCCTATATCTTTTTTTTTTTTTTTCTTTTTTTGCGGTACGCGGGCCTCTCACTGTTGTGGCCTCTCCCGTTGCGGAGCACAGGCTCCGGATGCACAGGCTCAGCGGCCATGGCTCATGGGCCCAGCTGCTCCATGATTAAAAGTGGGCAAATTAACCAAAGTAAGATAGATGAAAATAAGAAAGGAGAAGAAATCAGTGAAATAGAAAATAATAGAGAAAAATCACTATATCCACAATTGGTCTTTTGAAAAATTTAAAAAGATTGATAATCTCTTAAAAGACTGGTAAAAAACAAAAGAAAATAAAAACAAATACCCAATATCAAAAATGAAAGAGGGGCTAATATCCCAGATCCTTCAGACACTAAATGCCTAAAAAGGAAATATCGTGAATGAATTTATTCCAAAGAAACAATGTAGTTGAAATGTAAAAAGCTCTTGAAAAATCCAACTTAGATAAAGTAATACAAAAATAAATGGATATATTAAATAGCCCTATATCCATTACATATATGTAGGATTTCTAATGATCTGTTTATAACTTCAATCAACTGCTTAGACTCAGTTTACCAATTCTTACCATTTTCATACTTAAACTATATAAAATTCCTTGTCTAATGGCTTCAATATTTCAAGTTTCTAGGTTGGCTTCTGCTGATTTTTTCTTGAATGTGAGTGTTGTGTTTTTGCTTCTTCACATATCTTACTCTCTTTTATTGCATAATGTGCAATGCATAAAATGATAGTGGCAATATAGGGATACTGTTTTATTGGGTTTTGTTGTTGTTGTCATTATTTTTCTTCCAGTTAGAAGGGACTCTGCTCTATGTGTTGATGCTAAAATGAGAAAATAATAAACAAAATTTCACCAAATTTTGAGTAAATATGCTACAGAGCCACAACTTTAAGAAGACTGAGCTCACTTTTGGTTAGCCCAACTCCTGTACAACTGTGCCACTTCTACTGATCCTGGTGCCATCTCTGCTTCTGCTGTTGCTATAGCTATCTGGCGATTAGTTTTGGTTAGTGTCTGAGCCTGAAGGCTGAAGGGAGGTGAGCAGGAATATTGTGTTAGGATCAATGGTTCCAAAACACATGAGAATGGGCCACACTGAAGTTTCTTCCTGCTTTTAATCCCATCTTCACTTGCCACCCCTCAGCAAAGTTTTGGGGAAGACTAGGATGTGGAGAGTTTCTATTTTGAGACAATGGTTGTTGCTTTGAATTTTCCAGATATGTCAATCAATCCCATATTCCTCAGTCTACCATTAAATCCATTGATCTCTGCTTCACCCACTAGGCTTTCTGTTCCTGGAGGGCCTTCACTTCCACCAGCTTTTGCAACCAGAAGCTAACATGGCTGGCTATTAATCTAGGAAGGGCTAGACTTGCTGATTAACAGTTTACCAAGGCTTTAGTGAGTTCACTGCTAATAATCACATAGATTTGTATGACTTTAATATTATGCAGATTTTTCTTGGTCTTCTTTTTCTTTCCCTATACTCAACTGGAAGTGGAAGCCTAACCCATTATTCTCTTACCTTCTTTTTTCATTTAACAGACACACACATACACATACAGACATACATACATACACACACACACACACACACACACACACACTCACACAATCCTATAGCCAGTCTGTAGTGCATTTAAGTTTCCTCTTGCTTTCGCATAATTTCAAATATCTCAACCAAATTTCTCATTTGAAAAAAAAATCGGTTTTCAATACTTCATCCATTTTTCAATACTGAAATTTTTTTTTTTTTTTTTTTTTGCGGTACACGGGCCTCTCACTGTTGTGGCCTCTCCCGTTGCGGAGCACAGGCTCCGGACGCGCAGGCTCAGCGGCCATGGCTCACAGGCCCAGCCGCTCCGCAGCACGTGGGATCTTCCCGGACCGGGGCACGAACCCGTGTCCCCTGCATCGGCAGGCAGACTCTCAACCACTGCGCCACCAGGGAAGCCCAATACTGAAATTTTTAAATACTGAATTGTCTATTTATGCCAGCACTCTTAATACATATATAATATAGTATAATTAATATATCTCTTAGTAGCTATATAAGAGATATGTAAATCGGGACTCTATTGATTGAAATAAGAATGTCATTACAATCATCTAAAAATCATTTGATTGTATTAAATATTTAAACTTCTGTTTATCAAACTTTGCTTCTTCTCAGAACGCCCATACATTTTCCCATGTGAAGTTTCCAGGAGAAGTTTCAGACAATAATTTTTTTTTCATACTAAATGGTGAATTTCCCACTGAGAAATATGTTAATTATGATAAACAATCATGACGTTAATATCTCAGGAGTTTTTAAAAACTGTATTTCAGAAAATATTCAAAATTATTTTACTGATAAATTACACTCTTCAAGGGTATTTACATATTCTGACAATTACATGTTTTTTTTTTTTTTTTTTTTTTTTTTTTTTTGCGGTACGTGGGCCTGTCACTGCCGTGGCCTCTCCCGCTGCGGAGCACAGGCTCCGGACGCGCAGGCCCAGCGGCCATGGCTCACGGGCCCAGCCACTCCGCGGCACGTGGGATCCTCCCGGACCGGGGCACGAACCCGCGTCCCCTGCATCGGCAGGCGGACTCCCAACCACTGCGCCACCAGGGAAGCCCAATTACATGTTTTAGAATGAAATTTTAACTGATTAAAAATGGCAGCACAGAAAATCAAACCAAAAAATTTCACAAAATCCTTCATAGACTTCACAATTTTATGAAGTCCCACATTCTTATATAGCCTATATTTATATAGCATAGTTTTAAAGGTATTTTTAGCAGTTAATTTTCTTATTAAAAAATTCTTTCTATACTTTGATAGGACAACAGCCCAAACCATTGTCTTTCTCTTTCTTCCCACCTGCAACAGGAACATATAGGATGGCTAAGGAAGATCACCTGTTTTGTGACCATGAAGAAATAAACACAAATTTAAATGACTGAAAGAAAGATGGAATGATCAGGGACTATGCTGCTATCTTAGATACTGGCTCTGTACCACCTGCAATAGCCCTTCTTGTGAGAAAAATAATTGTGCTACTTTTTAAATAAATAATCGTCTGAATACACTTCTTAACTGATACAAATATTTAAAAACACTGATGGATTAAACATAGAAATATGGAAAAATTTTATATCACTTTGTCTACTGTAAAATTTGAAATTGTTTCTTTATGGATCAGTAAGTTATTTAATGTTCTTTCACTCGAGTCCACATTGTAAATTAAAATTATGTCAGCTTTGAAGAATAACCAATTTAAAATTATGATCTCAATTTACACTTGGATTTTGACTAACAGTAAGAACTCTCATGACCTACTCTATCTAAAGGAATAATAGTCATGCAACTTCTAAATGTACAGAATAACCTGTCCTCCTCATGAAGGTGGAATATCTAGAATATATGTAATGCATTTCATTTTTGGGGGAAAAGGAGATGTTTCATAACATAGCCTCAAACATTTAGTTTAAAAAATGAGAGAAGAAATATGCTATAGAAGTTTGGTTGGATTTATTCCCAACATGCAAAGTCCTTGGAAGTCATAACTTTTGTCCTTATAATAAAAAAAAGCTAGAAAATTGAAAATCAATGACTTTTTTCAGAGAACTGAGAATGCAGAGCAAACACCACTGCAAAACAGAGAGAGAGGCAAATCAGGCAAGATCTACTTCTTGGGGCAGACATTGCTAAAGCCAAATCTTGTAGGATCACTAAAGTGTTGATTTTGGCTGATTACTGGAAGCTCAGTATGGATTAGTATGAGGGAAGAAACTCCTGTGGGGAAGTTTTATGGATACCCCCAAATTTTTATGGGTTTTATCTCCAAGAACCCCACAGAGTTCTCATGGTAAAGACTAAGAGTGATCCTTTAGGATTCTCTGATATGGCAAGGATAAGAGTAATCATATGAAATACAATGGTTGTCTTCTTCATAGCAAAGACTTACAGTCCAGGGTAAAAGACATTGCCAGAGCCGTATTACATCTGGTGCGGGGGGCATTCCTCTGCATCAAACATTCTTGTCTCACTAGCAAGAGGGAACTAAAAAATATACTAGTGGAGAAATCATTGTAAAGGTCATAAAAGTACATAGGTCCACTAAAAGACTGAGATTTAATTATGATATTATAGAATGGTTTCCCTCCCTCATACCTTAAAATTTAAGCCAAGCTGAACTTCAGTATAACAAATGGAGGTTACAGCTGAAAAAACTGTAAGAAGCAGACACTCTTTGAGGAAGAGTACTTAGGAAAGCCCAAAGTTAAGACAGGAGACATAAACAAAGGACACTAGAGGAATTTGAAGCCTCTGACATCTAGAGTTATAGCAAACATCAAACATAGCTCAACTTGTAGCCAGATTAGCATATATCTTCACATTAAGGGTTTATTTACCCCAGTACCTATTACTGATACAACACGTCTGGCTTTCATCAACAACAAAAAATTACAAAGCATGGCAAAGGCAAGGAAAAAAAAAACCAACACAGTCTGAAGAGATAAAGAGATCAGCAGAACAAGACTCAGTGATGATGCACATTTTGTAAGTATCAGACAGGGAATTTAAAATTACTATGCTTAAGATGTTAAGGGCTCTAATGAAAAAAGTAGACAACATGCAAGAACAGATGGGTAATGAAAGCAGAGAGATAAAAACTCTAAGAAAGAATCAAAAGGAAATGCTAGAAATCAAAAGAACTGTAACAGAAATAGAGAATGTCTTTGATGGGTTCATTAGTGGACCAGACACAGTTGAAGACTCAGTGAGATTTAAGATAGTTCAAGAGAAATATTTCAAACTAAAATGCCAAGAGAAAAAAGAAAAAAAATACCAAACAGAGCATCCTAGAACGTGGGACAATTTTCAAAGTTGTAACATACACGTAATTGGAATACTAGAAGGAGAAGAGAGAGAGAAGAGAGGTGAATAAATATCTGAAGCAGTCATCATCAAGAAATTTTAAAACATAATAACATGAACCAAATCACAGACCCAGGAAGCTCAGAAAATATCCAGCATGATTATCATGCCAAAAATGCAACAGCTAGGCCTAACATATTCTATCTGCAAAAAATCAAAGATGAGAAGAACTTGAGAGAAGCCAGAGGAAAAAATACATTACCTGCAGAAGATCAAGGGTAAGGATTATAGCCCACTTCTCGTAAGAAACCACACAAGTAAGAAGAGAGTGAGATGAAATATTTAAAGTGTTGAAAGAATAAAAGCATCAACTTAAAATTCTGTATCTAGTAAAATTATCCTTCAAGTGAAGGAGAAATAAAAATTTTACCAGACAGCCAAAAACTAAGGGAATTCATTGCTAGCAATCCCACCCTGCAAATGTGTTTAAAAGAAGTTCTTTAGGGAGAAGGAAAATGATACAGGTGAGAAACTTGCATCTGCACAAAGAAAGGAAGTATATCAGAGGAGGACTAACTGAGGGTAAAATAAAATGTTTTATTTTTCTTATTCTATACTGATCTAAACTATAACTGTTTGTGTAAAGTAATAATAGCAAGGATGTATTGGCTTATTATAGCTGGAAATGGATAATCAAAATGGGAAAGAGGAATTGGAAATATGCTGTTAAAATCCCTTAACATGTGAAGTGGTATGAAGTGTTATTTGAGGTGATCTTAGATTAGTTTAAAATGTATACTTGGAACTAGTTAAAAAAAGATATGCTCATGTTAAGAGTGATCTTGAGTTTGATGATGCATTTATTTATTTATTTATTTATTTTAACATCTTTATGATGATGCATTTATAAAGACAACCTCAAAAACTTGATCTCTAGCGGAAAAAATTTGTTAAATTGGGTTTTACTAAAATTAAAAATGTCTATGCTATGAAAGACACTATCAAGATAATGCAAAGACAAGTCAAGACTGAGAGATAATATCTACAAAACATACATCTGATAAAGGACTGATATCCAAAATATACAAAGAACCCTTAAAACTCAACAATAAGAAAACAAACAACTGGATTAAAAAATGGAGAATGGATCCAAACAGAAACTGTACTTACTGACGGTAAGTAGCATATTAAAAGATGCTCAACATAATTTGTCATTACAGAAATGCAAATCAAAACAATAGTGAGATACCACTGTACACTCATTCAAATGGCTAAAATTTATGGCTAACAATACCAAAATCTGACAAATATGCACAGCGATAATTGCTGTTATTGCCAGAATTTTAAATGGTACAGACACTGAAAGACAGCTTGCACTTTCTTATAAATCCAAACCCAGTCTCACCATACTCTGCAGCAATCATGCGCCTGTGTATTTACCCAAATGCTATGAAGACTTATAGAACATAAAAATGTACACATAAATGCCTACTGCAGCTTTTTTCATAATCATAAAAAGTGACAGCAACTTTAGATGACTTTAAATAGGTTAACTGATAGATTATGGTACACCCGTACAATAGACTATTATTCAGTAATAAACTATCAAGCTACAAGAAAAAATAGATGAATGTTAAATACCTATTGCTCTGTGAAAGAAGTTTGTCTGAAAATGCTACCTACTGTATGATTCTAACTGTACTGTATAAACTTGTGTAGAAGGCAGAATTAGAGAAACAGCAAAAAGATCAGAGGTATCACAGGGAAAAGGAGAGGGAAGAGGATTGAACAGATAAAACACTGGGGACTTGTTTTTTTGAAATTAAAACAATCTCTATGATACTTTAATGGTGGACACATGATATTATTCATTTGTCAATATGCATAGAATTTTTGAGCATGAAGAGTGAACCTTACTTTATGAAATTTTTTAAAGTTACCATTTGGGAAGTAGAGAGATTGCAAAATGGAATGCAGAATTTGACAAAAAGTATAACTATTAAAATGTATGAAACATAAACTATTATATATGTAAAATGGCTAAACAACAAAGTCCTACTGTATAGCACAGGGAACTATATTCAATATCCCGTATTAAATCATAATGGAAAATAATATGAAAAAGAATCTATATATTTGTATAAATGTATTACTTTGCTGTACAGCAGAAATTAACACATTATAAATCAATTGTACTTCAATAAAATATATTTTTTTAATGTATGAAACAATCTCACTGAAGTAGGTGAAGGAGATATGCTTAACAAAGTGACTTTGGAATTGAGACTATAAGATTAAAGGCAACAGGAACTGTACATCAGCACAGTACTTCAGTTAAGTTTTTTTCTCCCACAGGGGTATAGCTTAACCATTCTGCTAACACTATACATGCATACTGCAAATGAACAATTAAGTAAACTGATGGTGGATTGTGGAAACCAGATTTTTCACGGTTTGGGTAAGAGATTACAGAAAAGGTGAGAAAGCTAGAATGAGCCATGTTGTGATGTCTTTAAGTTGGAGACATCAGTATGAACTCATGTTTAGCTTAATACAGATATGCATGGTTAATATAGAAATATTTACAATTACTGTATACACATGGGCTATACTTCCTTGCTCTGTTAGCTGAAAGTACCTGGGAGCAACAACTCCCCAGAAGCAACAAGCAAACCTGGCATCTGTATCTTGATTATTAATGCAATTCTCCAATAAAAGGTAACATATTAATCAATTAAATATTAGTCCAAATTACAATGTTATATTTTGTATTGCTAAGATTCTTAGAAAAGTTGATTTAATTAGGTTTTTAAAAGTATACTTTTCAAGGATTAAAAGATCTTTTTTTTCAAGAATAGTTCCAAAAACTACTAATCTTTAGGAATACCTCCACATTCTCGTGCATCTCATTTGCTACCGTAAACTACTGAAGAGAGAATAAATAAAATATATCATGCCACTGAGGAACCTTAGTTTTCAGTGAAATAATTTTTTTTCAAATAAAAATACATATAAATATCTTATTAAGTATCCTGTAAGGAATTACTAAATGAATATTTTCTTTGAGTAAAATCTCATTTATTCAATAGGCTATATTCAATGTTACAATCCCTTCTATAAATTTTACAGGATTTTTAGGAGAAATGCTTTCTCCAAATTCAGGAACCCTTCTTATCTGATGGTTGGGTTCTAGTTATATTCTGGTTCTTCCCAAAATAGTTCAGGTCAAATGCAAGGACTGAAAAAAGTCCCTTTCAAGTTCTAAGTTTTAGACAACCTAGTACACAAATCAGTCAAGAATTAATGACCATATATGAATAAAAAGTGAATTAATGACCATATATGGATAAAAAGTAAGCTCTCTCTTAGGCTCAGAGAGAAAATCCCATTACCCCCAATATGGAAGGCATTTTTTAATGGCTCTGTTGAACAACTTCTTACTTACCAATATAAATTGAAAAGTTCTCTACAACAGAGCTCTGAATCTCTATCATAAACTGACAGAGCTTGTGTCTCAGGCTAGACTACCCAGAGACTGATAAACTGAGATGGAGAGAATGAAACAGAGCTAGGCATAGCAGAAAGGTTTATCCTTAAACTGCTCACCATATACAAAATAGAAGCACAAACCAAGCCCACAGCCTGAAACCTGGCATGCCTAGGATACAGGTAGCCATGCCATACATAAATATATGAAATAAATTAAATACAATAGAAAAATAATAGTTTTTTATGAATCTGTTGCCAAAAATTAGGAATTCCTTTTCTCACAGATGAAGTTGTTAGAGGCTGTTAAGGACACTACAAAAACACTTCCTCTGAAGTAAGATAGGAGTCTCCACTCAGGAAATAATATGATGGAAAATAAATTGTCTTTCCTATCTCTTAGTACATCAACTCTAAATATCAAAGGCTATGGTCAACCAATGTGTGCCAATCTATTTTGGGATGAAGGAGATTTACATAGGCCAACCCATACCCACTTTCATAAGGCCCCCTCACTGATACCTCTCTCTTTGTATGTCCTCCTCCGCCCCATGAGCGTAGGGCTGCCATAGGAGGTTCTTAAAAGTGCTAGATCCACATCAAGGCTACACTGCCTCTGAGGACAAAAATATTTCTCCTATTCAATATTCCAGCTCAAGTTTAAACACCTTTATTTGCATTTCTCTACTAAGTCTTTCACGTCTATTTCAGTTCTGAACTTAGTATGGAATATGTCTAGTGAAATAACCTTCATCTCTTGTGGATAATTAACATTTATAATCATTTCTTCTAACTCTGCCCATATCCCAATCCCTTGCCTTTCTATTGTACTTTGGTCTTCTAGGGTCCTCATATCCCAAAGGAAATCAGTCTCTCCTTTTCTCCATGTAGTCAGAAATGGAGAATCACCTGTAAAATCTTTAGCCTAAAGATGTTGTTGATAAATTTTGCAGCCTGGTCCATAGGAGCCCAAGGAAGACTAGTACTTCCAATGATCCTCAAAATCTTCCCTGCCCTCGGCCTTTGCACTTTTCAGGTTTGAATAACTTGTATCATTCCCAAGACAGCAGGGATACTCCTACCTGATCATCTATCCCTGCAGCAGTGGAACACACTTTCTCTGTTGACTTCTAAGACTTTCAATTATTTTGTATGTTTATCTCATCCTTTCTCTCACACATGTAGGTCTAACAGTATCTACTGGTTTGAGATGGTTTCGTTTCTTTTTTTTTCTATATATGTTTGGGACTATTTTTATTTTCTTAATATACTTCTTTAATTATATCTTGTAGAGTCTCACACAGTGAGAGATTTGAGGTCAGTGGATTCTGAATCCACGTAGGTACCCATGTTTACCCTCCCTGACCTATGGGTACTTCTCCTTTTCCCATTCATATATGTCAGGCCTCAAACTCAAACTCTCTTAAAGCAAAGTTGTTTTTCAAGCTCTATCACTATGTCTTTATTTGTTTCTCTTTAATCTTTCTGCTGATCATTTTCTGAACACCAAAAACTATCTTACAAAACACCCTATGTGTCTCATGCCTGCTACACAGAGATAGTGAGTTCCAAACATTATAAATTTCTTACTCTTTGATTTATAATTATTCAGTTTTATTTTTCTATTTCAACCCAAGAAAATGTATATATATGCCCTTTCAGAAGAATTCAGATTTATCTTTAGTTGTTCATGGATTAATATATACCAGTCCCTAGTGTTTCTATAACAGTATGCTTCTGAAAGACATAATTACTATCAGCATTTATCAAACAATCAAACTTGATACTCTGTTTGGTTTTGGCAAGGAGAGAGAGGAGATAATACCAGGAGTCTGAGGAGATGGTCAATATATCCAATACCTATTATTTCCTTCTTTGGCTTGAAATGTAGTTTAGAACAAGTTAAATAGAATCAAGATCTGAGTTTGCTGATTTAATGCCTAGATAATAGTGTCCAGACCCAACAAGATAAGGTCAAAACCTCTTATACTCAGCTTGGTTTAAAACTTACCATTTGACCTGGGATTCTGGCTGAAAAATATAATAAGGACAAAAAGTAATCTGATGTAGCACAAACTGCCACACCAACATATGCTGAAAATCTGGTATACAGTGCTCTGCTTATCCGAATTGAGCTTTAAAGTTTTTCCTTGAAAAAATATTTACTTACTTCTGTACTGCCGCCATTCCAAGCATCTCCAGCCAAAACAGGACAAAGTCACACACAGGAGGTTCACAAACAGCCTCCGCATGGGGTATGCCTCGGCTCACACGCTGGCGCTATGCATGCACGAGCATCAGTTCTCAGCCAATATGATGGTGTGTGCTGGTTCTGCATGCTTACTTGTCCTTTTCCCTCTCCTGGTTTTAGCCTGTATGAAGGAGACAAAGGAAGTCAAGGGGAATCAGTTACTAGTTTTACTAGTGCTTCTCTAACAACACATTTGATACTATACCTGGGACATTAAGGCTAAAGAGGGGCCCTCAGACTACTTTTCACAATATACATCTATATGTGTCAACATGTATTCATAGTACATGGTCATGGTCCAAGCCTGAAACACCAGCGAGACATCCATCTGAGTGTCCTGAGCTTGGACAGGTCCCACCCCATAAGGAGACTATTGTATTTATGTTACTCTCTGACTATCCTCAAAGGATGATGTTATCTATCTTAAAAAGACAATAGTTTTTTGTTTTGTTTTTATTTTAATAAAGCTAAATTTTAGCCATAAAATTTAGCATTCTAGAAATCAGTTATGCATTTTTTGAACATATCATATTCCTAGGTTAACATCAAGTCCAGAAATTATTTTTAATGAGTTGAATATAAAGACAATCAGGAAGAAGACAAATAGAAATACAACTTGAATGCAACATAATAGTACTCTACTCTAGCCCTCCAAATTATGTCTTTCAAATATATCACTGATCATCAAAATGGAAAACAATATATAGAAAAGGTGGGGTCCCCCAAAAAGCTGGTAATGATGTTGAGACTAAAAACTGATAAATTACAAGTGCTTTTTAAATGTGCTCTTTATTCTAAAAGAATGCAAATAATTATCCATAATCATCCATAATTCTTGTACTTTACAGATCAGTCGTTTACTGGATACAATTTTCGTAATTGTAGACTTAAAGTGAAAAAATACGGGATTGAGCTACTGCTATGTCCATTACTGGGGCCTCAATTTTGCTTAAGTAAATTCACTTTCTATGAGCTCCATTTGCTTCATCTATAACATAAAAGATCCGTACTGAATGATCTGTTTTTTCTAGCTATAAAATTCCCTAAACTTAATCTCCAATTTACTTTATAGGTAGGAAATTTAAGAATGAGCTCTGTCCATCTAATCAATATTGTGTAGTCACCAAAAATTGCACATTTCATATTTATTGCTAGGCATTGACAATAACTTTCATACACCTGTAATATTTACAAGTAAGAAAAAAAATTCAGTGTGTTGAAATCAAGGATCACACAGGATCATTATCATCATAAAGGTCATTACTTGGCTGTATTCTTAATTATAACCACAGATAGATAAACATGAAGAATGATCTTTTTATGTACTTCTTATGTTAAGTCCTTCTTCTATGACAATATGTTTTAGTTTTCTTTAAATTAGTAATGGTAAAGGGACAATAACAATAAGATAATAATACATCCTACAGTTGGAAGAAAGTGATTTATCCATTATTTTAAAGCTGTTCACGAGGAAGCAACTATCTTATTTTTAATGAATATTAATTTAATTAAGGTAATTTAAAAATCAAAACTACCTGATATTTTAAAATTTAAACTAAACATTCTTCAACACGTTGTTCACTCCTGGCTTCTATATTACAATTTTATTTTTTATTTGTATATTTATCTGACTAACATCATATTCCCTAAGATTTACATTCATGAAGAGATTTTACCTCTTTTGTTCATGGTAGGATAGCCAATGTCTAATAACATACTAGTTATTCTAGATATTCCCTCCAAAATTTGTTGAATTAATTAGTAAATAAATTAGCAAGTCTCTAATGGATTTTAGCGTCTGTTGAAGGAGGTAAATACATACACAAATGACTATTAATGGCATGAAAGATAGGATGCTTAATATTATTATTAACAAAGGGCTATGTGAGTATAGAACAAGTAGTTATTAATTTCAACTTGTTCCCACAAGCTTTGTGGATGAGTTGGTATTTTAACCTTACCTTAAATAATAACCAGGAGTTAGATAAATTGAAATGAGATATTTTACAAGCAGGAAATAATACAGGCAAAGGCATGGATGCTCAAAATTTCCAGGCTAAAAGGGGAATATAGTTGGGAATAATGCAGGTTGCTGAAGGGAAGGAAATATGAAGCAAGACCTCTGAAGAAGTGAAAAACTAATAATTTTAATCTCTATTATTTGTGCTATGGAGAGCACAAGCAGCAATATGAGCCTCGGTTTCCTCATCTTTGAAAGAGAAATAATAGGAAATAACCCACTGAGATATTAAGAAGTAAACAGGATAATGAAAGCAAAGTATGCCACATTTTTTCCTAGCAAATAATAGGTTCTCAATAAATGATAACTGTGATTATTTTTAAAAAAGATCTTATTTTTGTATAATTTGTATCATTATTGAAAAGAGAGAATGGAAAAAAGAATACTTTCATGGCTCTCCAAATAGGGCAATTTGGATGAATACATGTATATATTCTATATATATGTATATATATATATAGGTAAGTTCCCAGCACATTGAGCTAACAGGGAAAAGAGCTGCAGAAATATAATCCCCGAAACTAAGAGAAGGAAGAATACCATCTGAGATTTAAGCATTTTAAAGCAACCTAAGGGGTCTAAAGCCAAGAGGATTTTTCAGTGTCAGGAATAAATTCATTAACATAGCTAAAGAAAGTCTGTCAATCACAGGACAGTTAGTCACTTTTTGAAACAGAGATGCAGATGAGTCTCTAAGGTATAAATCTGCATTCTCTTCAAGTACAATTCCAAGTCCTGAGATAGGAAGGAAGCCTGGGCTAGTGAAATTGCCAATTCCACTGGCAAGACTTCCTATCATGAAAATGCATGTGCCCATTGCTTTTGACTTGATAGCATTAAAATTTCTAATTATCTAACTCTTTTTTTCTGATATAATACATACCCAACAATCATGGGACTATATTTTGTTTTTCCATACAGATGTGCCTTTGGGGGAAAATATGTACTGGCCATGCTGAAGTAAGAATTTTATTTCATATAACATAATTCTTGTTATAAATTAATAAACTAACATTCTGATTGTTCTGATTGTATTTTGGTTGTTATGGCTACGTCTCCAAAAAGATATGTTGAAATCCTAACCCCAGCACTTGTGAATGTGACCTTATTTGGAAATAGGGTCTTTGCAGATATAATCAAGTTAAGACGAGGATATGTGGGATCAGGGTGGGTCCTAATTCAATGATTAGTGTCCTTACAAGAGGAGGAAATTTGGACAGAGAAACACAGAGTTACACAGGGAAGAACCCCATAGGATGACAGAGGCAGAGATCAGAGTAATACACCGACAAAGAAAAAAAACACCAGGAATTGCTGGCAACCACCAGAAACTGGGAGAGGCACGGAACAGACACTCCCTGAGAGCTCTCCAGAAGGAACCAAACTTGCCAACACCTAGATTTTGAACATCTAGTCTCCAGAACCATGAGATGATAAATTTTTGTTGTTTTAAGCTGCCCACATTGTGAGTCTTTATTATGGTAGCTCTAGGAAATTAATGCAATAATTAAAGGAAATAATTTATTTTCCTATGCCCTGAAACTTAAAAAAAATTTTTTTTTCATAGACAGTTTTTTTTCATTTGTTGGTTTTGGCTTTACATATACTGGATCAAATATCTTTAGTGATACTTTTCTTAGACATTACTTTTGGAAACATTTTAAAGAAGACTCATGGAAATCAATCTATTCTGATTGAATACTTGTATTAAAAGAATCTGACATTT
Organism: Pseudorca crassidens; assembly: GCF_039906515.1. Classification (NCBI taxonomy): domain Eukaryota; kingdom Metazoa; phylum Chordata; class Mammalia; order Artiodactyla; family Delphinidae; genus Pseudorca; species Pseudorca crassidens. The sequence continues at coordinate 70,665,688 of NC_090296.1, forward strand.
TTCAGAGTTGATCACGTGCAGCTGCTGTGTGATGTGTTATTGTCTTAGATGCTGTGTATGTGTAGCACTTGCAAAATAATCTCAATTCTGCTTGAAGTAGGAAATAACTCTTCCATTGTTGCCCTCAAACCGGATTCTATTTCTTAGCACAACAGAGCAATAAGTGTGTCTGTGGGTGTTGTTGTGGAAGCTATTAACTGAGAAATGTTCAAATATGTTTTTTATGTGGATTCTTTAGCTAACTAAATTTGCGTTCTTGTTGTTATTTTAGTAAGGAATAATGAAACATATCATCAATGAAAGTTAAAGGAACAAGGTGAATCAATCTAACGGGAGAATCTAAATCTTTCCAGGGGTCTATCTAAGTCCATAAAAAAAGCACCCGTTGATAGGTAACAGCAGGGGATTAAAGACTGAAGCAGTTTACTGCAGGCTATGACTGACCTGATCCCTTAATCCATCTGTCTTTTTATATGAGAATGCTATGCTAATTAGCTGTGTAAATTGTTTCCTGATGACATTAATTTTGTGCCTTTTTGTTATTCTAGGCTTTGACTTTCACTGTGATAAAAATATACTAAGGGACATTTCCAATTTAGACGGTTCTGATCCTGATAAATTCCAACACAGAAGCAATGTTGTGGGGAAATATGCATAAACAGCAAACAATCAATCCTGGGGATAGACATAGAGGACTTTGGCTTCCTATATAATCGTTCCCTTTAGCTTCTAAAGCATTACATTAACACACTTGAAATGTTGAAACATAATTCAAGGAGAACTTTTAGCAAATGCAATTTTCATTGCTCCATTTTCTTTGGAGAAAATCTAGACTTGAATATTAACATGGAGAAAGTAATGGAATAGATAGTCGTGATGTGAAATCTTATTAGTAAACAAGAGCTGCATCTGAAAAAATATTGTCATTAAAAGCTATGTAGTAGTTAATTGAGTTTTATATGAAATTTAGTGCTGGAAAGTTAATGACTAATGCAGCTATTTCACAGAGCTTGGTTACTGCAGACTCCATTATGATCTCCTTTTGCTTCAGAGCAACAATGAAATTAACCTCTCTGTTGTCCTGCAGGTGTTGTGTTCTGATAATGCATATCCCTTACAAGTTTGGGTGAATTATTTGCTTTGCATATAAATTAATCCTAAAGCTGAATCAATATTATAATAATGAAAATGTAGAGAATATTTGTATTGTAATAAAACAAAGATTTATAGCAAAGTATATCAAAGTCTTATGTCCAGATCCAATTTCAGGAGAATGAATTTAAAAAATATCTACAATGCACAAGAGAGAGAGAGAGAGAGAGAGAGAAAATTGAGGGGAAGGAAGAATGATTTTGGAAAATAAAATATTTCATTATTTTTTGCATTAGTCAGGATGAAATAATTGAGAATGAATACATTTTTTCAGTATAAAAATAGTGAGATGGTTCGTATTTTACAATTCATAACATCTTCTGAGCTTCGCTTTATTGGGTATGTATTATCCTTTAGTTAAACTCTAATTTCAAAATGTAAAGCATTACAGAAATAAGGTAGAGACCAAATTTTCACTTGTATACAGTGGATTAGTAGTTATATTTCACTGCCAATAAAACATTTCCTTTTCTTCTTTTGCACTTCCAGAGACTTTTTTCCCTCATATTTTCCTCTGTGTTTTTCCTTCTTTAGTATTTCTTCTTTTAAAAATATGTGTGTAAATTATTTACAAATATGACTTTTTTCTTCTTTGAAATGATACCTAAATTCAAATTGCTTTTATCTGACTCAAAATTCAGAGGCGAATTCAGCAGTGACCTGTTAAATGTTTGATAGTGTGTCATACTACATAAGGTACAAAAACTCTTGTGAATTGGAGGAGAAAAGTTAATACTTTCTCTGGCTCTCTATAGTTAAAGAATATGTTTACCCATGGATATTGATCAAGAGACTTATGGGTAATATTTAGGTGGTAAAAACGGAATAAATGATATTATGAGCATTTTGTCAAGTAATAAATTTAGTCCTTCATGTTTACTTTTATTTTAACTGCAATAGGAATAATCCTGTTTTGTTTACTACAAAACATTCTTTAATCTCCTCCCTTACAGTTGAGCATTGGGTATAGCTTTGATATTCTTGGTTATTACCCATTGGGTTCAATGTTCACTCTTTGTTTCTAAATTCCAAAAGCAAAGTGGAATCTAAAGTACAATAATAATCATTAATAATTTATAGAATGCTCATTTGCAAAACAAAATCAGGGACACTATAGGCAATAATAAGCACCCATTAAACCAACTGGGCACTGTGCCCAGAAAACCTGCCAAGTACACACAATAGGCAAGAAAATAGCTTGTGTGTATGTGAGGAGAAATAAGTAAGAGAAAACAGTGCATGAAGACTTGCAAACAGAACATCTAGGGAGTCAAGATTCCCAAACTTCCATAGGAAACAAAAATATTTTGAAGTTCTTCCTGTTGGGTCTACTAACTGTCTTTCAATGTATGATAGGTATGAATCCCATCAGAAGTCACTGAGTGTATTCTAAAAATTTCAAATTTGCTAGGTCTAGGTGTAATAGATTATTTTAGGTTTTGCAAGGTACCAAGTGAGGAGTTCCAGGGCCACCAGATAGCTACAGGTTTGTGAGACTTTTCATTGTTGGATATGATGTAAACCAGTTCTTTTCTCCTATGATTTACTGAAGCTACAGCACTCTACTTGGGATGGCATGTGATTATAACAAGGGAGAATCACATGCCATCACTAAAGAGTCTCAATGTAGGTGTTTTCTCACCTCATAAAACAGTACTTGCACTTTCTTAGGTCAGGTCTCTCCTGGCAAATTAAAGCAGGAAAATGCTCCCATGAGCTGAAGAAATCTATGAAAGTTAACTTACTGAAATGTTGCCTCTGACTTCCTTTAGGTAGGCTTTCACAGGTTATAGGTGTGAAGAACAACAGCAAACACAAAATGCTAAAAACATTTTCTTTCTGATGGAAAAGTGCTTCAAAATTCTATTCTGTGTAAGCTTGAGAGTTGAACACTAATTTGCTTAATATGCACTTATTATAAAACAACTACTTGGGTAGGTGCAACCCAGCTGTAGTTGGCAAGAGAGCAACTAGGGATATACATTTACTTTTGCAATTATATCCAAACCAGGAGAAGAATACATACGAAAAGTCTTTAACTAGGATTAAAAAGTTAACATGATGATTAAATTTAATTCTCCTCAGTACAAATAATATTTGGTAGAGTTTTAGGAACTTACTGTATATCCTAATTCTCAACTTATAACCAAGATTATTGACAGTAAATATCTTGGGATTAACCAGGTAAATAAATTACTTATTTGGAATACGAATTTTTTTCCTGAATAATATTCAGTGAACTGATAAATCTGTTTTGTTAAATTGAAACCTAGGTTTCAGGGATAATATATTGATACTCAATAGGATGAACTATTTACATCGAGAAAATGAATTTTACTCCAAGAAACTATTATTTATCAGGAATGACTGTTACTAAAGCTTATTTTCAAGCCATGTAAAAGAGAATGACCCTTGTACCAACTTCTCCTTAGGCTGTGAAATTTTATATTGGCAAAAGTATTTAGATATGAAATTCTGAAAGTCTCTGAACATAAAGTTTTTGATTAGTTACACCATAATTAAATAATATTTCTCTAACAGTGTGTGTGTCTTAGGGGGTGGAGGGGCAGAAGGTTTGGAAGTAAACATCTCACTAATAGGATAGTATGCCCACTGTCTAAAATTTACTTTTCTTCGTTGATTCTGTTAATTGAGCTGTTTGGATAATTCTGAATGAGTATAGAAAACAACAGAACTATTGTTTCTAAAGAAAACTGTGGGAAGGGGTATACAAAGGCTTCACTTATGCAAAGGCTATTAAAAGGGAAACTTGTTGTTTTCTTCTTAAAATTCTTAGCTTGGGGTTTCCCTGGTGGCGCAGTGGTTGAGAATCTGCCTGCTAATGCAGGGGACACGGGTTCGAGCCCTGGTCTGGGAAGATCCCACATGCTGCGGAGCAACTAGGCCCGTGAGCCACAACTACTGAGCCTGCGCGTCTGGAGCCTGTGCTCTGCAACAAGAGAGGCCGCGATAGTGAGAGGCCCACGCACCGCGGTGAAGAGTGGCCCCCCGCTTGCCACAACTAGAGAAAGCCCTCGCACAGAAACGAAGACCCAACACAGCCAAAAGTAAATAAATAAATAAATTAAATAAAATAAAAAGTAACTGTACCATTTAAAAGAAAAAAAAAATTCTCAGCTTGACCAAATTTAGCACTGTTTCTTGGAGAAACATAAATATCCAAGTAACATAAATGGATTCAGTCATTATTAACTGAGTCAAAGGGATTTAATTTTTTTTTAATTGTCTTACCACGTGGTTAATAAGATTTACTCCATGTCTTTTTCTAACAACTTTACCGGCCCATTGTTTACTGCTGGACATATAGAACACAAAGAGTTAAGTTCTGAGGATGATTGTTGCAAACTGTGGGAAATAAAGGACTTTATATGACATTATTTTGAAAGCGTGATATTTTGAAAAAGTGATTTCCATGCAAAATATTTTATAACTGAATGCTCTTTCAAGATTATATATACTGGTTATTTGTTGATCTATTTCTACCCAATGTCAAAATTTCTCACCTTTTCATTCAAACAAACATTAATTGAATACAAGTTGTGTCCCAGGAATCAATGACAAATAAGATTCTTAACCTCAATAAGCATATGGTTGGAGGCTAAAGAACACAAACCAAGGTAATTATTGTAGAGTGTTTTAGTGATATATTAGTGTTAAGAATAGGGAGCTATAAGAAAAATTGAAAGAACATCTAACTGAATCTTTGGAGAGTTAAAAGCTTTCTTTTGAAAATAACCTCTAATGAGAGTTCTAAAAGACAAATAGGAATTAACCAGAAAAAGCAGAAAGAACATTTTAGGTGTCAAAAGGTCTTGTTCACGGGCAGGAAGCAGATTATTAAAATGTTCACTCATGTACGTGGTTGATTTTGTTCAACGTTTTGAAACTAATATCGTGTAGTCTACACCACAGTTCATATCAGAATCTTTGGTACCTATGACCCTGGTTCTGTGAGGTTTTGATAGGTATTACTTGAATAAAACTAGAGGTGTTCGGTATCTACATGCATTTAGGGGAAAAAATGTGCTTCTAAAAATTTCGTATTTTTTCCTGAATGATTTCTCTTTAATAAATTAAAGCACAATGTGAATTTCCAGAAAGTATTAATAGTAAGCAGTACTTTCCAAAATCTTGTGACCAAGAAACTCTTTACCCATAGAACAACTCTTAGAATGCGTTTCCTGAGGAATATGCTTTGAGAAATGCTGCCCTAATTATGAGTGGATATGAAATTTTCCAAATCCAAGTTCTTTGTAGTAGAGATGACTAAAAGCATGGGGGAAAATTATAAAGTTTGATAGCAAACTCTAATGGTTTGAATGGTGTTCCCCCCCAAATTATGTACACCTGGAACCTCAAAATATGGCCTTATTTGGAATAAGGGTCTTTGAAGATACAATTAAGGTAAGGATCTAACATAAAATCATCCTGGATTATGATGAGTTCTAAATCTAGTGATAAGTGTTCTTATAAGAGAATAGACAGAGACAGAAAGAGAAGGCCATGTGAAGACAGAGGCAGAGATTGAAGTGATATGTTTAAAAGCCAAGGAACACCAAGAACTCCTAACAGTGCGGAATGGATTTTCTCTCAGAGCCGCCAGTAGGAACCAACACTACAAACACGTACACTTTAGACCTCTGGCCTCCAGAACTGCAAGAGAATGAAATTCTGTTATTTGAAGCCACCAAGTTTGTTGTAATTTGTTATGACAACAGTAGGAACCAAACGTGAGGATATATTGCTTTTCCACTCAGACTATATAGTTCAACAAATTATAACCTTGACACATAGTATTACCAAATGATCAGTGAATCATGATACCTCTTCAATTCCTGTCCTTACAGTGTCCTCCCAATCTGAACATAGGTTAGCCTTTTGAGTTACTTGAACCAAAAGAATACAGCAGAAATGACATTGTACAAGTTTCTGTCCTAGGCCTAAGGAGGCTTTCCAGTTTCCCTTTCTTCCTTCTTTGCCCTGAGCCACTGTGCAAAGATGTCCAGATTAGCTTTCTTTTAATTAATTAATTTATTTATTATTTAGTTTTGGTTGCATTGGGTCTTTGTTGCTGTGCGCGGGCTTTCTCTAGTTGCTGTGAGCGGGGACTACTCTTCGTTGTGGTGCTTGGGCTTCTCATTGTGATGGCTTCTCTTGTTGTGGAGCACGGGCTCTAGGTGCGCGGGCTTCAGTAGTTGTGGCATGTGGGATCAGTAGTTGTGGCTTGTGGGCTCTAGAGCGCAGGCTCAGTAGTTGTGGCGCACGGGCTTAGTTGCTCTGTGGCATGTGGGATCTTCCCGGACCAGGGATCGAACCCGTGTCCCCTGCATTGGCAGGCGGGTTCTTAACCACTGCGCCACCAGGGAAGCCCAGATTAGCTTTCTTGAGGCTGAGCGTCCCCATGGTGGAAAAGGCCCAGGAGAATGGAGGACCAGGAAGACAGAAAAGAAGGCCTGGTCATCTCCTATTCTCTCCTGCCCAACATATAAATGGGGCCATCCTGGAACCTCTAGTCCCAGTAGAGCTGCCCACTGAATATAAACACATGGGAGAACCTAGCCAACACCATCTGGAGGAAAGGCAAGCCACGCAGCTGAGTTTAGCCCAGATTGCAGAACCATGAGCAGATAAATGCTTGTTGCTTAGTTGTTTTAAGCTGCATGTTTGGGAGTGATTTGTTATACAGCCACAGAAAACTGTAATCAGCTAATATTATCTTCAAGTATTTATTTTTAAAACATGGAAAGACAAAAACAGATTATGAATAGAATGCCAGTCAGTATGCTATAGCAAAGGCAGATCTGACTTCTTTCTACCAATTAAGAATTTCGATCCACTTTCCTGTATCTTTTTCAATCCTATCATCCATTAACTTTAAACCTCCGGGGAAAAAAGTGCAAGCCACCCTTAAGTAAATAGAGACTACTTTTCATGAATACCCAAAGAGAAAGTTTTATTAACATTCTGCATAAGTATAGCCAGAATACAAAGAGCCGAATTGGAATTTTAGCACATTTGACACTCAGCTTTTATGAGAAACAGACGAATGACTACTTAATCTCTAGGATATATTTTAAAAGGTTGCATCATAAGTACAGCATAGACTAAGAGCATCTCTTATAACCTTTATCTTCAGATCACTGCAGACAGCTGATATTCATAATGACCATGCATGATCTCGAAACGGCTTCTGGACATTAACAGTGAAATTCTGATCAGTTGTGGTTTTAAACATTTAGATATGTTTTGAGGTCTTTTAGAAATATATATTTGCAATCCACATAAGGTGTATAGTTAATCATCAGGTGATTGGACGTCAAATTAACATATATCCCATTTATTAGCCATTACTAGATATAATCTGCTTAAAGATGTAAGTGACAACTATTTCTACAAATGAATTCTTATAAAAACCAGTTATTCAAATCACACACACACACACACAAACACACACACACACATATTTAATGCCCGTATGTCTGTGGAGTGTGAGAGAAGTCCATAAATACAAAATCATATTAGAATTCTTATAGCAAATAAGCTAACAAGGGAATTGAGCCAACTTGGTAACTTGGTCTTGTGAAGGATGTGTTCTCTTTCTCTGACCTAGTCTTTTTATTAAATGAAAGTGGGCACACAATGACCACACATCTACTTTCTGTGGACACATAAATTGTATATTACATGGAGAAATGAGAAAATAATCCTGATTTTACTTAATCTTTTTATTAGAAAGCTTAATAGACTGTATAAAATTAATGTTTTGAATCCATTCACTTACAGTATTGCTACTTTTTTTTTTTCTATTTTCTTTCCCCTTCATATTTGGCTTTATTTCTCCTCTTTTTCTCCCAATTTCTTCTTCTTCCTTCTCTCCTCCTCTTCCTCCTTTGTTTTTATTATGAAATATGCATTCAGAAAAGCCCATATAGATATTGTTACTTATCTCAAGGAACCTAGATTTAACTTAGTGCTATTTCTGCATCTTCTCCTTCTTCCTTTTCTTCACTTTCTTGTTTGTTTTCTATTTTGTTTTATTTTTCTTCTTAATAGAAGCTAAAACTATGATTTTTTCTCTCATTGTATAGATGATTTTTAAGGCTAAAAATCAATTTTAATGGTAATTTTTCATAGGAAAGAAACAGCAAAATATTTTGCAAACAAAAATTACCATATATAAGTAAATAATAACCACTTCTACTAAGATAATATTGCAACTCGTTTTCTTTCATCCCCGGCAACATTTTTATCTGACATAGTCTCTGCTATTTCTAAGTTCAATGTCCTGCAGCAAACATTGCCAGCAATACGGAATACTTTCAATTAGTAGTTCTCTACTTCTCTGGTCGCTAAGCAACTGACCTATGGTGAGGAATACATAATGATCTGCACAGACACCTTAAAGTGGTGGAAAGTATAGGCTTCACAAATTTCACTTACTCTCTTGTGTTGACGCTACAATAAATAGTTAAATGCATGGTAATATTTGACATTGGTTTGCTAAAATAAACTTAAAAGCTAAATTAAGCTCTGGACAAAGGTAGGACTAAACATGACACAGAATATCATATTTGCCTTTCATATATGTTATCATATTGTTTACAGAGAGAACAAGTAATCAGGTTAATAAATTGTTAAATGTGTATATGCTAATCACCATTGAAGGCAGAATTCAGCACATAGCAGAAATGGTGAGAGAGCTAAGGAGAAGCAAGTTGGACAAAAATGGGGAAACTAAATAGCAAATAAAATGAAAATTTAAAATGAAAACCTTTATGTTTGATATATATGTGAGTGTTCAGTAGAGTGTCTTCATGTGTGTTAGAAAATTAAAAAAAAAAATAGATTCAGCAGGAAAAATTAGGCACTTGAACCTTGGATATTTTTATTCTATTCTTCTAACATATTTTTATTGGTTTGTATTCCATTGACTACTATGTGCACTGACCCTCATTGTATCCACTCAATAAAGAGGAGAGATTGTATCTCCTCTTTATCAGTAGAGCTGTTTAGAAAGATGTTTTACCCTGTTTCTTATATGTATTTTGTTCAATTTGTACATTGTATTTTACAAACTGCTTTAGAACAGTGGAATAACTTTCCTTCATACGATATAGAGCTTTTGATATATTTTGAACAAATGAAAAATAAATTATTGAAATTTATGTTCTCATAATGTACAATAAATGCAGTATCAGTGGAACCAATATTACTGAGATTAATAAAAACAGTAATCCTAATGTACTTTCAAAGTTAGAAAAAAACCCTGACTATTTGCTGAAAAGCAACAGATAACTAAAACTTCATGTTATGCAATGAAAAAGACTTGAAATTTTAAATAGGACTTTTATTATTTTTGATAATGCCGTTGTATGCATTTTAAGTCCTTCTAGCATGATGGCTAGGACTAACTTTTAATTTCCCTTTTAAACCACACACTGAATGCATCCGTAAAAAATGACGTATAAATATACAATATAAATTTAATTACGTATTTTCAGTGGGCTCTGTCTTCTTAGTTTAGCATATGTTTATGCAAAACTATTCTATTTGGTAACGTATAATTTAAAAACAAAAACCTAGTAGACCTTGTCCTAACCTCTGCTCGGGTGGTATCAGAGAAGACCAAGTGGGACTGTAGGACTTTCTTTTCTTTCCTACCAAGAGTAACAATGTGCCCCTCTCCTTCTCCATGTACTTCCTCTCCTTTGGGTGATGTCAAAGGAGACCGAGTGAGAAACTGGAACTTTCAAGAGCATCTAGTGTTAACAAGGACCAAGGCCTCCTGATACATGCCCTCCCTTTGTGAAGCCCACATAGGGAGCAAACACAAGAAGCCCCTCGTGCACTCCTAAGGAGTCTGAGTGGAAAACCTGGACTTTTACTCCCACCCAGCAGTAACAAGGCAGCCTCCACTTTCACCCTATGTCATATCAGAGGAGATTTACTCACCAAAATTTAAATAAAATACAGTCTTGTAATACTCAGAATGCCCTGAATACGCTGAAAATTACTAAGCATACCAAGAAACAGAATAATCATATCTTCAGTGAGAAGATAACACATGTCAACATAAAGATGACACATATACTAGATTTATCCAACAAGGATTTCAAACACATTATAAAAATATTTTAATGAGCAGTTATGAATATGCTTAAAACAAATGAAACAAATGGAAAGCTTTACAAATAAATAGTAGATATAAAGAACCAAGTAGAAATTCTGGAACTGACAATTACAGTAACTAAAAATTTTTTAAAACCCTCGATATACTTAAATAGTAGAAAAAAGAGGATGGAGGAAACAATAAGTGAACTTGATAAAAAGATCAATACAAATTACCCAATCTAGAGAATAAAGACAAAATAGACTGAAAACAAAGAAACAAACAAAACCCCCAGAACTTCAAGGACCTGTGGGACTGCAACAAAAACTCTAATATTTATGTCATCAGAGTTTCACAAAGAAAGGAGAAAAACGGTGGGGCTAAAAGTGTATTTGAAGAAATAATGGCTAAAATATCTCCAAGTTTGGCAAAAAATAAGCCAAGGTTCAAGAACTGAGCAAACCCCAAAAGGATAAATCCAAAGACATTCACACCCAAACAGAAACCAAACAAACATACAACTTCAGTAAACAAACCAGAGAATAAAATCTTGAAAGCAGTAAGAGTGAAACAACACTTTACTTACAGGGGAAATACAATTTGAATGAAAGTGGATTTCTCATCAGAAAGCATGTAGGCCAGAGGAATAAGTGACACATAGTTCAGGTGTTCAAAGGCAAAAAATGTCAACCCAGAATTCTATGTTAGGCAAAACTTTCTTTCAGAAACTATGGGAAATTAAAAACATTTTCAAAGGAAGGAAAACTAAAAATTTGTCACCAGCAGACCTACCCAAAAGAATGGCCAAAGGAAGCTCTTGAAACAGAAATAACATGATAAAAGGTGTCTTAAATCATCAGGAGGGAAGAATGAACAGCAAAAAGACCAAAAGTATGGGTATACAATAAACTCTCCCTTTTCTCTTGCGTTTTCTAAATTATATTTGACTTGAAGCAAACAATGTAACAATGTCCGATGTGGTTCTCAGTGTGTCTAAAGGAAATACATTAAAAAATTATGAACAGGGTAGGTAAAAAGACTTTGAGGGAGGTAGGATTTTATACTTCACTGGAAGTGTTCAGTGTTTTGATAGTACTGGTGGTTATAGGAATCTACATGTGTGATAAAATGTCAGAGAGCTATACACACCCATTTTATAAATGTCAATTTCCTTTTTTTTTTTTTTTAATAAAATTTATTTATTTATTTATTTTTGGCTGCATTGGGTCTTTGTTGCTGTGCGCGGGCTTTCTCTAATTGCGGCGAGCAGGGGCTACTCTTAAATGTGGTGCATGGGCTCCTCATTGCAGTGGCTTCTCTTGTTGCAGAACATGGGCTCTAGGTGTGCTGGCTTCAGTAGTTGTGGCACACGGCTTAGTTGCTCCGTGGCATGTGGGATCTTCCCAGACCAGGGATTGAACCCGTGTCCCCTGCATTGGCAAGCAGATTCTTAACCACTGCACCACCAGGGAAGTCCCAATTTCCTGGTTTTGATATTGTACTATAGTTACTAAAAATGTAACCACTGGGGAAACCTGGTGAAGGAGTATGAGGGACCTCTCTGCATTATACTGCAACTTTCTATAAACCTTTATTTTAAAACTGACAGTTACCAAAAACCTTAATAGAAATATGGTCAACAGACTAATAGTTTCATATGGAGGGCAGAATGATTAAAAAGAATAAGAGATTTTGTTTATATAAATAAGTGAAGGTGTCCATGAAAGAGATGAGCTTTGCAGTTGAATAAGTCCAATGCTAAAAGAGTATAGGGAATAATATAGAATTTATGTCAGATATTTTAGAAGGCCAAAATCATTTCCAGTTGAAAATTTCTACATTAATGATACCAAAGAATCTAAGAGAACTCTTGATCTACACAATTATCCTATTTCTAAAACATGAGTGAATATTCTCTTTATCCTAAACCATTCAGACATTAAGACTATCATTGATAATCATTAACTACAGGGGAAAAATGGAGATGAAAGGAAAAGAAATAAGACACGGGAAAAGTAAAAAGAAGAATATTAAACTTCAAAAGCTTCCTCAGAAAGTTTCACCCAGATATATTTTAATAGCAACTGTGCCACAATGTCACTACAGGTTGTTGCTTATTGCTCTTTTGCTGAGTGAATCTACTTTATGAACATAAATAAAAAGATTGTACCCATTATAGGTATAAAATTTTCAAAAATGTCTACATTTATATAAAAGTTTCAAATCAAAGTGGATTCATTTCTGTTGTTCTGCTCACAGGGAGATGGTTACTGTCCTGTGCTTCTTTAATGAAAGGGCCAAGAAGTATATTTACTTGTAATAGACAATAATCATTTTAGCTAAATTCCGTCAGCTAATATTTATTAGATAACATTGGCACATTATCTGCCACTCCAAGAATGTGGAAATGTTTAGAAAATGGCCTTCACGATATCTGTAGAATTTTTCAGAACTGTCAAATTTGCTTTGAATCTTTTTTGTCTATATTTTAGTTCCAAAGGAATCATTTTTAACAAAATATTTTCATGATTTGCACGTCCCTTTCAAGGAATCTTGGAAAGCTATTTGTAATGTTTATCTCTGACTAAATTCCAAAATGGTGAGATTTTTTAAATGTTCACAGAAAATCACTGCGATTTACGGGTTAGAGATATAGAAGCTATACAATTCTAATATAAATATTGTCGTGTTGACCCTTCATCATAAAAAACATATTAATAACTAACTTGCAGTGTTTTGTCATATCCACACACACACAAAAATGCATCACTCTATGTCTCTTAAACTCATTAATATTTGCCTAGCATTAAAACAATGGATGTGGACATTATTGATAAGGAGAGTCAAATGATTTCAAGTCAAGTGATTTTAAGTATGTCACTTGAGCAGACATACCATCATGAGCAGAAGAAAGTAAAACTATTTTTGTCCAAAGGATATGGGCTAAATCATGTTTCCTATATTGATGACATCAGTTATTCAATGGATCTACTGGAATTCTCTTGATCTTATAAAGATTTTTGATAGCTTTTCCCAGAACACTTTAAAAAGTGTTTTATACTCTCACAGCTTTTTGTTATCTACTGACTTATTGAACAAACTATAGTTGTTTAAATAATTGCTAATAATGTATATTGAAATAAAAAATAACAATCATAATGTCACTACAGGTTGTTACTGATTCTTAAATATTCTCTACCATTAGTTTCATGGCCTAATCGTTTTAAGTTATACACATTATTTCTTTTACAAACATTACAGAAGGTAACACCTAGGGCTATACAAAAGTTAGATAGTGTATGTATTTTGTTTCCTTGATCTTTTTGTGGACTAAATTAGGCTACTTTATTATTTTTTTATTTTTATTTTTAAAAAATAAATTTATTTATTTTTGGGTGTGTTCGGTCTTCATTGCTGCACAGGGACTTTCTCTAGTTGCAGCAGGTGGGGGCTACTCTTCGTTGCGGTGCACGGGCTTCTCACTGCAGTGGCTTCTCTTGTTGCGGAGCACAGGCTCTAGGCGCATGGGCTCAGTAGTTGTGGCTCACGGGCTCTAGAGCGCAGGCTCAGTAGTGTGGCACACAGGCTTAGTTGTTCTGTGGCATGTGGGATATTCCAGGACCATGGATCAAACCCATGTCCCCTGCATTAGCAGGCAGATTCTTAACCATTGTGCCACCAGGGAAGTTCCTAAAATAGGCTACTTTAAATGGCCAATTTTTAACAATGTTCTGTAAAATTTTATAAATCACCATGTGATTTGCAATTTACAAACTGAATCTATGAATTTTATATATACATATATATATATATATATATACACCCATCCAGAAATACTATTGTAGAAATATTTAAAGTATTAATGTATATATGTACCTTGTGTGTTAAATATAGTTAGAATTTTCCCTAGGGTATTACTCTCTCTCTGAATATGTGTGTGTATGTGTGTGTGTGTATGTGTGTGTGCGTGTGTGTGTGTATTCTTAGAATACTCTTTGCCTCTTGTTTTTCTGATTAGTGACTCGTTTTGAGATTATTGTACTCAAGTGCAAGAAATAAATATGCTGAATGGCAGGGGTATTAGACAACTGGGTAAAATGTCAAAATAAGAGTGAAGTAAAATAAAAAATCAGAAATTTAAAAAAGTAGAAAATGAAAATACAACCTTGTGAAAGGTTTCCATTGTAATATACATGCATATTAATGAAAATCAGACTAAATTGGTTGCTGAAAGATATAAATGGACAGTAGTACTTTATTAATATGTTATTAAGAAAAGATTTTGACAGGAATGGGAAATTCTACAAGTTCAAAGGATTTTCATGTATCTAATTTTCACTCAGTGGTGGAAGTTATTTACATAGCACTTCACGTGCTACTTTAAAAGTAGACCATTAATACTCAGAACCAGTACCTAACCCCTTTTCATTTTTTTTCTACCTTCTGTAATGACTTTTAAAATGCAAATCCAATCAATCTGCCTCTAGGTAGATACCGCTATGTAACAGACACATGTTTAAGACATAGTAAACACAGGAACATAGGCTGGATTTCAGCAAGTCAGAAACGGTAATAGAAAAAAAAAAGACTGATTCCAAGAACAAAATGTAATGACTAAGTCATTTTTCACTTTTTCTAGATATGGGCAGAGTTTTTTAATGAATTTTTTAAATGTTTGGAGAATAGCAGGTATTGCTGAATGGTATAACGTTTGGGACTACACTTCCACTGTATAAATTACAAGGCTGATGATTTATATTACTTTATTTTGACATTTAGAAATAGTTCAAGTATAAATATTGTAAAATGTGTTTTTCCTAGTTTTTTTTTTTTAACTTGGAAGTGAAGGTAAAAGAAGCTACTTATAAATACTACTAAGTCCATATCTACTTGTTCCTAAATAAATCTTGATATATCATAAGGATCAAATGATATGGATATCCTAACAGCCTCCAAACCTGAGTCTGCTCTTTCACGAGAAGGAAAAGGCCTTTATCAAAGTAAATGGATGAACAAACTGTACACCTGATTCTACTGAAGAAAAACAAAGACATTTCTTATAATATTAAAGTCAACTTGGGGAAAAGAAGTTAGAGATCCAGGCCTCCCCCTCATTTGTGGGACCTGGAGAAATAGTCTAAATTTAGGCCTTCATATCACATGCTTAAATTTTTATTTTTCATCAGTGAAACTTTATTCTGGAGTATATCTAACTTCTGCCAGCATAATGAAATGGTTGTTTACACCACCAAGTTTGCGGTAGTTTTTAATGCATCAATACATAACTGGAACAGAATGGGGTATTGCCATTCTTCACATGCCTAAATATTTAAAAGACATAAATCGAGTTAACATATATACATGTAACGTATATACATATAATCGATTGACATATATATACTATTAATACTATGTATAAAATAGATAACTAATGAGAACCTACTGTCTAGCACAGGGAACTCTACTCAATGCTCTGTGGTGACCTAAATGGGAAGGAAATCCACAAAAGAGGGGATATATGCATACATATTGCTGATTCACTTTGCTATACAGTAGAAACTAACACAATATTGTAAAGCAACCATACTCCAATAAAAAATTTTTAAAAAAATTTTTTAGGTCAAGCATGGTCTATGATCCTACATTGACAAATACAATTTCATAACAACTTGGAAAACCAAGTTAGAATCCTGAATTCCTAGACTACTTGCAGTTCCATGCTGGACTGTGGGGACTGAGGAAAGCACCCTTAAGCCTGTAGTCTCTGTCCATTCTCTTGCCACCCCTATTTCCATTTTGCATGATGAAGGGCTTTGTATACATTCAAGGAGATACCACTGCCTACTCTCTGGCTTCCCCTCAGTTAGCCACCCCTTTGGGCTAGGGTTGTGCATACCAGCTCACCTTCAAGAGGGAAGAGGCTTGAACAGATCTTGAAAGCAATCTTAAGACCTTGTATTTTTCCTACTGAGGATTACAGTCTTGAGTACTTGTACCCTGGCACCAACAGAGAGGTATGAACATGCCACTTGTTTTATGTGAACATATTCCCTTGCTCCGTGGACTCCTCGTGCCATGCTGGAAGGAGGGAGGGAGGGGTGCACTCTAAAGGGAGGGGTCTAGAACTTGTAGGGCCCAAACTTCCTGAGCATCTTATATGCGGGGCTTGTCAATCGCATTATTTTCAACCCATCACAGCACATTCAAGGTGTACCTTTTGACATCCATCTGTACCCCACCCCCAAACCTCAAATTCTTTCAACTCCTGACCAGTGAGGAAAAGTCATTTGGGGAAGTAAACGTGTCAATGCGTCAATAAACAGCCCTGCACGCTGGGGGGGAAAAAAAAGGCATTGCCATCAAAATGATAGTAAGTCTTCCAGTCTATGAACATGGAATATCTTTTCATTTATCTAAATCTTTCAGAATTTTCTTCAACAATGTTTTACCGTTTTCAGTGTCCAAGTATTGCAAAAAAAATTGTGCTAAATTTATTTCTAAATTGTTTTTTATGCTATTGAGAATGGAATTGTTTTTTTAATTTCATTTTTGGTTTGTTGCAGGCGGATAGAAATGTAATTGATTTTGTATATTGCTCTTGTATCCTATGATCTTGCTGAACTTGTTTATTCTAGTAATATTTTCAGTGAATTCCTTAGGATTTTCTATGTATAAGATTCATGTCATTTGTGAATAAAAACAGTTTTACTTCTTCCCTGTGTCTAAGCACAGCACTGCAGCTCTGCCCCTCTACAGTTCATTTTTACCACAGAATGAGTCAAAGATATGAAGAGAGCCTGAAGACACCTTTCACAAATATTTGTAAATGAAAGTTCACTAATAAAGTTGAAGGAGATATATCAACACATAGCCAGTCATTCTGAAGCTAGAAAGCAAACACTCCATATTGTATAGAATTAATGGGTGCACAGTCCTTTACCGAGTATTCTGTGTGACCAGAAAAGATAGCATATAGAGACTTTACCTTCAGGTAATTTAGTATCCAGGTCTGAACATAAGAAACATAGACACAAAGAAGATAGCTTGCAGAAAAGTGCCGTGCAATAGGTATTGCAAATCTTCTAGGAGGGAGGTGCCGTTGTGAGCTACGGTAATCAATTAATAGGGGAAGTGAAATTTGAATGTGGTCTTGGGAAATGATTTTATGAGGAAGAGGAAGGAGTACGTTACAGATGATATAAAACACAAGTGCAATTTATGGTGGAGGGATTATAGAAAACGTATTTAGAGGTTTACAGAATGTATACATTAGATAAAAGAATGTAATTGAGAATATCTGAAGATACGATTACCTTGTCTGATTTTTAGAGACTATGCTTTTAACCAATATGTTATACCTCCTTCCTGAAGTGTTTATAGATTCAGGTAGAGACACAGATCCAGGGGATGCAGATGGGATGGTACAATTAGGGGAGAGATAGGTTGGCTAGGTCCTATTTTCCCAGAGTAGGATGGGGAAATCTACTCCTAGAATCAACTATCAAACCAAATTTCAAACATTCTAGGCACAGAGGACTGAAATGTTAGAATTCTTTACTTCGTAGTATGTTATTAATGACAGGTTTTGAGAAGAAAATAAACAGGGAACATACCTACACATAAATTATTACAGTTGGAAGTTACAGAAGAAATATTTTTAGTGAAAGAAGGTGGGAGTATGAAATAGTAGCCATATCAAGTGAAGTCTTTCATGACAGACATACACAAAAGTGCAGTTAGTAAAGAAGGAACTGCAGCAGATTAGGAGCTTAAATTTGCCAAAGATCTGGCGCTAGAGATGAAAGAAAGGATTGATTGAAAGCTGTGGTGGAAAGGTTAGTCTGGATAATAGGCCTCTTGAAATATCCTGAATGGATGAGAACCAAGTGTAGGAAAATGTGAGATGGGGATAATTCATTCATCGAATTCAAGAATTCACTCCTTCAAGAACTGCGTTAGTCATACATTTTTTAAAGTACATTCTTATCACGGTAAGTAACATGAATATTTCAGGATTCATCTGTTTTTTTTCTTGCCCTAATATTACATCTCTATTCTTATTTCCATCTGCCTCTCCCTCCCACTCCAATTATACTACTTTAAACAGTGTGTTTGCTGTAGGCTCTTGAATATGTATGTATATTTGAATATTAAAATTTTATGAAGTTTAGGAATTTACATGTTATATATATTTTTTACATTTTTTATTCAATACTTGATTATTAAGATCTTTGTTCTTGTGTGTATCTATTTTTTTATGCTGCACAGTATCCATTATTTTCAGCAATATATACATATATACATATATATATATATATATATTATTCTCATAGCACTGGGTCTTTGGTTCCCTCCAACTCCCTGCAACAAAAAATAAATCTTTAATGAACATCATTACGTCCTTTCATAGATTTAAGTGGAAGTGCATTTCGTAAGTAGATCAGAAGTAGGATTGCTGTTTCGTAAGCGTAAGTTTCATTTCTCTAAGTACTTAAGTACTTCCGGGTTGCTCTCCAGAATACCTGCACCAATCTATACTCCCATCAGCAGTATATGTTTGTTATAATTTCCTGAAATTTTCTTTGATATTTGCTACTCTCTGAACTTCATCTTCTATCTTACTAATGTGCCCCTCAAATTTATCCCTTTCGCTATTTATCAATACCCTGTATTTCATCCTTCATTTCAACAGATATGGTTTTCATGCTCAACCTGTATTTTAAGACTGTTTATTTATTTTTCAGGTTTCAAATATCCTCCCTTATATCTCTGAGAACGTTTGATACACATATTTTAAATTATTGCTATTTTAGTACAATTATCTGGCTGTCTTTGCTGCATGTGGACTTTCTGCGTGGTTGGATTTCTCTGAGGTCTCGTTTTGTTTTTGGTGATCCTTATCATGCTCAGGTGGAAAAAGAAACTGGGCAGAGGGCACTAAAAGGCTGTTCAAAGTTAACCCCTTCTTAGTCAGTTTAGAATGAGGGATACTTTAGGGGAATAGTGGGATTCTGCCCCTCTTTGCCTTCCTCCCCCATAACCATTCCATTCTGAAATTTGATGCCTACATGCATCCTAGTTATTGCTTTTTAGCAAGAGTGAGCTCCCTCAGTTTTAATCACCAACCTAACTCCTGATGTGTGTGGTTGCAGGTTTAGAAGAGAATGCCCAGGGTTCAGATGGTTTTTCTTCACTTGTCATTATTTCCTCACTTTCCAAGCTGGGCTGAGTTTCACCCTATTGGTATTAACATCCTACCTGGCAGACTCCAAAATGGCTTTGAAGGAGATGGCGATGGTCTCTTTTTCAACTCCTCTCCTACTAGAATAGAAGCTCTATTTGGGCAGGAGTTTGCTGCTTTTGCTCTCTATTGAATTCTCACCACTTCGAAGAATACTCTGCACATAGCAGGTACACTAAAGTTTGAGTGAGCAAGAAAAAAATGAATGCCAGGAAAAGAAATTGGTACAAGTAAAATCCTCTGCCTTAGCCTATTTTGTTATCCTTAGAGCTCACTTTTCTGCCTGCTGTTGTTCCTTTTCCACTCGCTAAACTCACTGTAGATCATACTCCAAGGACTTCTCACACACCTTTTAGTATTAAATGCACCAGCTTTCCTCTTATCTGTGACATTCCTGGGGTTGTATTCATGGAAGGGAGAACATATCATGTTAGTTTTCCATCTTATCAGAAAAAGCTGACTTTATCGAAAGTTTTCATGATATCCAAATCTCTCATCTATTTTCTTCTCAAGTTACTCCCACTTATGCAAATTTCTTTGAATAGCTTTAAAATTTCAAGAGTCTAATCAATTATTGATTAAGCCAGGGTTTATAATTGTCTCCTATAGGATGAATCTATGATGAATCTATTCCTTAGTGCATTTTCCTGAAATATAACACAGCCAGTGACAAAGCATCAGCAATTGGTAGTTACTGGATCCTCATTTCTGATCCTCCAAAATGGAGTTTGCCAACTACTTTGCTATATGAAAACAAATGTAAAAGTCACAAACAGTGAAATGAAATAAGTATTCATAGAAGCAGAGTACACTGGACAAAACAGAAAAGTGGGATAAGAAAACATGCAGACACTGACTTAGCCCTTAATCATTATATAATTCTGGTGAGCACATTGCTTCTGAGGCTGTTTTTACAGAGGTAAAATGGGAATAAAAAAGCCTTGTCTGCCTGGCTCACAGAACTTCTGTGAGAATAAAAAGCAATGGATGTTTATTAAAGTACTTTATAAACATTATAGAGCACCATAATTATCAAAATAAGAGGAATGTTTGCTTCTTTTTGTACCCACTTTCTGTTGCAAATGCTTGTTTTGTTTTTAAATTTTAATAGTTTTTCTACTACTCAGTATTTGAACACTGACATTCTTATATATATATATATGCCTTCTGCAAAAAAGGGTTGTTATGGCCATAGAGTAATACATTTATGTGCTCAGTTTCCTTATTAAAAAAAAGTATATTTTGATTCCCTGGTAGAGAAAGTAATTACGTTCTAATTTAGATTTTGTGTAAATTATAATAATTGTTTGGATTAAATAAGATAGTTCATGAGGCTATTTGTTGTTGTTGCACTGTTAAGACTACTTTTCATTTATGCAAACTTATTAATTGTTCCCTATCAGAAGTGAACCATCATCCAGGTAAATAAAGATTTGGTCTAAAAAACTTTGGTTTTGGTTTTCAAGTTCATGCAATGCCATCACTATCTTCTTTACAGTTTGGATAACTTATTCTAAATTACCCAGAAAAAAGAGGTTAAATAAAATAAGTATCTACAAAAACAACAATACACTTGGGGTTTTTTGGTTTTGTTTTGTTTTTACATTCTCTAAGTCTCAGGAAAAAATAAAAGAAAAACAAAGGAAAAGGAAATTGTACTCAAGTCACACAGACATCTAAAGTCTCTGACTTATGTGAGATCTTCTGTTTGTTAGAAGATATAGAGGAAAGAAGAGGATATTGAATTTCTGACAACATACATGCTTAGTGCTTTGCTACCAATGCGGTGAGCACATATTTATTTATTTTTCATGTGCTTCCTGAATTGAAACCAGTACATTATAAGCTTATCTTACAAATGCTTGCCAAAAAAAACCCAACAACAACAAAAACAAAAGAACTTTCCATTTATTTTCTATTAGTTCTTTTTTCCCCTGAGGTGACTGCCCTACACAGAGCCATTTTAACTTCTTCTGTCTTTGACAGTGGGAACATCTTGACATCACTCCAATTCCAATATGTTGGAAGAATCAAAACACATTTACTTTAAAATTCTGAAGCATATTAATGATACCACAGAAATACATCTCTCTTATGAAAATTCTATTAATTTTACCTTTGTTAACATGTTTCAGTGCAACTATGTGATTAACGTTTCACTCTATGCTGACTGCAGCTGTAGCAACTGCAGCTGCCAAGAAAAAGAGCAGAATATGTTCCAAGCCAAAGCAAACAGCAAGGCTGCCACAAATGCCTTATTCATTCATCTTTTATATCTTGGTTTGTTGTGCTTTTCTTTCTTATTCTAACTGTAGAGTGAAATACTATTATCACTGTCATCATCCCTAGATTAAAGCTGAGAGAAAGAAGGAAACCCTATCCCAGCATCGATTTTCACCACCTTTCACTCTGGAAATTCAGCAACAAGAGGATTTTCATTTGCTTCTTCATTGGAAGGGGGCTGCTGTGCATCTACAGGGAAGGAAGCACAGGTCTCTGTTTGCATTCTGGGGTATTAGCAGCAGTAAGCTTTAACAGCAAGGATCTGAAGTATTTAAGCGATCATTATAGGGCAGATCCTGCTGGCCTTATCAGGAAGCTCTTACTAGCTTCTTGTCCACCGCAAATTTCATCAAGCCCATAGATGGAATAAGCAATAGGAGAAAACACCAGAATGGGCATTGCTAGAGCTGGTGACACTTCCCGACAGCAATAGGCATATCAGTGGCCTGATAACAATGCAGTGATAGTGACCAATGAAAGACTGCATTTAAACTAAGAATCTGAAAGTGTGAGTGTGTATGTTATTACCAGAGGACTCTCTTTTATTTACACTCTGTTGATTTCAGCTTGCTCTAGACCTTTGGTGTAAACAAGTTAAGCAGTAGTCAGGATTTACTTTTTTTCTCCTTTTACTCAGGATTGAAATTTGCTTACTGCAGTTTGAGATGTAGAGGCCACGACATGTGAACTCACGGTGAAAAGCCACAGAAGAAGGGGAATTCATGAGTGAGAGGGCATGCTGAACTTATTGGCCTGCCTGACCTCTGCTGCAAATATTACTCACAGAATCAGTAGCATTCAAAATGCTGACAGAAAGATTGTAAGAGGTCAGCAAAGGGTGAACCTGCATGAGCATCTTGGTACTAAACCTTTGAGAATTACGATAAACTATTAGCTATATAGTGGCAACAATTGAAATGCAACTGTTCATTTAGTTTGCTTTTTGACATGTGCCCAATTCAATAGTGAATAAGTTCTCCTCTGTTGTAGAAAAAAATACAGAAGCTGCAGAAGATGTCAAGCCCTGGCATGCTTTAATAGGCAGTTGACAATGAATAAAAATAATTTGAAAAGAGAGTATCTTAGAGTATTCCAGCCTTGCTCCTCTGTCCCCTTGGGTTACTTATCACTTACTGAGAATCACAGGGCCTCCTACCACTGTAATCTCTACTTTGTCCTCAGAGGATATGAGGATTTTCTAGAGTCAGTGGTATTTGATAGATTTTCTATACACAGGGTAATGTCAAGCCAGGGAAATGCTGATTCATCAATTTCTTAAATATTTACTGTGCAGCTACTATATGTCAGGATTTGTGATAAGCATTGGGTGGACGGTAGACTTGTTTCCTGCCCTTTTAAGCTCAGTCTAGGAGGGAAAATGCAGGTTCAGATATAATGTGCTTATTGTGTTTTATGTTACAAACATCTTTTTGGTTTCTATCTTTATTTCCACCAGAGGAAGGGAATGTGTATCTATGGGATCTTTTTCCATATATTCATTTCATTTTAGGACAGCCCCACTTCTGGTTTCCCAATTAAAATTTATCTATACCATTTTTAAAGGGGATAGATCCAGGCTTTGTGGGAATGAAGCTTATAAAATATGGGGACCTTCTTTAGGGAAAAGAATACAAGGCCCTAGCACGTGAGAAAATCTACCTATGAGTAATTGTCTAAAATTCTAGAATCCAATGTACTTTCTGTGGTATATTCTGACTTCTTTTCTGAGTGGAAGATACCTTATATTTCATACCGATTCCAAAGAAGGTTAATCTTTTTGTCTGGGTTATTTTTATTATTTACAATTTATTTAATTATCTTTTATTTTTCTCCCCCGTTTTTATTTTTTTTATTTTTTGGACTCACTGCATGTGGGATCTTAGTTCCCTGACTAGAGATTGAACCAGCTCCCCCTGCATTGGAAGCACAGAGTCTTAACCACTGGACCGCCAGGGAAGTCCCATGGGTTATGTTTAGTTTTCAGCAAAATAAATGCATATACACAACAACCTCCAAATACTTTCTTTAGAGCGTGTAGTTCAAGTTCAGGATAACAGACAACTTACAAAATTGTTTTCTATTTGCATACTAGTTTATACGTAAAAATATATTTCATTTAGGGCTACATTACAGCTTCTTAAGATATTTAAGAATATATATGTTGGATGAAAGGATAGAAGAACAGGAAAAAAAAAAAGAATAAAGGGAAGGTAAGTCAGACCTTTTGTTACAGTTCTTGAGCCAAAGGTAGAAATTTAAAAGTTGAATAAAAAAAAAATAAGCAAAGTTCAGTAAAGGCATATAGATCCATATTAAACAATTTAAATGTTATTATGCCCACCTTATTTGGAGAAATTTTTAGGATATAAATATAGATAAGGCCCTAATTACAGTAGTTAGAATGATTAAAGAATATTGTGCCCCATACTATAACTTTCACACACATTTTGATTATTGTGAAGTATTTAGAATCAGCAGACTGAACGTATAGATGATTTATTGTGAATTTTAAGTTTTGTAGGAGGCTATCAAATTTGGTATTAATTAAAGCACTTTAAGAAAAAGTGACATTTATATCTGGTTATACTTCTGTAAGTCCTATTTGAAGTATTTTTCTTATGACTTTCTCTCATCACTATAGCAAGATATTAAAAATATACATTCTATAATAATTTAATCAAGCAAAATCTTTTTTCCTCTTTCATAGTATTTTTGTTGAACTTTATTGGAGGAGAACACACATACAGAAAACATGACCTGTATACATACTGATCATAAATGGGCAACTTGATGAACTTCAAGTGAATGACACTCTTTGGTAATCAACACGCAGATTAAGAATCAGAACATTGTGCTTTCCCATGCAGACCTCATAACTTTCCTTTCTTGTTATTATTTACTTCCAACTTCATTTCTGCCATCAAAGATAGCAATTACCGTGAATTTTAAAGTTTAATTTTAGCAGTAAATTTTAGATTCCATTTGCCTGATTGTTCATATATATGTACACGTGTGTATGTAACTCTTACTTTGATATGATTTAAAACTTACAAAAAGCTGCAAGAATAATAGAAGGTACTCCCATACACCCTTCACCAGATTCGCTCTTGATTAGATTTTGATGTATTGCCAGCTGTCTCTCTAGTTTTCCTTTCTGAACCATTTGTGAGTAAATTGAATATGCTGTATACATTTGAGCCTAAATACTTTATTGTGTATTACCTAAAAACCAAGATATTCTCTTTTATAATTGCATTCTATTATATAGTTACAATATCATTATCAGAAACAGGAAATTTTAGAGTATATTGTAGGGTTTTTAAAATTTTTAAATATACTAGGTTATCAATTATTTGTTAATGAATTAAACATAGACTTGAAGCTAAACAACAATAACCAGGACCACTCTTTCTTTGTGGCATATTCTCAAGGAGAAAATAACAAACTTTAGGAAGCATGTTTCAAATTAATCATTTAACATGAGCTACAGCTACCAGAAAGCAATGACTTGCTTGGGTCTTCAGTGAGGTCCCTGGATTTCAACAATTTTTAAATTGATAGAAAAACCTGTCTCTGATTCCACCCCCTTTTTTTTCTTGATAGACAACAACAGAGTCCAATGCCATTAAAAGTCATCTTCCTTTACCATCTATTCTGCTATCATTTGGTTTGTTGGTATAAATACTATTGATGACATTTCTTAAGGTACAAAGATGAACAACTTACCATTCCATTTTGAGTTATTTTGTATTCCTTAAGCTAAAATTTTTGAGAAAATGTGTTGTCTAGCATACAATCCTGTACATAATACTTTGAAAAATAAAGATTAATAAAAAGCATCTTTGTTTTTAAGGAAATTCAAAACTAATAGAATGACAGACCTCTTGTATGAGAAAAATGTCTTATGTGTAGAAGAGAGCACAAGTGCACTAGGGATTGTGATGAGGGAAAAATCATTTCTACTTGGGTGATCAGAGAAGGATTTTTGAAAGAGCTGTCATTTGAGATGTGTCATGAAAGATATGTAGGATTACTATAGGTGATAATAGATGAAGGCATTGAAAGGAATATGAGTCCAACATCACATAGGCAGAAAAATGCCAGGCAAATTTAAGGTATTGAAGAGTCTGATGGTTTAGCTGGGCAAGAAAGAAGAAATATTACTGGAACAATTGTAAAGGGCTATAAACAACTGGCTAAAGAATTTGTATATTAGTAGGTCTGGCGACAAGTGAACATTATTTTTATTTGAAGAGGTGATATACGCACATGATTCAAAAGCAGAAAAACTCTCCATTCTACTTTGTCCCTCATCTGCCCTGTTCTCATCTCTTACCATGAATAAATGCTGTCCTTAGTGTTTCACGAGTTTATGCACATGTAAGAATCAGTAATATGTTATCAATTTCCCTTATTTTGGCAGCGCATTATATGTCCTTTCTTGAAGAGCTTTCCACGTTAATACATATGGAGTCTTCTCACTACTTTTTTGACGGTTATGGAATATTTCATCAAATGGAACTATCATGATTTACTTAAGTAACACTGTGTTGATGGTCTTGTTGCTTCCAGAATTTTCCAAATATATATGTTTTTGCAATGAATACATTTGTATATAAGTAATTTCACATGTAGGTAATTATTTAGGCTAACTTACCTAAGATGTAATTAACTGGAAATGCATATACCCATTTTTCATTTTGGTAGCTATTACCAAGTTGCCTTAGATAGACGTGCACCAATTTATATTTCAACCATGGATTTGCATGGATGAGAGCACCTGTTTCTCTATGTGTTTGCAGAAGCTTGTTTTATCAAAGGATGTGTCATTCTGATTGGTGAAAGAATATGATCAAACTATAGTTTTAATTACAGCTTTCTTACTATGAGCTAACTTGAATATCCTTTCATATGTTTAAAAGTCACCTACATTTACTTTTCTATGAATTGTTTGCCTATATGCTTGCCTATTTGGCGGGTTATACATTTCTAGGAACACTTCCTATATTACAGAAATTATACTATATAAAAAGCAAATACTGTTTCTTAATTGATCACTTGTAGTTTCACTTTGTTTACAGGATTGTTTTTCCATGAAGAAGTTTTTTTTTATCCTATTCAGGGTTATCCACCTTTAATCTTATGGCTTCTGGACTTCAAGTCATAATTATATACACCTTAACCACTTTAAGGTCATCAAGGAAATGTCCCACATTTTATTCAAAAGCCTTCACTTTTTTTTTCTACCTTTAATTTTTTAATCCACTGGAAATAATCTTATTATAAGCAAAAAAAGATATGGATCCACTCACATTATTTTTCCACAAAATCGTAACTCATTTTCCTTCACTAATTTGAGATTTAGTATTCGTCTATTTCTGGATTTTCTGTTCTTTTCCGTTCACTACTCTCTCTGTTCACGTACTGCAATTATTAATATATTTCACTTCTGGAGCATTACTACCAAATAACCTATGATATTTTAAACAATGAATTAGAATGAGAAGAGATAGGGAATGATGAATATCTGAAATATGGTGATGGCACAGATTAGAAAGTAGAAAGTAAGTGTGGTTTAGGAAAGGTACTGTGGTGAAAAGTACATAAGATTTATTTGCTTAATTCAAAGCTATGATAAAAATAGTGAACACTTTTATGACAGAGGAGCTACTGTTAGGAATATATTTGTTTTTAGAAGAAGAGATACTTTGGTAGCTCTCAACAAATGAATTTTATACTTTTACTACACTGATATTCAGGTTTGCGTAGTATTTTATATCATCTCAGAATTCTTTGCTAATGAGCATTCTCTTTGTTGCTTTAACACAGCCTTTGAGAAGATTTAGCTTATCTCTTATCCTCTTTTATCACTTCCTAGTTGTTATTTTGAAGCCCCTCTATTCTATAAGCTTTTGAGGCATTTAGGAGCTGAGGGATAAGAAGCAGGTCTGCTATCCATACTCTCTCTTTAACCAGAGGACACCTAAAAAATGTATATCCTTGTTGTTATAGACTGAATCATGCCTCCCCAAATTGATATGTTGAAACCCTAATTCCCAGTCTGACTCATTTGGAGATAAGACCTTTAGAGAGGTAATTAAGGTTAAATGAGGTCATAAGGGTGGGGCCTTAATCCAATCCTCTTTCATAAGAAGAGGTAGAGGAGCCAAGCTGGGGTGGGCACACACTGAAAAAAGGCCACATGAAGACACGAGTGAGAAGGTGGTCACCTGCAAGCCAAGGAGAGAGGTCTCAGGAGAAACCAAATCTGTCAACACTTTGATCTTGGACTTCCAGCCTCCAGAACTATGACAAAATAAAATTCTCTTATTTAAGCCACCCCATCTGTGACACTTTGTTCTGGTAGCCTTAGCAGACTAATACACTTATAAATACACTAATGGCAAACTTCTTGGCAAACATGCTAATGGTATTAGTTAGTGGAAGAGTTCTTACCTATGGGGCATTTTTAGCAGGATGTACCTGGTTGCTTAGCATTCCTTATGTTAAACACACCTAGGATCCACGTACATATGGGGCATAAATTCCTGGAAAATATGCGCCTATTTGAATATTATATGGAGATGTTTCATAACTGATACTACTTTTCATGTAAATAACGTCCCAGAGTCTTTCTGATGCAGTAAGAAAAGATCCAGAGAGTCCTAGATCTCTCTCCCTGCTTCTCCCTGGGCCTCTAGATCCTAGCCTTTTAGGTCCTCAAAATGATTAGTAAATCCCTACTTCTTATGAGCCTTATTTAACATTTCGATCATTTGTATTATCTCACTGATAAGTCTGACGAATTATTTCATGCATAATATATAGGTTCTTAGATGAGTGCGTTAGATTTTTCCTATGTTAAGTTTATTTAGAAAAGAAATATATGTCCACTATTAACTGATGATGAAACACAGAGCAATGACTTTTCTATATATCTAAGGCATTAAGAGAATTTAGATGTGGATATTAGGCACAGTGACTGTACCTCAACAATGCACATCACCTTAACTGGTAGGAATATCCACTGAAATAGAAATACTTTGATTTTACAGTGTAATCTGCCAAGGACAAGAGAGAAACTATCTTCAGTTTTATTCATCAAATAATTATTGTGTTGGAAGTGAGCCTGAGAGATCATATTTAAACAGTCTTTCTATTTCAAGAGCTTCTGATCATACACATCAGAAAGAGAAAATTACGTAAGTATAGAACGTATCCAAAGGAACTTCCCAAACATCTTACAGTAACACATCACAGGGTCTAATAACCCTAACAGTCAAAATGATTTACTTTTAATGTCTCAATGTAATGACTCCTGTTGTAAATCTTAAAAATTCCTACTCTCCTATTCTCAGTGGAAAGAAGAGTTGCTTGCGATTTCAAGCCCCTTCTCTTATTTATTCATTTGCATTCTATGCCAGTGAATTTCACTTACACACACACATGCTCTCTCTCTCTCTCTCTTTTAATAATATGAGTAAAAGTTATCCCATAATGACATCAATCTACCTTGGTTGTTATAAACTACTTTTATGATGCTATAGACAGCACTACTTGCCTTTAAAACCAAACTCATGATATTCACAGAGATTTTGAAAACACTTTAATGAAATATACAAAGTAATTATCTGAATGAAAAAAGAACCATCCTAAATTGGAAAGAACAATTTAAGTTTTGGATTTGTCATTAAGGAGTTTTATCTTGCCCACATCTCTATCTTTACCATCCTAGCCAGCTGTTAAGCTATACTATTTTTTTTTTAATTGAAGTATAGTTGATTTACAATATGCTACACTATTCTAAAAAATTATCATGGGAAGGCGACTCCATAACTTCCCTTGGTGTTATATGTAATGTTATTTACATTCAGAATGCTCTCTTCATGTCTAAACTAAAATATTTAGCTGTAATTCATGACAACTGTTTCCAGTTTCCCCTTTCTCCCTCCCCCAATCCTCTACAATAGCCTGCAGAATTGATATACTATCTGCTTTCCTCCTTTAATTTTACTCTTTTTATAACAAAGATATCATAAGATGCAGTATCTGAAACCGAAGTTTTTGTTTTAATGGTGAAAATGTCAAACACTGTGTAAGGCCACTAAAAGAGATTTTTCACTGTGAGAGTCATTTTAGCCTGAGTCAAATCACATGGCAGTCAATTTTATTCTCTGATTACACATACATATGCAATGAATTTAATCTGTGGGAGAACCTCTTTCCTCTCTTCCTACCCTGCCTTATTCTTTTTTCTCTCAATTTTTGCATTCTCATTTCCACTTTTTTTCCTAAAGTATCTTTTGAATAATGACTATGTGTTAGTCACTCTGAGAAACATGAACTTTACTCTATCAAAGGAATTTCACATAAATGATCTCTTCAGCCCTCTTTAAACATTTGCACTAGGGAAAAATATGTGAATCATCCAGCCCTATTTTATTGGAGCCAAAGTTAGTTGTATGTGTGTGTTTATTCATCTGATACAAACTATTACCTTTCCAAGTGAGTGTGAAGTTACATTCTGGTCTGAGATATAGACATACCTGTTATTCTCATAAATCTGGTATGTATTTCAATTTTTTCCTCATTGTGGCATCATTGTAGAATAAAAAAAAAAAAAAACACTGCAATGAGAGGAAAGAAATTTGATTCTGCAGCTAACTTAACATATGAACTTGACCGCACTGATAGTCTTTACAGATGTAAATTTCTGTATCAGTAAAACAGAGGTATTTGATTTTACATAGTCCCTAGAATGTCTCTTTTCTCTGGTACTCTCTGAAGCTCTAGCTGATTCTCTGTCCTAGTCTACTACATGAGAGTAGCAGCAAGTGAAAACTATAATGCTTGACCACGAAGATTACCATATGATACTCCTTAGTGTCCATGTACACTAAGAATTCCCTTTTTTGTTCTGGAGATAAAATTTGTGTTCCAAAATTGATAAATATGAAACTAGCTTTCAACAAAAATTTATTACATGTGAATCACGTGAATCGATATGATTACTTGTTTTGGAAGATACCAGTCATATCACACAGCCTCTTGCTTCAAGAATCTTATCACTTGGTAAGTAATATAAAACAATTATACATATAACTGCCAGTAGGAAGCATTAAATGTCCAAAGTGATGGATAGGAAGAGAACTAAGAAGGAAGGGCCCATGCGAATGCTAAAATGCTAATAAGGCCCAGATCTCAGGTGATGGTGATGGGAGTAAATGAACTGAACAGGTTTCAAGTGAATTAAAATAAATAGGAAGCAAGTGAATTGAACAGATTTAAGAGAGAACCATGAAGGAAATAAACCTGTATCCAAGGGATCTTTCTATTTTTGAGTACATATTACATTTGAATCTCTTTCCTTAGTGGTGTGTAGTTAATCTTCCCTTTAAAATAGGTACAATAAACTTTCATCAAAATCTTGGATTTTGTAAATCGTAGAAGACAATAGCAGAATTATATGTCCTGTGAACAACAAATGTATGCATAATTTTGGAAACAAGAGATTCTCTGAACTGTTAGAAACAAAGGATTTCTTTTTCCTTTCTTTCTTCTCTCTTACTTCCATTAAGGTTGTCTTTTCTCCTTCAAAGCTATATGAAATATTCTGAATACTAATGTGACAAAGTAAGATGCAATTCCCATATACTGTATTTGCTTATTGATAAATACCTAGTCCTTACCTTTAAGGATATTTAGACAATTCAGTTTGTCCTATAGCCTTGGGGTAGTCAGAAAAATTAGGCACAATATTTGAATGCTTATTCCTCATCTTTCACTGTTAGCTATCATTAATCCCTAATGCCTGGAACGGCATAAATTTCTTCTACAAAGGAAGCCCACAGGTCGTTTTTATTTGGAGCACTTTTTTTTTTTTTTTTTTTTTTACATGCACCACAATATATTCCATTATGTATTACCTCGTCTGAATGCAAGACTGTTTTATATGCAGATTTAAGGTAATGAGCACTCAACTTTAAAAAATGGCTCTGGTATCCTGTAGCTTCTCAATAATAATATACTCTTACATTCCAACAGAGAAGGATGGATTATGGGTTTTTCAATTTGCATCAGGCATATTAATTGCAGAGTAGGGCTTCCACATAAAATATCAATGTACTGGAACAAACTGTTAATGTACCAGAATATGAACACTTACATTCATTTCTGGAACTTTAAAAGGAATCATCCTTTTTTTCTTTCTTTCTTTTCTGTTGTTTCTATACCTCTAGAGATGGTACAGTTTTCTTGTGTGTGTGTTTTTTTTTTTTTTCAGTCAGTTAATGAGAACTATGTAACCTCTGTTTCTCCAAAAATCCCTAATTAGATTAAGTGCAGTAGGGCTTTTCTAGTCATTCTGCTGGGGAACAATACAACAAGCCATTAGGGAAAAAGTAATTTAGAGGATCCGGAGGAAGGTTATTTCAGAGTTGCTTTTAAGAAACATGATATGGAAGGTCAGCTTTATGTTGTAGTTGGAAGCAGAGATGCACACTCAACTTTTATTTGCATTACATTGTATTTCTCAAGTGTGAAGAGACGACCTAAACTTGTAAAACTGTAATTGGAAGTTTTATAAGTAATTTTCAGCTGAGGTTTGGCACTGTAACTTTAACTGTAGAGAACTGTGTATTATGATATTTTATTTCAAGGAAGTACTTGAATTATACATGTTCTTGTAAGCATAAAACCGAATGTCCATTGAAAAATGAACAGAAATATAATAAACAGATGAGCAAAATCCTTGTGTTTTACTTATCTTAATAGGTTTGATAACTAATATAGAGATCAAGATTGATTAGACTAGCATACAGATTTGAATATTTAAAAATACGTTCTCTACATTTTGTAATGTGGATGTCTTCCTATGTTGAAAAGATAAAGCCTCAGGAAGAGATAAAGCCTGAGATTTAAACACACAGACTACATTTTTTTTTCTCCTGAAGCCTGTACATAAGATACAGATTCTAAGAAACTGATGAATATTCATGGCATGAAATTCTCGTCTATTGTATCCTAAATTGTTACTTCTTTCCCACTATATTTTATTCCATATTCTTTTTGATGCTTAATGAAATCTGTGATTTTATTATCCCCAAACAACAGTAAAATGGGGACCCACATTTCAAAACCATTTGGAGAAAGACAATATTTGAGTTTACATGCTACAGCTGTAAGCAAGGAATTATCTCACTAGGAAACAGAAGAAATACCACCCATATAATCCAATAGGAGACTTGATTCATTGTGTCTGGAGCAATCTGTGCAATGTTACAAACTGAAATGAATTTCCTTTTCAATCTTCAGGTGAAAAAAATAGTGAGAATGCCCTGCTTTCTCTGTCAATGTAAATTATTTTCTTAACTCTTCTTAAATCATGTGTGTTTGTATGTGCCTGTGTTTTCTTTTGCAATGGTAACTTTGACCTCCTAATATTATAAGGCTAAGTGTGTCATGGGACAAAAATGAAGGCAAGATAGACTTTTCTTAGCAATAAAATACAACCCAATCTATGTAAAAGTAATTTTCATACCTCTTTAAAGAAAAAGCACTGGGCAACATGAATGTTCCTTTGCTGTAGCATGTTGGCTGAAAAATAAGCATATATATATATATATATATATATATATATATATATATATATGCTCAATGTGGACACCAGGGTAAATCACTGGCATATAAACTCTCCCTGTATCTGTTGGGTGCTAACATTTTGAGAAATGCTGAAAGTGTGTTATTCTCATTTTATATAACATATAGTAGGTGTATTTTACACTCAAGGAATTTGATTTCTAGTAAGAAAGCCAAATAAAGTATTGCAATTATTTTATTTATGGGCAATTCTTTCAACCAGACTCCTTTTATTTCCAGATTTTTTTTTCTTCTTGTTTGAAATGCTACATAACACAAGATGCTGCCTGTTTCTGTGCCTTTTTATATCGCATACATAGATGGAAAGTAGGTTCAAGTATCTCATTTGAAAATCTTTTAATTCCATCAGTTGAAAAGATGATATCACCTTTTCAGAATTTGCTTTTCTTGGTAAACATCACTAACAAAAGTGTAATGCTTATGAAGGATACCATAAGTCTTAATTTGATACATAGATCAATTTGAGTTTTTATGAACTTTTATTATTTAATAAAAATTGCTTTTGGATCATAAAGGATATTTTTAGAGGTAGTGATTAAATGCACCTGCCCCTCCTCCCAACGCATCTGCCTTCTATGGCCTCAGATTAAAATCAAATGAAAATTAACCTCAGGTTTAAAGTGATGTTAACTGAATTCAGGAATCTTACGATGTCCTTTATTTCCTTTGAAGTATCATTTGACAACACAAGTATAATTTCAGCATAGCTGTTGATTTTTAGCTGTAGTTTTTATTTTTTAATTCTTGTGGGGAAAGGGATTTAATCTCTCAAACTTCGTTGGTAAATTACATTGATGAATGCATTCTGACAGGAAGCTCTACTGAAATGAAAAGGACTCATGTGTAAGGGTGGGAATAACTATTCTAAGAGCTTTTTCATGGTGCTCGTTGCCAGGGAAACCACTGCTTTGTCTGTACGTGTTTGGAATGGCTGCCTCATTAGAACTCAGGCTCCCAGACAGTCACTTCCTGATACTGATGAAATGAAAGGGATGAACCTATTTCAGCTGATTAACTCCAAATTAAGAAAAATAGCATATTTAAAAGACAGATTTCTAAAAGCTAAACATGTAGAATTATAAGGAAACTGTAAATGTAGTACTGATTAGGCCTTTTCAGCCACTTTGTGAACTGGAAGAATATTTTTATTCTTTTTTCTCTCCCTTTGCCTAGTTACATATCAATAAAAGAGAAAGCAAATGGAATATTATATGTTAGTATCACCAAATAGACACTGGATGTGATAGATCCTGATATTTGCATAAATATGCATGTATTTCTCTTACTAGCAAGTCATTTTTTCCTTGCAGTGACTGACCTATGTCATGGCTACAATATTATCAGAGCGGACTGAGTTCATTGACTCAGGGGCATAATAGGTATTAAAAACCTGTGTTAGATACCCACACTGAGGTAGTTTTCATTTTTCTTGGAAGAACCAAAGCAGTGACATACTCAGAAATTATATGAGTCAATATTAACAACAAAAAGGGCAATATAACTTATTATTGCTCTAAACTTATTTTTTTTTAAAAGGGAGCAAGCAGGCATGAAACAATCTCAAATTCAAGGGAGCTCAGACCAACTCACAATGTTATACTCCTTCCTGCTTTTGCTATGAGACAAATTTCCCTTGGCAATTTGTTGGCATTTAAAATTTCTGGTTTTGACTCATGACAAAGAGATGAACCAGCAGATTTATAAGCTCTTTTCTTTCAAACACAAGTTCTATAAATTGTTTTTTCTGTCATTCTATATAAGTATACTCAAGGTACTAGAATCTTTAATATTATTATCTAACAATTTAACTTGAGGGGAAGGAAAAGATATACAAAATCCAGACAAATTTTACCCCACGAGATGTTTTTAATTTATGTCAAATAAGTTAGCTTCAACCAAATTGACAATATTTCTTTTTCCCTATAGTACCATTTCAGGAAATGTCAAAATGATATTCTAGATTTTGCAAGCCTAGTTTTGATTGGCAATGTCAGAAATTTGGTTTTACACATGTTAAGCTTAAAATGGCTATTAGGCATTTAAGAAGAGATGTTGTTAAGAAATCTTTCACAAAGATAGAATGCACAAGACTTGGTTTTTAATTGAGTGTGGAATGAAAAGAAGGTGGGGATAAATTCAGGGTTTATCATGACTCCCAGGCCTGGATGAGTAAAAGTTATTAACTTTATAGTTGTTCATTGAGATTGGAACTGTTAGAGCAATGGTTCTCAACCTTGGCTACACATGAGCATCACCTGGGAAGTTTTTCAAAATACTAAAGCCTAATATATCCACACCAAAGTAAAATTCAGAGCAAATACAACTACTAGGGATAAAGATGAACATTACATGATAAAAGGGTTAATTCACCAACAAGACATAACAATCCTAAATGTGTTTGCACTTAACAGCATTTCAAAATACATAATACAAAAACTGAAGGAAATGAAAAGAGAAAGACAAATCCACCATTACGGTTGAAAACTTTAGCACTCCTTTCTGAGTAACAGATTGAACATGTAGACGAAATATAGAAGGACGTAATGCCATCAACAAACTAGACCTAATTGACATTTATGGACCACTCCACCCAACAATAATGGAAACACATTATTTTCAAGTTTACATGGCACTTTCACCAAGATATACCA
Source organism: Pseudorca crassidens (assembly GCF_039906515.1). Lineage (NCBI taxonomy): Eukaryota > Metazoa > Chordata > Mammalia > Artiodactyla > Delphinidae > Pseudorca > Pseudorca crassidens. Next base: position 70,701,803 of record NC_090296.1, read on the forward strand.
TATCATGGATCATAAAACAAACTTTAACAAATTGGTACAAGTTGAAATTTTACAACATATGACCTCAGATCAAAATGGAATTAAACTAGAAATCAATAACAAAAAGATAATTTAAAAATCTTCAAATTCCCAAAATTAAACCACACATTTCTAAATAATCCATGGATCAAAGAGAAAGTCTCAAGAGAAATTACTGCAATTAAAATATAAACATATCAAAATTTGTGGGATGCAGCTAAAGAAATGCTCAGACAGAAATTTCCGCATTAAATGCTTATATAAAAACAAAAAACCAAAACAAACAAACCAAAAAACCCAAAATACTAAAGCCTAAGATCCAACCTCAGAGATCTGTATTCAATTGATAAGGGATGGGGCCTAGAATGGTATTTAAAAATTGCTCCCCTGGTAATTCTAATGTGCAGCCAGACTTGAGAAACTTTGTACAGAACTCATCATGATGCTGCTCAACAGGCCTGAACATTAGAAGCACCTGAAACATTTTAAAAAGCCCAATACCCAGGTAGAATCCCAGATTAATTAAATCAGCACCTGTGAAAGCCGGGCCCAGATTTTTAAATTTCTCCAGGTGATACCCATGGGAGTCAGGGTTGCAAATCATGATACTAGAGGAAGAGAAGTTTAGGTGAAGAGCTGGTGTTAGAAAGAAACATTAAATTTGAATGGGAGCTGGGACTCTCAGCCTGAATGAAGTACTTAGACACTTGAGTATAAATCGAACTGTAGAGCACAATCTAGATATAAAAACATGGATTACGGGAAGATTTTTATAATAATGGAAAACTGAGGAGAGGAGGGATTCATTAGTGACCTTATAAAGAAATTAGAAAAAGGGGGCCAAGAGCAGAAGCTTGGTAAACACTGGCCTTTAAGAGGAGGGAAGAGGGAAAAGAACCAGAACTGAAAACTAAGAAAAAGAAAGGGATTTGGAAACCTGAGACATTATGAACCCAGGTTATTCCTATTCTCTCATCTCTCTCTCTCCCTCTCTCACTTTCTCTCACTCTGTCCCTCTCCCTCCCTCTTCATTCCTCTCCAGTCTCTCTCATTGGACATTTACTACTCCTTTCTACTCTAAATTTTGCTTTTATCATGGATAATATCTAGGTTGATAAACATAATTTCAGATTCTTTTGACTTAAGTTTATTTTCTCCCACACTTCACACCATAGAACTACTTGGTTTGCAGTGTCCATAACCCTTCTTGAATATTAGCTTCATTCCAAACCATTTCAAATTACATTAACCTTTCATCTATTCAAATGATGGTCTATTTCAAGCGGATTTATGCCAGTATTCTCAATGTTTAAGTCTTTTGTTCTTTGTCATATTTTCCCTGATAATGCCAAGTATTGGCTCTCTCTCAACATTCTTTTCCTCCTGTATCTTGATATGAAAATGTCATTGGAGAAAATCACATATTTATGTAGATTATGGTGCTCTGAATCTCACCTAGTCAATACGAACTACTTGAAAGTTATCTTGAGCAGCTACCTTTCTCCATGTGAGGTATTCCAAATTTTTACCAATGTCTTCAAATCTCTCATATTACTGCTACTCCTACTACAGAAGGTAAATATAATCTTAGCAGAAATTGTGGCTATCAGTCAAATTCCCTCAATTTCCTGTCCTAATCTCCTTATGTAACAACTAAAAAAGAAAAACAACAGAATTATAATTGTACTCACTTTCACATCTTTTTCTCCAGTCACAGAGGATAAGCTGTTCATTTTCTTTTCAGGGATGATTTCTCCACCAGTGATCCTGATCTCTATACTTCCATTTCTTCCATAACCTGAATTCTAATCTCAAATATTTTCAACTTCTGTTGACAATATTTCCTATCGTCAAGTCTTTTATTTTCCTCTCTCGTTTCCTCTCCTTCCCTTTGCAGCCAAACTCTTGAAAAGAATACTCCACGCAATGGTTTTTAAACCTGACTAAATATTAGAATCACGTGGGGAAGCTATTGGCAACCAATCCCCTTCCCCAGAAATTCTGACGCAATTTCTCTGGAATAGAGCACAGGCACTGGCGGTTTTTAAAAACTCCCCATGTGATTCTAATACCTGGCCAGCTTTGAAAGCCACTGTTTTACTAACTCAGACTACAGTTGCTCATTCCCTACTCCAATTAGTTTCTATTTCTATACTTCTTCTGAAACTGTTCTCTTAAAGGGCACCAATATCTACTTGATTTCCAAGTCCAGTTAAATATTTTTAGTTTTCACATCAACTTTTCATACTGAGCCTCTGTCAAAATTGACCACCCTACTCTTCTTCAAAAGTTTTTGCTTTCTATCCTTTGCACTGCTGCAGTGAAATCTTGCTTATTACTTAGCTTTATGCTGATCTCAGTATGGGCCATGTAACAATGAAACCAAAATGACAGATTTCTTGTGTTTTGTAAACATAAAAAATAACTGTTCTATATGTATGCTTATGTGCTAGTGGAGGATTTCCTTAAAGTGAAGCTTCACTTAAGAAGATGGAGTGATTCTTCATTTAGCGAGTTTAGTTATGATAAAATGGTAAGAAGTAATATACATGTTGAAGACAGCATCACAAAAGAACTGTAGGAGTCCAAATTTAATACACTAGCTTTAAAAAGTCTAGATTATATGACATTTTATTATATAAAATCACTGTCTTAACTTTTTGTTCAAAAATGTTTTGAATACAATAAAATATTGATAGAAATATTGACAGTTTTATAAGACATGGATTTGAAGGCAGAGTTTAGAAATAGGAACACTAACTGGGAGATTATTTCATTAATCAAAATGTAGGAGATAATGGCCTTGGGTAAAAAACTTGAAAGTTAATGTAGATAAGATGAGACAAATGTGAAAGTGATTAAAGTCATAAGTGGAAGAACTCAATAATAGATTAAAATTTACAGTGAAGAATAAAGGGGGAAATATGATTTCAAAATATTTAGCCTGGCAATGGAAAGATTTGTGTAACAAGTGACATTATAAGATATTTAAAAAACAAACAGTGATTTGGGATGGGAGAAATGATTTCCAGTTAATACCATTTTGAACCTAATGGCTGGCCATTTATGTGAGTCAGTGCCTTGTCAACGTGGGACTGCAGTAGATGGGAAATACCAGGACTGGAGATACTATTTTAAGTGTCATCCCTACAGAACTGGACATTCAAATCTTAAGAGTAGATGAGATTTCCAAATGGGTAATTGTAAACAATAACAGTAAGAGAGCCAGAGAATGTTGAGAAACACCCGCATTAACAGAAGATGCAACATGGTGTGATAAGAGAACATAACTCCTGAAATCAGACTGTATTGTGTTTGTATTATGGTCTTTGCTCATACTAATTATGTGATCTCAGATTTTTATCTTACCTAGTCAGCTTCATTTTAGTCATCTATAAATTAAGGATAATATTATCTTCCTCACAGGACTGTGGCAGTCTTTGTGCCCACATTTGTGTGTGTGTGTGTGTGTGTGTGTGTTTAGATAGAGAGAGGGAGAGAATATAAATTATTACTCAATGAATATTTCTATTTTATGGTAGATTACAAATATAATTAAATAAAAACAAGTCAAAGTACTGTGAGGGATTAGAAGGTACAAGAAACATGCAATGTTTCAGAAACCAAGGGAAGAGGGTTTTAAGGACAGTCATTGTCAACAATTTAAAAAATCACTAAGAAAAATTACTCCTAGAAAAGTACAAATCTCTCCATTATAATGATAATAAAAGCATAGTATGACATCTGCTAACTTATTACTTAAAACTGAAACATAAAGTACCTGTATGCATATTATCTTATTCACCTTATTAACGTGTAAAAAGGAGAAGCAATTAAATTCCAGATTTTTAAAGACATTGTTTTTATTTAAAACCCAAATTTTGGTTGCAAAAGCTATGCATGAATGAAATAAAAAAATAAAAGTGTCAAATGGTTTGCCAGTAAAAAGAAGGCTTTCTCTGACTACACATACCAGATTTCTCCTCAGCAGCAACTGCTCTTGGTTTCTTGTATTAACTTCTCACATTTTTGTGTACCTTTCCGAGCATATTTGAATATGGTCATTATGTTTTTAAAAGAAGAATATGTGTGTGCACATACCTTCCTCTTTCTCTCTCTCCCTGTATTACTCCACATTTTGGGGATCATTCCCAAAGACACATACAGATTTTTTTCTTGTCCTTTTCCTCCTCTCCTCTTCATTCTTCAAATTGCCTAATAGCATGCCAAAATTTATTTAGTTAGCTCCTTATTGATGGACACTTAGGGTCCATCTGTTAAGGCTCTGTGAAATGTATTGAGTCTTATAATTAACAGAAAGCTTTCATATGCTAAATGGAACTATAAGAGAAAATTGCATTTTTTTCCCCAGCTGTGCCCACAAGCTTAAGGCTAAACAGATTCTAGAATTATCAGGGCATTTCTGGGTTTTCACCCTGCTGAACTCCAATTCAAAAAGTGAAGGGGAAGAGAGGATAAATTAGGAGTTTGGGATTAACATATAGACTCTACTATAAATAAAATAGAAAACCAACAAGGACTTACTGTATAGCACAGGGAACTATACTCAATATTTTGTAATAACCTATAAGGGAAACTATTTTGTAATAACCTATAAGGGAAAAACCTATATATATATACTGAATCACTTTGCTGTACACCTGAAACTAACACAACACTGTAAATCAACTATACTTCAATAAAGAGAAGCAGACATTGATCGACAATAATTTCATCATCATATATTATAATGTACAAATTGATAACCTAATTGAACATTGATATAATTTTAAAAAAGGAAATCCACAAAAAAGGGAAGGATTTTTGAAGTTAGTACATATTGAAACTTCCAAATTCAGTATAACACAGAAATTTCATTGGGAGACTTATTAGAATCTTTCTGGAGGGGATGGGTTGGGAAAAAACATGATATATGGGTGACTAAATTACACGTGTGTCTTTGACTTAGCAAGACATTTTGATTGACCAAAGCCATGTGTACAATGGATATGCTTATCTATTCTCACAGGAAGGCACACATCCAGCTCAGTGTATTAAAGCAGATGAAGAAAACTCCATGAGGTAGGTGGGCTGGTTTGTTTTCTAAGTCCCTGCTCAACAAAAAATAACTTACTGGTTCCAATTTTTAGGGAGCTCAAATATAAGAAAAAACAATCGCATAATTCTTTGTCTTTTGTGATTTAAGACATACAGAACATAGGATTGGCAGAGAATTATTTGGATGTGTATAATTTATAGATTTGGCCTCGAAAATATTGATAGTTTATCATAGTTTCATTTTTCCACCTCCAGAAGAATACATTATTATTATTTTTATGGAAACTTGTGATTACAAATTAGAATTAAGCTGAATGAAGTTAAAGAGACATCACAGCATCAAATTCTCTGCCAGGGAAGAATTACATTTGCAGATGTAGAAAGTTCTTTGCAATTCTCACTAAGCTAAAGTGTACTTCTAGTTGTGTCTGTAGATTTGTGTCATTCTGAAAATAGCCACATCCTAGGTCTGCATTTTCCATCTAAAAACAATGTTTATTAGGAGTAAATTTCTTCCTGACATTCAATTTCTGAATATTCGCAAGGTGAAACTTGTATTCACCTCTATTCAAATGCGGATTCTCTGAACTGTAATTGTGTGGCTATTTCATACATTGAACCTCAGACAAAACATATCACATTCAAATGATATATTGTAAAAGGACCCAAAGTGTATAGGGGGTGTTTCAGTATTGCATAGCACTTATGTGGACAGATAGATACAAAACATAGAACCATATAACATACACATAGATAACTATTTTCCAATAATTAAAAGTGAGATCATGTCTTCACTCGAAAATAATACAAAGAACATTTTAAAATCTGTTTTTAAAATTTCATATGTGATCATTTCTACCATTATCTCTGTTTTATTCAGTAGAACTTATATTAAATCAATTATTTTGTTTTTTAACAAGGAAAATAGTCTTAAAGATACCAAGGTATTAAATTATCACTATTATTTGTAATATAAGCACATTTTAAACAACTTAAATGTACACTATGAAAATAATAGTTAAATGGTGATATATCCATGTTATGGAATACCCTACACACCACTGAAAATAATGACATGTGTCTATATATGTTGACATGAAAGGGGTATTTGATATATTGATAAATTATTTCTTTGAGTGAAAACTATTCTATTTGTATAAATATAATTATACACCTGCAGGGCTGTAGCATTGTGAAACTCTAGCAGGTAAGTAATTCAGTAGCATCAGTATTATATATGCATCATAGATATTTCTGCATACAAATGCACATTGAAGAGAAATTATTAGCACTTAAAAATGTAATTATATTTATGTAGAAAAAGTTATAGTAGTAAACACTGCAAATTATAAATAGCAGAAACCCTTAATAGGTAGGGTGGTGGAAAGGGTAGAGATGAGGTTACTATTGCTTTTCATTTTTGCTTTACACACCTTTATATTCCTTGAATTTTTCAATTGAATTTGCATTAACAATTTGCATTGTTCTTTCCTTTTTTTTTTTTTTTTTTTTTTTGCGGTACGCGGGCCTCTCACCGCTGCGGCCCCTCCCGTCGCGGAGCACAGGCTCCGGACGCGCAAGCCCAGCGGCCATGGCCCACGGGCCCAGCCGCTCCGCGGCACGTGGGATCCTCCCAGACCGGGGCACGAACCCGCGCCCCCTGCATCGGCAGGCGGACTCTCAAACACTGCGCCACCAGGGAAGCCCTGTTCTTTCCTTTTAATCATCAATTTCTACACTGACTTCACAAAAATGCCATACTCCCACCAATTAAAGAAACCAAAAAATAAAAAAAGAAGCAAAATAAAGAAGTAAGCAAACTAAAACCAAATCTTCTCTTAGGGATATCACCTTTTGTGCCAGGCCTTGAAATGAGATGTGTAAACTATCTTTGACTTCTTTCTTGAGAATCTGACTTAAATAATCAACTCCAAACTTTGCCATGTCCCAGAAAGATATCTTTACTCTACATTCTTTCTAAAATACTAGCCTGATTCAGACTAGTATCATCTTACTGGGATTACAGTTAGTAACTTCTTCACTCGTTTCCCTTCCTTTCATTTCCTACCTTGGTGTACATTACTATAGGGTTAATTTCCTGAAGCATAGGTGAAATCATGTTATTATACTTATCAAAATATTTGTGGGCCCCATCATTCACAGAATCAGTTTCAAATTTCTAGGCATAACATCTAGGACCTTTCATGTCCTGATGCCAAATTGCATGCCTTATTAGCATAACTTTAAACTGCACCATTCCAATCACTCCTAAACTTCCATAAATATAATGTGCCTTTTCATGCCTCTAAGTCTCTTTACTATGTAGTTTACTTCTCTTATTCTCCTCATCCTTCAAGGATCACTACAAATACTACTCTTTCTAGGAAATAAACTCTTTATTTTAGCTGACAATGGAATTAAATACACCTGTTTTCCTACAGGACTTTGCTTGACCTATATTAGAGATCTTATTTCACCTGCAATTACCTTGGTTGATTTTTAATCTGTTTTGCTCTTCATTAAATAATTTATTACTTAGAGTCAGGACCTACTATCAACTGATCTATGAATTCTCAGGATTCCTAATAAAATTGTGTTTGATGAATTTGTTTGCCTTGCTTTTAGCCAGATAACTTAGAGTTCCTTTAGGCTTATTAGGAAACACATACACTTATTAGGAAATACGGTTGATGAGGTTGCTATATATGAACCAGTCTACAGCAAAAATAAGTGTCACCTTAGTTCTATTCCAAAATACATTTACGTCCTACCCATCTGTTTCAATTGATTTGATATTTCCAACTATTTGTGGATTTGCATTTTTGTCTTGTTGATGCTCTAAGGATATGCTGTCCAGTATATAGCCATTAGACACATGCACCTATTTACATTTATATTTAATTAATCAAAATTAAATAAAATAAAGGAGGCACTCCACAGTTTTTCTAGCCACATTTAAAAGGCTAGAAATCTATATTATAGATTTAGCCACATCTAAAGATCTAGATCTAGGCACATCTATTATATAACTTTCCATCATCACAGAATTTTCTATTTGTTGTGCTGCTCTAAAGTTTAAACTCAAAATACAAATTATATCTCTGCTCAGTTGGTGACATCCTGATGGATAAATGGCATGCTTTACAATTGAATCTTAGCATTGCTTTTACCTAAGTAGTACCTATATCTGTACAACTAGCTTACTAGGCAACTGATATAAGGACTAATATTTCTCTAATACTTCAAAATTTACTTTCAGTAATACAGTTGATGGCATATATCCTTTTACACATCCCTTTATACACACATCACCCACAATGGAGTAGGGTATGAGGAACTGACTATGCATATTTGTGAAATGCATATTATTAAATGAAAGTCCCAGCTCCCGGTGACAGAAGATCTGACCATTCTGAACATCCCATTGGCCAATTTAGCAGAAATGTCAAAGAAGGGACCAAGAGAGAATAGATGTTTAGAGCTCAGAGTAAAAGACATCCACTTGTTTTCACCTTTAGTGTGGAAATGTCCCGTCCTTACAGAAAGGTCACCACAGTGTCATGATTTCAAGCCTTTATACCATGGCATTTATTTTGCTCACTCTCTTCACCCTTCAAGGCTTACCTTGAACTTATTTCCCCCAATTTTTCTCCATGCTGGTTTGGAAGTCTGCAAGTATAGAACGAAATAAAAAAAGGATATTCCTCTCCTTGGGATGAGAACTGGCCTGTCTTTTTGTTTTTTCTTTTAGCGGTATGCGGGCCTCTCACTGTCGTGCCCTCTCCTGTTGTGGAGCAACAGGCTCCGGACGCGCAGGCTCAGCGGCCATGGCTCACGGACCCAGCGGCTCCGCGGCATGTGGGATCTTCCCGGGCCGGGGCACGAACCCGTGTTCCGTGCATCGGCAGGCGGACTCTCAACCACTGCGCCACCAGGGAAGCCCAGACTGGCCTGTCTTTGATACAGTATGTTGGATCCTGTGATAGCTACTTTTTTAATGCAGACTTAATATATATTTGATCACCTAACATAGAAGTTGAAACTTTGGCATCTGCTTGACAACCACCACTTTGCTGCTCCCATTTTTCACCTATAAAGAAACTTGCTGCCCTTTTTGTTAATTAGATGAGCTATATTTTTCACTTTGAAAAGACATACCCCTGTTGCTTTGATGATGAGAGACTGCCTCATGACATTTTTTTCTCTGTTATTAAGGTACTGTAGTTTTGATTTCATAATTTTCAGCAGACGTTCATTTAACAAAGGAGTGAACAAAGGATCAAATTGTTATTACTGGGGACATAATAACCTCTACCAACTGACCTTCAGTAATGGAGAGACTCCTTGGTGGGAAGAGGGTTTTCATGCTGACACTTTCCTAATAGAGAACTCTTTGCACATACAATCAGTGAAGTGTGTGTATAGCTTTATATTTAATATGAAGAATAAAAAAAAATGTGTTAGAAAGCTAGGGAACTAAGTTGTACTGTTAGGTGCTTGCAAAAGTGGGAGCAAAAAAGATGTAGGGGAAGTTAAGCCCCTCAAAATTTTAGTCTAATCAATTTCCACAAGAATATTTGAAAACTATTCATCCCACAAAATTAATTTTCACTAATTACATTTACCAAGTTCACTTCTGCAATCCACTTTTTATGTGAATAATGTTTTCTTTAGCACATTATGTAAAATATCATGTATATGTAAATTATGGTTGAATTGCTTTGAGAATAAGGTACTCTTCAATATATGAGTATTAACACTAACCACAGCAAAAACAGGAAACAAAAAGGACAGTGTTTTCTCTACTTAGTATAACCAACCTCTTGTGCCTTATATTTGGTTTTATATAACTATAGAAATATATTTGTATTCTTCAGAATTGCAAAACTTATTTTTAATCAGGGACCCAAATGAACAAATACTTCCCATAATTTTAAACCTCTTTATTTTCTGCATTCATACTTTTGTAAGTTACTATAATGTGAAACCTCAAAAGATTTCTCTGGGCAGTCTAAAGATCATTTTGTTAGGATTGCTAAACAGATGTATTCAAATGTATTTTCATGACTGAATTTTTATTAAGCAAGTTCAGTGTTTACCTTTTCCTTGCCTATATGAAAAATGTTATAGGATTTTTCTGAAAATAACATCATCCAGATAAAAATGTTGAAAATATCCCAAACCACATAAGGCTCATAAAGAATGAGGGAAGCAAGTGTGCCAGCTAATTGAGTTCACTATTCTCATAAAGGGCAGTGGTGGCACTTTAGAGCCAGTACATCTATTCATTTTCATGATAATAAAACCATTCCTGAAAGTGCCTTTGTCCAGAGCAAATGGCTTTGTTTTATAACATGATGTACTTCAGAGGTGAGTTGTCAAAGATCACCAAATAATGTGACCACCTTTGCAAATGGAGACTATATTACCATTTTTCCAAAATTTACCCAGTCTTTCAATGGAAAAAAGGTTTAGTATAAATGCCATCATGGCCAACAAATGGGAAGGGATGCAGAGGAAATAAATAGGTATTTCTCCATTCTCATAGAGAAACAAGTTACATTTTTGCATTTAAACAGCAAAGGAAAGTTAACATGCTATAAAAGAGAAAATTCTGATGTAAAGATTATTGGTTAAAAGTGAGGATTATGAAAGCAATAGTTACATGTATTTAGTGGATATGACTTACTCCTTTTAGGAGAAGTGTGTAATTTAATACACTTTCAAACATATATATATTGTTAATTATAATACCCTCATTAAGCAGAGTCACTAAAGTACAAAGAAAAATTGTTTACAAATGAATTCCTCATATAGATCACAAATGTTATATAGACTGATATTTACCATAAACATATCAAATAATTGCATTTTCTGATTATAATTATATAGGATAGTTATGCATTTGGATTCTCAAGGATATTTTATTATAAACCATAATCATCCATTCTACCAAAAATGAATGAGAAATAGCAAATAACTACAAAGGGAAAAAACTAGAGAAGAGAGACATTAAAGGAAAGAGGATAAAAATGTTCCTAGTTTTTGTATTAAACTTTTAATTCTGCTCTTACTGCTGATTTTTTTTAACATGTTTATTGGAGTATAACTGCTTTACAATGGTGTGTTATTTTCTGCTTTATAAAACAATGGGTGTCAGTACACCTGCAGTCTCAGTTCAGGGTTACTATGTCTTAACTTAGATTAAAAAAGAGGTCAGGATAGAAAAATCGTTCATTGGCAAAAGAATGCTTCTGATCCGGTCATCGTTTTACCACACTGTTTTCAATATATAATTCTCACGGTTAATTGAAACACAGTGCTAATTGAGCTCAGTCTTGATGGGTGTTTCAGAGACTAGACTAGTAGAGTTCTATAGTATAGTTCAGAGGGGAGTAGGACCAGCCACTCCTCTCCTTCCACCAGCGGGCACAGCAGAGCTCAGCAGACGGCAATTACTATATTCCTCAATCACATTTCTCTTGGTTCATAAATTATCTGGTGCATAGACTAGTGGCCCCTATAGACCCACACTGATAGCCTCTCTGTCTAAAAGTGGTTTATATTAAAGAGTTAGAAATGACCTTTGTGTTGATCTGGCTCCAATATGCTTATACATTTCAAAACTTTATAATACAAAGAATTCTTCACAAATGGACACCATAATATCCTCCAAGGACATTCAGTGCTGTAAAGGTGCCTAATGTTTTATTTTTGGACAGTTCAAATGACTGTAAATTTTTAATATATTCATCATTACAAATTTCTTGCCTTCTGAAGAAATACTGAAAATTTGCTTCTATTTTTGACAAGTTAATCTTTCAGATTATTTGAAGACAATTAGGTTCTGTGATTGAACGTGATAGCTGTAGTTTTGCTACTCCTCCTGCTTCTTCATCTTGTATTTCTTTTAACATTTCCCTGGGAGATCATATCCCAATGCCAGGTGGTATAGACCAGGTTTTCTCAACCTCGACACTATTGACATTTCAGGCCAGAAATTACTTGTTGTTGGAGGATGTCCTGTGTATTACAGAATGTTCAGCAGCATTCCCAGCTTCTAACCACTAGATTCCAGTGCAACCCCCACCCACATTTTTGACAACCAAACATTTCTCTAGATATTGCCAAATGTCCCCTGACAAGGTAATCAAAGAACACTCTTCCCCACAACCATGCAAAAAGAATTCCCTGTCATCAGGGAAATTCATGGAGAAGTATATTTGGGTTGATAATGTCTGTGACTGACATTATCAGGTGTCCCCCCCAAACAATTCTTTTTTTTTTCTATCTATTAAGAGAAGCCCGATGGGTATGAATATGTTGAAAAAAACATTTCCCAATTTCCTACGTGGAGAAGCTACTCGACACAGCTGTGGCAAATGAAAAGAAAATAGAAGGTACTAGGTGATGCTTCTAGAAAAGCCCTTGGAAAGAAAAGGATATCATCCAGCATCATTTGCCCTGTGTCCTGTGTACTTACTACCTAGGCTGTAAGTACAGTGTTAAGTTTTGTAAGCCATGAAGACTAAGCAAGACTATAACATATTGGAACAGGAAGATTTCAAGTATCTTGGTCCTTGATCATGTCCTTGGCTTGTCCTTGATCAGCCCGGGACTAGCTATTCCAGACATCTTGTTGGGGGGATGAAAGGGGGGGGGTAGAATTTTTTTAATCCACTAGTTTTGTTTTGCCTTCTATAAGGAACTTAATTTAACACAATCTCCAGCTAATAGTAATAGCTTGGCTTTAGGAAAAAGTAAAATGAATGTCTATATTATAACTATCCCAAGTCTCTTCTCATGTTGAGGCTGTTTTTATATATGCTTATTTTCAGTCATTCTGCATTTACCCTGTTTCACCTATAACAAGCAAGGTATTCTACTCAGTCCAAAATATAAAGATATAAACAATATATTCCTTCAGAGAATTTCTTAGGATAAGGAAACAATTTTATGAGACTGCTAGTGTTTTGTTATAATCATATGTAAATTATCAGGAGAAGAAAAGGAAAGCATTAGACAAGACAGGTGATGAGCTTCAAGAAAGATGAAAAACAGTAATAATACAATGTCAATGTTGAATCATTCAAAATGTATGATAAAAGTAGGAGCGGCTCTTCCTGAAAATTTCATAATTTTTAATCTGTGACCTCACGATCACATATAAGAGGACATAAAAAAAATCTGAGTTTAAAATTTCCAAAACTGACTGTTGGCTATTCATTTGATTGGTCTTTTAACTGTACACACATGTATGTCAAGACCAGTATGCTTTCAAGTGCCATTAGGCTCAAACTTTTGTTGTTGTTGTTTCATGATATATAATATCTTCACCCCAAAGACCTTTGCTGAGAAACCAACAAATGGTTTCCTACAGATACGCTACTTGGAAGAAGCTTCCTGCTAAATAATCCCTCACACACGCGTGGATGTGCTCCTGTCTTCCCTGTGCATATCTTACTGATTGTATTCCTCTCACTACCATCAGCAGATTTGCTTCACGAGCACTAGACTGTGTCATTACTTATGAGTCATCAGTTGTGGCATAATCATATCGATTCGTGCCCAATGTCTTCTGTCCTCATTTAAATACAAATTTTTCTTCTATTGCCAAGCTATCAAATATGTTTTATTCACTGAGTCTTGTAATAAGATGTGAAACAGCACAGTCTGCACTCAGCAGCAAGATAAAAAAAAAAAAAAGTTGTAACATTCAAATTATTGCATGAAGTTTTCTGATGTACTCCTTTTTTGAAAATCTAACAACTATGCAATCATATATGTATGCACATATATACATATATATGCTGATTACAGTTAGTAATCTGAGTAAAAACTTATGAAAAAATCAGGAAATTATGACAATTTTTTTTTTTTTTTTTTTTTACCATTTGCCCAGCTACCTTGGAAGTGATACAGAATGTAAAGGTCCTGATATTCTCTTATTTAGTAATGCTTGAATTCCCACCTACAGAAGGAAAAGAAACTCCAGCCTTTTGAACCTGAAAGTTCAATACACTCAATACTATAAGTGGAATTTCTCTATTTGTAATGAAATACAATGAAAGGTAAACACACATTCGCATAGCTTCATTTACAATACTCTTTTAAGCACCATCATTTGAGTTTATTATTCATTTTCTTTAAGATATTATTAGTACAGTTTCCCCCATTGTTACTTTAGTGCTGAATTCCAATTTCTCAGGGGTCTGTTATCATAAATAATACTTCTGTGTTACATGACCTCAGTTACCACTGAAACCTGCAGAAGTGGCAGAAAATAAAAACAACTGAATGCCAAACTTTCCCAAATAATTTTACCACATATTATAATTTTTAAATTCCCATTTATTTAGTTTCTATTTAGTTTCTACTTATTGACAGATTGGAGTTTAACCATAACCAATTTTGAAAGACAGAAGTACAATTGCATTATAACACAGCTTGGTTATAATTCCATATTAAAATTATGTTTTGATATTTTTCAGTACCGTTGCTAATTCTCTGCTATCTTGGGTACATCTCAGATGCTTACATTTCTACATAAAAAAAATAAAAAGAACTCAGAAAATTAAAATTGATGACAATTATAGAGCAATGATCCAATTTTTTTGAATGAACAAAACCAATCTTGGTGATGTCATTCAATGTAACTCCATTTTTGTCTTTCATGGTTCTACAAGATTTCTTTCAGGAAAGTTTCCTTAATCTACTGGATGAAAATCCTAGCACTTCTGTAATTTCCATTCTGTTTTGTTTAAATTTTCCATTCTGTTTTGTTTAAATTTATATCCTCTATTTTGGTTGTCCTTGTTTTTTTTCTCTAAACAATAATAAACTAACTCTGGATTCAACTCCCCCTTTGAGAAAAACATATAAAAAATATGAATTAAAGTGTCAAAAAGACACCAAACCATTAAATATTACAGGGCCAAAATACTGAAGAAAAGTGCACTTCAGAACAGAAAGAGCACTGTTGATAATCCTTTGACCCTTGAAAGATTTTCCCATCTGTAAATGTCTATTGCTAGGCTGAGAAGCTAAGCAGAAATATTAATAGTCTTACAGGGCTGAGGGGAATAAAAAACATGGGTAAAGACACTACAAGTGAGGCCCCTTTTAAGCACCCAAGACTTTCATCTGAAACCTCAAAGGCCCAAGAGCAAGGATGGAAATGAAATAGGTTACCATTCACAAGAATTGCAGCCTAACCGCAAACCAGTTTAATTGCTGCTTGCTTGGAAGTGATCTGCACAGCTCTTAGGCCACCCCCCAAAAACAAAATTAGTCTTCTGTGGAAAGTGGTAATGCAAACCAGATTTTTTTTAACTTATCATAAGAATCTTCATAGGCAATGAGCATCATTTAAATGTATATGTATATATGTCTATAAAATAAAATACTAAAAGATGAGTTTGACTAAAAACTAAAGAAAAAATATTGACAATAGGAACAAGCCCAGATCCAAATACTAGGGTCATCAGACTTAGACTTTAAATACTTGTGATCCAATAAAGAAATTTAAGGAAATTCTAAGCATAAAATAGTAATCAAAATTAAGAACTAAAAAGGTGGGCCAAAGAGCACTTATATGCATAACATATGTTTAGAGTTAACCAGAATTAACTAGTAAGCAGAATTCCAGAAGGAGATAAGAGATGTAATGAACAAAAGTCACATTTAAATAAGTAAAAGCTTAAAATTTTTCATCACTTTGGAAAATTCTAAGTCACAGATTCAGGAAGTACTGCAATGAAGCAGGACAAATATAGAGATAACCATATAGCTCCTAATTTAAAACTAAAGAAAACATAGTTAATGACAAAGAGACTATTTTAAAAGTAGTTCTAGAAAAAAGACACATTACTTATAAAGGAGTGACAATATGACGTAGAGATGACTTCTCAAATGGAAGTCAACTGCCAACTAGAATTCTACACACAATTGAAATGTCCTTTGATATAAGGGAAAAAAATGAAGCCATTTCAGAAAAACAAAACAAATGAGGAATTGCCTACATCAGATATAAATACTAAACTAAGGGAAATAATGCTATTCTTCAGGCACAAGAAAAATTATTCCAGGTATGTATACATAGAAATTCAGAAACAAATGTCATGTAAGGAAAGAATAAAATACGTGGATAAATATAAATGAATATTGACCATGTAAACAAAAAAATGCTGTAATGTAAAATTTTAAATAAAAATTGACAAAAACTACCTAATAAAATATGTCAAAAGTATTCTAAGATATTTATACTTTAAGAAAAGTGATTAAAGTGTTATTTTATATTAGACCTTAAGTCAAGGAATCATTGTAATATCCAGGGTAAAATCATAAGATACTAAAACTAATAAGATAATAAAGGAGCAAATGGAAGAATAAAAATGCTTAATTAAAATGACGTCAAGAAAGAACAAAGGAAACATAACATGGAAAAAATAGTAAGATGGTAGATTAAAATCTAAGTATCTTTAGCTAGATATAAATGATTTTAATACTCCAATTAAGGAAAATTTCAAAAATAAATTTTAAAGTCTTTTAAGTGGTTTTTACAAAAAAAAAAAAAAAAAGGATATAGAAAGCCTGAATAAAAAAGATGAAAAATGCTTTATCATGCTAACACAACCAAAAGAAAGCTGGTGTAGCTATACTACTATAAGAGAAAATAAATTTTATGGCCTCAATGAGTACTAGGGATAATGACATACTTTTCATAATGTTAAATGAGAAGTATACCAGGAAGACATGGCACTTTTAAATTTGTATGCATGTAATAATGGGAGAAATATATGAATCCATAATCATATTACAAATTTTACCATGTTAACTATTGGAAGAAATAGAAAAAAATCATCAGTAAGAATTTAGAAGATTTAACTATCTCTATTAAAAATTTTGGCCTAATTAACACATATAAACCATTGCACTCAATAATTCATACTGTATTCTTTTGATGTACAGATTTAATATTTATTCAAATGCAACATATGCTGTTCCATAACGCAAGTCTTGACAAATTTAAAGGATTGAAATAATACATTTTTTGACACTAGTTGAATTAAGTTAGAAATCAACTACATGACAACTTAAAAATCCCTCAGTGTTTTAAAGTCAGGCAACCTATTCCTAACTAATCCATAAATCACAACATAAATCTCAATGAAGATTAGAAAATATTTTAAATGAATGAAGAAGAACATATGACATATTGAAAACACAAGAAAATTTATAACCTTAATGGTATATATTAAAAAGGAAAAAGAAAAGCTAAATTCAATAATCTAGGTACCTGAATCAACAGCTTAAAACAGAATAAGCCTAAAACATTTAACATAAAGAAGCTAGAAACCAAACAGTAAACCAAATCAAATGAAATTAGAAACCATATAAAAAATTAAGATGTTAACAGAAATGGGTACATTATGAATCACAGAGTAAAGAAGGTTTTTTTTAAAGTTGTCCCCTTGTAAAGAAAAGTAAAATCACTAATCTGCAAAACTTGGGGTGGGGAGAGAAGGGAGAGAAGGAGGGAGAGGACAGAAGAATGTGCAGTAATTATAAAACACAATGTAATGACAGATCCTACAGAATAAAGAAATTCATAAGATTTGAGATACTTTATGCAAATATATTTGGCAATTTAAACTAAATGGAAAAAAATCTTTGAAAATTACCATTTACCAAAACTGACATGAGAAGACATAAAAATTAAAGTATCCCTACACCTACTGAAAAAAAAAATCTGTAACAAATAACTTTGTCACACACATGCAAAAATTGTAGGTCCCATAGTTTCAATGGAGAATTCTTCAAAACATTTACAAAGGAAATAAAACCAACCTTACACACATATTTCCACAGATAAAAAGGAAATAGTTCCCAGTTTGTTTTATGAATCTAGCATAACATTAATTTGGAAACCTGAGAAAGATGGTATAAGAAAAGATAATTATAGGTCAATCGCTCTTATGAACACAGATGGAAAAATTCTAAATTAAATATTATACATCAAATCCAGCAATATATAAACCATCAGCATTTTTGCATTTGCTAAAGAAATGAATATGTTTTCATATCCAAATTTTTGAAACACAATTTATCACCTTAATAGTATAAAGTAGAAAAATCATTACCAAAACTATTACCAAAACTATGAATGTGGAAAGAAATCCCTAATTTATTAAAGGCTATCTCCAAAATGGCTGTAACAAACATCTTTTGTAATGGTGACATACTGGATATTTCCCTCTTGATACTGGGAACAAGAAAATTATACCTTCTATTAATTTTGTTCAACATTTTACCTGACAATATAAATAGTGAAAAAGGCAAGGAGAAAAAAAAGATGAAAGAACTTGAAAGGAAGAAATGAAACTATTTTTCATAGAAAATCTTAAATAATCTACAGATAAACTATTTTAGTATATAAATACATTTACAAGGTAGTTAGCTACTATAGTTAGCTATAATTGTATTTCCATTTACCAAAATATAAAATTTGAAAAAATGATTCCACTAATATTAATATCAGAATCAATTATCCAGGAATTAATCTACTAAATAGAGTACAGAGCTCAAAACAGTAACCTAGAAAGCATTATGAAGAAATTTTTGAAAATGAAGATATTAGTTATCTGGAAAAGGTTAGGAGGAAATTATCCTAGGAAGGAGTTGAGAGGGATTCTGGGTTTCTAGTAATGTAATCCTGACCTATGTTGTTGTTACTTATGTTTATTGTAAAATTCTAGCCTATTTTTCTTTATATTTTGTGATATCCATTGAAATGTGTATTATGTGCTATTCATTATGATATATATTTATGATTTGTGAATATTTTTCTATGCATGTGAAACAATAAAACATTTATTTTTAAAAACTGACTTAACAATATATTTTATTAAGATATTCTAGGATTTGTACATCCTATATCTCTTGACATGCTGTCTATATTGATTTTCTTATCTGAATACTTTTTTCAAAAATATTTTCAGTATATGCTCTGTATGTCAAGCCAATTGAAGCTGAATGTGCCTGGGAATATTTTTTTTAATATTCTCAGTGTTCAATAGCATTTTAGTTGGATATAAAATTCTGCATCACAGCTGTTTTCCCTTAATACTTTAATAATATCCCATTATATTCTTACAACCAGGTTACAGGTATCAAAACTTCATAGAAAGGTAATTTTCAGTCCACTGTAGGTGATCAGCTCTTGTTCATTTGCTGTTAGAATTTTTGTTGACTTAACCTAACTGAAATAACTACAGAAGGCACATCCTTCTCAAGAACATACAGGATGTTTTACAAAATAAAATAACCATATACTGACCGTAAAGCAAGTCTAAATAGATTTCAAGGTATTTAAATCATTTAGATATGCCCTCTGGACAAAACACCTCCAGAAAAGCATTATATTTTATTTCTTTGTTTCAAATTCTACAAAGGAAGGATGTCTAATTTCTCTTATTTCTGATAAATGTCATGTAGTGTTAAATTGGTTTAGCCCTTCTTTTCTGGCCTCTTTGTGTCATAGCCCTTACAGTTTTTGTTTCTGTTTATTTTTATTGTTCTTATTTGCTTGTTCTTTTGGTGAAAGCCTACTTTTTTCCCTCAGTTTTTTTTTTTTTTTTAACTTTTAAGTAGTTTATTTTAGTGTTATACTTTTATTTTTCAGAGCTTTGCCTTTATTTATGACTTAGGTAAAACATGAAACACAAGAAATCAGACTGTTTCCAAGCTAAGAACAATGCTTTTTCTTGAAAAACAGATAAACAAATACACAAAACCCACAACTATAAATCATATGCTAAAACCAAGTAAAACACCAGATTATCTGGACATCAAAAATAAACCAATTGCCTGAACCATACCCTTTTTTAAATAACCTAAATCAAGTCCCAAATCCATCCTAACTCTTCCTCCCTTCTCTGAATTTCTATAGCATACTTTCTGTACTTCATAACACACTTCCTTGTATTGTCTATACTGTTTTTTTATACAGACAGGCATTAAGTATATCTCAAAGTAGACAGTAAGTTCTTTTGACGAGAGAAACTTTACAGTAGCTAACACTATACGTTGAATGTTAACAGGCACCCAGTCAAGACTGGTTGGCATCTATTTTTTGGCAAACATTTCTTTATGATCTGGCTGGAGTGAAAAGGACAATGCGTGCTGCCGGTAAGATATGGAATCTAGCAGAGTAAGCCATGAATTGCACACACAGAGTCAACATCAAATAGGCTGCTGTCTAGACAGAAGAGCTGATATAGTTTTGAGTTGCTAATACTAAAAGCCAAACTACAGTATCATTGCCAACAGCACAATATTTAAGTGGGGGAAAAATACATGCAGCCTTTATTGCCACCAAAGATTAAATATTAACTGTAAATACTACTCTAACAAACACCATCAAAATTTGTAGGTAATGTATAATCCAAAAACAGCATGCTGAAGATAGGGTCATTCAATCAAAAGCAATCCTGACATTGCATTCCTGCTCCCTGTAATGACGATGCTCGAAAACTTCTCTCTCTTCTACATTCCTTTGCAGCATGCCTGAAGTCTGATGAATCCATTGTAGAAAGTCCATATGAGCATTCAGAATTTTGCAGATCTGCTGGAGCGGGCCAGTAGTGTCAGCAGGACTTCCAAATGTATTCAGGTACTCAATAATGTCCTTGAGATCTTGGGCCGTTCGTTTCAGCCGAGCATATACATCTTCTGCTAACTGGTAAATCCTCTCACGCTCCTCATCTGTATGCTGCAGACAAACAGACCCACTCTCGTCCTTTACAGACTCCTCTAAAGGGGTCAAGAGATCTTCTAGTTCTTTCTGCTGTGACAGGATAAAATACAATTCTTGCTCCAGCCTTTTCTGATCCTGTTTCACCTTTTGCACTTCTCCATGTAAAGCAATAATCGTCTCACCATTCTCAATCAATGTATAGTCCCAAGCATTGACCTGGGTGACCTGGTGAAGAAAGTGTTTCTCTTGATCCTCTAACTCAAGGCTCCATTTGTTTACCAGACCACTCAGCTGACCATATGTCATCACAGGAGTTATGATTTCACTAATGGTCAAAGTAAAAGGTTTAGGAATCATGCCGAATGGAACAGTGTTATTCATGCCAGTTGATGTCAGTGGTTTTAGATTCATGGTAAAGCTACTGGTGGTGCTGGTGCTGGTGCTGGTGGTGGTGACCGTGGTAGTGGTGATGGTTGACGTTGTAGTAGATGCAACAGCAGCTGCTCCACCTGCTCCAGGGAAATTTAATCCAAATCCCAATGCTGTACCACCAAGCATTCCAGCCAAAGTTGTAGGGGCACCAAATGAGAGTCCAGTAGCAGCAGTGGAGGTAGAAACATTTGAAAATGAGGTAAACAGCATGGTGCTTGAACTAGTAGCGGTAGCAACAGTAGATGCTGGAACCAACCCTTTCTGCCCACGCTGTTCGGGATCTGCTGGACAACTAGCGGTCCGATCTAGAATACACGTGCAGGAAGAAAGTAACAGTGAGGGAGCCCGCTGATTTCCTGAACAAACGAAAACCGGTGGTGGCGGTAACTCTGGTGGCTGCAAAGTAAAGGCGAAGGCAGTTAAAACTGCGGAGCGGGCAGAGGCGGACCCGGAACTTCTGCGGCCGAAAAGAGCCAGCCTGCGCAGCGGGCGCTTCTCCGCGGAGCGATGCTGAGACCCAGGCTTAAAAGCTTCCCTCAGTTTTTAAAGTTTGTTTCTAAAGTACTAATTGACATTGATCAAGCTAATATATTTAATGATTGTATCCATCTCTCATCATTTCCCCAACCCTAGGTTAAATTTTTTCAAAGTTCACACTGGTGGTTAATTTCTTCCATTGGTTACATTTACTCTGCCTTAGAGAGTAGTGAGACAGAGACTAAGGAGTGGACTAGAATTTGTAATTCAACAAATAATGAGGTTTGGGAAAGACAGTGGCTATAGAAATGTAGATAAGCATGATACATGTCAATACAATGCTTACTCTTTACAATTTAGTCACTGATCAGATATGAGTTATGAAAGAAGCAATGGAAAAAAGAGAAATTATGAGAATATGGACGTAGTCTTAAGTTTGACACTGGATTTCTAAACCAAAGAGAATATCATTTACTATAATGGAAAGGGGAAGAAGAGATGAACTTGGGTGGGTGAAATGAATTTATAGTGAACAAGAAAAGTTCAAGCTCTAGGAAATGTCTCCCAGACTCAAATTAGAGAAATAAAATGAACCAATGAAGAGAACAAAATAAAAATGTCAAAAAATAGAAACAAAACTGGAAGCCTGCAATGTCACAGAAGACAAAAAAAAAAAAAAAAGATTTCAATGAATATTGACTATAGCAAATAGATACTTATCAACATATAGAAAATTTGATTTGGTACAATAATAATTATTTAGCTTAAAGAATATTTCTGACCAAAGAACAATAATTTGGATCAAATGTCATATTTTGGTAAATACTTTTCTAATTCTATTTTTTAAATTACATTTCAATCTAGGTGAGATGGCTATAATTCTTAAATCACTTCCTACTATTTTCTAGCTACTCAATTAGATTTTTTTTTTAATTTACACATTGTGTTTTATTTAAGGCTTCTATTTCTAAAGGAAAATATTTTATGAGTAACCTAAATTTAACTAGGGCCCTGGGGCCGCATGTGGTCCAGCCTCAGGATGGTGTCATATTAAAAGAAACAGTTGGTTCTGATCAGTAGACAGAAAGGAACTTAAAACACTTCAAATCTTTTCTGAGTCCTTTGGACCTTTATGCACAGGAAACCATTTTTATAATTTTCTCTCCCCATCTCTGCCTTCTCAGTATCATTTGCAGGACTCATAGCTGTTCCCCAATAACTTTTTTTCCCACTCTTTATTTCCCATACCTCAAAATTTTCCAAATTTCAATCCTCACAAGTTGTATCTCTCCTCACCCTGCTTTTTTTTTTTAAACGTCTTTATTGCGGTATAATTGCTTTACAATGGTTTGTTAGTTTCTGCTTTATAACAAAGTGAATCAGCTATACATATACATATATCCCCATATCTCTTCCCTCTTGTGTCTCCCTCCAACCCTCCCTGTCCCACCCCTCTAGGTGGTCACAAAGAACCAAGCTGATCTCCCTGTGCTATGCAGCTGCTTCTATTTTACATTTGGTAGTGTATATATGTCCATGCCACTCTCTCACTTCATCCCAGCTTACCCTTCCCCCTCCCCGTGTTGTCAAGTCCATTCTTTACATTTGCATCTTTATTCCTGTCCTGCCCCTAGGTTTATCAGAACCATTTTTATTTTTTAGATTCCATATATATGTGTTAGCATACAGTATTTGTTTTTTTCTTTCTGACTTCACTCTGTATGACAGTCTCTAGATCCATCAACCTCACTACAAATAACTCAGTTTTGTTTCTTTCTATGTCTGAGTAATATTCCATTGTATATATGTGCCACATCTTCTTTAACCATTCATCTGTCGATGGACACTTAGGTTGCTTCCATGTCCTGGCTATTGTAAATAGAGCTGCGATGAACATTGTGGTACATGATTCTTTTTGAATTATGGTTTTATCAGGATATATGCCTAGTAGTGGGATTGCTGGGTCATATGGTAGTTCTATTTTTAGTGCTCACGGAACATTCTCCAGGATAGATCGTATCTTGACACAAATCAAGCCTTGGTAAATTTTAGAAAACTGAAATCATATCAAGTATCTTTTCCAACCACAATGCTATGAGACTAGATAGCAATTACAGGAAAAAGTCTGTAAAAAATACAAACACATGGAGGCTAAACAATACACTACTAAAAAACCAGAGATCACTGAAGAAATCAAAGAGGAAATCAAAAAATACCTAGAAACAAATGACAATGAAAACTCTGACAATGCAAACTCAGATTATTTTTAAAGTCTAACCTCTTTTCATTGACTTCTACCTGTATCATCTAATTATTACTGGGAGGCAATCATATACTATTGATAACATTAATATAACTTACCTCTTTTGAAAGTTTGCAAGAATATACTCATGGATGTTTTTTTCTTTTTATTACTATATCACACCTCTGAAATTATATACCAAGGGACAGAGTTGTGTACCTGTAAATAACAGAGAAATATATTAGTAATATTATTAGAAACAAATTTAAGGAGAAATATATGTATCTAAAATTATTCTTTATTGGAACAAGAGAATTAAAAGATAAACTAAATATAATGAAATCTTTGATTAGGAGAAGATTGGGAAGGAAAAATATTTGAAAAATAAAACAGCGTTGAGCTAGTTTATATTATGTTTTTTGGGGAGAAAGTATATTACCAACAATAAACTAAGTGAATTTTTAATAATTGAAATAAGGTACCACAAGAAAAAAGTTAAGAAGTAAATCAGTGGAAATACAAGTAATGAAGAAAATTACATGATTCAAACTTAAACAAAACTTGGATATTTATTCTATGTAAGTGGGACAGAAATTATATGATTTGGAGAACAGAATACAAGGAAGAACAGATAAAATAGGCACAAATAACTTACTGTTACACTTTAATATCAAATAGAAAGGATAGAGAAGAAGTTAAAGAAATATTCTTATGAGACCTCTTTACAGGCCCACATATGGACTAAATATGTCAGAGAAATGTTTGCCTTATGGTTATTTTAATTTCTGGTCTCAACAAGAACAATAAAAGAATATTTGCACAATTGCACAAGTCACTTAACATAAAAATTCAACTTATAGCTACTGATCGGTTTTATTTATAGAAAAATAAGTTTAGAGTAATATAAAGTTATGGTGAAACAGGCATATAAGTGTATGTGTTGGTGAAATTTGAAAGGAGTGGATCATGCTTTGACAACTTCAGTAGTTGCTTCAGGAAGATGAATTTCTATTTAGAATATAAAATATAAGATAAAGGAACAAAAACAGTAAAATACAAAAAAAACAGAATTCCATACAAACAAGTATAAAGAGAAAAAAAATTAATTCATCTATCAAGTGAAAAGGAAAGCACTTTTAAAATAAGGATACTTTAAAAGTAGAGGACACATAGACTGGAAGAGAGAAAACCCAGGTTAGACAGAAACCTAAACAAATTGAAAAACAGAAAAAATGAGAAAAATATTAAAGAAAATATAGTACAACAGTTGAAAACTATAACTCAAATGACAAAATACCACAATCATTTTTCAAAATGTTCTCACCAATTCTGTGGAGGAATAGTTCAGGATATTTGAATTTATTAACATAGGGAATGGTAGCAAACAAATTCATGGAAAAATATATAGTTAAATATTTCTGCCTATTTGGTTTGAAATACTCCTCTAAAAATTAACAAAAATGATTAGTTTCCATTTCCCATGTGTCCTATTGCTCCATAACAAATTACCATAAATTTAGTGATTCAAAATAATATCCAATTATTAATCTCACAGTTTTGTAGATCAGAGGTCCAGGCAGACTCTACTAGATTCTTTGTTTATGAACTCACAAGTCCAAATTCAAGGTATCAGTAAAGCTGATTTGTATGTGGAAGTTCTGGGGGAAAAGTTACCTCTAATCTCATCCAGGTTCTTGTAAGAATTCAGTTCCTTATAGTTGTAGGAATGAGGATCTCACTTCCTTTCTGGTTGTCAGCTACGGGTCAAGCTCAGCTGCTAGACTGGGGACATTCCCTGGTCCTTGCATGAGGCCCCTTCCGTCTTCAAAGCCTTTACCAGTACACTAAATCCTTCTCATGGTTCAAATCACTATGACATCTACTGCAAGCCAGAGAAGACTCTGCTTTTAAAGAGTTAATTAATTAGATTAAGCCCACCTGGATAGAAAGTAAGACTCCTGCTTATTTTCTAAGACAAAACTTAAGATGG